>NC_072835.1:14675000-15275000 GCF_027744805.1 Dunckerocampus dactyliophorus
ACTGCATATAGCCCAGTTTTGTAACCTTCAACTTTTTATAGTTTAAATTTATTTATTTATTTATTTATTTATTCTATAGTTTAAAAGTTTACATTTTTAAAAAAATATTAAATGTGTTTTATTTTATTATTTATTATTTAATTATTTATTATTATTTATTTTGTCAATTTGATTTGATTTCAATTACATTTTTTTTCCCTTTAATTGATTTTATTTATATATTTTTTCTTCTTTTTTTTATACTTTGCATCAGCACATTCTTTATTGTATATTCTTTCTTTTTTTTAAATTTAAATTTCATTACAACACACCCTCTGCCTTTTCTTTTAAAGGGTTATTAAAAAGCATTTTCTTTTCTTTTAGGCCTTCTTGTGTGATCTAATGAAACTTTTCGGAAAAAAAAAAAAAAACAGAGTCCAATAAAGTGATTTGTGTATTGCAGATTGTTGTCGACTGTCAGATAATTGGATCATGTCACAGCCATGTGAGAACTCATTGGAGAGCTTTCTTGAGGACCTGATTACAATGTGGCCATCTCCTGATGGACACTGTTGGTCTGAGACCATCTGGACCGCACCGTGAGGGAGGGACAGTTCATTACGCTACAAGACAAGCCCTCCATCTAATGAAACAGCCCTGGCCAGAGCTGTATTA
This sequence comes from Dunckerocampus dactyliophorus, assembly GCF_027744805.1. Lineage (NCBI taxonomy): Eukaryota > Metazoa > Chordata > Actinopteri > Syngnathiformes > Syngnathidae > Dunckerocampus > Dunckerocampus dactyliophorus. The sequence continues at coordinate 14,675,655 of NC_072835.1, forward strand.
AATCACACACACACACACACACACACACACACACACACACACACAGAGAGTAAGCTGCTCACACCGCCTTCATCCCTGCAGTGGGTCAGTGGCACAGCAGACAGTTCAGTCAAGCTGCAAGTTGGTGAAATACTGTTAATGACATCACCACCATGCAGGCTGTCACACACATTACACACACACGCACGCACACACTCTGTCAAGTCAGTCAGTGCGATTCACACTGTCCAAATGAGTCAGGTTTGTCTTGGTAGGCGTGCAGACAAAAATATGAACTCAATTTCAAATATTTTCAGCAGCGTTTGTTTGATTAGTTTGTAGGACTACATGAAAATGACCAAAACAAGGTCCTCGGCACTTAACGGAGCTGTGGGGCAGGGGCCAAAAAGGAAACCCTTCAATTTTGGTGCAGATTCAGCCAAACGGTTTCACTTAGTAAACGCTGCGTGATTTTTTTTTTTTTTTTTGACATTTTATTTCATTTTGACTTCTTTTTTTTCCCAGTAACAAATATATTGTAGCACATTTTCTTACAAAAGCAGGAGGCACGGGTATTATTCTCTGCTTTTTTTGGAAGAAAAAAAAAACAACTTCGAGGTCTAGAGAACAAAAGCAGGAAGATGGCAAGGAAGAGTACACACACACACACACACACACACACACACACACACACACACACACACACACGCGGTTGTGCAACAACGATAACTGTGTGAATACCACTCATAAAAAGGCTGCCACCATAAAATCAGTATAATTCATGTACTCTATATCCATTCATTCATATATTGTCAATATTGGTATTCATTTTAATTTACATTTTCTGTATTTTTTGTTACTTTTTTTCATCACCGCATAAGCCATCTATTGCGACATGTTTCTTATTCTTTTTTCATCCCTATGAGAAAAGGGTGTCACTAAAACACAAGAAGTGAACACACACCTCTCTACTAACCATTCTACTTCCTCCTACTCCTTTTCGGACATGTTCAGTTGTGCAAGTGTCAACATGTCCGTAAAAAAAAAAAATCAAACCATGACAAGGATCATATAAACTAAATACACATTTAGTCACAACTTGACAAAGATGATGAACTGTGCTGAATGATAAAAAAAAAAAAAACAGGATCTCTATGCGTGTGTTTGTGCAGAGTTTAAAAAAAAAAAAAAAAAAAAAAAAGATCTGCATCCGAATATCTGACACGGAAGTAAAAAATTCCAGACTCCCTTTTCCCAGATGGGGGATCACATGGCATTGGCCGGATCCTAATCCTCCTGCACACCCAATCTGCCATCACATTCCAGTGTAATATACGTCTATAGAAGAGAAACTGGGGCAAATATGGCTACGGAGGTGAAAGGTCACTATAGAGCCAAGCTGATGAGGTGGGAGATGATATTCAGTAAGCCAATAGCACATACAAGAAGGTTGTTTGTGTCTTTTCCTGTTATGCGAGACACAAACGGGTCGTTTCTGAAATGGATCTCAGCCCCAAGCGGACTCTTTCCAATCTCCCCCACAAATGGGTCAAAGCCTCGCTCTGAGGAATGAGTTTTGTCGGAGGCGGCATGTTTAAAAGTGCATAATGTTTGATTGAAAAGTGGAGCGCGGAATGCGGGTCGTGTCGGTGGAAAGGTGTCTTATCAGTGGAAGTGCAAAAATAACTGCTTGTGACTAAAGTGTGGGCCCTCAGGGTGGTCCACTGCCAGCCAAGCAGGTCGGTGTCACGGCACACAGGCGGCATATGCTCATGGTTTTATGGGTCACGTGACAATTATAGTAAGGGGGGGGGGGGAATTGTTTAGCAATGGCAAATAGAAGCATGGATGGATGGATGGGAGGGGTCATTCCTACAATTCAGTGCCATTCCAGTCCCCGTGACATCACATGGTATATTTTGTTTAAAAAACATGCCAATTTAAATCCACTTCTACTATAAAGCAAACAATATGAAAAAAAGATGAATTAAGAATAACTTGCATACATTTTTTTGCAAACTGTGTCTGCACTCATGTTTGCTCCGCTACAGTTACAGTTAATGTAAAAACTACAAAATAAAAATAGTTTTTGTTATTTTGTCATGATATTTGTCAACATTCTGAAGAAATGATTACAAATATTAAATACTAAAAATGTTAACAGGTGTATAATGCTTTAAAACTTAATAGGTTATGTCCGTGTGTCGAATGTCCCCCATGTTACTCTAATGCAGGCGTGTCCACAGTGTGGCCCGAGGGCCATTTACGGCCTGTGGCTGTTTTTTTTATTGGCCCGCGGCACAATCTAAAAACAGAATTTAACAAGAAAATGCAAAAATAACTAAATCAGCAGTACTTTTCCAAGAATAAAGTCAAACTACTGAGAGAAAAAAAACAGAAAAAGTTGTTTTGAGAAACAAAACAACAAATAAAGTTGTAATTTTGGGGAAATTAGGTTGGGTAAAAAGTTACAATAAAAATAATGTATTGTAAGTAATGTACACTATAAAGTAAAAATATTATGGGAATAAAGTAATAATTTTGAGAAGAAAATTTCCAAGAAAAAAAAGTTAAACTAATCGTAAAATAAAAAAAAAACAGCAGAAATTGAAAAAAAAACCCAGCTGTGATTTTGCAAGAACAAAGTCAAGATTTTAAGACAAAACAAAGTTGTATTCTATCGAGAAAAAAGTAGCAATTTTAGGAGAATAAACTGGTAATATTGTGAGGAAAAACAGTCATTTTAGTGTCACATGGAAAAAAAATTAGGTTGGGGACAAAGTTATAATATTGGAATAAAGTCATAATATTACGAGCAGAAAATTTACGAAGAAGAAAGTTAAAATATTAAAAAAAAAAAAAGTTCATATTAATAAGCCTGTATCATAAAGTTGAGATGTAGTTTTTACACGTGCATATCTACATGTGTTGATTTACCAAAATCATAGGGTTCTAATGGATATCCCTTTAAATAGAACCCGATGGCCATTTCTCTAGTCACATGACCTTCAGGTTTTATTGCTCAATTTGACCTTTTTTTTTGGGGCAAATTTGAAAATGTGGTCAGTAAACATGTTGTAGATCTTTCTCTGTGGTAACCAGATACTAGCATCAGGGGCGTTGAAGTGGGAGGGAAAAATTGGGATGGTGTACCAGGGGCCCCAAGTACGGGGGGGGGGGCCTGGGCGTTTCTAAAGTTTTGAAGAATGCTTTCTAATATTGCCATCATAAATGTCAAGATAAAATACATTTTGCTGTGAAAGCTCAATGAGGTTGAGATAGATAGCTAGATAGCTACAGAGAGCTACTGGAGATCGTTCATCTCCAACAGAATTTCACATTTCTAGCAGCTCTGCAGAAATGTCATACTGAACTTAATCACTTAGTCACAAAATAAAACAACCAAGGCGAGACATGAGAGATGAGACCTACAACCTGCAACCACCTCGCAAAAACGCAAAATGGTTCATTCCGCCTGGTAGGACAAACTTTAAAGTGATTCCTCCTGACCCCCTGGGATGAAGAAAAACAAAACAAAACAATGCAAAGCATGACGAATATTGGGAGAGGAACTCCATCAAAACGTAAAGCTGACAATGAATCTTCATCAGGCTGTCACACAATCACATCCAAATAGTGCCTCGATGCATTGCATGACAGCATGAATCCAAACAAGTTCAAGCGCCATCTAGAAACAATACATCCCCCACACACACACAGAAGCCTGTTGACATCTTCAAAAAAAAGAAATACTTCTCAGCTGTCGTGCACAGCAGCGCAATTTTACCAACGCAGATGTTTTGCCGTCATATACTCAAATATATAAACGCAACGCTTTTGTTTTTCATGAGTCGAACTCAAGAGGATGTAAAACTTTTTCTAAATCCACAAAAAGCTCATCTCTCTCAAATATTGTTCACAAATTTGTGCATTCACAATTCATAATCCATCCACCCCAGAGGTGTGGCATACCAAGATGCTGATGAGACAGCATGATTAATGTACAGGTGTGCCTTAGGATGGCCAAAGTAAAAGGCCACTCCAAAATGTGCAGTAACTGTACGACTATACTGTAATCCTCAAAGTTTGCCAAGTTTTCCATTTTTTAAAAGAAAATCACAATGTTGAAATGGCATTAAACTGTTGGAATGAACCTGTGGGTGGATGTATAAATAGAGGAAGGAACACATGGATGGATGGATGGATGGATGGATGGATGGATGGATGGAGGGTTGAATGCATGAATGGATAGTTCGTAAGACACATAAGTGGATGGATGGATGGATGGATGGAAACATGCACGGGCAGGTGTATGGATGGATGCATAAATTGATACAAAATGGATTATGGATGCATGGAGACATGGATGGATGGATGCAGGAAGCCACGGATGGTCAGACAGATGTTGCTTGGATGGATACATGTATGCACATGGATGGATGGTTGGATGCTGGGATGCATGTTCAATGGATATACAGTATGTATGCATAAACGGAGGCTGGGATGGATGACGGATGATGGGATGCACGGATGGACGCTGTGACACATGTATGTATGTCTGTATGGATAGTTGGATGAATATGGATGCTGAGATGCATGGTCGGATGCATGTAGAGCTGGATGTTGGATTGAGACGTGGATAGACGGATGGATGCTGGGATGCATGGAGGGACAAATGGACACATGTATGGATGGATGGTCGCTAGGACACATGGATGATGGATGGGGACATGGATGAGTGGAGGCATGATTGCTTGGCTGATGGTTGGGTGCTGAAATGCATAGAGTGATGGATGTCGGGAGAGATACGTGTATGCACGGATGGATTATGGAACACACGGATGGATGGATGCTAGAATACAGGTATGTGGATGATGGATGGACATGACTGAATGCATGGATGATGGTGGCATGGATGTTGGATAAGCAGATGCTTGTATGGAAACAAGAGCTTGCATGGAAAGACGGAAGAACACGCTGGCTCAAACCCGCATCCACAGATCTTCACTGATTGAGAGTTGAGCAGCAACGAGCTAAAAGCCCTGGGCTGTCAACTCGTTGTCCAATGTGGCTCTTAAGGCGTCTGGGAGTGAGGTTTACCAACGCACGATCCCTTACAGATGCATGAATGGTTGAATGCATGCACACATACAAGGATAAACGACTGTATTGATACATGGATTGATGGCTGCATGTATGGTGCTGTGATATAAACAATGTAGAGTCAACAAAGTGTGTAACTTTTGTGCATTACTTATTACTTACGTGAAGACGAAGAAGAGCGACGTGGATCCCACCAGGAGGCAGGCGGCCGTGCACACTGGAATAAAAGCAGACGCTTTCAGCGAGTCGGCGCCGCTGCCGGGCATCCTGTCTTCTCCACGCTCACTCCCGTCTCATAGCAGCCGATAGACAGTACCGTACGTCCTCGCCAGTCCGACAGTGGGAAAGTCCCTTGAACAAAAACAGAAGCATGTTCTAGTCGAAAATTATCTTCTAAGAGGAGGAGAAAGACAGCAGTCCGCCTGCTCGGTCGGGATGCATCCCGTCCTGTGAGTCCCTGCAAAGCAGCACGAGCATGCCGCCTCCGATTCATTCCAAAGGTGGAGCTTTCGCTTACGGATGACGTGAAAGTACACTTCGCCACACTGGGTGAGCACTAGGGTTCACTTTGAAATGATTTACTTTCCTACAACCCCCCCACACACGGACAGTATCTACTCTGAAATGAGATATGATGGCTTTATGAGCAACATCTTTAAGGAGCAGATAGAAAGTTAAAAAGTCTTGTTTTAAACCATAATGTAAAAAAAACCCCGTCAAAATCAAACTTTATATCAAATAACTTTGCAAGAAACAAAATCTGCTTAAACCACTTTTCAGGCACATTCAATGTAATGTAATTTTTAAAAATAAGTGCACCTACCTTAACCTTGGTTTTTAGGTGACCACCAGGGGGCGACAAAAACCAATCCTACATTATGACAGGAGTGCTGTGTTGTTTTTAAGGACCTACTGCAAAACACTCAGATTCTTTATATGACAGGACCTGCTGCAAAAACAGATAAATATCCTCAATATAACTGGAATGCTGTACTATTTTGAAGGATTTACTGCTAAAAACTTAGTCACTCCCAAGTTTTGAACCAGTCTTGTCATTCACAGGGCCTGATTAGACCCACAGGCCACTAGATCAACAGTCCTCAATTTCGACACCATGTACATAACTCTGTCAATTATGCAAATATCCAATGGAAAATTGTTTAAGATTTTAAAATATTTTATAATACATTTAATAAATGAAAATATTTAATATAAGTAATTGCACTGAATCAAAAAAAGTTTGACCGCTTTAGATACATGCATTAATACATCATAAAATGTGTACTAATTCTGACTTTCTTTCATCGGTTCTTGTTAGATGAATGGAAAATAAGCAATTATGCCTGTAGGGCAAACTGAAAAATAGAGCAATACAGGGGCTGTTGGATTTGTATTTTGGGCATGTCTGAGAAAAAACACTTAAGCATAGAACTTAACTGCAGCTTTCCTTAATAGGATTCTCAGAGCATCGAATGAGAACATTCACAGGCATACTCCTTAAAGCTAATAACACACAGTGAGCTATTAGTTGTGTTGGAGATAAAACATCCTTCACAAGGTAAGGTTCCCTCAGGGGGAAATGAGGCGAGTGTGTAGGCGTCTCCAGCTCTTCTATAAATGTCCAAAGGCCGATGTCATCGTTCATTCGTCAACAGTTACTGTATAACAATGGATGTTGAGGAGTTGATTGAATCCATCATTCGGGCTTCCATGTTTATAGCAGGCGTCATTGGCAACAACTGGTTGGCCATAAGCTCCATCCCCTCCAAGAGATCCGGTCTGTGCACCAACGAGCTGCTGTTCATCAACCTGGCCGTGTCCAACCTCATCACCAACTACCTGGTGGACCTGCCCGACACCATCGCCGATTTTGCCGAGAGCTGGTTCCTGGGCGAGGCCTACTGCGGCATCTTTCGCTTCTGCGCCGACCTGTCGGAGACCAGCAGCATCTTCACCACTTTCTTCATCAGCGTCTTCTGGCACCAGAAGCTGGTGGGTTCCCTGAAGCGAGGGGGCGCCCCCGTGAAGCTGGACAATCTGTGTCTGGTGTTCTGCCTCCTTGCAGGGAGCTGGACCACGGCTTTGGTGTTCAGCATACCGCACTTCTTCTTTGTGACCGTGGACGTGACCAATGAGACCGAGAAAGACTGTATTGACGTCTTCCCCAACGCCATTTCCAGGAAATCCTATGATATATTTTATCTGACGCTGGCTAATGCTCTCCCTCTTGCTGGGATGTTGTTCGCCAGTGGTCAGATAGTGGTGACTTTGCTGCAGAACCAGCAACGCATCAGGAGTCATCCCGATTCTGGCCTCAACAAGAACAAAGTGAAGGAAAAGGCTGAGGAAAGTGAGGTCAATACTGTTTTTGGACCAAGCAGAGGAACCCCAAGCCACATTTACTCAGGCATTCCTGCCTCTGCTTCCTGTCCTGACACAGGTCAAGCCTCCAGCCTTGACTCAGACCCAGCTAGAGCTCCACCAAACCAGTCCAAGCCTAGCCAGGCAAAAGGGAAGCCCAACTCTAACTCGCAAGTGAGGGCGGCCAAAAGTGTGGTGGCCGTGGCCAGCGTGTTTCTGGTCTGCTGGCTGACTCATCTACTTCTACGCATCACCAACAACTTCCACACCTCCTCGCTCATGGTGGAGGTGGCCAGTTACATTGCAGCCTCCTACACCTGCATTATCCCTTACATATTCCTACACGGAGCCAAAAAGCTCACTTGCTCTTGCAAAAGGTAGACACTCCTGACACGTCAGTTCTTAGTGAAAACCGATAGTAGCTATGCAGTATAGAATTAACCCTGAAGAGATCCTGAGGACATTTTGGCTGTTTTGAATAAACAAACACAGGTGAAATTTCTCAAAGGACATTTTAGAATTGGGATTTCTTTTCATTAAATTTGCCTAAAATTTTAGCGAGACATTTGTTCCTCGCGACCAAAAATGTCCTATTGAAAATGCCATTTATGACCGCACATTTATCTCAACATAAAGTAATACAATCCATTTTGATAAGATTTCAACTTGGACTACTGGCCTTCTATTTTTAATTTCTATATTTTTTCACCAGATGGTGGTACCTTTTCCAATTCAAAGCATGCAGCAAAATCTCTGCAAGGATTTCTTGCTACTGAAATGATAGCCGTGTGTCGCTATTAATGTCTGGTATTGAGTATTTGCACAAAGTAAAGCTGTTTTTCAGAACCTGGATGTTTTTGTTTTAAATCACTGTACAAAAAAAAGTAAAGCATGAAAATCAATGTTGCTGCCAATCATTGACCCATCTCAGGGCCTTATACTAATAAGCAAATACTCCTTGAACTATGTTGTATAAAATATGAATATATTGTTACAGCGCTTTTTTTTTTAAAGACGCTAACATTTTTTTTTGTCATGGTCAAATGTGTGTTTTTTCACTCCAAAGGGGGGGGATTTAATGTGGAGTAACTGGCTGGTCTGGCCATTTGATGAATGGATAAAAAGCAACAAAACACATCCAAACTGCTTTATTTCCATGAGGCTAAAATCAAAACATGATTGCAAGCATACTCGAGGGAACGGCTAATTAGGGAAAACAATTAACTGCTCTCTTTTGTGATGACTGTATGGGAAACCTGAGTGCCATTTCAATTATACGCAATTAGAGTCCCTCTGCAGTGTCACATTATGAACAATGCAGCGATTTTAAGGCTGTTCTCTTGCAGACAGTTGCACAGAGGACAATAGTGAGGCTGGCTTTGTGCTTAGTGGCTTTACAAAACTTTTTTTTTTTTAATTTAAAAAAAAAGGTATCCTGCAAAAGCAAATATATCAGAAGGGCCCTGTGAAGAGCAACATGTTAAAAAAATATCAAACATTACAATAGGTAGAATTCATCTTTCAACAACATAAGGGTGACCATATTTTATGTACAAAAATGGAACACGAGTGGTGTGAAATGCAACAATCGCTGTTGCCAAGTGATTTTTATGTACTTTGGCAATAAGAAAAGTTGTAACACGTCTGATCTCTCATCAATAGGTATGCTATTCAGTAAGAAAAGAGGTAAGTCTGATCTCTCGCAGTCGTTTAACTGAATCTGACAAAGCTATTTACAGTCAAGGTTGTATTTTAGGAAAAAAAAAAGCATTAAATAAGTTATAAAAACCAAACCTGTCTCTTCAGTCTCCTGATGGCCATATCCTTGCACTATGTTCTCATGACAAGCCATACCGGTTCTTTTTACTGTAGATTGAAAACTAAACAAGAAAAGTTCAGGATAAGATATAATGCTGACTCTGTGATAGCGAATAGGACTCCAACGAATTCAGCCATTAAATTCTTCACAACAGATTTATCACCTATGGTTAAGGCAACGCTGCCAGTGGCAGGTCCTTGTGATCATTGGGTACCATCAGTGAAGTTTTTCCAGTTTGGCCTGCAGAGACTTGAAGTTGCCGATGGTCTGCTGAAGGGTGGCATTGGGGCTGAGGGACTGCAGCTCCACCAGGTATCCGCAGATGTTGTCCAAACACACATTGGTGAAACGACGTCTGAGACGGAGGGACAATGTTTATTGAACATTTAAATGAGATTGAGCTATGAAGGCCACATTATGGAGTTTAAATTTTTTTTCTTTTTTTTTTTTTACAGCTTTTAAACGTGCATTGCACAGCGTTACAGAGGTGGGGCTCACTCTGCGGCACCTGCTCGGCTGATGCGTCACCTTTGCTGGTGGCTTGTATTTAATTATCGAATGAATGAATTATGGAAGATCACTTAAATGTGCATCCTTACTTGCTAAATACAGCGACCTAAATTGTCAACACGGATCGCTTCTATGTATTAGGTGTGTTAGAAAATAGAAGCAGTGCTTGAAAGCTAGCGCTTAGCCAAATGCAATGAGCGTCAATTGAACCGCTTGGTGATTAAGGGTGCAGACATGTCCGAACATCTATGTGGGTTGAGCTGACAAATCTTTAAGTAAAGCTGATCAAATGTAGAATTACTACATCTTGGCCAACAAGAAGTAGCAAGTAGCTGTTTAACTCAGATGAAAAAAACTGCTACACGTCACTTGCTGCCGCTGTAAACACCGAGGTAGGTTGGATTGCCAGGTGTGCCTAAAGCACTTAATGTGAGCTTCCAATAATGTGTTGCACACATTGCCACATCCATATTACTGTATTGTCATTCATAGTAGCCATGCTATAGTTCACAGCCTGATTGCTCTCTGGCTGCCCTGTTCTCACAATACAGCTTTTCTCCAAACGAGAAATCGCATCACGTTTTAATCTCACGAGATCTTGTAACCCCTAATAGATACCCATGATGATAAATAAGCTCACCAAACAGGTCAGCGCCTGCAATACAGCACCCTCTCAGGCCAAAAAGCTGTACTGCAACTGAGAGGCTGAATACCTGTCATATGTTGGCACTCTGCTGGGATCACTGACGTATCCTGAGAGAAGCACGTGGATACACTCTACCAAGTGCAGCGGTTTTTTCAGACGCTGCCAGTAAGGGTCCTGCAAGGAGAAAAGACAATAATATTATATAATATCAATTATATATTTTTTTTTAAGTGGGGAAAAATGCGCTAGACAGACATGTTCTCATTTGCTGAATGTACCCGTGTTTTAAAAAGCTGGTCGTAGACCTCCAGGAGACGTGGCAACTGCACTCCAATCTCCTGCATGGTGGAGGTGACAAAGCCCACATCCCAGATGAGGCGGCACACCTCCTGTTCCAGATACTTTACCAGAAATTCTACAAATGCAGGGCAAAAACATGACATTGAACACAGTCTACAGTAACAGTGTTTATCTTTGATCCCGCATAGGGGACGCGTTGGAACAGGCTGCTTGTAATGACTACTCGACTATGTTAAAAGCATTATAAAGAACTGTGTGTTATGGGGATGAATGCTAACCTAGTGGAAAATATCTTGGTGTTCCCGCGTAGATCCTCCCCAGCGACACCAGTTTCAAACTGAGGGATCTCATCCTGTCGACTGGACTCATGGCCACTGTGTCTGCCAGTTCTACAAGACAAGATTCAAAACCATGATCAGCAAATTATGACTAAAACAAAATGTAATATTTTTGTGTTGCTACCTTTCTCTATGATTTCCTGCCAGAGAGAGTGCACGAGGATTGGATCAGAGTGGCCCGCGCAGTGAATGATGGCCAGCTTGCACTCAGACAATTTGAAGTGGTCGGCATATTCCCCGTAGAGCTGCATAGGACACATTACACCATACGAGTTACTTAAAAACTGCCAATGTCAAAGAAAAGGAGGGCTGCCAGTAATTTGTTGCACATCACCTTGGTGATCTCCATGAGATCCGAATCCAACTGTGAGACCGCAGTTTTCACGGAAGGATGATTGGAGTACTGTCGGATCAAGGTCTCTTGAATCTGTACTTGGATACGCACCAGCTAGGAGAAAAAAACAGAGTGTGGTTACAACATTACTTAGGGCGCACTCAGACTCAGCCATTCTGTGCTGGACTTGAGCGTGATTCCCCCTTCTTCTACTGACCCCCACTGGCCTGCGCTCAACACTCTGCCTGTTTGCTGGTCTGATCGCTTCTACGCTGCTATATTACTGCAATTTCATGAGCTTTGTAGATCATTCCTTATATATTATTATTATAGTTTTATTTCAAGTTGTACTGATTATTTATATTGTGCAGGGTGTCAACTGTCATTAATTACTTTGCCTTAATTAAATGGCACGTCTATATTTCGCACGAGTTGCGTGAGTGGGCGTGCTTTGGGTTTAACTTTTGGATGATTTTGAGTCTTGTTATATTATATATATTATGAAATGTATTTGGTTATGATTAACAACTTGCAAGGAGCGACTGCATTAAAATCATTGTATGACTCGGCTACATTGTATGTGTGCGTGGAATCGTGCTGTGCCCTGGCCCACCTCTTCCGGTCGTGCCAGAGGAAGGGAGGAGTGTGAGAAGTGCGCTTGTGCACAGATAAGAGCACTTATACTAGCCAAGCATGAAGTGGGCCCAAGCATGGTACAATTTGGCCTGGTGTGAGTAGGCCCTTAATTATTATCTTATTTATTCATACGGGATAAAGACATCAAAAAAATGCACCTCCATCTTTTCCTCCAGTTCATGGAGGAACTCGCCATCTGCTGCCAGTGCAGAAATGCAAGAGGAGCTCTTTGCAGACAGGATGGCTCGGGCCAAGTACTCCAGACGCTGCTTGAGAGAGATCTCTGTGCTGTATATGCAAATAAAAAATAAAAATAATAAAAAAAGAGGTTCAGAACCTCTCACTGAAAGTAATGCCATAATTCAGTTGGTGTGCATCCCGACCTGTGCATGTCAGCGAGGCGAGCCAGAACGTGAGCAGCCTTGCCGAAGTTGCGGTTCTTCTCGTAGTAGCGCCACAGGAGGTCCATGTTGTGCACTTTGCTCTGGTCCTGTTTGATCATATGCATGAGGTGCTCCTCCAGGTATGGTGAATTCACCTGGACAACAGTAAATATGTTAGTATTCAACTAAGAATTCAAGAAAAAAGTACATCAAACTCTACCTCTAACAGCTTGTCAGTCAAATCGGCCTGGATGAGCCAGTTGTACAGAGCGATGTGAAACAGCTCGTCTTGAGACCTCTGGGCCAAACCGAGGATCTGCTCAAACTACAAGAGAACAGACACTCTAAATATTCTACAAACTCAGGTTGTGAACCCCAATGCAGAGAAAATGTGCAGAAACTTTTTTTTTTTTTTCTTTGCTCACATGGGTTGTAGCCTCTTCGTTACTCAGCATGTTGGGGTCAGAAGTCATGACAGGAGGCCCTGGCTGCTTTGGGACGCTGGGGGACTGAGGGGCGGCTTTGCTTTGGTTTACCAGCTCCTGCATCGTGTCTGTGATGCACTTATAACAGGACAGTCTGCAGGAGGGATGGCAAAATGTTTGTATGTTTCATGTGTTCTGACTTTTTTTTGTTGCTTATTTCCAATATTACCTTTCCTGGAAGGCCTGCTGTCCTGTGTGGTCCTCCTCAGGCTCTCCGTTCTTGTAAAAGTGGGGGCCCAGCCTCTGTGGGTCCTTCTTGTCAGCTGCTGTAAGGCACAGCTCTAGGACTCCCTCATAGAAACGCACTAGAGATATGTTTGAGATGTCAATTAAACAGTGTTGACATGAGCAGAGGGAATGCACATTGAATTGCACACCACCTTGTCTATACTGGGAGCAAACCAGTGGTAGGTCTGTGTGTTGGCTGATTTGCTGGTAGAGACGTAGTGACTCCCTCAGTGTTCTCTCTTTATCAACTTTATTTTGGATCTGTTTAGAGCCTTGCAGCAACTCATTAGCCTGAAGTGGAACACAGCAGAAAATCATTATTTGCTAAATGTGCAATAACAAAACTTTGACACACACAGGTTGGAAATAGGCAGGTTTGTTGATTTTGATCAGAAATGTTGTCATCATTCGATGCATAAAGGAGTTTTGTTTCTTGTTAACAATCAGCAGAGGATGTAATTAATTCAGGCCTGACCAGTTTGCTGCCTAAAAGGGTAACAAATCAGAGTCAAAAAGCAAGTTAGCAAGTTACATTTTCAATCAAATGTAATATTTAGCCTCCTCAAGGATAGTGACGATTCTGCATATCAACGGGAAGGTGAATGGCTGGTGTTCTAGTGCAACCAGCACAACCTGGAGCTGAACACTGAACACATTCAAGGCTGCAGAGATGATTGTGGACTTCAGGAAACACCCTTTGCTACAGCTGTCCCTCACTCTGTCCAACTGCTCAGTAACAATTGTAGAGACCTTCAAGTTCCTGGGATCAATAATCTCGCAGGACCTGAAATGGAAGGCTAACAACAACTCCATCCTCAAAATGGCCCAGTACTGCTACAGGAGCTGATGAGGCAGTTTTACACCACAGTCATTGAATAGGTTCTGTGTTCATCCATCAGTGTGGTTTGGTGCTGCTACAAAAAAAGAAAAAAATGAAACTGCAACAAACAGTAAGCACTGCCGAAAAGATCATCGGCAACCCCCTACACACCTGAGGACTTGCACGCTGCAAGAACCAAGAAAACTTTGTGTAAAATTCTCCGGCACTCAACCCACCTCAATCAACACCTTTAACAGTTCCTTCCCTCTAGCAGTCTGAGATTTTTCATTGGGGTGGCCAAGGTGAGACCATTACTCATATAGGGGTGGCAATAAGTTGATACTTGAAATGTCTAGATGGCCAGTGGGGTGGCCGGAGAGTGACCATGGGTAGCCATTGCCGTTAGCTCCGCCACTGCGTGCGAGCTCCCCGCACAACGACACAGCAGTTTGGAGTGAGGAGAAACTACTGCTCTAGCTATCGAGCAGAATATCCGACGTCCAGCATGAAACTAACTTCACCACGGTACACCGCGTACATGTCTGCATGGTGATGATGCGTTTTCTATTTCTTGCGGGTGGCGGGAGTCGAGTGGCAACCAGCTTTGAGGCGCATTACCACACCTACCATGTTGGAGTGTGACCCACCATTGCGAACGTGATACGTCAACCGAATGGATCCAATCTCGCGGAGGAAGCCCATATTATCTCATCTTCAAAATACAGAGGGTCGGCAGCCGATCCCGATCCTGAAGATCCCTAACTGACACTAACTACTGGCAACAAGTTTCGTGTGTGTATCATCATATTTTGCCAATAAATATTTTAAATCTGAAAACACAATTTTTTTTGTATTTTCTCCAATCTAAAATCAATGCAAAATGAGTAAATTGAGGAATTTGCACAAATGCACACTCAGACATTCGCAGCAGTTTAAAGTTATTATGACCAAGCTTGCTTTGCTGCGTACCTTAGAGCAGACACTGTCATCAGTGCTGTACAGCAGCGGGCAGACGTCCCGCAGGTGATTGCTAATGGCATCCACCGAGGCGTTATCTTTGATGTAAACATTAATGAGCGCTGTGATAAGCGCCCCAGATAGCTCCTTTCCCCGGATCACCACGTCCTTGAAACTTGCTCCCTTCATCTGCTCTTGAAATTCCTTCAAAATAAGTCAGAAAAAAGTGGCCAGGTGAGGACTAAAGGAAATTACAACATCTCATAGAGGGTGTGCATGTACCTTTGGGAATTCTGACATTATGAGGGTGAACTGGTGATCACACAGTAGCTTCCAGAGGGCCAGAGTTTGGTAGGAGCGATGCACTAACTGCTGGATGCTCTGCAGGGACACTTTCTCATAAACCTGAGCCTTGGCTGGACACAAGACAAAAAAATTTAGCTACATGACAGGGAAAGGGCTTTGTAAGCATATCAATAAAACGGTCCCGAACAGCAACAACTCACTGTGATATTTCCTCTGAAGCTCCTGCTGGACCTGCTGAGAGTTGGCACCATCAGGACGCATGAATCCCAGCAGCCGTTGCTGCAGGTTGGCTGGAGAACTGAAGCTAGAAGGGATCAGAGCAGATGTTACATCCAAGACTGAAAATAATCAAAGCAGTGGTGTTTGTGCTTCGTGTTCACTTGGGTAGTAGTCACAGTCGTAAAGTAAAAGCAATGAGGTATAAAACAATTTAACATTAGATGTGAAACAGCAACAGTTATCAGTGTCTAACCTTGCTCCACCAAGAGACGATGGACTGAACTGAGAGTTTTTGTCAAGAAACTCCCTCAGACCGTAGAGCTCCAGGAGGACAGACTCCAGATGATACGAAGGAACGCTGCTTTCCAACTGTAATGTGTGTTTAAAGCATTGGTTAGACATCACAAGCACAGTTTTAAGAGGAAACTACAACACTTTATGAATTATACGTACAATACTGACACTCTGACTTCCTTTGCTTATTGTTTTCTCCACAGCAAGGCTGCCATCCCAAATGTTTCTGTTTTTGAAAATGGAGGAAAAGATTGGGTGCTCAGTTGCTTTAACAGGAGCACTGCACATATTGATGGATGGACAGGAAGACGAATTACAGCCAGACTTACTAACCCTAGAACGCGGGCAAAGTAGACACAGATGCCATTGTGCTTCCCGGAGAAAATCACCTCTGGACCAACGGACATGGGAGTGATGGGAGCTGACCCAGAATGCATTGGTGCAAAAGGGGTGGCTAAAGGTGGGGGCAAAATGCCTGGTGGGATAGTGCACAATCAAAGAAAGCATGCAATAAATCCTTACTTGACATATGCACGTTTAACAATGACTTGCCAGGTGCTGGAGAGCTCATCATGGGTCCGACAGTGCTGGGTGGTGACATCGCTGACGGAAATCTCATCTGTGCTTCTCCTCCATATCTGATCACATCAATAAAATATCAAAATTTAATTTGTCTACAGGCGTCATTGGTCAAAATATTAGGTACACACCATTCCAAAGATAATAAAGCTCTGACCTGAAGAAGGCTCTGGTGGCCCACTGTGAGACCTCTCTGTCACAAGCAGCGTTGGAACAAGCCAAGATCAAGGCTGTGGCGCAGGCCTGCTCCTCCTAAACAGAACGGAGCCAGATCACTTTGAACGTGTTCTTTCAGTGGACACCAGAGTCCTCCAGTTAATGGTTTTACCCTGTGCAGTTTGAAAAAGCGCTCAATCTCCTCGCTCTCTCCTCCAGCACAGCTCACCAGCAGGTGACGGAGCTGATCCACTGGCCGCAGCTTTTGGAAGATGTGACTCCCCTAACAGTGATAAAAATAAACAATAACCTTACTGTTAGGATTCCAAATAAAGGTTGTGAGGCTGAACTCTGAGGTAGGTAGCAGTTTTTAACCTTTGCAGAAAGGAGGACAAATTTCTGCGGGGGGATGTTATGCTGCTGGACCACGACAGGTGAATCGGTGACTGGGATCAGATCCTTGTTCAGTGGAGTACAACTCTTGGCTGGTCTCACTTCGTCAATGGCACAAATGGCCCATGTGTGTCCATCTACATTGGACATCATCTATAAAATGGCATGGGAAAAGGCCTGAAACAATTAGGCTACACTCTTCCTGCACTATCCAATGAGATTTAATATAACTGCTGTATCAAAAAAACTTGTTTAGGATGTTATCTTCCTGATAGCTACCAATAAAATGGACCGAAATGACCACTTCAGTGTGTTGCTAGACCTTGCATGTGTGCCAACCTGAGTCTCCATCAACGGTTTCTTGAAGGGGAAGGAGTCGTGGTTGATGCACCAGAGAAGGTCGTTGTCCTCAGTCTCAGAAGCCGCCATCAACAGAATACCTGAGACATGTACAATTCAGGTTATCTCAAGAAGGTTTACATTGCCTGTTGACAGTTGTACCTTTACTGTGCAGTGCCTTATGGACCTTGGTAGGTTTCTGCAGCGTGGAGGACGCAGAGAACCCCGGTGGCAGGCGAACGTGAACCAAAGCCAGCAGGGACGGTCGAACCGGGGTGTGCTTTTGTTGGGGAGGGGAAAAAGGTGTTGTGCTGAAGTAGAGACGCACACCTATGAAGAAAATACATAATATTAGGGGTCACAACCTTGGGTACACCTTCAGATTCAGCTGCCAACGTTAAAAAAATGATATTACTGGGGCAGAACTCAAACACATTTGCACAGGAATGGCTAAATCCAGATCAACTTGATATTTTTGCATATAATTGTTTTTTATTTTGTAAAAGATGCTTAAACTGTTCTATTAGCTATATATTTAAAGACATAGCACTGTCATTATGACCGTCAACATTTCAGCCTTTTCTTGTTACATTATGCCCTCTGCTCTATTTTTCACATTTTTGCTCTTGTTTTGTTTGACTTTATTTCTACAATGTGCTGCAGGCCAATAAAAACCAAGCCACGGGCCGCAAATTGCCCGAGTGACTGACAACCACAACTCTTGCCGACTATTTAGCTTGTTAGCTTCCTTTATCACAAACGAATTATAATTATCGAGAGGATTGTTACAAAAGTCATTCTTATTGCAAATGTTGATCCGTAATCTCAGAAGAAGGTGCTTCCAGAGGTGAACGCCCACTGAACGTGTCCTATACACACACAAAATAATGTTCTGCAAGCTGCCCAATCACAGCCTTTACGGTCTGCAAGCTTAGATTTATTTGGAGGTGCACATGACACCACGCAAGAGAATTTTGCAGGTGGAGGAACGAGTCCGTGTAGCACACACTGGTGTCTTGACACAGGAGCATTATCCAGGTATCCAGACCTGACCAGAGAAAATGCATACCTGGGGACAGCGAAGGGTACGAGCATATTCAAGGGTCAAAATGCATGCAGAGCATAAAAAATACGCACATGTTGGCACTTGGCAGTGTCTGTAATCTACAATCATATGTTTCATCTTTACCTGCATGTGTCACAGCCAGTAGGTGGCAGTCTGAAGACTCAGACCTGCTGATCACAGAGATCTGGACAATGGGCTTGAAGACAGATCGATCAATCGTCCTGTATGCATTCAAAGACAAAAAAAGATGAGTTGTCTTACTTTCCAAAGAGAAGTATAGAGGATAGGGAAGAAAAGGTGGAGATACCTTGCGATGTTTCCAGCTGCTGCAACAATGTTGTTTTGGGACATTGTGGCCACGCGACTCATACACTGTCCATCAGCACCCAGGTCATACACCTGATAGACAGGAAAGAGGGTGAATACACTCAGCATTTTGGCCAAATACTGTATATATTAGGGGTGAAAAGATACGGTATCCTCACGGTTCAGTGCGTACCTCGATAAGTTCAAGGTTCCGTTCATTTTGAATACAGTAGGGGTACAAAATACAAACCATAAAACTACTTTGCCAATAAATACAATTCTTGAAAAAAAAAATACAGTAAATAAATATGATATACTCATAATTTACAAGTTTTCTTTTTAGGAAAGTGAAACAACGCAGGTAAGTACAATAATAAGTGTCTGAACAGTGTGAATGATTATTTGATTTTTAGTATTCTATGAAAGCTATTTTGGTATTTCCTTACTCACCCATGAAAGCAGACCTATTATCTTGTGTTTTATAAAAAACATGACATTCACACACATCAACTTTGACTTTGAAAAACTTTTGACATTTTTGCGTCTTTTCTGATATGTTGCGGTACTCCTAACTCCCGCTAGTCAAAGGCTAGGTGGCACTACCCAAGGACCACCTGTATTATATAGATGGTAAGTTATATAAAACATTTATACCTGTAGGACACCTTTCTCAGAGCGTGTAAAGAGTGTGTTGCGAGAGTTGTCCACTGCAATCTGCACAATTGGGTCTGGAAAGCATTTTATAAAAAATTAAAAAATTTAAAAAGATTTAAAAAAAAATCAAATTAAATAAAGAAAATCCAAATGTGGAAAGGTGCTCCATCTTCATACCGTCTTCTGAGAAGGAGAACTGTAGCACTGAGGGGACGAGGAAGGACAGTGAGCTCTTGGAGTGGTTAATCTTTCGGCAGCGCTGAGTCAGCCAGCCCGCCTCGGCCTGGTAGGCAATCTCGTAAAGGCAGCCATCCTTCCCTGCCATGAAGATGCGGCCCAGATCGGTGGAGGTGACGGAGAGGATGTAGGTGTTGTCAGTGGGGATGGAGAAGAGGGGGTCGGGCAGTAGCTGCATGCCGCCGGACATGCTGTCGTTTAAGCCTACAACACAGACATATGCTTACTAGAGATGACCAACATAAAGTAATGCTAAAAAACTTAAAAGCGATCAACTGTGAAAGAGATGTGGCCTGAGAAGGAATTAATTCCAATCAATCGCCAGGGGGCATCAAGCATTTGAATCAAATCTGCAAATGCATTGTAGCAAATGTGGCTGTGATAAACTTTACTATGACTGATATACATGGCACAGCTACACAACAGACATAGCATCTTTAAAGCTGAAGTGACAGACTGCAATACAATACGTAGAAATATATAGACATATAGAATACACATGGAGAATTTTGTAAGTAATGACTTATTTGTAATTTTGGGGGGAAATATGAACCGTGTATAAATATATGCAAGAAAATGCATTGTATAAATAAAACTACATCTAATAAACACACCCACTCTTAACAGAGGCCTGGTACTACTGTATGCAATTCAGTAAATAAACACACCTTTCCACCTTGAGGAAACACAGCATTTTAATTATTACAGAAAGTTTTGGGAAAATAATGCAATTGATTAGATTACCTAATCAATCAATTTCCCCTGCTGTATTTCGATTTGATATGCGATTCAACGTTCAACAACACAAAGAATTATTTTAATATGACCAACAATATTTGATACATTTTGTGTATAATTTTCCATAGGTGGAGCCTAATTGATTTAACACATATAAACACAGGACGTGAACAAACAAGCCGTAACTGCTGAGATATGGAGAAAGGAGTAGTATTAAATAAGATCTACTTCCTTCTACTCCTCTTCAGTGAAACTTGTTTAGCGTGTCCAACACAAATCCAATGATTACAATTGGCTTTTGTTAGATTTCTTTTCCCTCAAGTTGTATGAGTTATTGGATTATGAAGTAAAAGGTAATAACTGGGTGAAAGAAGCAGTATGAATGTGCCTAACAGTCCACAGATTGAGACGACATATTTGTAGGTAGACACTCTTTCGATCAAGCCACGAAATACATTTAAAGGGAACAAAGCTTCATAATAAATAAGCAAACTCACCAGCTTGCCCCTTTGGGAAGCTGAGTCCCAGGATGACGACATCCACAGACGTGGCCAATACAAGCAGGTAATGGATATGGGGCTGTAAAATCCCTGGTGAGATGAGCACAAAATCAAACTTTTAGCTGAGATTTCAGATAACATAAAGCTTTCAATACTTGTTTGCACATACCTTGTTTTGGCTTGACTAAACCGACTGCCAAAATGGTTTCAATAAGGCCGTCAAAATAGGCTACATCTCCTCTGCAGCGAAAAGGGTGACAAATAAATCACACATAAGTCACATAATACTAAGTTGAATGTAAATATACTCACCCGTCTTCATAATTCCACATGAAAATATCATTATCAATCGTGAGCCACGCTCGGGAAATCTCAGGAAAGACTCCCATCATGCAGTTGAACTGCATATCTATGTAAAATGGTTAAGTAAAACCACGAAGGGGCCCTTTTTATGTCAAATTTAGAGCAGAGCTATCCAAGAAGGATACGGCTGAATTGCTCCACCAGTTCTGGAGGTAGCGGGACTCGACGCACTGCACTGAGCTCTGGGAGGTTGGGCACGCTGAGCAAACCCGGTCCTTGGAGGGGATAGTCCATGTCCGACACTCCAGAGAGGGACGGTATGTCTGATGACACATCAGAAACAGAACGCATGTTAACAATACAAAATGCTCAGCTGTTTGGTGTCAAATTTGATCACAGATCAATCCGGCGGGAGTAAACAACATTTTTGCAGCAGTTTACAAGTGTACATACTTCTGGAAAGTGGTACAAAGAATGAGAGTCTGCCACAACATCCGTAAGTGCAAGAACATTGGTGTAAATGACAGCGTGATGACAATGATAGTAAGCCACAACCCAAGTCTCATGTTTTTACTCTGTCGCCCGTTTATTGGTTTCAATATCAGTCCATCCATCCATCCGGAGTCAAGTGCGGGGGTACCATCCTAAGCAGAGAAGCTCAGACTTGCTACTTTTCAAGCTCTTCCCGGGGGATCCCACGGTGTTCCCAGCCCAGCTGAAAGACAGTCTCTTACTTGAAGCTTCCTGCCGGTTGGAAGCACCTCTCTAGGGAGGCGTCCGGGATTAGATACCCAAGCCACCTCATCTGGCTTCTCTCAATGTGGAGCAGCAGCGGTTTTACTCCAAGTATTTGTAAAAACTACTTCCTGTACAAAGACGAAGTTTAGTTATTAAACTTATTAGGTCCCTCTTATCTCAAATATCAAAGATAATTTTAAAAAAATGCACTGCAGACCAAAGCTCGGGTCTCAGTAGGAGGTTAAAATGGGACGGAGAGGTCCTTATCTTAAAAACAGCACAGTGTTACTGCCGTATAGAGGATCTTTGACCTGCGTGATTATATTGTTCCTGTTTTCTGCTCTGAAAATGTGCCCCCAGTTGAATAGCCCCGTGAGTGGATATAAACACATTCCTTGGAGGTAGTAAAGAGACTAGAATGTGCTCCTTACTGTGTGAGGGGACGCTGAGCAGCTCTGACAGGTCAGGGAAGCAGCGGTCATCCTGCAGGTGTCTGTCGATGAGCCGGGCTGAGCTTTCGAGCGTCTCGGCGAGAGCAGCGGAATGGCTGCTAGGTCCAGTGCTGGACGGCATGACTGGGCTGCCACCAAAAAGCAACAAAAGAACAATTAAAACATGCCGGCAAGATTATATTACATTATATATCATACGTTACTTGTGATAAATGTACATGAAACGTGTACGTCATTTGGTGTGCTGTGTGTGACACGGGCTTGCTAACGTCCAAACAACTGTGCTAGCACAGAAGCTAAATGCTAAGTTAGCAAAGCGTGAATTGCCACGTTTTTTTATTTACTTCGTCAACCTCACCCGGGTGGAAAGAGTCCGCCTCGTCGTGACTTCTTCTTAAAAAAAGTCGTTTACAAGTTTAGTAAATTGTAAAGGTTAAATAAATACAACTAATACAACACTGTACGAGTTGCCCGCCAACCTCATGCACGACTGAGGTCAAACGTTTCACTTCCAGTGACTACATCCTGTATGAGTTTTGTGTAGTTATTTAAAAACAATTTTTTTTTCGAATTCCTTTTAGAATTATATAGTAACCTTTAAAGACTCCCAACTGAAAATGATAACTTCATTGAGACATGTTCCCTTTTTGGCTGTATTTTGTTTTACTTTGTTTTACTTCAGTTTCTCTGTATAACGGTCCCTTCTATTGTGGCCGAGAGAGACCAACAAACTGCAAAAGCGATTGCAAATAAGGTACCACGCTTCTTGACATTGGTTCTACATCATAATACGTATATTTATTATTATAGCCAGATATTTCACGTATTAGTGTGTGTAACTGTTACTAACATATTATTCTTAATAGTTATAAAAAATAATCGCAAACAAGAAATACTATTATTTGGTGGTTGCTCTGTGGTCTATTCAAAATCTACATTGGAAAAAATGTCATTTAAATGTTACGTTACATTTTCATTCATCAGGTATAGTGAATAAGTCAACAGTGCTTAAAGTCCAAAAACACTTTATTAAGAACATGGTCAATACACTAATTTCCAACATTCACTTTCTTTTTTTTTTACAGAATTATGTTCAGATATAAACATATTTTAGTTCAACTATAATACAAGTCAGTGGGAGTAAAAATGAACCGAGATGCTGCACAACAGCGAAGGAACTCCCACGCAAATGTTTTCCCCAAAACATTTCCTTCTGGTGTGTTTCTTATGTTCCTCTATTAGGTCCTTAAATAGAAAAGAGATATGAATGTCTCTCTGTAACATACTGGATCCACATGGGCTGCCAAAGGATTGCGTGTGTGAATGATTTCAGATGATCAATGCTTTGTCTCATCCTTGGCAGCGTATAGTGCCCGTAACGTCTGTGCCACTTTGTTTGTAAGCTTCAGTCCGCTAGTTAAGGAGATTTTCTTATAAATAATGTCCGACTCCTTGATATTGTCCACCCAAGGCACCTTCTTGCGACCGTCTCTTTTCTTGGCCACAACCCAGGGGCCTGAATAAGAACCGGACATCCAGTGTACACTATAGCCACTTTTGGTCTTCTGGACCACCCGGGCGATCTGCGGCCGGTCTTTGTATTTGGGACAGCAGATAGCAACAATGTCCATCACCTCCACCCTCTCGTTCATGTTGGCAGAATCCTCTGCTGAGTCGTCACCTCTTTTTGACTTTTGCTGTGGATAAAGGAAGAAAAAATGTTTTACCTTACATCAATGTATATTTTTCTCCCTTTGATGAGACATTTACGGTATTTCTTCAAAAAAGGCATCCTCTGCCTGAAATAAATGCCTCCCTTTTCCCTTCACGAAAGCCAATAGGTGACTGTAATTACCTTTACTCAATTAATTAAACAATACATTTGAAGGTATTGTTAAATTCTAAAAAATATATAAATGTAGATTTATTATAAAACATACTATATTGTAACATTGTAATTATCATTTCTTCGTTGAAAATAGTATTTACAAAAAATATATAAATGTATATATGTTATAATATCACTATATATATATATATACACACACGTGCACACGCGCGCGCGCACACACACACTATAATATCACTATATATACACACACGTGCACACTCCTGATCTACAGTCACCCAGGAACGGTGGAGCTCCTCATTACTGAGTCCTACTGATAACATTTTTTGCTCTGGTTTGGAGAGTTTTTTGTTATTTTTTGAGCGATGGTCTTAAACTTTTGATCAGTTGATAAACAGCCTATTTCAGTTTAATTGTTGTTTTCAATAAATTACTTTTTCAAAATGCTTTTTGTCTCACTTCCCTGTCTTGTTTTTGAATATTGTAGCTCTACTTAAAACCTCATTAAGATGCAAATGTGCAAAATGCCAAATTCTAGCAATTTTTCAACTGATATGACAATTTTGATCAGGAGTGTATTATATATATATATATAAATTTAAAAAGCTGCAGGAAGTAGCTACATTTTTGAAGGTGAAATATTTATTAGAGAGGAGGCTTTTATTTTTACACATACATTAAATAATTGTATAAGGTATTTTTTTTTTATAGATTTTATATAAATCTAAAATACCATTTTATATAAATACCATGAATTTACTGTCTGATACTGCATACATAGATTTAAATATACCTCATGGTGACACTTGAACACGTCATCAGTGATAAACCCGGGGTCATAGGGTGTTTCATACATAAATACATACATACATACATACATACATACATAAAGATACTGGCTTCCTCCCACATTCCCAAAAACATGCAGGTGAGGTTAATTGGCGACTCTAAATTGTCCATAGGTATGAATGTGAGTGTGAACGGTTGTTTGTCTATATGTGCCCTGCGATTGGCTGGCGACCAGTCCAGGGTGTACCCCGCCTGTCGCCCGAAGTCAGCTGGGATAGGCTCCAGCATGCCCCCAGCGACCCTAATGAGGATGAAACGGTACAGAAAATGGATGGATGGATGGATGGAAGATACTATATGATATATGTATGTATAATATATTATATATTATTTCTCAATATTTCTAAATATATATATATATACATATATATTTTTTTAATCTATATTTACACTCAAAAAATATATAATACATATAAAACTCATGAAAAATGAGGGCAAAAACAAAAGTGTTGCATTTATATTTTTGTTTGCGTGTATATATATTTAGAAATATTGATAATTCAAATATGTTACAATATATCACATATTATATATATTATATTATAACATATACATACTGTATACATACACACATATATATACAGTATATACATGTATAAAAATACATTATACAATTATTTAAATGTATGTATAAAAATAAAAGTCTCCTCTCTAATAAATACTTCACCTCCAAAAATGTAGCTACTTCTGCAGCTATTTAAATTTCCAAATGCTGTCATACTGCAATTTTAAGATAGTTTACCGGTGGGGGATCTTCATCCTCGCTCTCCTCGTCGTCTGACTCAGCTTGCGCCGTGTGATTGTTGTGGTTGTGGTTTCGAGGTTTGGGCCCTCTTAGCAGCGAGGTAATTGCCTTGTTTCTGGCATTGGCGCTGGCTTCGCCCTCCTCTTCCTCTTCCTCGCGATCCAGGTGCTCCATCAGCACTTTGAACTGCAACACAAAGTCACCAATCACCCAAATAAGCTCCAAACTCCAAAGAGCTACGCGGTTAAAACTGAATATGCCCCTTAACGAAGCTGAATGCTTACATCTAAATACTGCTTGACAATATCCCTCTTGGTTTCTTTGCTCAGAGCCGTGCTGCTAAGACCACCCTTGAGGAAGTCAAGTGTCTGGCGGGGGTTGAAGTGCACCTTGGATTTCCTGTTCACGGCCTTGTCATACACTTTGGCAGACTCTGTTGGCGAGTACTTCTGGATTTTGCTGTAAAATAATGTGTTTATTACACTGCTGCACAACCAAGGAGTGTTTCATATTACAGTATATCTCAAATATTTCAGTCCTGCTGACCTGTCTGAGAAGCCGTATAGATTCTTCAGATGCTGCTTGAGCACGAGCAGCAGCAGGATTCCCTGTGAAGCGATGGAAAAGTCCAGCAGAGGCTTTGAGTCCTCAGGGAGGCGGGCCATGACGACGTCCTCGTCGTC
Organism: Dunckerocampus dactyliophorus; assembly: GCF_027744805.1. NCBI lineage: Eukaryota > Metazoa > Chordata > Actinopteri > Syngnathiformes > Syngnathidae > Dunckerocampus > Dunckerocampus dactyliophorus. The sequence continues at coordinate 14,701,960 of NC_072835.1, forward strand.
CATGTCGGAGTCAGAATCCACCTTTTTCTGCCCGTGGACCTTCTTGTCCTCCTCATCGCTGCTGCTGCTGCTGCTGCTGCTGCTACTACTACTGCTGCTGGATTGGCTACTGCTCCCTTGGCTGTCCTCATCGTCGGAGACTTCTCTCATCCTCCTGGGTTTCTTCTTCTTTTTCTTCTTTATCTTCTTCGTCTTCTTTGGCTTCGGCACCGGTCCTTTTCTTAGACACTACACAGAGAAAGAGAGAGAGCATCGTGTATTTGAGATTGCATCAAGTCAAAGCTTAGAGTTGAATGATTTCTTACCTCCTTGAAAGACTGAAGCAGGTTGCTCCCAGAGACAGACAGAGTGATGTCCACATGGTGCATGATGAAAAGAGGCTCCTCCTGCGTCTGGTAAGGGAAGCAGGCCAAGTTGTCTGCTACAAAGACCAGCAAGTTCACCTCTGTTCTCTGCAGGAGCAAAAGGCAACATTCCTTTCTTACCCTGGCTGTGACATAATATACAAATTCATGAATAAACTGTGGACTCACAGAGCTGTCGTCAAACATGTTCAGCAATGAAATGAGGAAAGCTCGCCGGTGTTGACGGTTCCCCCGGACCAAAGTGTACAAGTGGGAGCAGAGGGCAGAGTCGGTGTCTTGGTGGCGGAAACCTCGAAGGACCACGTCTTTCGACCCAGCGATGGCTCGCTGGACCTGATAGGATAACTTCAACCCTGCTACGGCCTTCATCTGTTGATAGACAAATGATCAGTTAGAACACAACGTTTTTGTCTGGTAGTGAGTAGGGGTGCGTACCGGAACTTAGTACCATAATGGCACCAGTGCCAACGTAAACAGTAACCAGACCAAAAAACAAAGTCGATATCGATGCCTCATTTCGGTCCTCAATTAATAGTTACTATTATTTGACTAATAGTTTCTGTAGCAACTGTCACGTCTCGTTTGTAGTCGTTTCTTGGTGCAGAGAATCCAGGCAATAACGTGCTTCAATAATGCGATGTCCAGACAGATGATCATGTTGGAGTTAATATTATGTTTATTGTATATTAATGAAAAAATAACATTTTATGTCCAGAATGGCGCATGCTAAGGCAGATTGGATAAATGGAGGGTATGAAAGTGTGCGTGTGAGTGGTAAAAGCCATGCCATGTCACTTCCGCACTTTATATACACAACACCTCCGTACTGCCACTAGCGGTCAACCAATTAAAGACGCCACGATAACCCCCAAAACAAACCACATGAAAAAATGGCTCCTTCAGTTACTAATCATTTAGTGGTACTGAAATGAAGCAAAAATGAGGTAAAGTGACTGCCGAGTCATCTGTTGTGATAGTGTGGTTAATTTTTCACCTACACAGACAACGGTGAGCATCTAGCTAAAATGCTCAGGCGTCAGGCCGAAACGCTTGAAAGTTTGGCTGCACTTCACCTCAAAAGATGCAGACCTGCCACCTGCAACAAGTGTTTGAAGGTGATATTGTGCAAGTATCGTCTTGTAAGTAACTTCATTTTTCTCAATTAATACACCACTCTTGAAGAGATAGATAGATACTTTATTAATCTCCAAGAGAAATTGACAGACAAGCAAACACCATTGTAACGGTCGTCTATTGAAATTAGGGGTGTATCGATACAACTTTTTAATTTCCAATATGATCACAGCCTTGAATGTCGGCCGATACAGATATTCATCTGATATCAACACAATCATACATATTTTTATTACTTATTTTGATAGGCTCCAGCATACCTGTGACCCCAGTGAGGATAAGCGGCATAGAAGATGGACGGATAGATGACAAACACAATGAATGCATTTTAAATTGTTTTATTTTTTAAAGTAAGACTAGTGTGACAAGGCTTAGTCACAGAAAAAGAATGCTGACATTGCATTCTGGATTTAATCAATTCACTGAAATGTAATCCACACCTTTGTTGTTTGTTCTTAAATTGGACATTAATATATGCATTCAATGAGACAGATTCTACGGGAAAGTGTGTTTTCTTGCTGGAAATTACATAACAATGATAACGTTAGTTGAATACTTTGGAGACACGCAATACGATAAGATTCTATGTACTTACATCACTTCCTGAAAAATGTGAAAGGGCCAGTGTGATTTTTGTGGAATCTTGTGAGTGTTCCATTGACTTGGAATGAATCAAATTAATTAAAAAGTGAAAGCATGAGTTACACAATACATGGCTCTGACTGGACAGAGAGTCAGAGTTACATTTAATGAAACACTGCAAATTGTGGCTTTCAAAAGAGAAGAAATAAATTTCAGTGCAATGAACAATGAAGTGTAGCAAAAAGTGTATCAAGGGGCCTGTTCTGAACAGGTTATTTCACAGCTTTTTTAGGTTGACACTGAATGTATGAGCTAGCCAGTCTAGCCAGTAGGTAAGTCAACGTAAACTATTTTTATGACACTCTTACAAGTGACACTCTTACAAGTTTTCTTACAAGTAAACAAGAGGTACAATGCAGCGCTTTTATTTTGAAGACAGGAAGTGTGTTTTGTGTGTTGAGAAGGTCTTTTGACTATCGTTTTATTTTTTAGAGAGAGAGAGCGAGCGAGCGCGAGAGATAAATAAATATATCGATAAGCTGGCCCAGCCTTACAACACACACACTGAATGTAAATCTGAAGTATTTTCAAGTCATCAGACTAAAGTCTGCGTCACTGATGTCAAAGTCCAAGCTGAGTTGCAAGTCTATGATGACATTGTCAAGTCCAAAGTCGTCAAAATTGTGACTAGAGTCTGCCTCGAGACCACACCTCTGCAATGAACTTATCAGCGGTATTAATGCTGACTGAGCAGTTTGCACCTGCCGCTGTTACAACATTGGTTCTATTGCCGTGTTGTGCAATATACTTGTTGATTAATGCCCATGTGGTCAAAGAGAGCTTTCCGCTTTCTCATAACTCCAAATCATTATTAAAAGTTTAAAAACAATAAGTTGTGTGGAATACAGTGTACTCAGCTTCTTTCTAGTTTTGACAAGTAACTGCTAGCATACCTTGTACACAAGGTTTGAAACTGCCATAAAATTGTGTACTCACATGGATAAAGCCTGAGTATTTCTTGTCAATCTCCACCAGCTGTTGATCAGCCTTGTTCTTCATGGTTGGCTCAGGGTCGGTTCCCATGGCAATCAAGTACGGTACGCACTGACAAAGAAAAGGAAAAAAATGCGGTTTGGAAAGCTTGTGCTTGTGAGAAGTGGTTGGGGGGGGGGGTAATCATCAGATTTACCTGCACAGGGTGGATGAGGCCCTGGCTGAGGGTCAGCGTGATCACGCTCAGAGCAAAGTGCCGCACGGTGGACTGCGTGTGGAGGAAGGACTCCAGCACTTGCTTCAGGTAGATCTGGATGATGGAGCTGCTCATGCCTGAGGAGATGTCGCCCATCTCCTTTAGATCCTCCTGTTTGGCCTTATCCTTCCCTGAATAAATGAAAAAACAAATCGGTTTTACTGGTGTGAGAGATCACAGGAGAATAATTTATGTATTGAACTCACATTCGCGATCAGCCTCTTGCATTCGTGAGTCCTCCTCCTGTAGGTATGTCTGCAGGTTTTTAAGAACCTGGATCTTCAGACTGACTAAACTGTGCTCATCAGAGAGGGTGGTATTGTAGAGACCCTTCACGTCTTGGACAAACATGAGCTCCGGGTGCATGATGAACTGGAAGCCTGAAACCAGAGGAATAATTTAAATGCCAAAGAACATTCATGACAAGACATGCTAAAACTGCCAACATACCTAAACCTATCAAGGCCTTCATCTGGACTTCTTCATCTTTGTGGCTAGTGAAGTACAGGAGAAGCTCCAACACTTTGTCCTTTATGACGATCTGTAGGAAAAAAATCAGAGTTAGCGAGTCTGAGTCCAGCACCTCGGTTGATGCAAAGAGCTGACGCCTACCTTGTTTGCGCCTTTGAACTCCTCTTGGTCAAAGTCAAAGTGTCGACACAAAGCTCCCACCGTAAACAGTGAGCGTAGCAGCGTGGGTTTGTTGGTGACCAGAGTGGAGCTGTTGGGGTCTTCCTGGTGCTGGGTCTTGAGTTTAGCCAAGGCGCCTGCACATTGAGACAAACGGAGTAAAAAAAACAAAGATCCTCACATGTTTTTATGCACACTGTTATGTTCGGTTAGGCTTCGTCTTACCATAGAAGCGATTAAAACAAGCCCAAACAAACTTGTGGTTGTGCGTCACCTTGTTCACCACAGCACCAAGACAGCTTACACAGTGTTGTACAACCTAAAAAAACAAATAAAAGCAATTATATAACATGCATAAGCAGCAATATAAGAGTGTGGTTAATGAGACTGACCGTCATGCCATATTTGATGATGAGCTTCATGAGATCTTCTTCTATGGTGGTGAGAAAATTCTCACTAGGATTGTCCATCAGAGGCACAACCAGCTCCAGGATCTTAGCGACGTTGCAAATCACCATAAAGTCATTTTGAGTCTGAAATGAGAGATTAAGAAGACATTTTAGGGGTTGTTTTGCTTGCTTGCTTCTAGATGTCAACTATTGCACAATAAACAAGGCTTACGTTGCACTTGGTGGTAAGGTGGGGCTGCATGGTCATGGCGTGTTTGACCATCAGCTGTGGTCTGATTTTGCTGAACAGGTAGAGGGTGGTGATGCATGCTACCAAGTGACCTGAGTTCACTCCTTTGTCCTCACAATCTAGCACAAAAAGAAAGAATCAGCATTAAAAAACGTACCTGTCTTAACTGTCATACCAGTGTAAAAATAGGTTACTGTAAATGCTCCAATTAGCAAATGTATTCAATTAACTGCCGAGTCACCTACACTGTATAGTCGTCTTGAACTTTGTCTACAAAAGCAAATAACCGCCGGCCTCTAATTCGTGCTGTGTTAAAACACATTGGCAACAACAGCTGCAGGTGTAGGCAAACTCCTGATGAGTTTTTTTGACTAACTCCACAACATGGCAGTAGCTGCATTTGGAGAATCACGATCCAGTGGCTTTATCTTCCTCTGCATGCACTTTAAAATATTGGTTGCACTCCTCAGCTGAAACTACAACATTGGCTCTGTTGTTGCCGTGTTGAACAATGTAATACAATATACTACAGTAGATTACCCATACTGTGCTGTAGGTGGGTTAGCGTCAAATCTAATCAAATCTAATCTCCTATATCTGATCTGCTGTAAACACTCATCGTAAACAAACATGGCGTTGATTGTGTGGGACCTCCCCACTGCCACAGACACCTTGCACGCTAGCTGCACCAAACGCTCCACAAACACTTCGCAGCAAGAGAAAAAACCATCAACCCTCAACACACTAAACCCCACCAGTCACCCGACTATCACGACTGCGCCCGCGCAAACCAAAGACACTGCCCTAAAACCGCGGCGTCCTCCACCATCGCCCAAGACACCAGCCCCTGTCGGCCAGCAAACCACTCAGAGCCACGATTTGTACTTCTGAGTCGCCGCTATTGTTTATGTTTTGTTAATAGTCGTGATGTCATGATGTTTGGTGAGGACATATCTACTGTACATGTACAGTTTCTCAAATCCAACTTTTTTTGAGTCGTTCTTACTTCCAGGTGTGCACTACAGTTAAATCTAAATTTTAAAAATAATTGTGCATCCCTACAATGTAAGTAAATAAAACACTGGCTATAATTAGAGCATTTATGATAACCACTCTAAATATATAAATCTCAACCACAAAAACAACTACCCTAACTGTGACTTTAAAAAATGCATTTACCTGCAATAGGCTCCTCATATGTGAGTATGTGCTCCACCAGATTGTCCACCAGCTGACTGCAGGCCTTCTTAGCAGGTTTGTATGAAGCTGCTTCTTCTGATTTAAGTAGCTAAAATGTAGCAGGTATATATACATATATATATATACATGTATATATATATACAGTATATATATATATATATATATACATATATATATATATATATATATATATACACAAACACACACACACATATATGTATATATATACAAATACATATATACACATATATATATATACATGTGTGTGTCAAAGGATATAACAATAAAAAGCAATTATACAGACACGAGATGTAATTCATAAGTCTTACATTTTGGAGGAGTTGCTCAAACCAGTCATAGCCAGAATCTTTGCAAGCAAGAACCTGGGATGAAATGGCAGCAAGGTCAAACATCTTTTGCACCACAGCGTATTCAAGCATTCAACCAACTACACACCACATCTGTAATGTTGAGGATTTTTCTGGTCATGGCGTCCGTGTCGTGGCTGGGGGTGGGCGTGAACCACAGTTTCTGGAAGGTTTCATTCACCAGTTTCTGCAGGAAGAAATATGTTTGACAAATTAAAACTGAATGGGAAAACAAATGAGAAGAATTAAGAAGCAAAACAAACCTTAATCCCCTCCTCGTCGTTGACCCTTCGGATCATCTTGACACACATCTCTGTGATCTTGTGGAAGTCGGGCAGCTCCAAGCAAATATCCCTCAGGATCTTAATGACTCGCTTCCTCACGCTGATACCTGTGTCCTATTGACAGACAAAACATGTCACAGTTTTGCCCTTAATCATGCACATATAATCTTATGTCAATTGGGGTAAACATGTTACCAATATCCTCTCGATGAGCATGTCATAGTACTGCTCAATGAGCTCGGGTCGACTAAGCACAAAGCGACCGACAAGCTCCACGGCTGCCTCTCGCACGCTGGTGGAGTTGTCCATTAAGCGACCGTGAACCCCACGCTGCATGTCAGACTGAAAAGCATAATGAAAGATAAGTCAGACCGGGGGATAAGAAAATGAATAGATAATGCAAATAACTAATATTTGACAACATGCTCAAAGCAGTGGATTCCCTATTATGAAAAATGGCTTTTTAATGATGTTGATGTTATAACAGTAATAAGTGTCTCTAGAGCCTGTTTACTCCACAGAGTACAGTTTTGCAAAAAAAAAAATGTTTCTCTACACATCTTAAAATAAAGCCTGAAGCTAGCAAAGCATGGTGTTGCTGCTAAAATGTGACTGTAATGTTAGCACTGTAGCTCACATAGCTATGCTAGTGTGGCTAACATTTGTATCTTCCTGTCTGAGTGTCTCACCCTTGCTAGGATACTTGGATCCACAGCCACGACCTCAGACAGACACTTCATGGCTTTAGTTCTGACTGCGATGGCGCTCTCGCCGAGCACTCTCAGAATCTTCGCAGGACAGAAAGCGTTAGCCGTGAGCAACATGATGCTTGCTAAATCTGAAGTCCATTCTTTTACCTGTGATAAATAAATGTCAAAGCTCTGCGCGAATGGCCTCATGGAGGCCAAATAACGAACAATGAGACAGGAGTCCTTGTAGTCCATTGTCTCAGAGGTGATCCTGAAATAATGATGAGCATTTAATACAGAGATCGTTGCGAAGATCGACTTCAAAACTGTAGTGTTGCTTACCTGGTATGGGAGTTCCTGATGACCTTGCGCAAGAACTTTTTCCGTAACTCAGCCCTCTGCATTATCTCCTCAGTGGTGTTGGCATCATTGGAATCGTACAGACCTTTAGGGTCCTCGTCATCGTCATTGTGAGACTTCATGGCCTTGTCCGTCTCGCTTGCGATGTCCCTGTACCACTGGGCGATGTAGAAACTCCTGGCAAACTGTGTGAAACAAACAGAGCAAACGGTGAGCCTCCAGTTTTAGTCGGATACTATAATTGATACATGATTAAAGCAATGACACACTCTCACCACTAGGGAAGGATCTATTTCGCTCTTCTCCTCGATGTAGCCGAGCAAAGCCCTCTGGAGTTGCTGCGTCTCATTGTTGCCCGGAGACTGCAAGGACATGATTAGTCAGGAGGATCTGAAAAACAGAGTTCTCGAGTTAATGCATAGTAGTTTACGCTACTTCTTTGAGGATGCGGTCGATAGCCTTCTGGTCCATCTTGCTATTCACTGCGTCTTTACGCAGGCGAGAAGCAACAGTGCCAAGGTAGTCCAGCGATGCCACCCTGAGCGCCATCTCTGTCTGCTTGTTACTGAATTGGTGCACCTGGAGCATGAAGAGAAAGGCAAACATCAGTGGCTGCATTGCATCTTTCATAGATAATAGCTCATTTTGGAATGATGTTGCTCACCAGGAGGCGACCTAGTAAGCTGAGCAGCAGTTCAGCAGCAGGCCACTCGGGTTTGTTAACAGTGGACAGAAGATCATGGACAAAGTTCTCAAATAGAGGCCTGTAGTCGTCCTCTCCTTGCTTACTGCCACATCTGACACACACACACACACACACACACAGTGGTCACAACAATAAAATAACATAAAATAATATCTAATTGGCTAATCCACAGTACAAACACGTAAGGAGGCTAAATACTTCTAAGGTCAAACAATTTGGAGTTTGAGACAAATCTACTGGGGAAAAAAAGCTGAAGTTGCACATTTTCTGTGTTTTCCAAGACAAAATGTGATGATGACCATAAATAGAATTTAAATGTAGGAAAGTACAGGCACCCTCTGTCCTGGCTGCTCAGTACAAAATATGGCTAAGTTGGCAATAAGTGCACAATAATCACCGCTGAAGCATACGTAGTTATCCGTTTCAATCACTAAGCTCGTTGTCAAAGCACGAGTGCACAATTTAGTGTCTTAAGATTTTTAGCTTCTTTTTACACTTGTATGGTAGTTAATGCTAAAATGTTAAAACGGGTTTCTCAACTCGGACCCATATTTTTCTACTGTTATCAACTCGTAACCCACGTTTATCAAAAGTTTCCTTTTCAATAGACTGTAAGTCTTTTTAAAAATACACATAATTATGTGCAAAGTGAATATCCGAGTACATTATTTAGGAAATGCATAGGAACAACACAAGTGAATGTATAAAAATCATCAATAAAGTAAAATTAAACATAAAAATTGCACTAAAATTGTGGTCGACTTCAGGAGAGCCAACACCCAGCACACTCCACTGACCATCAACGGAGACGCTGTGAACGTGATCAGCACTAACTTCTTGGATGTCCACATGACCAAGGACCTCTCCTGGAGCACCAATATCACAGCACTTGCCGAGAAGACCCAGCACACCCTTTACTACCTCCGCAAACTCAACAGAGCCAAAGCCCGGGTCCCCATCGTGCGCACTTTCTAGAGAGAATCCTAAAATCCTGTCCTGTCCCTGAAGAGCACAGTCAGAGCGGCTGAGAAGACCAGCGGCACCCCTCTCCCCTTCCTCCAGGACATCTACAACACACGCTTGAATAGCAGAGCGCTCGCCATCCCGCCATCACCCACCCCTCACATTACCTTTTTAGTCCCCTGCCATCCGGAAGGAGACTGAGGAGTCTGCGAGCGAGGACCAGCAGACTGAGGGACAGCCTCATCCATCAGGCTGTCAGGATGTTAAACTATGTCCCAGCCCACCATTACATTTCAAACTCCCTTTTTTATACTCCATCCATCCATTTTCTATGCCGCTTGTCCTCACTAAGGTTGTGGGGGTATGCTGGAGCCTATCCCTGCTGACTTCGGGCAAGAGGCGGGGTACACCCTGGACTGGTCGCCAGCCAATCACAGGGCACATATACTGTAGATAAACAACCATTCACACTCACATTCATACCTATGGACAATTTAGAGTGGTTAGCATCTGCCCTGTGTCTTGATGGGCAGCCAATCGGATCCTCCGGCTCAGCGCATGTGTGATTTTTTTTAGGTCTACCACTTGACTTTTTTGTTCCATAATGCTCAGGATCTTTCAAAAAATTTAGAATAACTGTCTTACTGCGCCCAACCTCAGCAGCAATGGCACGCTGCGAGAGGCCTTGCTTATGCAGCTCGACAATCCGACCACGTTCAAATAGAGAAAGTTTCTTAGCTTTAGCCATCAGGAGGGCAAGGCAGTGTGAATGCCTGACAAAAAATGAAAATTTTGAGCAGATTTAGGCTTGTATAGCCTGTGGGCTTAAACTTTTGATCAGTTGATAAAGAACCTATTTCAGTTTGTTTTTTTAAATTTTAATTACAAGTTTGAAATGTTTTTTGTCTCACTCCCCCTTCTTGCTTTTGCATATTGTAGCTCTACTTAAAACCTCATTAAGATCCAAATGTGCAAAATGCAAATTCTAGCAATTTTTCAACTGGTCCTAAGATTTTGATCAGGAGTTTCTATACCTGTTCACTGACTATATGGCATACCAAGAAGGAAGACATCTATCAAACAGCTGCATATTAAATATACACTAAGTCCCCAACTAACGAACACAGTTGGTTCCAGACGACCGTTCTTAAGCCGAATTGTTCTTAAGTCGAAAAAAAATTAATATTACCGATGATATAGGTACTACATGTACGTGTATACATATACAGTATATGTGTATGTATGTAAATATGAGTTTGGATGCAGTAGTAATATTAAACGAGGATAATTAATGAAAAAAACAATAATAAAAATGATATAATAATACATAATGATAAATTTACCTTTGAAGAGAAGTGGTCGAGCATACGTCGTTGAAGAGGAGGAGGAGGAGGCGATATTGAAAAAAAGGACAAATGGTCGTCGTCGTTAGACTCTTCTAAAAGAGGTAGTGTTCTGTGGGTGGTGTAGAATTAAGCAGGCCTATTAACTCTTCATAAACTTTAATCACACGCTCTGTCCGGGTTGTATCATAAAACTCTTAGCCTTCCTCTCTCCTCTTCCTCGTCTTCCTGTATCTGTTGGTCCCATTAGCAGTGTCACAGTGCCCTCTGCCGGTCAAGCATGTAGCAGTATAAATATGTACTTATAAGGCAAAACGCATGAAAATATAGACCAGTCGGCTTGTGTACGTGTCTCCGAATGTTCGCACGTCGGATGTTCGTTAGTTGGGGACTTAGTGTATTAATATAATTTTTCGCAAGTTGTCCGCCACCCACAGAGTGTGTGTTTGCGACACACTTTTGAGTCCCAACCAGCCACTTGACTTAAATCATTGTCTGTGCAAGTATAAACAGTTTTTATCATGGCTGTTAAATTATGCCCTATAGGGAAAAAAATCACTATTGTAAATGTTGTGTTGTGGACAAAAATGACGTACTTTTTGAGAAACACAGACAGGAAGTTCTGAGCCGTTCTCATGGCCGTCTCATAGGAATTTGTGATGAGGACGTCTTTGTCCACCTGCCAAAAGCAAATATTACAGATTTAGAATGTCTGCCACATAATAGCGGTACAAGTTGACGTAATTCCCCCCTGCCCACCTTCTTATTATGTTCATCTTCTGAATCCCTTGAAGAGGGAAGCTGCACCACACACTGGATGAGCTGAAGAACCAAGGCGGTGACCATCTGGATATGCTTGCCGCTTCCGTCCAAATCGATGCTGTTCAATCTGAGGGAGACGTTGTTCACCCAGAATAAGCGAATGTCATTTCATTTGAGTTAAGTCAGCCTCATCCTGTCGTTTACCTGAAGTTTCGAAGGTTGCGTTTGCTTGAGGGCAGCCTGGCCATGGAGCTGAAGATCTCTTCTAGAATGAGTTGCCTGTGCTTCCTGTAGCGAGAGAACACCTACGGGGGAGTAGAATGAAGTACTATCCGAAAACACATTAACGAGAAAGACATATTAAACGACAATGCAGCGTCATACTTACTGCGGTCACCAAAGCGATGGCGCTCAACTGCAGCTCACTGACGTTCTCCACAAAAAATGGTGTGATACCAAGAGCGGACACCTACATGGTGGACAAAGCATGCAAGACGATCATACAAAGTTATGAAGCCAGTATGAGCCCTAAATTGAGAGTCTCACCTGGAGGATAGTGGTGTCAGTTAGCAGCTGGACCTCCACCAGCTCCGAAATGCTGCCGACAATGTCGCACACTTTGTTGTAAAGCTGGACCACCGTCTTCTGCTTATGAGCAGAACACTTTGCTTTCTTGCCCTTTGAATTGTGCGAGCCACCTTGGAAACCAGGAGAGGAACTTTTAATGTCTTCAACTAGTCAATTAAGTCACACTTGATGAGTGTAATATTGACCTCCATGGGAATCCACTTTGTAGGCAGGGTCATACTGGGGGTACAAAGAGTTCTGCATGTGGAACTTGGTGTACTGCAACACCCTCTCAATGACGTCTTCGATGAAAACAACCTTGGGCATGCGTGGTGACGTCATGATATTCAGCGCAGTCAGACAGGCATCAGCTGACTTTGTCACACGCTCCAAGATGAGGTCGCGCCATAACCGCTCCTCATCCATGGAGTCGTTGCCCTTCAAAAATAGAAAATATATGCAAAAAATTATGCTATGAGGGGACTTGAGGATGGGCATTGAAAAAGATAATAATATTAATATAAATATGAAAATAAAGTAATATAATTACAAATAAAGATACAGTCGTAATTAGAAGTTTAAATATTATGTGAAAAAGCTATATGACACAAAAATAAATTCATAATATTATGAGAAGAACATCTAATTTTAGGAAGAAAAAACTCCTAATTTTACCAAAATAAAGTTGTAATATTAATAGAAAAAACACTAATATGATATAAATAGTTGCAAGAATAAAATTTAAATTTAAAAAACCCTTCTATTTTATAAAAATATCGTTGGAATATTATGAGAAAAAAATCCTAATTTAACAAAAATAAAGGTAAAATTAGGAGAAATAACTCCTATATAATAATCCTAATCTAACTAAATGACCTCATAATATGAAGACAATAAATCTAAATGTTGGGAGAAAAAATACATAATTTTTAAGAATAAAGCCTTAATATTATGACGTTATTTAAAAAAAATTAAGTTGTAATAATACCAGAAAAAACATTATCATCTTATGAAAATGAAGTTGCTATAGTGGGATAATAAAATCATAATATCAAGAGGGCCGCACGGTGACCTAGTGGTTAGCATGTTGGCCACACAGTCAGGAGATTGGGAAGATCTGGGTTTGTATCTCCGTTGGGCATCTCTGTTTGCATGTTCTCCCCCATACGTGCGTGGGTTTTCTCCGTGTACTCCGGTTTCCTCCCACATTCCAAAAACATGCATATTAGGTTAATTGGCGACCCTAAATTGTCCATAGGTATGAATGTGAGTGTGAATGGTTGTTTGTCTATATGTGCCCTGCGATTGACTGGCGACCAGTCCAAGGTGTACCCCGCCTCTCGCCCGAAGTCAGCTGGGATAGGCTCCAGCATACCCGCAACCCTAGTGAAGATAAGCGGCATAAAATGGATGGATGGATGGATAAACTATTAATAGGAGAATAAAATCTTAATATTAAGGGGAAAACACACTATTTTACAAGTATAAAGTAGTAAAAATATTACTTTATTCACACAATTTTCCTTTTTATTCTTTATTACTCATATAATTTGACAAGAAAACTAAAAAAACACAACAACAAAAATGGAAAATTCAGCAGTAACTTTACAAGAATAAAGTGAAAATATGAAGAGAAAAAAGATGTAATTTTCCAAGAATAATGTGGTAATATTATGGAAAAATAATTTTCGTAGCATAGTTGAAATATTAAAGAAAAAAAATGTTAGTTTTTTAGAAGTCGTATTATGAAAAACAAACAAAACAATGAATAAAGTTGTAATTTTTAAAAAATTAGGTTGCAATAAAAGTTCTAATGTTACAAGAATAAAGTGAAAATATTAAAAGAAAAAAGGCATATTCTAATGAGAAAAAAAGCCGCCATTTTACGAGAATACACTCGCAATATTATGAGGAAAAATAATGTCATTTTAGTAGCACAGATTTGAAATATTAAAGAAAAAATTCATAATTTTTTTTAAAGTGGTCATATTATGAAAACAAACAAAACAGAATAACGTTGCAATTTTTGGAAAATGAAGTTGGTGAAAAAATTATTATAGGAATAAAGTATTGAAATAAAGTCATAATATTACAAAAAGGAAATTTACATAGATTATTTAAAAAGAAAATATTTGGAAAATAAAAACAAAAAAACAACAGCAAAAATGGGAAAAAAGACAAAAGTTCATATTAATAATACACTTTTTCACTTATTATCACAAAGCTGAGATGCAGTTTCTTTCTTGGAATATACAGTATATAACCTTTTTGCATAATATGTGTACAAAATATCAAAGTGGCTCTTGCAGCGTTTCATTTTTCAGTATGTAGCCCTCGCTGGAACAAGTTTGGACACCCCTGCCCTAAATGATACCAAGAGACCCAAAGTGTAAATTAGGCATAATAGTAAAAGCAGCCTGATAACTTACTTGATTCATTAATGTTGAAAGTTTAACACTATCCTGAATGTTCTTCTCCAATATGTTCATAAATTTCACCATTTTCTCAGATGGAAACTGTGGAAAAGAAGCACATGTGAAGTGATGATCAATTTCCATTAATTAATACTGAATGTTATGTGTGACAACAGCACAGACGTACTCCTCTTACCTTATTAAAGATGCCCATATCTTTAATCTTAGAAGAATCGCTCCCCAACTCGCTCAACTGGTGCTTTCCAAGAAGCAACTCTTGTGGTATTCCATCATCATCATCATTATCTGAGTGATGGGATACAAAAAGATTAAAATGTTAATCATGTTTACAAATAGAGAACAGCCACGTTTACCTGCAGCAGTCAAGTCAACATCCTCGAGGCTCTCCAGGATGCTGTCTACAGTGGCAGTGAATCTCTTAAAAGTGGAAGAATCCATCAAATCTGCAGCATAAATTCAAACAAATGTTAAGATGATGGCTTCATAGAATTTAATTTGAAAAGACAATTAAAAAAAAAGCACATACCCTCAGGTCGCATCTTCTCGTATGCCTTTCTCTCTTTGTGTTTTTTCTTCAATTTTCTGGACACTAGACACAACGGAACAACAAGCAAGAGAAGACATCTGTAATAAAAAAGAATAATATTTCCTTTACAAGCAGATTTTGTAAAAATGACTTACCGTCACTTAAATTTGGTGGTGGACCACCATCGCTCTCATCCGAGCTCCAGTTTTGCTGGCGGTGACGACCCTTTCTGGCTTCATGCTTCCATGCCTTGTCATGACCTTTCTTCTGCCTTTTCCTAGCCACTGAAACAACAAAAAAAGATCCTCAAGAAAATCCTCATACTGTAAACCCTCTAATGAATTCTGCTATTAAATTATAACCCTATACTTCCCAGGTCCATAGTGTACAAAAGTAAAAACTGCCAAGGTGTCTAATAAGTGCTAGGTCAAAAAACATTAACATAAACAGCTGTGGCTGTAGGTAAACTCCTGATGTAATTTTTTGAAATTCACTCCACAAGACGGCAGTAGCTACACTTGAAATATTATGAGTGGTCAGAATCCAGCAGTTTTGTCTACCTCTGCATGCGCTTTAAAATGTTGGTGGTGCTACTCAGCTGTTGTGTGAAACTCATGTGTGTTACACTTGTCGTACTGTTTTTTACAATAAAATCATCAGCTCTACTAATGCTAGATGAACAGTTTGCGCCTTATCACTATTACAACATTGGCTCTGCTGCTGCTGTATTGTACAATAAACTTAATAAATGACCACATAGCCAAAGAAAGCAATGTTTTCCTTTCCACTTTGTCATGCACTCCAAATCATGATTCACATAAAATATTGTGCTGTATATCTCGGTTGTCACCAATTATCGCCTGCTTCCAATTAGGCATGGGCCGGTTACCAGTTTCAAGGCACACCATGATATGAAAAAGTCACGCTTTCAAAACCACTAAAGTTGTCCGTCATATTGTTCCTGCAGTATGAGAGAAAGGGGAGGTCCAGCACGGCCACTACGTGGAAATACTTTGTCACGTCCCGTGTTATCCCTTGCAGTGGGAACTGGGCTTTGATTTGTTGAAACCACCGGTGTGTGCTGGGTTGCCAAAAGTCGGGCATAGATAGCACTCGAGTTAGATGCCTCATTAGCATTGAGTGGCGCCAGTACGGCCGTGCTGTTGTCACCTCGTCATTCGACATATTACTCAAGTCGAGGGTCACCAAATGTGAAGATGTGATTCAGGAGGACTTCCGGTCGACGGTTGCATGGAGTAGACGCAAGAGCGAGAGCTCCGCTTCTATTTTATCATTTTCACTCTTTCACTCCTCATTCCGACGTTTCTTTTTGCTCTTTTTTGGAGAGTTTACATCTACTTTACCCGGGCTTGTTTCAAATGGCATCACAGCGGGGCAAACTAGCGGCAAAAAAAGACTCGCCTACTAGCCTGACGATGGAAGCGATCTCCGAGCTACTTGACCAACACAGACAGTCGCTAGCAGGAGACTTTAAAGAATCGTTTAATCAGCTGGAAAACAAATTTGACCAAGTTTGTGCCACCGTGAGTGAACATGGCCAGCGGCTGTCTTCCCTTGAGTTGGCAGCAGATGACCTGAGCCAGCGTGTGCGGGAATTGGAAAATATTTGCTCTGGCCTGCAGGAGAGCAATACCAAGCTCTCGGCTAAAGTCGTTGACCTCGAAGGCCGAAGTAGAAGACAAAATATTCGAATCTTGGGCTTACCCGAGTCTGTGGAAGGTGGTCGACCTACAACCTTTTTCGCTGACTTGCTGGTCGAGGTCTTTGGAGAGGAGACTCTACCGTCTTCGCCGGAGATTGACAGAGCCCACCGGTCGCTAATGGCTAAGCCAGCTCAGGGGCAGAGGCCGCGACCTGTTATTATTCGTCTACACCGCTACCAAACCAAGGACCTTTTGGTCCGTGAGGCACGACGCAGAGGGAAGCTCGAGTACCGTGGCCAGCAAATTCGAGTGGTGGAGGATTACTGTCCTGATGTTCTGGGCCAGCGAGCCGAGTACAGGGATGTCATGGCGGAGCTCTACAACAGAGGCCTCAGACCATCGCTTCTGTATCCTGCACGGCTCCGTATTACACTTCCCGGCGGAGACAAAAAGTGGCTACCTTCGGTTAACGAGGCGCAGAAATACCTTGATGGACTTCCTAAGTCATCTTAAAATGTACTTTTTTTTGTGGACGGTGCCCTACGTGTGATTGGTAGCGACGTAACCGTTACCGGGCTATTCACAGGACATTTTTTTTTCATAGCTCTTGTTATACTTGATGTCACTGTAATGTGAGTATGTCCCACTATTTTGTTTCAGGGAATTTCCCCTTTCGCACTTGGTTATGAAGGAAACATCTTAGTGCCTTGTTTCACGTTGGAAGTTTCTACCTCAAGTTCCAGTATTACCTTGTTTACATACCGCTACAATTGTATAGGTACACAAGACGGTTTTCAGGGACCCGGCTCCTAGGAGTGTTGAGTGCTGTTTAATAATTTACAGAGGAGCTGAAGATTCGTGAGTGACAGGAAGATTGTATTGGAATAAGTATGGTTGTTTTGAAGAGCTTGCTGCTTTGTTTTTGGGCAGCCGTGTTGGGGGAGGTGGGGTGGGATTTTTGTTTTACTTTGAAGAGGTTAACTTGCATATGCCACACACAGCCAGTTTTTGTTTTAATTTACCTTGTATGTTCCAAGTATTGCACTTTTTATACTAACCATCTTGCACCTTTGATTGATAATGGATGATTCACTAAATTTTGTTAGCTGGAACGTCAAGGGTTTAAATCATCCCGTTAAAAGAAGGAGGGTATTTGCACATATAAAGCAACTTAAAGCAGCATTTGTGTTTTTGCAGGAGACTCATATTCGTGGTTCTGACAGTTCACGTTTAATGGCACAGTGGAGGGGCCAGCATTTTCATTCTTCATTTCAAGCAAAGGCCAGGGGGGTCTCAATCCTTGTTGACCAAAACATTCCTTTTGTGCATCACAATGTTATATCAGATGTGAATGGTCGTTTCGTTATCGTCTCAGGGAAGGTTTATAACAAAATGTTAGTGCTAGCCAATGTTTATGCTCCGAATGTGGATGACGTGAATTTTTTTGAACAATTTTTTTCCTTTCTTCCGGACCTGGGCTCACACGCTCTCATACTAGGTGGGGATTTTAATTGTTTTTTGGATCCAGTGCTAGATCGTTCTTCTCCTAACCCGGTTTCAAACAGTAGATCGGCCTCATATATTCAGTCCTTTTTATCAAATTCTGGTGTCTCTGATGTCTGGCGTCTCCTCCATCCAAACAAAAGGGAGTATTCATTCTTCTCTCACGTTCACCATACCTTCACCAGGATTGACTATTTTTTCCTTGATAATGATCTTTTGCAATGTGTTCGCTCATGTACCTACCAGGGTATAGTAATATCAGATCATGCCCCAGTTGTACTTTCCCTTGCTCTCCCAAATCGCCCTCGGATTAACAAGCACTGGCGCTTCAATTCAACTCTTCTTTCTGAGAGCGATTTTGTGAAATTTATCGAAGAGCAAATATTGTTTTTTTTCCAGACAAATTCCTCCCCAGATATATCTAGCTTAGTAGTTTGGGATACTTTTAAGGCTTATATAAGGGGTCAAATTATCTCTTACTCTGTTAAAATGAAAAAGGAGGCCCACCAAGAGCGACTAGAATTGGCAGATAAGATTAAGAAATTGGATCATCAGTATTCTCAATCTACGAATCCCGATTTATACAAAAGGCGTGTAGAACTCCAAACTCAATTTAATCTGGCTTCAACTTACATCGCTGAGCGTCAACTTTCTGCAAGTAAGACTCTGTTTTATGTTCATGGTGAGAAAGCAGGGAAGCTATTGGCAAACCAGTTGAGAGGTACTAAAGTTAAGGGACACATTGTAAAGATCAAAATGGAGGATGGGAATTTTACTTCAGATCATGAAAGAATAAATCAAACATTCAGAAATTACTTTTCTCAGCTTTATGCCTCTGAATCAAATAACTCGGCACTCATGAACGTTTTTCTGAACCAATTAGACATCCCCAAGATTCCTTTCGATAGTAAAAGTAGACTTGACAGACCTATAACAAAGGAGGAGATTGCACAAGCTATTTCATCACTCCAGTCTGGGAAGTCTCCAGGTCCCGATGGTTTTCCTGCAGAATTCTTTAAGGCTTTTTCCCAATCTCTCTCCGTACAGTTGAGTACTGTGCTGTCCGACTCATTCAGGCGCGGTACCTTTCCAGCTTCATTTTATGAAGCATGTATCACCCTTATTGGGAAAAAAGACAAGGACCCTTCAGAGTGCTCCTCATATAGGCCAATTTCATTACTAAACGTGGATGCTAAAATTCTGGCCAAGATAATGGCCAAAAGATTGGAGGACATTTTACCCCTGGTTATATCAGATGACCAAACGGGCTTTGTAAAAAATCGATATTCTAATTTCAATATGCGCCGGTTGTTTGACATCTTGTACCTCCCTTCTGATGGGTCCATGGAGTGTGTGCTATCTTTAGACGCGGAGAAGGCCTTTGACCGTATAGAGTGGCCATATTTATTTGCGGTCTTACACAAATTCGGCTTTGGTGCAAATTTCATTACCTGGATAAAATTACTTTACTTATGTCCCACTGCTTCCGTCCTCACTAATTCTCAGGTGTCACAACCATTTAATCTTTACCGGGGAACGAGACAAGGTTGTCCTTTAAGTCCCTTATTGTTTGATTTGGCCATAGAACCCCTTGCCATAGCAATTCGCAGCTGTGACAACATATCTGGCATTTGGAGGAATGGAGTACAGCACAAGGTGGCGCTATATGCAGATGACTTATTAAGCTTCATTTCACATCCAGACAGATCTTTACCTGCTTTGCTACTGCTTCTGAAGAATTTCGGTCAGTTCTCAGGATATAAACTTAATCTGAATAAATCTGAAATTTTACCTGTCAATGAGGGGGCGCCAGCATCAGTGTACGCATCGTTTCCTTTTAAGATTGTGGAAAATAAATTTACTTATTTGGGCATCACAGTTACAAAAAAACATAAGAGTCTTTTCAAAGAAAATTTTTTGAGTCTATTAAACCACACGAGGCAGTGTCTGACGCAGTGGTCGCCACTTTCCACTACTTTGGCCGGTCGAATCAACTCCATTAAAATGACCATTCTTCCCAAATTTCTATATTTTTTTCAATCCATCCCAATCTTCATCCCAAAGTCTTTTTTTGATACTTTGGACTCGGTCATATCTTCCTATATTTGGAAGGGCAAGCGTCCTAGGTTGAATAAAATTCATCTACAAAAACCTAAGCAAGAGGGTGGGATGGCGTTGCCTAACTTTCGCTGTTATTATTGGGCAGCCAATATTCGATGGGTCATATTCTGGTCATACTATCAGTACCGTCCAGACCGGCCTTTATGGGTGGAGATGGAGTTGAATGTGGCTAAAAATGTTTCTATTCTAGCGTTACTTGGATCTGCACTCCCTTTTCCGTCAAGCAAACGTATTGATAATCCGGTGGTCTGGCATACGTTGAGGGTGTGGGCCCAGTTTAGGAGACATTTTGGTTTTGAAGATCTCTGCCTTTTTAGCCCCATTTCAGACAATCATCTTTTCCAACCTTCCTTGCTGGATCTGGGGTTCCGGGAGTGGCGTAGACGAGGCATATTGTGTCTCCGAGACCTGTTTATCGATAATACGTTCATGTCATTCCAGCAATTAACGGAACAATATAATCTTCCAAAGTCCCATCTCTTTCGGTACTTTCAGGTTAGGCACTATGTTTACAGTCGATTACCAAATTTCCCTGAGATTCCTGGTACGAACATTGTTGATGCACTTCTGGACTTGCAACCATCACACAAGGGGTTAATTTCTACTGTTTATGTTAAACTGTTGGACATAAGACAGACCTCTCTTACTAACATTAAAACAGCATGGGAGCAAGACCTAAATATGTCTTTGACAGGTGACATGTGGCATACAATCTTTAAAATGATCAATTCAACCTCTATTTGTGCCCGCCATAGCTTGCTACAATTTAAAGTTGTACACAGGACTCATATGTCAAAATCCAAACTAGCCCGTATATATCCAGAGGTGGATCCCTGTTGTGACAAGTGTAAGAGGGAGGATGCCACACTTATCCACATGTTTTGGTCTTGTCCTAGTCTGGAGAAGTATTGGAGGGAAGTCTTTCAGACACTTTCTGTAATTAGCAATTTACCCTTGCAACCCAACCCTTTAATAGCACTGTTTGGCACCACAGGTGAACCCGACTTGCGTTTGACCCCCACACGACAACGAAGTTTGTCTTTTGCCTCCCTCTTGGCCAGACGGGCAATTCTGTTAAAGTGGAAGGATGCCACTCCGCCCACTCACGCTCAGTGGCTGAGAGATGTCATGTCTTGTTTAAATCTGGAGAAAATTCATTACTCAATTTGTAATGCCAAAGAAAAATTCCAAAATGTCTGGGGACCTTTCTTAGTATATTTCCACAACTTTAAATTTACCTGAGTTCCCCAATAGCTTTCCCGCTCTGGCCTATTTGCTGTCATCTGTCGTTTAACTCACTTGTGTATTTGCTTTGGTTGTTTTGCATTTGGTTGTCCTACCAAACTCGGACCTCTGTTTTTTTGGGCTGTGTGTGGCTTACATTGTGGGTGTTTTTGTGTTGGGGTTTTTTGTTTGTTATTTTGCTGTTTTTGTTTTTGTTTTCTCACACTCTCGTTCTCTGCCTAAACTACCAGCAAACATTGTGTGCATTTGTTTTTTACTTTGTCAAAATTCAATAAAAATATTTCTGATAAAAAAAAAGATGTGATTCAGAAGTAGACAGGAGTCGAGGATAAGAGATATAAACTGTTTGCTCTCCACTGAACAACAAGAAACAACCACTTAACGTCTCAGTTACTAACAACAATCACATGATGCGGAAACGGAAGTTTGTGGAAAAGCGTGACCTGCACATTCACCCCTATGAAATAATACTTATGAGTTTTTAAAAATTATTTATGTTGTGACCTTCTTGAGCCACTTGATTGCATTTTGCTTTTTTTTTTTTAACTAAAAAAATGTATTGTGTTGTGACTTAATTTGCAGGATTAGCCACATAGACTGCATTGAGAGCTGCATGTTATTTATTTTATTATTATTTTTTTTTAGAAGAATTCAATTTTTTGTTATTTATTTTAAATACGTATGTTCCACTTTCACCATGTTCTATTATCTGGCTTAACATTTTTTCACTTGACTTTTTTTGTCTTATCGGTAAAGATGTTTCCAAATAACACATTTCAGAGCTGTAATTATAACACCATGAAACCGTGAAATTTTTGCCCAAGGTTATCACACCGCCAGAATCTCATACCGGCCCATGCCCACTTGCAATTAACGCCCTGTCTTCTCTGCTCTTTAGGCAAATAAACGCCTGCATTTACGGTTTAAATTAAAACTTCCTATTAACTTCCAATACGCCACTCACTCAAAATTCTTGGAAATATAACAGTGTAACCTCAGAAATCTTTCTTATTATTATAATTATTTTATGTACAAGATAGTGTTCCTTCTTAATAAAGGGCTACAAATTGCTTGTGAATGCTGACAAATGGCACGAAAGACATGCAAATGGGGACAAAGCCTTGAAAATAGATCTCTCGTGGATGTGAGCAGCACAGTGCCTGACATCACAGGATTGTACCAATGTTGTCTGATCTGTCTTCTTCAATATATGTAATGTATGTTTTTTTATAATAATACATGCAAATTGTGTTTGAGTGAAAGATTACCCTCATCGTCAGATCTGTCGTCATTGTCGTCATCGCCATCTTTCTCCTCTTCATCCGAGTCGCAAGTATACTTGGGCGTCTTGCTGATCATACCGTGTCTGCGCTTGTTTGCCTTCTCGCTAAATGACGTGTCTGTAAGCACACAAAAGGTGAGTCAATTTTCAGCATACTTAACTCAAGTCTTCAGTCAGCTTTTTACCTCTGGATTTGTGACAAGAAGACCAATTCCTGGCCTTGTACATGATCTTCAGTTCCTTTTTGATGCTCTGTATGTCGTCAGGGTTTAGTCGCTTAAGCGTCACGACAGGCTTGGAGCCTTTTTTAAAGTTCTCAACCAGCGACCTCCTCTCCAGCAAAACACGGGGTTCTTTCCAGTTGTCAACAACAGCAACGCTGTGTGGCAGTTGGGGACCTTTATCAACACCGTCCCGCTTCACTTTCGGGATCACAAAGTTCTTCAGGGTTCTGGAATTGCCACCTAGGAGGTATGAGGGGAATTCGCTCTGTTTGGTCTCAAGGGAAGGCTGTTTGCTTGCAGCCGGGACACTTTCACCTCCAAATTTCCGCTCTTTTTTATTTTGTGGGGAATGAAATGTTGATTTGTCTGTCCTTTCTCCAGAGTTCCTGCTCCCATCCTGCCTTATTTTGTAATCCTGCTTGGGAGTAACATCCAACGACTGGTCGTGTCTGTTATCCTTTGACATTTTGTGTTTCTTTGTCTTGTCTTCCCTCTCTTTAACTCTGTCATCTGTCTCCCGTTCCTTAACTTTATCCCTATTCCTCTCCTTCTCCCGATGTTTGTCTTTTTCTTTATCCCGCTCCTTTTCCTTAGCTCGATCTTTGTCCCCATCCGGATCCTTCTCCCTGACTCTTTCTTTCTCCTTCTCCTTTTCCTTGTCTTTAACTCGCTCTTGATCCTTATCCCTCCCTCTGTCTTTCTCCCTGTCCTTTTCCCTATCTCTAACCCTGTCTTTGTCCCTGCCTCTGTCCTTTTCCCTATGTCCGTCTTTTTCCCTGTCCCTATCTTTCTCCCGATCCTTATCTTTTTCCCTAACTTTGTTTTTCTCCCTCTCTTTCATTTTATCCCTATCTTTTTGTCTTTCCTTATCCACATCCCTGTTTTTGTCCCTATCTTTGACCCTATCCCTACCTTTCTCTCTTTCCCTATCCACATCTGTATCTTTATCAATATCCTTCATTCTGTCCCTATCTTTATCTCTTTCCCTATTCATATCTCTGTCTTTATCCCTATCCTTGAGCCTATCCCTTTCTTTCTCTCTTTCCTTATCCACATCTCTGTCTTTTTCCCTTCTATTGTTATCGGTTTCATTACTATCTTTTGTTTTCTTCTTCTCCCTGCCTTTGTCTTCATTATGAGCAGAGTTATGCTCTGCCTTGGTTGGGGTTTTCAGGGGTTCTGATTGACTGTTGTGATTCTTGTCCTCTTTGTGCCGAGAGGTGGAATCTTTGCTCTGCTTCACCCTCGGCAAGTCCCCACGTCCTTTGCCACTGTCACCTTTACTGTCAGTTCTGTGTTTGGATTCAGGCTTCTGCTTTGGGCGCATACCAAAATTGGACCTCTCACAGTCGTCACTCTGCTGTTTATTCATGGGCAGGCGGTGCGCGTCAACTTTATCCACATCCGCTTCCGCGTTAAAGCGCAAAATGTGTTCGTCGCACAGATGCTTGGCATCGAGAACCACTATGGGCTGTCTTATCCCTCGGCCAGCTTGCTGCAGATCGATACTGACCATCAAGGCAGGACGAGCGGAACCATTACTGGCGGCGTTCATCTTCTTGGGCGTCAACTGGCTGCTGGCGTTGTTGCTTCCTTGTATTGCGTGTCCGTCCTCTGCGTCTGGCTCCTGAGGGTATGAGTCTTGCTTGCGTTTTTTCAGCGGCTTGTCTGCAAAATAAGAACACAGTAGTTTAGCATATGAAATGAATAGAAATACAACATGTGCGTATAATGAAATACCTTTATCCTGGACTTCTTTAGACCATCTCTCACTGACGGACTCACGTTCTGTCCTCTCAATCTCAGCTAGAGCATCGATGTCGGCGTCATCCAACACAATGGCGGCTGAGACAGAGCCACTCTCATTGCTGTTTCCCTGCTGACAATCAGACTGCTCCTCCGCACCAAACTTGCACTCGATGTCCTGCTGGTCAGCACTCAGCAACTCGTTTTTACTGTTCATCACATGAGCTTTGCTGTCCACCTCTGTCCTGGGAGAATGCTCTTCGTACTCTTCCTTTTCTGTAGTCTTCACCCGAGACAGCTTTAAAGTCAGCCTGGCCGAGTCTTTCACCGGAGATCTCACAATGTCGTACAAGGCGTTTTTGTCCACATGCTCGCCCCCAGCTTTGCTCCTTTGCTTCTGCTTCTTTTTGCGCTCGGCAGAGGAAAGGTGCATGTTGGGGGACGCACCGGAAGGAAGCTCGGCAGAAGGTGACTGCATGATGAGCAGAGGCCTTGACCCTACGGAGGCACCAAGAGTATGGAGAGTCATTTGCCAGATATGCACAATTTAGGCTTAAGTATACATCTGAATTTGAATGCCAAAAATAGCTCAATACAAATTTCAATTATGCTTTTTCTTTGACTTTGTTTGCATGTTTTTTTTGTGATTTCACCACACCAGTTAGGGTACCAGTGATGGCAATGAGGAAAGGTGCAACAATAACCACAGAACCAGAAATGGAACTTATTGTGTCGTAGTGGTAGCCGAGCAGCAAAAACAGCACACACTTCTCTTTCCTGGCTGCTCAGTACAAAACGGCCAAGTCAACGATAAGCTAGCAATAATTACAAAAGAAGAACAAAATTACGCCACAAAATCAGCTGCATCGAATGTGAATGTGAAGAGACTTAACTCCCAGAGTAGACAACATCATGTTTGTTATTAGGAAGTGCCATTATAGAGTGGTTAGCGTCTTACTTCTATGACAGATAAAACTGCTACAATTCACGACAAATGAAGCTGACGCCTATACGCCGTATACAGTACGTGTCATCAAAGAAAGAGTTGTTTTATTTCATTTATTGTATAACATTTAATAATGTTAAAATGGCCTGTGCAGTAAATAAAGGTTTTATGGTGGTGAAAGTGTGGCCCTGGAACTGATTCATTGCATTTGTATTACAGCCGTCCCTCGCAATATCACAGTTCGATTATTGCTCCTTTGTTATACTGTGGTTTTTCAGAAATTAATTAATAAATGATCACTGTTTTGTGGCATAGAAAATGGATGGATGGATGGTTAGCTCGCTAGCTTGCTGGCTCGCTAACCAGCGGCCGCCCCAAGGCCCTGCAGCATAGGAATTGCGCAATGTGTTGTCAGCAATGAATAATAGGAGTATAAAGGTGACTATAGGCATCTTATTTCATGTCTACAGGGCTCTAATAATGTTTAAAACCGTATACAGAAAGTCATAAGCAGGTTTTCTATTCAATAACTACAAAAATATTCAATTTATTAACAGTGAATCCCATATCGTGGAAATTAATTTATTGCGGTCGGTTTTGGAACCAGTTAACTGCTATAACGAGGGATAATTATTTTCTTTATGGTTCCACTGTATATTCATTATCTCTTATCTATTTTGTACTTGTTTCTGTAGCGACATACATTTAGCAGGTTCTTCGCTGTCATCAGGGGAACACACAGACTGTGGTGACTTCACAGGAAACAATGCAGCCATCATGGACTGCTCATTGTCCTGCCAAACACAAAGACATTAATTAAGATTTTTTCATGTGTACGTCAGTGTTACTCAATTTTGTGCCAATCTTGTTTTTTTTTTTTTTACTTCATTTCCGAGTCTGTGCGCGATGTTGACATAGTCGTCATCAGAGCCTGGCTTGGAGTGGTGATTGGATGGGTTACTTGATAGCTGCCCAGATACTTTACTGTGAAGATTTCTAATATTTCCTGCAACTGGAACAAAAATCACATTGTTAGTTATGTGTTATGGGGTAGCTCATGATATACTCTTTCTACTCATACAAGCCGGTTAGATAAGCCTCTTCATGTTGTGACTCTAGTGTCAGGCTACTTCTCAAACTAACTCAAAGCACTTAGGCTGGATCAAGAGCAACCTCTCCTGGTTACAGCCAAGCCAGCCACCATCAATTCAGCAGACTTGCCTTGGGACCCACCGTGCTGCGTCTGCTGGTGTTGCGAGTAACTAGGTGGACTGTACTGCATGTAGTCAGCAGGACTCTGAGGAGTATAAGGGCTCGGGATGGGGCTGTTTGAATGTGTCTGCTGCGATATGAACCGCGCTCCAGACCCTGACTGCTGTGAAGTGAAGCATCTGTGAAGGAGTTAGGATGTCATTTTAGCCCAAAAAAATAAAGAAAGAACAAATATCCAATAAAGATCCTCTTTACTATCGTACCCAGATGATCTTTGAGCAGTGACTGGTGTCTGCTGATAGTTTGGTGCTGGACTCCTGTGCACCTGGTTTGGTGAAATCTTATACTGCTGCACAGCTGGTTGCTGTATCACACCTAAATAACAAAAAAATAATGAATATTTCCAACCAAAATACAAATAAATCATATTCAATGATTTGGAGTCAAGAAACAAAAACAAACACAACAGATCACCAGAAGAAGAAAATGTGTTGGATCATGTTTTTGGCTTCAGTTGAACTTAGCAGATCTTCGGTCAATTCAAATCAGATTTCTACTAGAAAGATGAATCTGCAGATGATTTTTAAGGCCCTGCCAGAGTTGAGAGCAAAACCTAATTAAAAACCTATATGGTGCCCTGAAGGGGGGTTGTGCACAAGCAATACCCTCACAATGTGACGCACACTCAACAAAAATATAAACGCAACACTTGTGACATCTGTGGCATTGCACTGTGTGATAAAACCACACATTTTCATGTGGCCTTTTATTGTGGCCAGTCTAGGGAACACCTGTGCAATAATAATGCTTTCTAATCAGCATCTTGATATGCCACACCTTTGAGGTGCAAAGGAGTAGCGCTTACTAACACAGATTTGTGAACAATACTTGAGAGAAATGGGCCTTTTTACATCTTTGAGTTCAGCTCATGAAGATGGAAGCAAAACCAAAAGTGTTACATTTATATTATCTTAAGTATATTTGGCGCACTTCTGCAAGGAAGCGTGTTCAAATATTGTAAAGTCATTCTTTATTATTTTGTTATTATTATATTAATGTTAAATTCTTCATTAGACACTGAAAATGTTGTATATGATGTTTTAATTAGTGTCGAATTAAAGTGTTCCTACATAAACTTCACATTTTAGAACCAAAACTGAGACTTATGTGACTTTTGTTTGCAAACAGGCAGACTTACGCCATTCTGCTTCAATTCATGGCAAAAGGGAGCAAGCGAGTACAAACGTCTCAATTTGGTCTGCAGAATTTCAGCTTCCCTCCCCACATAATGTGTGACTGCGGAGCTGCATTGTCATACTTTTGTCTCGGAAAATCTTGGGGTTTCTGGACAGCAAAGCTTGCAGGAGCACTGGCATGTCACCCTCAGGCTCATCATTTCCCAAGTTGTCCTTCAGCTCTCTGCGGAAGTACACAAAAGACAGAAGAACAGTCACAATGCGGGCAATAGATGACGTTTTTCAGCACCGCAGTCTTCTATTTTCAGTGTGTTCGTGAGTTTGCTAAACCGGAGAACTAGTTGGCTTATCTGCTAAACCCTTTTTTAAGTTTAGAATAAATAAACTGTAGGCTAACTAGTTTGCCAGGTAGCTTGCTATGCTTACAGCAGCGGCTGTTTCTTATGTCCCTGCAGAGACGTAAGAGTTGCGCAATGTAGTGTGAACAAAGCCAGCAGTAGTGTCTATTATTTTACCAATGTACATGTATGGATGCCACATACATAGCAGCCTGGCTGTCCTGCACATAAATCAAGTGACAAACGTCAAAAAGAGGACGGATGATAGGCTGACGTCCCTCTTTTTTTCAAAGAACGCACATTACGTTCTAAATACAACAACAAAGAACTGTCCCAGTGCTAACGTGTGAGTTAATATGTCTTATTATCGCTTATCATGTCTACTATATTAGGAATACATGTATAAAGATGACTATAAGGGTGTTATTTAATGTCTATAGGACTATAATAATGTTAAAAAGGCTTATTTAGAATGTCTTAAACAGGTTTTATATGCTCTGTGAAAATATTCCATTTATTAAAACTGAATCCTACTTTGCAGAAATTCGCTTATCACGGTTGGGTCTGGAACCAATTACCTGCAATAAACGAAGGATGACTGTACTTCTTAAAGATACCCTATTACGCACATTTGACTTTAATGATGTCATAATAGTACTATGTGTCCCTAGAGCCTGTTTATGAGACAAATCAATCATCTCTCTCAATGATTTACTCCACTTTTGAGAGAAGAGGCACTCAAACAGTGGTGTCTATGAAGTTCCTCTGACCCACCCCAGCTAAATAACCAAGTGTATACGCCCACCACCTTAAAAAAAAACAGGCTTAGTCACACATCTTAAAATCTGCCAAATATCCGTCAAGTCAGCTGCAGACATGGGAGCTGTCAGTTGGATCATTTTGTTTGTCTTCAACAAATATGCTAACCTAGCAGGATGTTGCTGCGAAAATGTGAGTGTAATGTTAGCACTGTAGCTCACATCGCCATGCTTAGTGCTGCCAACATGTGTGTCCTATTGCCCCACTCCTTATTGTCACGTTGTTGTACGTAATACATGGAATCTATTTCATCTGACAGTGCAGAGTTACAGTGTATATGTAAAAAGAGGATAAAATGCACAGCAGCGCTTCTTAGAGCCACACACTCTGTCATTGACAAGCGTGGACAAACATCTCATTAGCATTAAGGCTACAGACACACAAAACGGCATGTTCCCAGCGGGAATTACCAAATGCACTTTTAAACAGTCTGCAATCCAGCATTAAGGCTACATTTTGAAGACAGTCCCAATCTATCACGGGGCGTTCTACTCGAATTTTTGAAACATAGTACAATACAGATGGTTGTGAGAAAAAAACTCACATGTGTTCTGTGGACACCTGGTTGAGGCCGCGCGCCAGCTGAGTCACCAGACTGTCATCCCGACACACCAGCAGGCTGCTGACCTCTTCGGAGATCCTTCCATTGTAGAGCAGGCTCTTTGCGGTGGTGGCAGGGAGCGGCGAGGGCAGTGGGAGTTGGTTCAACACTGTAAAGGACCAAGAAATCATCATTGATGCTGTTTTACATAGATTTCAATAGGGTCACAGGCGAGCACATTTACTTATCCATTCTATTTTACTGGGTAAGCTAACTACAACCTCTATTAATTTTATTATTACACATGAATTATTCTTCGGGGTTAAATAAGCTCTGCTTCTTCCTACTCCTTTTCGGACACGTTGGATTGTGACGTGATGTACTTTAATGTAACTCTGTTAAGCATGTTGGAAATAAACTAAACCATTACCATAAAATCTAGACAAAACAGTCACACCTACGGACAATTTGGAGTCCCCAATTATCTTTTTTCAAAGTGGGAGGAAGTACCAGCAGAAGCACTGGGAGAGCATGCAAACTCCACACTGAGATGTTCCAACGGTGATTTGCACCCTGTCTTGACTGTGAACCAGACGTGCCAACCACTACTGACATTTTAATGCATTTTGCGGAGTATATGAAAATAATAATATGATGCAGGGATGCTGTTGCACTTACGGTCGGTGAGGCTAGCAATTCCAGCGAGAGTAGTGATGGGAACATGAGGCATATCACCATTCATGCTGAAGATAAGGTCAAAGGGTCGAGTAGATGCGCAGGCTGCTCGATATCACCAATGTCTTCTCCCGTTCCTCACATCTCCAAAATGCTGTGGAGTGGAACAAATGTTTTTTCTTTTTAAAAAGCAACCATGAAACAATACATGTGTTACTAATAAGGTTAAATACATTTCCCATATAGTGTTCCTCTTGAATTGGCACATTATTACTTGTTTTTTTATGTATATCCTGTATGGAGGCCTTCTACCTCGCCTGCTTGGCAAGTTCCATGTCTGACCCTGAAGGTGCCACAACCATTCCATCCCCCGTTGTTCTCCTTTTAACCCGTCCACAAATACACAACCTTCCTTGCAGCAACGTAGCCTCAAACGTAGCTTATTCTTACACACAAAAAGTCCAAACACCTAGCTAGCTTTTTGTTAGCATGCTCCTAGCTGAAGGCTAACAACAAAACAACACAAAACGGATGGCACTTCACCAAAACGGTGTCTCGTTTTCTTGTCTTTTGTGTTACACCGTCACAGTATTCGTCTGAAAATAGCCACATTAACTCACCTTAACGCCAGCTGTCACTGTGTAATTAGTTGGTTATTACGACTGCTTGACGTGCAAGTAGCATAAGAGCGTCCGTGGAAGTAAAGTAGTCCGGGGTTAGCCGGCTAGCAACAACTGGAGATGCGGCTATGCTAGCTGGCTAACTGGAAGTTGCCTGGCACTGGATCGGAACCAGCTAGCCGCTAGCCGTATGTTGTCTCGCCCCGCTAGCGCACTGCTGTCGGTATCGGTTCGGGTCGTTCACCGCAACGTCGCGTCCCATATATCTTGGGTCTCGTCAGAAGAGGAAGCATAATAATAATAATAATAATCACCGCTAGGGAGGCAACGTTTGGGGGGGTACAAAAGCACAAGAGCCGTCACTAAATCATCGTCTGGAGCCCCTCTTGGACGAGCCGGAGAGCGATCGCCCAAGGCCGCCCGGTGCACACAATGAGGCGGCCTCCGCAGGGGCGATGGAAGCGTTTATTTGTGTCGGATAAATGTGCCTTATTTACCTCAGGATGTGATGAGAAAGAAGTGGCTCCGCTGGTGGAGGAGGTGGAGGAGGAGGAGGTGGTGGAGGGGGAGGAGCAGCAGCACTAGGATGGCAGCTGGCTGGAGGTGGAGAGGAGACTCTAGCTCCCTCTCCGTCCCGCCATCCGAACAGCTCCTCAGAGGGGAAGGACAGTAAACCCCCGCCAGGGAGACACACACACACTGGGGACCCTTTGTTTGGATAGCCCTTGGCTAATCAAGGATTGAAACAATGGAACCATTACTGATAGAGGTTACCAACCCAGAATGCGACCAAAAAGATTTAAGATTTGACGCAAAAGTCGAAAAAACAACCCACAACCCATACAAAAACACAGGACTATATTTAAAAAAGTTGCTTCTTTTTTTATTTACTTTTTTAGGGTGCGGGGCCCTTGAGGAAGCTTATGTATGGGGCCCCACAATTTGGTACTACACACCTGCGGAAGCACGACAGATTCAAGGGCAACTAATAATGGTAATTAGTAGGTGTGTCACGAGACATCCAACTCACGAGACGACACAATGCACGGGATTGGGTCTACAAGGATGACACGAGATTTTTACATAAATTATATATTTTATTTTTTAAATGACAAGGACAAGCAAACTTTTTTATTTAACGGAGTCACAAAACAATGCAGGCGCGTTTTAAAATGTTTTTTGTCCCACAAATTGAAGCAAAAACAACATTATTGTCAACATTTGATATGATTTGTAAAATGCATCCAGTGGCATCACGCTAAAAGAAGCACAATGTGTTCAATAAATGGCATTAGTTTGAGGGAAGCGCTGCTGCCAATATCAATCCCTGCTGATATCAGTATCGGAACTGAAGTGCCGGACAATATTGGTATGCATTAGGGGTGTCACAAGATCTCACGAAATTAAAATGTGACAAGATTTGTCATTCAGGAAAAAACTATCTCGAGGACACTCGGCCTGGGATGAGAGTAAATGAATTCATCACACAAGATATGAAAACAAACTCAATCATTTTGCCGGCCTCGACACGTTGCCATGTGCATGGGTGTCTGTTTTCCTTATCTCCCGCCTCCAAACAGGCAGGAAGAGAGTTCTCTCTGTGCGTTGGTTTCAGCACCTTGGTGTGCTTGTTTCATAAAACATCGGCATGAACGGAGGGAGCCCTTTTGTCAGTCATACTTTGTCTCTGTGGGTGGAGGCGGGGCCAGTGGCATACACACGGAGTGCAGAAAGAGTGTAATGTAGTAGAAATTATATTAGCAGATTGCAATTCATTTGCTTTTCTTAAAAGTAAAGATAAAATCGCGTCTCGTTCTCGTAGACCCAATCTCGTGTGTGTCGAGTGTCTCGTGAAACCCATAGTACACAGTATTGGGTATCAGTAAGAAAGCCAATACCGAGCATCTCTCATGGTAATTACAAACACTATTAACTGTACTATTACGCATCTTTATCACTTTCTTTTTTTTTATTAAAACATTGTCAAACTGGCACATATTGAACACAGGAAGCAAACAAATGATTAGTAATTGCTGTGGCACAAATAAGCTCTGCTTCTTCCCACTCTTTTTTGGACATGTTGAATTGTGAAACTGTAAACATGTGATGTACTTCAATGGAACCTAATGCGAACAAACCATTGGAACAAATTGTATTGAACTGTAATTTATAGTAAAGTGTAATTTATTCCCAACAGTTTATTATCTTGATTTTGTGTGTCTCTTGGCGAGTATGTTTATGTTACATTTTATTTGTACAATCTAATCGACACGGGACTTTCAGAAACAGTAGTGCTTGGATGTCACCTAAACTCTATCAGCAATAGGGCTCCTTCTTTAACCAATCAGACTGCACATTCGCCTCACGGGGCCAGCTAGTTGGCCCACAATAAAATCTGAATTTTTCCTTCCTCTGATTGATGATCAGAGCAAAGCAAAGCCAAATTCGACGAGCTGAATAGTCTGTAGCGATTTACACAGAGTTGTCTGACACTTGTTACATTTGGCCAAGTGCCAAATGTACATTTTTACCGGTGGAAGTTGCGTAATGCTCAAAGTTACAAGCGAAATTGTAACTCGTAAGTTGTATCAGTGATGGTGTATTTGAATTTATATAAAAAGCTAACTGGGTTTCGTGTTTTAGTAATAATGGTATTCATCCGGTGGCCGAGAAGTGTAAAACATGTTAACTAAAAGTAAAACAAATTACACATACACCACCCAGAAGAGGACTGCACCACATGAATCAGACAGCAAGCGGTAACACTTGAAGTTGTGGAGGGTGTTAACAGAGGACACTGGCATCATGTTTTGGTCGTTTTGCTTTTTTAACAGCGTTTTGCACTTCTTGGCCACCATATATTCATCCCCAATACGCAAAACGGCTCTTTCTGTAATGCCACGTCTTGTAATATTGCAATTGTGTACATTATTGATGTTTTGTGTAATTGGGACATGATAGTGGCAAGCGGTATAGAAAATGGATGGATGGATAGTGGCAGTATGAAGCGGTGGATTAAGTCCCCACTGAAGGCCCGAGTAAGTTTTCCACCTGCCAATGGAGCTATTCAGTTGTTCTAATAATAATATAAGTGTGTAATTTTAGAGACAGTTAATGACTTTAAAATTGTGTAGAATTGTGTGTGTAATATTTTGGCTACCCTATTTACTTACGAAAGAGTCAGTGCAGTTTTACATCATCGCAATCTCCACTCACAATAAGTGAGCCTCCATTGCTAGTGCAGCTGCAGTTGCACTTTATCGCCACCAGATGACTCTGCTGAGTGTTTCCAGGATCGTGACGTCATCCGCATAAAGGCTAAAAGCCCTATGAGAAAGCCTGACCAGTGCCGGGTGCGGTGGCGCGCGCCTGTAATCCAAGCTACTGGGAGGCTGAGGCTGGCGGACCGTTTGAACTCAGGAGCTCTGGGCTGCAGCGGACTATGTCGATCGGGTGTCCGCACTAAGCTCGGTATCGATATGGTGCTCCTGGGGGAGCTCGGGATCACCAGGTCGCCTAAGGAGGGGTGCACCGGCCCAGGTCGGAAACGGAGCAGGTCAAAGCCCCCGTGCCGCTCAGTAGTGGGATCGCGCCTGTGAATAGACGCTGTAGTGCAGCCTGAGCGATACAGCGGGACTCAGTCTCTTTTATGTATTTTGTTTGTCCAAATCAGTCAAAAAACGATGTTTTGGACGTTTTTTCCACATTAAAAACCCTCATGTTTAACCGTCCTGCAGCACCTCCAATCGGAGGAAAGTGGAACTGCACCAAATAAAACTAACTCAATTTCGTCCATTTACGTAGTAGTCAGAGTTTTTTTTTGGCTTACAGTTATATATATATTGGCTTACAGTTATATATATATATCTATATATACATAACAAATATAAAAGTATATATATATATATATACAAGTATATATAAAACAAACTTTTCTACTGGGGGCTGCATACTGAAATGAAAAACCATGAAGCATTTATAAAATTGTGTATTCTGCAGGAAAATGATGACTTATTAAATGTTTGCACTTTAATTACTTTGCCATTTTTTTTCCTCATAATTATGACTTTCTTCTCATAACATCACATCTTTTCCCCCAACCTAATTTCCAAACATGACTTTATTCATTGTTTTGTTTGTTTGTCATAATATTAAAGACATATATAAAATACAAAAATAACAATTAAAATGTATGCTACTAAAATGATGTTATTCTCATAAAATTACGACTTTATTCTCTTAAGATTTTGATTTTTTGTGTAAAATTACTGCTGATTTTTTTGTATTTTATGTTGTTTTTTTATTGTTTTTTTTTTTTACTTTTCTTGTTAAACTATATTTTATAGAATGTACCGTTGGCCAATAAAAAAAACTGTTGCAGGCCCAAGCCACACTTTGGACACCCCTGCTATAATGTCTCTGAAAAATGTCACTGAAAACAGGATTTTGAGGTTGGACGTTTGTGACCTAGCCAATGATACCATTTGTCGTTATTGTTATATTTAAACACATGTGTAAGAGAACAAAAACCCATAAAAAGTCTTCATTTTTCTTCAAGGGCAGGGGTGTCCAAAAGTTTTCCACTGAGGGCCACATACTTAAAAATTGAAGGATGTGGGGTCCCATTTCAGGACAAGTTTCCAACAGGTTCTACAACATATCAAAGACTGATTTAAAAAATGTAGGACTATTATTTTGGTGTGAATCACAATATGGGGGAAACAATGGCACTTGGCGGAGGTCTGCGCTCTCCTAGTGCTTCTCTAGTTATGAATTATTTTTTTATTAGAAATATCAAATGACAGGTGGATAGCCCTGACGTAAATAAGACAAAGACAAGTAGATAAGACAAAAAACACTGAGCTGGCGTTGTTTAACTACAAGCTGGAACTATTAGCTGCAACTTTACAGAGTGAAAGATGACATATTAAAGGAAATATTGCATAACAGTCATCCCTTGTCAATTTGCGGTTCGAATTTTGCGGCTTAACTATCACGTTTTTTTTAAA
The DNA here is from genome assembly GCF_027744805.1 of Dunckerocampus dactyliophorus. Classification (NCBI taxonomy): domain Eukaryota; kingdom Metazoa; phylum Chordata; class Actinopteri; order Syngnathiformes; family Syngnathidae; genus Dunckerocampus; species Dunckerocampus dactyliophorus. Next base: position 14,737,903 of record NC_072835.1, read on the forward strand.
TAAATAAAAAAATTATTGCTGTTTTGTGGTTGACTACAGCCTATTATTACTTAAAAGATATGCATACCTAAGCTAATTTGACATATTTTTGGCCTAAATTATGTATTTTCAAGCATAAAAATGGCTAAATGAACGAAAATACAAAGATATTCAGAAGATGCAAAGACGTGATATGTAGTATTCCACACTGGTCACTAGGTGTCAGTAATATTACATTGATAAGACAATAGCCACTGCTGTCCAGAAGAAAACAACAAGGAACTCTGTCAATGCTAATGTGTGAGTCCATGTTATAGCTTATTTTGTCTTCTACATCGGTTAATATGGAAAAAAAGATGACTACAGGGGACTACGAAAATATACCATTTATAAATAAGGCATCCTACTTCACAGAAATTCACTTATCACGGTTGGGTCTGGAACCAATTAACTGTAACAGATTAAGGATTATTGCATTATGGTTATACATTATCATAACAGTGCTTTATTTGGTCTCAAAAATGTTGACAACAATATTGTTTAGTGTCGATTTGTGGGACAATAAACATTTAAAAAAGCACCTGCATTGTTTTGTGACGCAGTTAAATCAAAAAGTTAGTCCAGTCATATTTTTTCATTGTACTTTTCTTGAAATGAATGTTAAATCTCGTCCTGTTCTCTTGTACCCAATCTCGTGCATGGTCTGGTCTTGTGAGTTGGGTGCCTTGTAACACCCCAACTCCAACTTTTACGTTTTCTTTTCGGTATGGCTGTAATCGGCCTTCGTAATGTTGTATCGTGTTTATGTTTTTTATTTTTTTTTAATATGCCAGAAGCCAATACATAACAAGCTGTGGCCACACCACTGTTCTATGGAAAACCAGCAAAAAAAATACTGGATTTTTCCATCAAAAAGTACCCCTAGTTCCTCTGAAGTGAGTAAAAGTTTAGACATACAGTATCTTGTATGAGTTGAGTATTGCCTCTGGGCATTCATTTAAAAATGACAAAGAGCACAAGAAAAGCCACCAGCTGACTGCCCCACGGTTTCCACGAGTGGATAATCATGTTGCATTCAGGTCCTTGGAGTGGGGGGGCGGTTTCACGGTGATTACGCTGCTTCAATGGTCTAATCCACAAGCCTCTAAACCCGTGACCGTCATGAGGATTTTTTTCTTTTCTCCGGGACACGGGAGAGGGAAAAGAATTTGGGGCGGTGGAACAAGTAATAAGACGGGAGAAGAGAGACTTGCCGGGCGCCTGACTCTGTAAACTGGAGACAGAGAGTGGAGCACTTGTCTGCAATTCAATTAGCCAATTAGGTAAGATGACGTTTTCTTTTCTTTTTTTTAATGTTGATTTTTGGAATAGAGATGTTTAAATTGCATCGTGGTTACTTGTCAGCTTAGTTGTCGGTTTTGGAGCATCACCTATTGTGACACCTGCCCATGGCACAAGCCTTTTGCACAATATTCCAAATACACACAATATATATATATTTTTTGTTTAAATAATAATATTTCATAATTAATTTCATTTAATATTGTGGTCCAGTGGTGGAGAACAGTGGTTCTCAAATGGGGGTACTTGAGAGTTTAGAAACTCTATATACAGTATACAGTGGGGAAAAATAACAATATGTTCGCCGGTTGATTTATTTTTACTTCCAAATGTTTCAAATCAGACCACAACATGCGGACTTGTTTTATAGCAATGAATCGGATAGTGATGCCACAGGGCTTTCCAACCAAACACGCTTTGGTTAGGAGATTTAAACAAATATTCTAGGATGTGCTTTACTGAAAAATGCCTTGGAACCACTGGTGTATTTCCTCATTTCAAGTAAGCTAACTGTACAGAAATATAACCAAAATATTCCAAAACGCTCTGGGTATGCTACGGTGCACTTCAACGCCTCTTCAAACTGCTGTATTCTTTATAAGAAGCACAATTTGGACATTTTGAGATATTGGATCTCATTAAATTTGACTGTGCATGTGTACTTATTAAAGCGTCCAGTGCTACTTTACGTGGGGGCTCAAATGTTATACACGTTTTATTAATCCTGGGAGAGAAATTACTCAATCATATAGATGCATGTATATAGTGTTTAGCCATATGGCAGGAGGTCCAAAGTGCAGCCTGGGGGCCATTTTCGACGTGTAGCTTGTTTTTTTTGTTTTATTTATTTGCCCTCAGCATCTTCTAAAATTTGAATTGACCAACATTACTTTGGTTTTAGCATCTTTAATGTACAAAATGTATAAAAGTGGCACCCCTGCCGTATGATAACTATTAACAAATATGAAAGTACATATGCTATATTTTTCTGAAGAATTCTATTTGAGGGTGAACAGTGTCAGGTTTTTGTCTTTAAATAAGTTTTCTGCTGCAATGACAAGTAGTAATGTTTTGGACAACACAAAGAAGATGGTAAACCATATTCGACCCTGTTATTAATTAATTTGCTTCCCTGCCTTCCCTTCTGTTGGCACAGCTTGATGCGTTGCAACGACACAGACGGGATGCCTCGAGGAGACTTCAACATTTACTTTGCCAGCAGTCGACGTGGATTTGTCAGAGCCGAGGAGTAAGTCTGCTCTGTGTTTGTGTAGGTTTTATTTGCTTGCTACGGGCTTTAACCATGACATTTTGTGGTAATTGTCGGATGCTAGTCATAAATATGTGTGAAAAGTGAGCCATACTTTAATTTTATGGTGATTTTGTTTTGCACCACAGGGCAGTGGGTGTTGCTCTGCTGGTGATCATCCTGGCTGCCCTCGTCCTCCTGGGCTGCTGGTATTTTAAGAGGCGGGGTGGCTACAAGAAAATCAGGGTGAAGCCTTCATGTATTTGTGTCAACTAACTCTTCTTCTCCTGAACTGCTGCACACAAAAGCGTGGAAATTCGTCAGAACATTCACCCCAACTTGTTTTGCCGGTGCTATTATCTTTCGGACCAATACGCCACATGGTGGTGCTGTTATGAAACCACAATGTTGGACTCCCATAAATCGGACTCCCTTGAAATTTCTCACACAACTCGGTGAGATCTTATAAAGCACATACTGTAACTTTAGGGCGTTTTATCGCTACAAAATCTGGTAAAAACCTTGAGGAGTTTGACAAGTACAGTACATGTTTGAAAAATGTGAGCAAGGTTGGTTGAAAAACACGGCCGCCTGGACTGTATAAGATCTTAGCATTTTAGGAACTAATTGTCGAAGTCCATCCATCCATTCATTTTCTGTGCCACTTATCCTACGAGGGTCGCGGAGGCATGCTGGAGCCTATCCAAGCAGACTTTGGGCGAGAGGCGGGGTACACCCCTGACTGGTCGCCAGTAATTGTCAAAGTCATTGCTCATTTGCATAAAGATGATAAAACTTTAAGGACATCTGTATGTTAGTGTAACCCGCCCTGTTTCGCACCGCGTCTCGAACACAGGACCTTCGCAATGGGAGGCAAGAGCGCTGACCACACGGCCAAAAGCTCAGACTGTCAACCACGTATTCAGCGCAGCTCTTAAGGCAGAGGGAGTGAGGTTTACCAACGTACACTTGCACAGCCTCACAGACTGGCATCCGTTACACTACGTTCCACAGACCACAACCCTTACAAACATATCACATACAGTATTGCAGTCCCCATTCAACCCAAATTTTGCACTTCAACCCATCCATTTTCTATATCGCTAGTCCTCACTAGTGTCGTGGGGTATGCTGGAGTATTGGCGCCTAACCCAGCTGACTTTGGGCAAGCGGCAGGGTACACCCTGGATTGGTCGCCAGCCAATCACGGGGCACATATAGACAAACAACCATTCACACTCACATTCATACCTATGGACAATCTAGCGACTCCAATTAACCTAACATGCATATTTTTGGAATGTGGGAGGAAGCCGAAGTACCTGGAGAACACCCAGGCACGGGGAGAACATGCAAACTAACTCCACACAGAGATACGTACCAAGATCTACCCGATCTCCTGACTGACTGTGTGGCCAACATGCTAACCACTAGGCCACTTTGTGGCCAAATTTTGCACAATACGTGTAAAAAAACAACAAAAAAACCCATATTAACACAGCACAAAGGGTCCTAATTACACTATGCAGGTGTACCAAATCAAGCGTCTTTATCCTCATGTCTCCAATAGAGTCCCAGGTCGGGGTCACCAGCTTACACAGGAGGTCAGTACTCAGAGGCTGGACCATCTGCACAAAACAAGATGGCACTCGCCGACTTTGGCAGCCTGCAGTCTGTGGTAAGAGTCAGGCGGTTAGGAGTTGTTTTTTTTTTTAATTGTAAAAAAAAAAAAAAAAGAAAAAAAGAAATGCAACTGCAACCATGACCTGTTTTTGTCATTGACCTCTGCAGATGCCCAACGCTCCTCCTGCCTACGAAAAGATCTCCTCTGGACCGCTGCCTCCTCCCTATTCACCATAAAAGCACACTCAAAGAAGAAAGGAAAACAGCGCATCTGTTGCCTGATGATTCACACAATGTACATATTGTCTCAACAAATGATTAAAACACTACAAGGAGTCTTTGTAGAAGGAACAACCCCTGAAAAAACAAATGGGGCATAGATGTTTATTATTTCCATGCTTTGACAGCCACATTAGTTCCATGAAAATGTATCTATGTAGTAAATAACTCTATATGGTAGAAAATAAATAAAAAGTGAGTGCAAAACATGTCGTACAAATCAGTCTATTCTTTACATTTCCTCAAATGTAAAATGCTGTTTCTAACTCTTATGCACAGAATGGGTGTACAAACAAGTATCATGTCCTATTAAACATTTAAAGTAGCAAGTTGGCTTTTGAAGCACTAATCCATTGAACATTTCCTCACCATTTACTGGCCATGAACAAAAAAACAACAAACATCCATCCAAGGGCAACCTCAGTAGTAGCCAGAGAGTAAAACCTACTTTTGGGAGTAAAACAAGAACTACATAGCAGTTTTAACAGCTCTTAACAAAAAATATAAATAACATTTTAGAGTCATTTGGTTGACTTGGTGCCAGCTTGTGAAGGCTGCAAAGTAGTAGCATCACATGTAGTAGCATCACATGTGTGCAGCTGGTGGGCAACGATCTGACTTAAAACCGCCCCGTCGGGACTGATGAGAAGCTTGGATGCTTGGATGCTGTTAGCCGTACTTAACGGGGATTTCTGCAAAGACGGCTTTAGCTGACTGGTAATACTGGATTGGTGGATGGTGTTGAGTAAAGTGAGTGGTTGAGCGGTGGTGACAAAACTGACGGATGAAGGTAGGGTAACCACAGGTGCCCCCACGACCGGCAGGGTCTGGATCCTAGATGCTGTGCTTGGAGCAGCCATTGTTGATCCTGCAAAGACTTTATCCATGACGGATGACTCTGAGACTGGAGATGGCGGTTGGACGGTTGACTTCAGGGTTGAGATATCCTGGAAATGCAACGTGCTTTGTATGACAGAATTGCTAGATGGGGCTGGTGAAGACAATAATGGTGAGGGTAATAAGGGCAATGCTTGGGTGACTGCAGTGGAACATTTGGATTGAGATGGAGTACCAGTACCAGAGGGCAACCTGATCGGAGCAAGAATGGAACCAAGAGCGGGGCTGGTTATGACTTGGGACACATAGGCTGGACTTTTGGCTAACTGAGTTTGGGGTACGACTAGAGGGGATGTGTTAACCACAAGTGACGCAGAGGTATTAAAGCGTGCTGATGTGCTGTGGACCGTTCCGATACTGCCAGGACCAATTGTGCATGCTACAAAAGGAGAATTCACCCCTAAAATTGGTGCTTGAGGGGTTGCCGGACATTGACTCGCTCCTTGGGGTGGTGCTGCCACTGGTCCGTTGCAGTTACCGGTGGCATTAGGCACTTTTTGCGAAGAAGGGCTAGAGATGATGAGTACATGGCTACCTGGACCCAAACCCTGTGGTGGAACTACAAAGCATGTGTTATTAAGGATGATCTGTGTGCCAGCTGCAAGGGGCTTGGAGGTCTTGATGACTATCCTCTGCTGGGCATCAGTTGCAGGGGTGGTGAGCTGTGTACTGTCGGCTGGTGAGGTTTTGTTGAGACCATTGTGAAGGGACGACGGGATGAGGGTAGGGTCTTTGGCCGTTTGCACATTAGTGGGTGGATGATCAAGGTGAGAGGTTGGTTTTGAACAAGCCACCTGAGCAGGACCCGTTACCAGACTTGCTGCAGGCTGAGTAGTTGTCAGATTAGATGGGAAAGAATGGGGTTGAAAGGTTCTGGTCCAAGTAGTACTGGGAATAAGATGGGTAAGAGAGCTTGTGATTGTATTTGAATTTGTGAAAGGGGCCGGGTGGATTGTGGATGCTGGTGCTGTATCTGCTACTGGTGTGATTCTGGAAGGGGAAGAGAGAGCACCGATGGTCTGTCCGATGGTGGTTGTCATCCCTGACAACTGGATCTGAAGCCCTGCAGACACAGAAGAGTGAAACATACATCAAGAATGCTGTTAGTGTACAAATTTACCCGAATGTAAGACGGTATATTTCTCCTAGAAAAAAAAGTCTGAAAAAGACAATCACAATCACACACGCAAGTGATCTGGAGAGACACAGAGAGCCGCTGGAAAACAGTGACTCACTTCAAATTATCTTAGATTTAAAGCCATCTTATATTTTAGTGAATACGGTAAATCAAACCCACCTGTTGGGAGAGTGACACTCTTTCCCTTGGGCATCACAACTGAGTTGACACTAGGACTTAATCCCATTTTCAGACTTGACAATGACATAGTTAGCTGCTGTCCACTAATGTCCCCCGTTGCTGTGGTCTGCTTTGGAACACTTCCAACTAAAGCAGAGGATGATGCTGTTGCTGCGGGCTGGTTGACAACGACCACTCTTGAACTAAGATGTGTGGAAGATGTGTCTTTTGATACAGCTGCAGTTGAAGCAGAAGAGGAGGAGGAGGGGGGATTAACCAGGACAAATTTTGTAATTTGGGATTGCTCCTCTGTGGCTGGGCGCTTCAACCCATGCTGGTTGACTATCTTAGCTTTTGTGAGCGAATCAGTGGTACTCTTAATCAACTGAGAACAACCAACAGTAGAACCGTGATTTGAGGGAGATCTTGAAGTCCAACTTCTTGGGTCTGTCACGGGAATGTCGCCGGTGAGCGTCGAGACCTCAGGATTTGGGATGGTGGAGAAGGACTTTAACATGGAAGGACTGTGCCTCTGAGGCTGGGCTACTGACTGACTGAGGCTGGCCAGTGTTGTGGTGGTGGTGGTGCAAGGGTTCTTCTGAGAGGGCACAGAAGAGGTCTCTGAAGTCTTGGACACAAGGAAGGCTTTAAACTGAGGGGAAATGGTGATTACCGGACTGGTGGACAAACAGCCGAGTGGATTCTGGGCAGAGGACGTCTGTACTTTGACAATGCCGGTGTTGCCTCCTCGGGTTGTTACGAGGATGGACTGGGAATCACGGATGCACATCGTTTTAAGTTCCTGCTTATTGTCTGGTGGTTTGGGAGACATTGACGGCCTTGGATTCATACTCTGTGATGTTCTTGTAGATGACGTACCTTGGAATCCTGTTGTGTTTTGGGGGACAGAAAGGGAAGGTGTCTTCACTCGCCGGGTATCCTTCAGTGGAGCCACTTCCTGAACAGGAACTCTCCTGTCCAGAAAGGTGAGGCCAGGCACATTGGTGGACATGCAAACGGTTTCCTTAGTACCCTGCTGCTCCTCCTCTGATTTGTGAACAGAAGGCAGGATCACCAGCTGTTGCATGATCTTATCCTGTGTTATGTGGTCCAGGACTGGCTGCACAGACATCTTGGAAAAATTGCCATCGTCTTTCATGCCAGGACGACACAGTCCCTCAAGAGCATTAGACACTCCTTGGAGAGGAGTTTGTGATAAAGACACACTTGGTTTGTCCCAATCTAATTCAAGAGGAGTCTTTGCTGTTTGCCCGCTTGGATCGTCTCTTTGTGTCTGCTGTGTAGTGGTTTGAGGACTTTGTGCTTTTGCGTTCCCTATTATAAACAGAGGCAGGGTGTTTGAACACTGCTTGTTATTTAGGTTGTTAGGCCCTGAGTAATTAACAGGCCGTTTCATTAAGGTCACTTTGTTTCCCACGCTCTTAGCAAGCAGGGTCGGAATGGGCGTGTAGCCTTTAGGTAGTCCGGTGGTAGGGTGGGGAGCCCATTCCGCGTTTGAATCCCCGCATTGATTTAATGGAATCATTTCACATGTGGACTTTAGACCAAAGTCTGCAGCAGAAGAACTGTCAGTTGGAATGCTTGGTAGTTTTTCGGCACTGTCTGGATGTTTGTGGTTTGAGATTACAAAGCTTGGTGATCGCTCTCTGACAGATTCAGCTAATAAATCTCTGCTGCTCCCTATAAACAAACCAGAGGTGTAAATTAGAGGTACTGCTGCTGTAGGCTAAAACATTATCAATACAGGTGTCATACATTTGATCCAATACTAAATATATTACCCCGAGTCCAAAGGCCTCTGGGAACCATGTGTTCCAGATCTTCTTCCGAGCCTCGATAGTCATTCAACAAAGACTCTTCCTTTTCGCCACCCGTATCTTCATCATCATCATCTGAAGATGAGGAGGAGGAGGATGACATACACTCCTCTCGCACGAAGTTATTATACTCTGGATGCTTCCTGAAATCGTCAAATTCCTTCTTCAAACGAAGCCTGGAAGGGAATCAAGAGAGGTAATGAGGGTAGCCTTGTCCTGCTTAACAGAGGCAATCGGAACATCTGCATATTGGCTATTATTAGGGCTGCAACAAACGATTATTTTCTTAGTCAATTAATCTGAATCTGGACCCGAGACGGACCAAATCAATATGAACCAAACACAATCAGTTAGTGATTTTGCCCGCAACACATCAGAATAGAGGCACGGATGTTGATCACTGTTTTCCAAAGTCTAAGCTGATGTGTGAGAATATCTTGTTTTAACACAAAGATAATAGCCTGATTTCATTGATGACTAAGGACAAAAAAATTCACATCTGATAAACTGATATTTTAATTTTTACATAAATAAAACCCCCCAACATTAATCGAATACCAAAATTGTTGTCGATTAATTGGATAATAATTAATCATCGATTCATTGTTGTAGCTCGAGCTGTTATAGGTGCTGACGGATACCTGTTTCTGTGGTGGGCCTTCACAAGTTTGGGTTCCCAGGGTGAGAGCTCATTCAGTAGTCTGATAAGAGTGCTGTGGAGGTCCTTCACAGCTTGTCTTCGATAGTACCAACGATCCTGGCCGTTCAAAAGGAAATCGACACCATGTTGTTTTCCTCTCAAATAATCAAGGTAATCATGACGGCCTACCAATTTCTTTTTCGTGCTCTCCAGGTCGTCAAGCTCATCCTCGGTTTTGCTGATCAGCTCTCGCAACTCTTGCAGACTGGTGCAAACCAACTGTCAAAGACGATTTAAAAAGTTAGCTAATACAGAACAGAGTGACTCAAAAGTAGCTACAAAAATACCTCACAAAAATAACGTCCATGTGTGGAATCATTTTCAGTGGATAATAAATTTATATCGCTATACAAGCTGTGCACTGACTATTCTAAAGCATATCCAAGACTGTAGACCAAGGGTGTCCAAAGTGGGGCCCGCAGCTTGTTTTTTATTGGCCCACGGCACATTGTAGAAATAAAACTAAACCAAAAGACCCAGCAAAAATGGGCAAAATAGAGCAAAAAGGCAAAAATGGTAAGAGAAGAAACTGAAATGTTGACACTCATAACTAAGAATAAAACAAAGCTTTTATGTACTGTATATACGTTTTTGTAGCCTTTTAAAAAAAACTATTACAAATAAATCAAAGTGGCCCCCTCCATCCTTTGATTTTCAGGATGCGTCAATGGGTGGAAAATGTTTCGACATCCCTGCTGTAGACGGTAGGCAAGGCAGGCTTACGTATCTTGGTCCTCACTTGTGTTACCAGCTATTTAGGCAATAATGGCTGTGGAAATATAAACTGCTATACAAGCTGTACACAAACTACTTTAAAATACATTTAAGTGTCATCATTTCTACGGTATTATAATAAAATAAAATGGTAAGTGAAATGTGAGTATGTGGCTACCTTAAACGATGACTCAGCTGAAGGCTCATGTTTGATTTTCTTTGTGGACTCAAGCTTTTTTCCTGTTAAATCAACAATATATTTAGGAAAAAAACAAGCAAACAAGGATGCAAAGTACCTCACAAAACATCAACAAGCATTAGCTTTAGCGGCTCAGGTGATATTATAAGGTGTGTTAAATAGAATATCAGCAGTACTTCATCATGAACTCACCAATATGAATGATAAGCAAGTCAAACATCTGATAACTTTTTGACTTGAACACACAGAGAATCAGGATTTTACGACAGATTAATATAGGATGTACAAGAGGGGTGTCCAAAGTGTGGCCCGCGGTACATTATGGAGATAACATAAAAACAGCAAAAATGGGGAAAATTACAACAAAAAGGCACAATGTGAAGTGAAAAGGCTGAAATGTTGATGCTAATTATTAATAACACATAGCTTTGACTTTAAATACATATTTAGCCTTTTTACCAAATTAAGTGCCCCCCCAGCATCCTTAGATATTTCAGTATGCGGCCCTCAGTGAAGAGAGTTTCGACACCCCTGATGTACGGTATAGTTTCCCATTATGGATTATGGTACATTACATCATAAATATTTGGAAGATTGATAGTGGGATACGTTGCGGTACATTTACATGCATTTCTATGGCTTATGTAAACAATAACCCTTTTCTTACCTTCTTTATGCTTTCTCTTCTTATCTTTCCTCTGGTTCGTTGCCTGTAAAGCAGATTGGTTTGCCTCGGTCGGACACGGGCTCACATTTTGCTGCATGTTTTTCTTCCATTTTCTGTTTTTCGACTGCATTCCGTCGTCTTTGTTGAGGTTTTGCGTGCTATGGGTAGATTCGCCACAGTTAGAGTCGTGCTGCAGAGATTTGACAGCTTGTCGACAATCCAGACAGGGGGGTGGTGTGTGAGGGTTTTTGCCTTCTGCTTTGGTCCCCGAGGGTTGAGTTGGGGATGTGATGTCCACTGAGCGAGCAGGTGACCTACCTGTGTAGCTATGTTCTCCTACATTCAGTCCAAGGCCCTCTGCTTTAATGGTATGCACTGAGCCTAAGGAGAAACCCCTATCTTTGTTTATTGCTACTGTTGTGGTGGATTGACATTCTAAAGTCTCTTCCTTAAAATGTCTTTTCACCACTATTGAACTTGCAACAGGCAAGGAGTCTCCATCTGAGGACCCTGAATCACACACCTCCTCCTCCTTCATGGACCAAAATCTTTCTTCATGTTCCCCACCAACCCCGTTTTCCCTTTTAAAGCACCTCAATGTCTGCCCAGACGGGCTTCTACAAAATGCTCTGTCCTCCTCATCTTTCAGTCCACAAGGATCTTCAGCCTCCCTTCTCACCAGCAACGAGGGGAAGGGAAAAGAAGGAGGCATGCTGGGGCTCTGGCAGTAGATCCTCAAGTCGGCCCCGCAGAAATGTGGGAAGTGTATGTAAGCATTGTCCTTGGTGTCGTAGCCCAAAATTGACTCCCTGCATTCATGTATGGGCTGGGCCAGCACAGCGTCCTGAACGTCCTTCTGGGTCTCATACACGTGATCGCACAGCCCCTTCAGAAGCCACACTCGCTGGTAGAAGGGCAGCAGGTGAAAGGGCCTCTCCTCCAAGGGGCTCACCTCCCCCAGGTGGTGAAAAAACTGGTGACAGAGCCCCAGCTGCTCGGCCCGAGCCAGCTGATCACGGGCGGCGCCGACTGTTCGATACCAGCCCTTGACGCGCAGCCTGAGTTCCGCCTCCCAGCGGCGGTACAGCAGGGCGGGCCGGCGTTGCAGGGTGGACCTCTTCTGCCACGGAGACAGGAGGGATGACATGATCTTGGAGAGAAGGGTGCTACAGCGGGGCATCAGCAAGCAGCGCTCCAGTTCGAAAAAGACAACCTCCGGGAGGTTGAGCGCGGTCTGAGCTAGGCACAGGAAGTGGCCTATGGCAGGGAGCTCCCACAGGGTGTCCACAGTGTGGGGGGAGGCCTGGGACAGCAAAGTCTGCTCCCACTCTTCCACCGCCTTGGCCGACATTTCTTCAGCTTCTTTCTTCTCCAGCTCACGTTGCCTGAAAAATAACAATGGTTTGTTGATTTTCTCACAAAGTCTAAATAACTATTTGCAGGCTACCACAATGTATACCACTGGACATCGTCCAATTGTGATGTTATACTGTATATCGAGGAAAAGGCTTCTTGAGACGTCATCTGTACTTCTGTGAAGAAGGTGTCGGACGTTTCGCTCCTCATCCGAAGAGCTTCGTCAGCGAACTAATAAGTGCTGGTAGCTATACTGTATACTGCATGTGCAGATACTATAAAAGTTGTTCAACAACGTAAACAGGGTGTCACAACCACGACATTTTGTAATATTGTGGAAATTTTTTTGGGGCATTTTGCAGCTAGTCATTAATGCGTAATAGCACTGCTTATTTTAATATAGTCATGAAAAAAATACCACAACTATGTCATAATTCGAGAAGAATTTACCAATTTTGACCTATGTTGAGATGTAAAGTACTCTTAAATACACAAAATGTTAAAGTCCAAAGTCGTTCTACACACAAAAAGATAATACTTTGATAAATACTTTTGTTTTTAGTTGTAATATTTATTTCTAAATCCACTTATAAATTATACATTGCATACAAAAAATATATTTGTATTTCTAAAAATACAAATAATATTAATAGTACAGTGGAACCTACGTGCCTACATGTCTGATTATCGCAACACCTTAAATCTGAATTATTTTCTGTCACGCCCCCCCCCCAAGGCACAGAAATTTTTTCATGGCCCCACCCGATTTTAAATACTATTGAGAACCTTATATTTATTTCTGGGTACAAACCACTGTATGAGTTGCTGCAGCACCAGCATTCTGCAGACAATCACCTCATTTTCAGTAGAGATGAATAAATTGAGCGGACATGATATCTGCAACTAATTACAACAATTTCCAAGTTCAGTTATGTAACGCCCACCCCCCCACTCAAAGGGTACGTAGTTTGACCTAATTTTTGTTTTACAACGGTTTGCTTCTTTACTTCTTTTAAAACATTGTATGACAGTTCAAAATGTTACATTCCTAGTAGTTAATTCAATTGAAAAACTAAATAATCCCTTCACCTCCTTTCCTCCTTGGCCCTCTGTTGCTCCTCCATCCTGAGGGCCTGCACCATGACAGACTCGTGCCCGCCAACAGTGATGGTGGCCAGGCTACGAGAGGACAGTCGCCTCCTTGTGGAAGTTCCTCCTGGACCTCGCTCCTCTTCTGCACCGAAACGGCCTTTGGAGGTCACTGCCAATGTTGTCTTCTCCCGAAGTGTCCTAGTTTGGGCAGGAAGAGAGGGATGTTAGAGGAGCGGCTGCTTTTAGCAACAAAAAGAAATAAACAATTTATCTGCTTAAAGGGATAGTTTGGATTTTTTGACATGAAGTTGTATGACATCCCCGTCAGCAGTGTAGTACATCAACAGTGACTTACCCCCTCCCCCAACTTGGTCCCGGGAGTCCAGTTCTGGTTGAATTTTTATGACGAGGAACGTAGTTCCGCTTAGTTGCTGGGACCATTTAAAGAGTTTGGCTTCTCAAAACAAAATATGTTCAAAAGAGTAATACATCTGCATCACAAAAATGCCTCCTCAAAAGAACCAGACCTCACAAAACGCTCGGCATTATATTTGTCTCCCGCCGTATCCCTGCGCACTGTCGCCTCTCCATTCCTGCGTATGTGATGAAGACGCTTGCATCCTCTTCCGTGACCATCTTGTTTACGCGTGCGTTCCACCGCGGAAGAAAATGCGAGCATCTTCATATACACAAGAATGGAGAGGCGACCGTGCGCAGGGATACGGTGGGAGACAAATATAACACCAAGCTGATGTTGATTTTTTTCGAGGAGGCGTTTTTATGATGCAAATGTATTACTCTTTTTAACGCATTTTGTTTTGAGAAACCGAACTCTTTACTAAAGTGGACCCATCAACTAAGCGGAACTATGCTCCTCATCACGGAAATCCGACCAGAACGAGACTTGCGGGACCAAGTGGGGGTGGGTTAGGGGTGAGAATCTCTGGCCACCTCACAATTCAATGTGATTACGATTCAGAGGCCTGCGATGTGATGATCAAATTATTATCGATGCATCTTTTTTTGTGATTAACAGTTTGTCAATTTTTTCATGCATAATTTTTTTCTATCTGTAATTTATTTTTACTCACTGTGTACTACTAAAACAAAGTACATTTGTAATGATCCACAATTAAAATAAACATGAAACAGATTAATTTACTTCCATTATCTTTTAATAATTGTAAGGTTACATCTCCCAACATATTTCCCACTGCACAGAACCAGCAGGGAGAGTAAAGTACGAGTAGCAGCATGTATAAAATTAACAAACTTCAGCATATTCTAAGTAACCAACATAAAAAATATGCCATTATTCACAAATAATAGACTTTTGAATTCCAACTAAAATCCTGAGCATAGAATCTCTGACGAAATAATACTTTTGCTGTTAAAGTCAAAAACAGCTTTCATAGAAAATATAGATTTCTGTACCAGCGGCTCTTATACAAGAATAACGCTTGCAGACGTCAGTAGATTATTAATAACCAAAACAACTAGGCTGCCCTTATTCACAATTGCAGTGTCAGTGAAATAAGGTTGCAATGGGACGTTGTATCTGGGTTCTAAAATTGCGTGTTGCACTAGCCAGACTGTTGTTTATTAATATTTCTTATGTTGTTATTAATGCTGGCTGAGCAGTTTGCTTCTTACCGTTATTACAACATTGGTTCTGCTGTTGTTGTGTTGTGCAAAATACTTGTTAAGAAATAATCATGTGGTCAAAGAGTTACGTTGTTACTTTCCACTTTCTCATGCACTCCAAATCCTTAACAAAGATAATAAAGAAGTTCAAATAACACCTCTAGTTATCACCTGCTTCCAATTAAGGTCCTGTCCTGACTAAATAGTAAGTTCTATACCTGGACAGCAGCGTGAGCTTCTGCTCCAGCATAATTTCCAGCTTTTGGGCCTGTTTGGACATCCAGTGGTCCACGCCATGGCAGCGGTAACAGTTCTCCAGCATCAGTCTGAAGTCAGCAACAAACTCTGTTATGGTCTTATACTCCTGGCATGTAAACTTCTCCTCCATCCTCTGCAAACACATCGGCTGCTTGAGACCACGGACTCCTCCGACGCCACGCTCCCGGACCTCCTGATGGAGAAAAGGGCTGGCGATGCTTTTGTGCTTGTCGAGGCGGAAGCAGGAGAATATCCTGTAGGCTTGCTGGACCTCGTAGCTCATGTTCTCCTCAAAGTCGGTCGAGATGCAGACCTCAGGCAGGGAGATGTCGCTGTTGGAGAAGTCTGACATTCCGTCGTTGCTGGTGGCCGGGTGGTCTCCAGGGCAGTGTAGAGCTACAATGGTCTCAGCCTCACAGGTGCCATTGCTGAGGTCCATGTCTTCAGCGGGGCTCCTCACTCATCTGGACCTTGAAGACATCATGTTTGACTCTTATGGTGTCCAACCTGGAGGGTCCATCACACTACCGAGAGTGACGTTGAGATGTTAATTCACGCTATGACACGATACATCATTTATCCTCACGTGAGTGCAGCCTGCTTCATCAACAAGGCTAATCTCTACAAACTTTTGCTTTGTTTCCCCCTCATCCATTGCAAGCTAGCTTCTAGTTAGCGTTTAGCCAGCTAGCTGCAAAAGTAAATAAACTTTCTTCAGCAGGCGCTCATGTTTGTTTTAATAAAATATAAAAACAAGCACATACATAAGTTAATAGAACATCACAACATACCTTTGAGTGCGGCGTCTCCAAAACCCAAACAAGCCTCTGTTTTTTCGCTTAGCAACCCAGCTAGCTAGTTATAGTGTGCCAGTCGGCGGCCTGCAGTTGCTTCGCTCGGTGTCCATAGTTGAATTCTAACGCCATTACATGTTTTTTTTTAATGGAATAAAAAAATTACGCAAGACATCCCATGTAGTAAGCGCACGGGTGACGACAAGCTGGCGGCTGAAGCTAAAGCTGCATTAGCCCGGCGAAGGCTCACTAGACAATCCACCAGTAGACTGCACTTCATTCGCAAAGAGATGCACTTGGTAATGACAGCAAGTTGACAGCAGGTGGGCAACACCTGAGCAAGTTTGGAATGGTTAATGTCCTCCAGCAAAAGGTCTACATGAATGATGCACAAAACGCTTCTCGATCAGCCGTCTTAGTGAAGATTAAATAAAGAGCGTCCAATTCACGATCAACACAGCTCGGCGATTCAAACCAGTACATAACCTCACATTTAGGTATGGCATACACAACAATGAGTTTGTTAACAGTCTGTCCTGACGAGCATAGTTTATATTATACACATCTTTCATACGGTGACGTCAAAACGCGGAGAATATTTGCCATTCGTTTCTCGAACACAAACAAAGGCTGTTCGGCCACCGTACTTTTTGGGGAACCCAGTTAAATGCACTCTGAGCCACAAACCTCTTGTTTTTCAACCGCTAGATGCCGCAACAAGCTAATGTTCGACACCCCCTTAGAGGCGTTCTTGCTGGAGAAGATAGTGCTACTATGAAACACCTTTAGCTTCACTTGTGGCCATAATTTTCCGTACGTACGATAACATTGTCACACTAATGCCGTATTTATTTGGTTTATAGATGAATGAAGCAGAAAAAGAGTAAGCACGCAGCTATAGGGTAGGGTAGATTAGCAAATGAATATTTTTGATCGAAATTTGAAATTTGTGGTAAAGTCTCGGCGTGTTATGAGGTCGACACGTGTAATCGTGATTTGATGAAGATATGCAATTCAGCCCACCCTCTGTTTTTGTATCATGTGGATACAAAAAACGTAAAAAACGTAAAAAGTATAGTGTGTTATTGTATGTTGTGAGCGGCGCCTTTAACTGCCAGGCTCGTAATCTCGCGAGATTTACTTGGCGCCGCGACCTCATGTGAAACATCATCCCGACTAGCAGGATCCACAGTCCGGCCGACGTTGTTCTCTACGTTGGAACAAATAAAACGCGATGGAGACGCGGATTGCACACATTTGAACCCCACCTACTCTCTCTCATCTTCTCTCACCGAAAACGACATTTACCGGACATACATATTCAGCTGTTTATCTGAAACGTAAACAAGGGCGGGCGAGACGATGTGGATCCAGGTTCGCACCATAGACGGGAAGGAGACCCGAACCGTGGAGGATCTCTCCAGGCTGACCAAGATTGAAACGCTCCGGTTGAAAATACGGGATATATTCAATGTGAGCCCGCATCAGCAGCGCCTCTTCTACCGAGGGAAGCAGGTAAATTGGGGCCTCGTCGTGCAACAGTCGAGTCGTGGTTTTTTTTGGGCGGGGGGGGATCTGCGTGAGTGAGTGAGTGGTGGTCCTGGTGTTTTTGACGCGAGCGACCTTCCTGTTTTGATAGGAATTCGCCAATTGCGCAAGAACCCAGTATGGACCCCACATGTAATTGCACTGTAAGCGTGGTCATGTCCGTTGGTCACGTCACATCACCTTGTTGTGCGTGGGGGCCATGCGTGCTCAACGTTTGTTTACATTGACGCTGTTGAGAGAAGGACGACACCCACCCCTACTTTACCCACTTCTTTACGTTGATATCACTCAACAAATGCATTGTCTTTGCAACTCCTGCAATGCATTATGTACATTTTTTGGTATGCACTGTTACACAGAAAGTTTTCAGTGGAACCATGCTAACATGCGCACTATTCAAATGCATTTGTCCATGGTGAGGGTGAATTCGTCATAGCACCTAGGGTAATATTAGCCTTCCATTTTTTTCGCCAGGGTCGGGAAGCTGGAGTCTATCCCAGCTGACTTCAGGCAAAGAGGCAAACTACACCCTGGACTGGTCGTTAGTCAATCACAGGGCACATCTAGGGTGTCCAAAGTGAGCCTGCAGCATTTTTTTTAATTGGCTCTGGACATATTCTGAGAATTCAATGAATTAATTATTAATTAAAAAAATGTTATTAGATATAACACATATGCGGGTGTTACAATTATAATTGCAGCACTAGTTTACAGCACAGTTGTTAAAAATGTGTCATTTATAAGGTGTCATAACATTTATTCAGAGGAGAAAAAAAGTCAAAACAGTCATTTTTAAACCTTACAATAGAACACAATGAAAGTGGAACATATGTATTTCAAAGAAATAACAAAACTATAATTTATTTCTAAAATAAATAAAATGCAGTTACTGGGTCATGTGATTGTTTTTAGCAACTGAGACGCTGCTAAGTGGTTTGTGTTGTTCAGTGGAGAGTAAATGGTTTCTACCACTCCTCGAAACCTGTCTTGTTTTGAATCATATCCCCACATTTGGTGACCCTCGATGTGAGTAATATGTTGACCGACAACAGCGCAGCCATACCAGCACCGCTCATTGCTAACGACAAAGTTTAACGCCGGTGCCATCTATGCCCGACTTTTGGCAACACAGCACACGTCTGTGGTTTCAACACATCGAAGCCTGGTTCTGCGAGGAATAACACAGGACGTTCAAGGTATTTCCGTGTAGTGGCCACACTGGACGTCCACTTTCTCTCATATCGCAGAAACGGTATGATGAACTATTTTTGTGGTTTTGAAACAGTGACATGAGTGGGGGCTTAACACGCCTTCATTCTGACACACCGCTGCAGATATCTGCTGGAGAAGAATGCGCCAGACAACGTCGAGAGACAACGTCGTATCGCTGCAGCTCACATTGTGTTGCATGGGGGGAATTCCGCCCGCAATGAAGACTGCTCACGTTTGAAAGTTGGCGCCCTCTAGGCAGCTACGTAACCTTTAAGTCCCTTTTAAATGTAAGATATTTGAGAAGTTTGGGTCATCACATGTCACTGAGGGATGATATTATACATTTTTCAAATAAGGTCCATACAATGTATAACATAATGCTCTAGTTTCAGCCAGAGGCGTTTATTTACCAAAACCGCAAAGAGCATGGGGCTTAATTGGAAGCAGGTGATAACTGGACACTTGTTATAAATAACAGCTTAATTTTTGTCATGATTTGCAGTGCATGGCAGCACGCAAAGCAAAACGTACAGTAGCTCTCTTTGACTCACATGGTCATTTGTTAACAAGTGTATGGCACAACACAGCAGCGACAGAACCGATGTTGTAAGAGCGGTAAAGCGCAAACTACAGTATGCAAGTATAACACTCATGAGTATCGCAACAACAGGCGAGTAGCAACATTTTAAAGTGCATGTAGAGGTAGAAAAAGCTGCTGGATGATGACCACTTGTGATTTTTCAAATGCAGCCACTGCCATCCTGTGGTGTTGATTCAATTAACTCAACTACATCCGGAGGTTGCTTTTATTGAATAGAAGCATGAATTGGAGGATTTACTGTATTTATCTGCACACTTTGACATGCTCGTGGTTTCTGCCTGGGGGGGTCCAGGTTTTGGTCCCCACAGGAAATCCCGGACTCCGCGGGGTGTGTAAAATCCACCAGGATGCAAGAAACATGCCCCCTCCCACTACAAACACACACCTTCCTCACTACCTACCTATCTTTCCATCAAGCCATCCAAATAAACACACTGTTTACTAATTTATTGCCATTTTGCACACATGTGGGACAAAGGATTACTTCTTACTTACGATGTTGGCATTAAGTAAATTAGTACAGACATGGCTTGTTTCCCTGCAATTTTAATGTGGCAATTCTGCAAGGATATTTTTGATTCCCTCCGTAACAAAGTAACTTGTGGCATGATACTATGACAGTGTTGTTGACTTTGTCTACTGCAGCCACATGTAAGCCATAATAACTTCAGTATGATGAGAAACTCTGCCTTTACAATGATAGTACAGTACGAATCCAACTGTTTCTGAGGCTTTATTTCTGTGAGCATGTTTGATTTGATGAGTGGTATCTGACATTCTCACAGCAACCATTTTGATAAGAGTATAACTTCTTAAGAGACAATAGAAATTAAACTTGGCTTCTCCTTTAGAGTAGCCAGTGTACAACTGGCATAGCAGTTTAGGTATTTTGTCAAAATAGCTGGCAACACAAGTGAGTACCAAGATAATTGTGTCTCGCCTTACAGTCAGGCATGGTGGTGGTAGTGCAATGGTTTGGGGCTGCACGAGTGCCAGCCGGCAACTAGGGAGCTGCGGTTCATTGAGGGGAAACAACAATTACAATATGTACCGTGACATTCGGAAGCAGCAAACTGAGTATTATTATATTTATAAATTACATCTACAAAAATTGCAGCTGTTGTACTGCATCTCATTGGATTGTGCTGGTTTATTCCCTTTTGACAGTATTTCCTTTTAGCATGCTAATATAGCGTTTTTTTGTTGTGACTCAACCAGGAAGTCCTGCATGCTTTCACTCATTGTTTATGTCCTGTTGTCAATTATGTGTCACTCCTGAAGACTTCAGGAATGATACTGTGCGACCTACTTCCTGTTGTGGAATTCAATAATAGTGTGACTTTTTGGAAAAGGGGAACGGGAGGGGATGGCTTCTGTGGCCTCAGGGTGATTGTCTTCGTTGTGCGTCTTTGTGTGGCCCCCCCCCCCCCCCCCCCCCCCCCCCCCCCCCCCCCCCCCCCCCGGTCGTGAACTCAGTGGAGCCATGCAGTTGCGGTATAAATGATGCGGAACTGTCTTGGAGTATTTAAGCCTGGGCTAGCGGCGACCTTGCAGGCCTTCCCGAGCTCAGCAAAAGTGAAAACGCACAGATTTGACGTTGCTTGTTGGGTTTAATCATTAGCTGGGTTATTTCAGGCTGGCAGCGACGAAGGCCTGCACTGCAAATCCCGTGCTTCCTCCGTCTCGGTGGAAAATAAGCAAGGGAGGGTTGATTTGGGGATTTCCATGCGCTAAGCAATGCGTGGAATGAGCCAGCGACACCCAGAGTACAGTACGCTAGCTAGCTGGTGCTAGCTGGTGCCCTCCCTTGCACGAAGCGGTTTGTGGGAGGAAAAAGGCTCTAATTCCCTTTCAAAATGGCGTCTTGTTTACCCCCCCACCACCCGCTCACTGTGCAGACTGCCTCTCCAGTTCAAAGCAAGGGTCTCAACGCCATCAGCATCGCAACCCCCTCACCCCCCACCCAGTGTTGTATTTGCTACTTGTGTTACACTTTGAGGCGTCTACTTGTGTCCCTGACGTTCACGAGGACACACACACACACACACACAAACACACCTTTTGTTGTCCTACCTCACGCCCACATTCGGCCTCTCTTGTTTATTAAACAGTTCAACATGTTTCACGCTTTAATAGTCGAGCTGCCTTCCACCGCTTCGCTGGTTGACGATTGTGAGGGTTGCAGTCGAAAGGCTTAGCGCACAAACACGCACGCATACGCACATTGTCACCGTGACCTAGTTAAGGCTGCAGTCCATGTTGCAATGGGCCTACTTTGGGTCGTATGCTGCAGCCGTGCATGTTTGCACTCGCACACTTCCTGGACTCTTAACTAGTCAGAGACACGACAAAAAGACCTTGCAACTTCCATGTTAATAGTTGGCTATCGTCCCCAGATGTCCTATCTATAACTGTTATTAAGGCCGTCCATGTAGCGAATACAGTAGAACCTCTACGCTCCGTAGGAAATATGCAGTTGAATTCATCTGTTCCAGGGTCAGACTGTGGGCAACGTTTATAAACTGCACAGGCCATTTCAAGTCACACTTTAAGATTATTGACTGGAACACAAGTGTAAAAAGACGTGAACCGCCGTTCACGTAAAAGTAATAGAAATGAGTTTTCATGCGACATGGATATTTACAAAAATCATATATTTTTCTATGCATTGTGGAAAACTTTGTACCTGTGGATAACGAAAATGTGCATCATTTTCTCAAATATTTCACTTCATTGTATCCCTTCCAGAGGAGACTATGGAGTAGGGCTGGGCGATTAAAAACCGAAACCGACATTTAGAGCTTCTGATCGACGTAAAACTTCCCTGTCGGTTATGTCGTTTTGTTCCCCTGTAGTTACACGACAGGCTGCCAGGGGACGCAAAGCATCAACGTTGCCAGAACACCGACAGAAGAATTAAACACGTGACACTATCTCATCCAGTCTGACTGCTACACTACACAGAAACATGGAGGAAGTGTCAAACCGCGGCACATTCATAAATCATTCAAAACCGCCCAGCACTACTATTGGAGTCATAATCCATGGCGTCCACCTCTGTATGTAGATGTAGATCTTTTTGACCCCAGAGGTAGGCAGTAGCCATTTATTACTGAGCAGCCATACCGATATTCCTATGGAACTTGTTCACCGTCTCTTTTACTCAAGGTTTTGGAGTTAATTGTTCAGCTGCTCACTGAGCTGAAGTCTTATGAGATTTGATCACATATCATGATTTATTCTTTTAACTTCTCCTGGTTTTGGTTTGTTTGACATTAGAGGCATGTTTTTTCCAAGAAAATGTAGGCAGAACTCTAAATTGTACCACTTTACGGTTGTTCAACTTTGGAAGTCTCAATTGTTTTTTTTTTCTCACCTCCAAAAGTGGAAATTCTAAAGTTGAACACCTCCTGAAGTCATACGACTTGCAATTGAACGTCAAAAATTTGGCGATAAAGTAGCACAATGCGGCGGAAAGTTTTGCAAGACTTCCGTTCACCAAGAATGAAAGGATTAAGTCTTTCTTTGGCTTTTGTGACATTTTCTGTTTTTTGCAGCAGCCAAAAAGAAACCAGCGGTGTCCCAATACTTTTGTATAGCATGACAAATGCCAAGTGTCCTCACATTTTTACACTTTACAAAACGAGACACGAGACACGCCTTTGCGACATGAGTCATTGCACATTTGTAAATACATTTAAGACAGTTTTATGGTTTTTAGGTCTAAATATGAACAGTGGGTTACGTTTTTTTACAGAAAGTAAAAACATGCATCCGTGACTATTGCCGCTTTTAATGTGCTTTTCTTCATAGGGCAAAAAGGCCTTTAAGTGTGGAATCCTAGAGGATGGCAGGCGCACACACCCCTGTGTCATTGTTTTGGGAAACGTGACCTATTTTGCTTCGCTCTTCTGCCTAGATTGGTTGCGAGTGAAGGCGAAAATCGTATTCGGATGGCCGCCAACGCAGTGGGGGGAGGCTCCGGTTTCACACCATTAAATCTCTGCTGAGAACAACATTCAAGTGGCTCTCCTTATGTACTTCTTCTTAAGCCGATTGATTTAAAACCCTTAAGAGAATTCAGCTTTTTTATTTTCAAGCCTTTTTGGTTGTGTTGAATGATTATAGGTAGAAAATGCCAGAGGATATTCATTTAAAAAACATTGTAATAATAGTCACCCCTGCTCGTAGTCTAAAAACCAACACAGTTGTTCCTCTTGACCAAAAATGCCCCATTGAAGACCATTGAAAATGCCATTTTTGATCCCACATTTATCATAACATAAACTAATACAATCCTTTATTTTCACATTTCAATTTAGAATTCATATTTGTCCTCGAGATGGCAGCACTTTTCCCCATTTAAAGCTTGCAGCAACATTTCTAATCCTTAACTCTTTCCTGCAAGGGTGCCTTGCTATTGGAATGGTAAGTGTATGTCGCTATTGATCTTTGATAGTGGTGTGTATGTGGGGGAAAAAAACATCTGTATTAGCTTTGGTCTTTTACCACTCAGAAAAACACATTTATGCAAACATACCGGCCTTTTAAAGGGTTCCCAAAAATATAATTTCAACTTAATATGTAATGCTCAGGCTGAAGTAGTTTTTAAAAGATTGAGTTGTGGGAAAAAATATGTATATAAATAATTTTATAGCTGTTTTTGGCAACCTCGGTTATTGGGATTAGTACCTTGAATGTGAGTTGTGGCGGGAAAATAGGAGCATTTAGGCTATGAATCCTAATTCCACCCCTTACCCTTGATCTTAGCCCTTACCCCTAGGATTTGCGCATTCACGAGAATTAAGTGGCGTTCCAATTCTCCATAAATCAAGGGGTAAGAGGTAAGGGGTGTACAGCACTAGAAACCAAGTGTGTTCGGGGACCACACTGGAAATGTAGGGGTAGGAGGAGTTTCCACGGATTGAGCACTCCCGCTGACAAGACGGCAGAGCAGAAACTGAAAGAAGCATATAAATGTAAGTAATTAAGCATAATTATTGATTTTCACAGTGACGTCACTCGTGGTTTATTAGATATTGAATCCTTTGCTACTCTTACTTAAGTATTCACCATGTTTTGAATTGTTGGTTGTCGCTAATTATAACGAGCTGGCTAACACCAATATCTAACTTAACTGCATTTCATAAATGATGAGGCAATGTTTAGACAGCAACCACGCCTGTTAATTGGAACTTGTAAGTCGTCTTTTTAAATCGTCCGCTAGCGAGGGGAATCTACAGTACATTATCACTCTTGTAACGCAGCACATTGTCCTGAAGTCTGTTTGCTACGAATTATAGCCACTCTAGTCCACCAACAGTTCTCATGGTGAGATATGTTTACTGTATTCAGCATACAGTATGGATGGTCAGGAAGTGAGCTAAATAGAACATGTAAACAACATGGCCACATTATTAAAGTCTATTCAACTTTTGGCATCTAACATTGTCCCATCTATTTATTTATTTTTTTTTTACCATCACTCCATATTTGTTTTTAGCACACTATTACTATTATTGTTGAATTTCCAATGAGTTAACAGTTGTAGCCCATCAGTCATGCATGTGTGTCATTCTTGCAGGAGATGCTGAGCCAACCGAAGTCAGCCCTCTGCTATACCACACAGCACTCCAGTACCATTCAAAAGCTGCAATCCCAGTATGGAAAAGTCAAATGCAACAAAATGCCATTCCTTTCGTACAAAATAATCTGAGAGAGAACAGGAGGAGATTGAGGTCAAAACAGGGAGGTTTTTAAACTCTGAAATAATGCTTGATAAATGTTATACATTTGTTGATGTTTGAAGTTTGTTATATTGTTATTTGTATCTGACATGTATATTTGATACATTTTCTGTTTTTATAAATGTTGTTGTTGTACAAGTGCTGGTTGTTTCTTCGTCGTTTGTTGTTTTGCAGTAAATGTCACAGTTTGTAAAAATGTGTGCCTTTTTATTAAAAAAAAAGGTGATCTGAGGTAGGCTACAGTATATAACATTGAAATAATGTACAAACGTGTGGAGCTTACTTTGTGGTAGGAAACATTTATCATGAACAATTTAATTGACTCATCCGCCAGTGTCACAGCCAGCAAGCAGTGAAGGGTGATGACGTAATGAGAATCAAGTGGTTTCCCATTTCTTAGTGGCTTCCTCCCCTTGGCCCTAGGTATTAAGGAGTAGGGGTAAGACAGAGGGAAAGGGCCTTGTTTTAGACATTTGTCTGATGGTGACATTTTTGGTCGTGAGGGTCAAATGTGTTGAGATTTTTTGCAGGCATGAGGCCTAGCATTATCACTCTATTGTTGTCATATGAAAGCTAATTCAACAAAATCAGATAGCAGCATCAGAAAAAGATGTAAAAATGTAACACAAGTTCAAATCCAACAACATCCCTCCTGGCCTTGTGTTTTTACGTAAGCCACAGGTCTTCCTTTTGCTTCTGTTTAAGCATCTGTCAGATATTTGTCTTTGGTGTCTGCTGCAATGAGGGAACATGCTGTTTGAAAGGCAGCCTGCAAGAAACAACATAAGAGAAATTAGCCCTGTGCAGAGAAGAAGGGATTGTTTGATTCCACACACTGGTAGCGCAATGCTTTTTTAAAAAAGCCATTTGGTTCCGCCTTTTGAGGATTCCTCACGTAAAGCAGTGTTTCCCCTACAATTGTATTTGAGGGGTGCCCCTTTCCCAGAGCACAACAGAAGTCATTTAAGGAAAGATTTCCTATAAAACAGGTTTATATGTTGTTCTTTTATTAAACCAGGGGTGTCCAAAGTGCGGCCCCAGGCTGTGATGTTCTGATGTTCATTTTCTTCTGTTTTTCTTTCTCTCTTTTTTTGGGAGAATGAACAGAACAAGAATTCCATTGCATAGCAGAACCACCAGTTTTACTGTGCATATGACAATAAAACTCTTGAATCTTGAATCTTAGAATAGAATTTCACAAGAAGAACAACAGCAAACTTGGAATATCAACAGTAAATCAACAGTAATTTTTAAAAGTCCAAATATTAGGAGAAACTTATCTAATGAGAAAGAGTCATAGACTAACATCATAATATTATGAGGACAAATTTTACTAGCCTTTTACTAACATTTTACTAGCCTAAAGTTAAAATACTAAAGAAATAATAATAAAAAAGTCATATTATGAAAAACAAACAAAACAATGAATAAAGTTGTAATTTTTGGAAAATGTGGTTACGGAAAAAGAGGCTGAAGTTATAATTATGGAAAGAACATTTACAAGAAGAAAGTTGAAATAATTGGAAAAAAAAGACAAATGAAAAAAACGGATGTAATTTTGTGAGCATAAAGTCAAAATAGTAAGAGGAAAAAGTCGTATTCTAACGAGGAAAAAAGTCGCAATTTTATGAGAATATGAAAACACAATTTTTGAAGATTTTTTTAAAGAAAAAAAGAGCAAAGACAGAAGTTCGTACTAATAACGTATATATAACGTGGGAGCATATCTTTGTGTTGCTTTTCCAAATATCAAATTGGCCCTTGCATCCTTTCATTTTTCAGTATGTGGCCCTTACTGGAAAACGTTTAGACTCCCCTGTATTAAACAAACACAATATCTTATTCAATTCAAATACTCACAATGAAATGACACATATGTCTTTATTTGAGTGAACGGACCGTGGGTTTTGACTTTCTTTTTGGAGTCTTTCTATTGAGTTCTTTTATAAAATATGACGGTTATAATATACATTATGGGGCACTTTAATACATTTTGGACATTAAAAGATGCTAAAAGCAATCAAATAGAAGTCAATATATGCTTGTTTAGGTCAGTATATATTTGTGTTGTAGGTGTCAAAGCATATTAGTGGAAATCAATAACATATCGTCTTAATAATTAATTCATTTTATTTTTAGAATATGTCAAGGGCCAATAATAATGAGTCCTGCAATCCAAAAATGACCCCTGGGTCGCACTTTGGACACACCTGCATAACAGTAATTGCTGCACTGCACGCTTCTGATGGTGTTTGTCAGAATTACTACCTGCCCCCCCACCAACGCTGTAAACCTAGAGAGAGCTTCGTTTGGAACGCCGAGTGGAAACGCTGCATGACATTTCACTGAGTCATATAACGAGGCTACCCGAGGCAATGTGTGTTTATATTTGATTGCATTATTTATGACCACAGATTGAATCACAGACGACGGCTACACACATTGAAGATATTAGGCCAGGTTTCCATCCATCCATTTTCGATGCCGCTTGTCCTCACTAGGATTGCGGGGGTATGCTGGAGGCTATCCCAGTGAGCGGCAGGGTGCACCTTGGACTGGTCGCCAAACAATGGCAGGGCACATATACACAAACAACCACGCTCACATTCATATCTTAGGCCAGGTTTACTGCACTTTAAACATCCTTTAGGGTGTTTTGTTTGGCGAGCTGCTTGTGATTGAAAGCAGCGAAGGGGCTGATGGCGCTCGTGGTAATGAAGGGAAAGCCTGGATGGGATTCGCTTTTAATGCAGTGCATGCCGCCTCAACCGCAAGACTATTGGATCTATTTATTTGATTCCTTTTTAGCGTCACGTCTGCAGCATCAACGGATAAAGGTTAAGCCGAAACGGAGGCTCACCCAGGTGGCTGTTTTGCACCACTGATCTAAATTCCATGAGACGATTAAAACCAGGCAGTGATGGGGAAATGGCGCCCGCTCTTTCCTCATATGATACTCCCTCCCCCACTCCCCCTCTCGCTACGTCTTCAACTTCCTTTCCACAGAAATGGGGAGGAACACTGACGTCCGTGCTTGGCTTGCCGCCGCACAATGGCTTTGAGATGAATGCCGCCTGTAGTGAAGACTCTGTACTCCGAACAGTAGTAAATATGATGGAACCACACTCTGCAAAGTCTGCAGTGATGCTGGTTGACAAGACGTGTACGTGATTCTGGTTCATGGGATGGGGCGGGGGGCTGCTCTTGTTATGTAGTCATGGCAACTCACTTTTTTCCCTCTTTTTTCTGGAAAAATGAGCATGGGATATGCCATTTTTTAGTTTTATGTGATTGTGTTGCTGATCAGTATTGACAAGCAGTAATAGTCACTAATGCACTGCATTGAAGTACCTTTAAAAGCTCCCCTTTTATGACTTTGCTTTGAAATGATGTCACGAAACACAAGACAATACACAATATTGGGTCTGCGAGAACAAGACGAGATTTTAACATCGCTTTTAAGAAAAGTACAATAAAAAAATCTAAAAAAAAAATGATTAGACCACCCTTGTGTTTTCAGTTTCTTGTTCATTTTAATGCCTGATACAACTAAAGGTACCTTGGTTTGGACAAATATAACAATGACAACAAAAATAGCTCATAAGAGTTACATTTTTGGGCAGTACAATGCTATAGCTAGTCACGTAAGAACTTGAGTGATTTTTGTTATTATCAAGAAAGCCAT
Source organism: Dunckerocampus dactyliophorus (assembly GCF_027744805.1). Lineage (NCBI taxonomy): Eukaryota > Metazoa > Chordata > Actinopteri > Syngnathiformes > Syngnathidae > Dunckerocampus > Dunckerocampus dactyliophorus. Next base: position 14,766,623 of record NC_072835.1, read on the forward strand.
GGAAGTTGCTAGATAGCTTTTAAATTAAACTCTTATGAGCTATATTTGTTATCATTATATTTGTCCAAACAAATGTACCCTTAGTTGTACCAGGCATTAAAATGGATCAATAAACTGAAGGAACAAGGGTGGTCTAATAATTTTTAACTGTCATTTCCACTACGTTCCACTCTTCTGCACTCTGTGTGTATGCTCCCGGCCCCGCCTTCACCCAACGAGACAAAGAGACTGTATGACAGACAAAAGGACTCACTCCATTCATGCCGTTGTTCTAAGGTGCTGAAACCAATGCACAGAGTGAACTCTATTCCTCCCTATTTGGAGGCGGGAGGTGAGGAAAAGATGCACACATTTACAGTACATGGCAATGGATTGAGGCTGGCAAAATGATCAAAGTTCATTTTCATTCATTGTGTGATTGATTCATTTCTTTATTATCGCCCCAGGCCTAGTGCCCACAATATGTGTCCCGAGAACTTGTTTATGAACACCAAACGAGAGAAGAATCCACTATCTCCCTCGCTTGTTTGCTCCACTTTTGAGAGAAGAGGTCGGCTTTGAAATTCCAGCTTATTATGACTGCATGAAGTAAAAACCTCCTTCCTCATAGATTGCTTGTGACCCACCCCTAGCTATATGAGCCCACTCTGTGTGAGCTTTGGGGGGAAAAGGCTTTGCTACACATTTTAAAATAAAGCCTGGTGCTCTGTGACTAATAAGATGGTTGGTAGTGGTGTCCTTTAGGCCCTGTCCACACAAAAGCATTAGTAAACAGTTGTGTCCAGACTTGTGGACAGATGCAGACAGAACCACGTGACACCAAAACTATAGAACAAGAAAGAACGCATGCGCACAAAGTCTGTCGTCTTCTGCTTTCCAAGGCTGTCTAGACTGACAACGAAGTGAAATTATTTCCGTGAGTCCTTTTGGCGTGTAATTAAAAAAATATCAGGAGAATGTCGACAGGGATGAGTCGTGCCATGTCGAAGTGTTCTGATATTTTGTCGGTTGGTCACTTCTGTCACGTGACGACGACGACGCGGTGACATCATCGTTTTCAGAAAGCAGCGGTTTGCTTGTATACACGGCAATGACAAGCCGGCGTTTTTAGATTTTACCGCTCTGGAAGCCGTTTTAAAAAAAAGAATGTTTCAGAGCAACCAGGACGCCGTTTCCGTGTGGATGAAAGGCCGAAACGTTGACGTTCTGACCTGAAAACATTTAATGTCCATTCTGCATTTAAATACACACAGTAATATCCTCTTGTTGAAATAGCCCATGATGTAGCGTCCTACCTCAGCCTGGTCATCTTGATTTAATGGGTGCTATTTTTGTATCTCAGCCATTTTTTCTTTATTTTTCCAGATGGAAGATGGCCAGACGCTATTCGACTACAACGTGGGTCTCAATGACATCGTCCAGCTCCTCATCCGCTCCCAAACGGACTCTCCAGACAGCCCCTCAGACAAGGACTCGGTCAAGGACTCTCCCGGCGAGGCATGTACCTCTGCTCCGGCGTCTGCCGTCCCTCGCTCTGAAAGCCCCTCCTCCCCTGCACCGGTGTCCCCCGTTGCTATGGAAACCTCCACTACTAAAGACAATGACAGCAGTGACATTACAGATCCCGCAAATGACCCCAAGCCGGACACCGTTGCGCCGAGTGACTCAGCTAGCACCAAAAATGGACTCAGGTCCTGCAGTCCCACACAGGACACCCAGTCGCCCACATCCAGCAAAAACATGCTAGTGGACCCAGGAATTGGGGTGTACAAAGTAAGTTTTTTTTTTTTTTTAATAAATACAAGTGTCCAAAGTGCGGCCCTTGGGCAATTTCCCTCCACATATTGTTAAAATAAAATGAATTCATAATAAATGAGATACAGTCATCCCTCACTACATCGCGGTTTGAACATCACGCCCTCACTCATTTAAAAAAACTAATTAATAAATGACCACTCTTACATGGTTTAATATGGTCTATTAGTAAAAAAAAAAAAAGTATATTTAAGCAAATTGTGTGTGTTCATGGCCTAAATTAAGCATTTTCAAGCATAAAAATGGCTAAATGAACAAATATAAGGCATTCAGTATCTGAGACTTTCTGTGTGCGCCTTAACAAGCGGGGCCTGGAAAGTGACGGGACATCAGCTCGCTAGAGTTGACTGTTAGCTGATTGCTAGCAGCATGTTATCAGTGTGGAGAGTGGCCGACAGCAGCTGCTGTGTGAATGTTCACAGCATGTGTTCTCTGCTCCTCACCTCCGCAAAGCACAAATGCTGAGGTTATGCTTTTGCCGGTGTTAATCTGTTTGTTTGTTTTCCTGTTTGATTGTGTTCAAAATAACTTCAGAAGTTGTGAATGGATTTGAATAAAATTTTCAGGAATTGGAATGCGCTCCCAGAGTGCTTTTCTAGTTGAAGTGCATCGTGAGACTGTCCTGAACCACAAACAGTGACTGGAGTGTAGTATTCTACAGTGGTCTCTAGGTGTCAATAACGTTACATTGATGACACAATAGCCACCAGGAAGTACGTTGTCAATGCTAAGGTCTTATCTTATGTACAGTATGTCTAAGATGGCTTATTTTTTATTACAGTATTATGTCTACCATATTGGGTAATACAAGTGTAAAGGTGACTATAGGGGCGTTGTTTCATGCCTAGAGGGCTGGCATAATGGTAAAAACCCTATTTAGAAAGTCATAAACAGGTTTTCTATGCTCTAACTACGAAAATATTCCATTTCTTAATATTGAATCCCACTTACCACAGTCGGGCCTGAAACCAATTAATTGCAATAAACGAGGGACAGCTGTAAATGATTTCAGTATTACGCTAATTGGCTTTGTCACCTACGACACAAAACTAAGATGCGGATGTTTTGATTCTCTCTCTGAATGTGCTGAACTCCTGTTTCAATGGCAGTGTTGCTTTTTGTGTCAATTATGACAAACTTCTTCATGATCAATTACCGTGTTGACCCCAATATGAGACTCCGTGGAATACTGAAAAAGAATGGTCATTTTGTATTCGGTGGTCTAGAGCTTGATACCTGCAACCGGAAGGTGGCGCCAAACAACTTTGCCTGAAGCAGAGCTTTTCTTCCTGTCACTCACACACAACAGTGACCATTCAGCCGTGACCTAAAGGTGTCTGAAAGGTTGTTAGTAGGTTAGCAGACAACAGAGGAGGAGTTACGATGCTAATTAAACAATGGTCGACTAGCTAAAAATGAAACTTGATTTCAATGATATTGAAAGTACAGTATGATATATACAGTAACAAAGATTGTGTCTTTTGTTTTGGTCCAAATGATGCGTTGTCTTAAATTCAGGGTGGTCTTATATTTGTGTCAATATGCTAATTGGTTATGATTTAAAATGAGGCCCTTTGTCCCCCTTTAGATTAATGAGCTGGTGGACTGCCGAGATGTGACTGTCGGCGCCTGGTTCGAGGCCTGCGTGGAGAACGTGACCCGCCCCCCTAAAGCACCCACCAAGGGCAAGGTGGGACGCCCCCCCAAAAGGACTAACGGAAAGCTGGAGGGCGAACAAGGCCAAAGCACAGACAATAGCAGGAATAATGTTAATGCATTAAACTCTGAAAGCAACGGAGCGTCCACCTCCCAGACAACAGACTCAAGCACAGAAGTCAAGGAGCGAGACGAGGACGTCGTCTACCACATTAAATACGAGGAGTAAGTACTTTTGCTGAAATGGTATTTTTGGAGGCACATTGTTGGATTGGGAGTGTTGTTACTGTATCTGCAAGTGAGATAATGAGTTTCCCCAGTTTCCCTCCCATTTCGTGCATTTCGCTGATAGAAACGAATGCACGCTTCAGTAACAGCGGTAGTTCGTCAAATTGGCAAATTGGTCCTGCGCGTACTTCTCTTTTCCAGCAAATGCATTCTGGAAGCTGGCGTTTCCATGGTAACCCCTGCATTCTCAGGAGCATTACTTTTTTTTCTTCTTCTTTCCTTTTCTCGGCTCCTTCGGCTTTGTCTGTAATTGCTGCAAACGTGTCGTCGGTGAGACATGGCCGCCTTGCGCACCAAAGCGACTCAATCACGGGTTTGCAATACGCGTATCTGTTTTTTTCTGTCGTTAAGTTATAGTAACAGGCCTTGCATAATGTGTTTGATTGACTGGGAGGCAAGAGGAGGGTGTGATGAAGGAAAACAAAGACCTGATGTTATTAAATCACAGCATCCGAACCTACTGCAAAGAGAACGCAGACCCATTTCCTGTTAGAGGAGGTCTAAACTATCAGCTTCCTGTTTGCCTTGCATTTAAAAAAAAAACAACAACAACAAAACAAAAACGCCTTGTCGTCTGCCTTTTGTCCTGAGCGGCATCCTGGGTTTCTTCCTCCATCCCCTCATTTGCTAGAGAAAAGAGTGGGAGGGCGGGCAAGGTTTTTTTTTGTGCTTGCCTTCTTCCCGCACACACACACACACACACACACACACACACGCACACACACACACGCACGCACACATATTTGACCCCATAAACATCTGCCTGCATGGTCTTGGACGTACTATCTGCACAAGATAGCCGCCATTAGGGCTGGGCGATATGGACCAAAACTCATATCCCGATATATTTAGGTGGAATATCGATATACAATATAAATCCCGGTATTTTGTAAGCAAAGAGAGTTTAGACATAATCAAAGCCAAATATGCGTTTTAAGTTGTTTTATTAAAATAAATACTTAACATGAGGATGTTTCTTTTAATTTTAAAGCTTCATGCAAGATGCCCATATAAAAAAATCTTATTAAAAAATAGCCACTAAAATAAAGTAGGCCATTCTCTTTTTGAAATAAATATAGAATAAGTCAAATCTAGTCTTTTTTTTTTAATAACAAGCCTTTAGCTATGCTCAAATCCTCAGCTGATAACCAAAGAACAAAATATGAAGGAGTGCCCGGTTTAAGAGGAAAACTTAAAATGTCAGCAACTCAAAAATTCTTTCAATTGAAAAGTAGTATTTTTAGAAGACACAACTATGTCCTTATTTTGTGCCAGGAACACCAATCTGTCAACTGCATCAGGCTTAGCAACTGTGTGTCAGTCTTCTTTGTACAGTTGTTGTAGAGCTTGCCGTGCAAAATAATTGTTGCTGCGAAGCTCGCTGGACATCTCGAGTCCACCATTTTCAGGAAGTTTTTAAAGCCGTTTTTTCCACTGTTGCAAAGGGGATCATATCTTAGCAATGTGAGGGGACACGTCTTCATAATAGCGCATCACTTTGCTTTTCCTTTCATGAGGAACGCAACAGGAGCGTGCGGCTTCACACATTCCTCGTATTGGAGTTGGTAAGCAAGCAAGCTAGCGCTGACACAGGAGACATGCAGGGCGGCACGAAGGAGATTGATTGACAATAGTTTACAGCCAATCAGGACGCAGAAAACAATGGCCGTTGCAGACAGACGAGCGAGGGAAGAGAGAGCAATTCTTCTTTAAGGGCCACTGTCGCTAGTCATGACTAGAGCCCGACCGGCGGCGGGCGGATAATGACGTATCACCGATTAATCAATATCGCTGAATATGCAACTGATATATTCACTTTTTTTTTGCTGCGCGGAGATTCTGTCGCTCCCTCTCTGTGTGTCTCTCTGTGCTGCTCCCTGCCCGAGTACCAGGCCCCTCCCGCCACTCACAGACAGAGCAGCGAGGTGCCCAAAGAAACTGTATTTTTTTACACTGTGGTAAGCTGTGACTTTGTAAAACAATAAAACACTTTAGTGCCACGCTGTCAGGGCCCGTCAAGGAGAACATTCCAGTTTTTTCAGATACGTTTTAGAGAGAGCGTATTACGATGTTTTAATCTTGTGTAAGTAGCATCTCTGTGAGATAAACAAAGATAGATGCAACTGTTAACTTACATTTCCACCGCTATCTAAGACTATGATACATTTATATGCACTATTGAAGTGAAATAGAGATATATGCAGATATACACAGCGTCACACTTTGCTGCATAATTCCATGCAGGATTCACAAGTTAATGCCTTCATTCAAATCATTTTGAAAATGTACCAAGTATTAATTCTAATGTTACAGTATATATTGCATGTTTGGAAAGCAGCTACATTGTTACATAAAATGTATTTTAATCCCTTGTATTAAGTCTAGTAACGTGATGCATGTTTGGATTATTTCTTATTTTGTTTGTAGTCAACATTTTTTTCACTTTTTAATGTTTGCTTCAGCATTTGTTTTTGAGCTGTTTGCAAATACTCAGTGGCTGAAGATAGCCCTTTTCAATCTCTAGGAAATATGACTAATTGATATTGGTAAGATGCTTTCTGTGAATGCACCTCACATTAGCACATGGATGATCACTTTCAGTCCAATGCAGCTGCTTGGTTTTATTTTAAAATGGTCAACTATAGTGTCAAATTCTAGGCTAAATACCAAAATGCACTAAATGTATACACAGTATTTTCATTTCACAGGCTGAGGGGACGAGTCACTACACAAAAGACTCAACAGGCGTTACGTTAGATGCAACATCTGCCGTGTGCGAGTTAACCAGGGTTCCAGCACAAGCCGTTGACAGTGTTGCTAATTAAAGTTCCTTATTTGAATTTTGCTGCTTCTTTGTGTTGAATCGTATTTTGGGTATTTAAGAATTTATGTTCATGGACAGTATACTGTATAATCAGTATATATCCTGTTACTTATTTCATATATCGGCTGATATATCGGATATCGGCCGATATATTGACTTTTTTTCAGCCCCCAATATCTGCATCGGCCCCAAAAATCCCATATCGGGCGGGCTCTAATCATGACTCCCTAAAGTCAAAGGCTGGGCTGCGAGCTTGTGGAGGTGTTCTGCACTCTTTCACACCTCGCCTTTCACAGTGGTGCTAATGCACACTACCCGGGCTCGCGGACGTGCCTTGCACGTCTGGATCTCTGCACGTGCGGAAAATATTTCGCCTTTTGTGACCGCTTGTATTTGATTACTGATTAAATGCGTGACGCAAGAAACACTTGCTGTCTTTCACTTTTAATGCATCCTGTGTGGAATTTCGGAGTGGAGTTATGATGCAGAGCGCTAAATCTATTCCTGGCAGCTCAAATGTATTAGCATATTTACCGGTACACTCCAGAATTTTTTATGATAGATTTATTGTAACAGAGAAACAAGAAAGAAAAAATTGAATAAAGGCTTTAATAATTTATATTGGATTGAGGGAAATGTACAAATACATGTGGCGTAGTACTTTGTTGGAGATCCTTGTTGGTAAAAAGAAAAGTTGCCCACATGTCTGGAGGCATTTTCGTCCATTCCTCTTTACACATTCACTCCGAGTCCAGAAGGTTTTGAGACTTTGCAACTCCAAGTTTGAGCTGGCCTCACTGATTTACTTACGGATTAAAATCACCAGATAGGGTCTGGAATCCGTTTGATTTTTTTTCCAAAATTCCATGTTTGTTTTTCAAAATTGTATTTTTTTTTTCCATTAAAATTTTGTAGAATTCCATTTTTTCCCTTTTACACTTACTTTACCAGCATAGAGTGTGTACCTTTTGTGACAGTAAATAAAATGTCCGCTAATTAAATACAAAAATCCTTACATTTATTGATGCAATATATCATTGGCCAATTTTGCACAGTATTTCAGAAACTGAACTTCCAACGGGTTGTCAGCCTCTGCACACATTGCTACAAAATCCTCAACAAACTGTAATGTCCGTGCTCGTGGTTAAGGAAGACGTTGCCGACGCAATTCCAACTGCGTTATTAACGTAAGACATTTTTTATGACACCCTAATTTTGTTGACACAATTAGACAAGATGTGGCAAACAGCGGTCTTATTTTGAACACCGGAATTGCGTTGTGTGTGTTGAGATTGTTTGTTAAAGGTTCAAATGAGCTGGGTCCAAGAATAAAAGTGCCTCTCGTCCTTATTTCATTCAGAATTTGCACAACGTCAGCAGGCATTGTAAAACGCTTGCTCACATTAACACGTGGTAAAACAAGACGGTGTAAACACACACACACAGCCGCACTAGCATGCCCCGCTAACCCAGCTTACTTCTATTCACAATAAAGATGAGTATCAAAGTTTTTACGCCAACTTTCTCCAGTGTTTCAGGTTGCTGTTTCGACATGTTTAGTCCGGGAGGGGGCGGGTTAGTGTTCGTGAAGAGCTTCTGCTATGATTGTGTGGTCCGCCGGGGAAATACTTCCCCACACAAATGTTCCTTCATTCACAATTTGTCAATTTTCACGAGATTCTGCATTTAACAGTAGATTCTGTTTTTTATTGGCCAGTTTCGTGATTCAGGTAACGCGGACATCATAGGGCCTTATGCAGCCTGCTAAGGCCACTGCATGGTCTGAATGTGCTTCTTCTTGAGCCACTCCTTTCTTGCATTTGTTGTCATGCTGGAAGCACAATCCATGACTCATCTTCAGTGTTGTGGCTGAGGCCAGGAGATTCTCATCCTAGATTCTACGGTACATGTACATGACAGGAGTGCTCTGCTGTTTTTAAGGACCGACTGGAAAAAAACGCTAGTCAAAGGTGCTCTATGTGAGTGCTCTGGCGTTCCATACAGGGAGTAAGTAACTAAAGCTAAACACATAGAAAACCATGTACATACTGTAATACTCTCTCCTCCCTGGCCAGCTATCCCGAGAACGGCCTGGTGGAGATCCGACCTCTTCACGTGCGACCTCGCGCCCGGACCCTGCTGCGCTTCGACCAGCTTATGGTGGGTATGCAGGTGATGGTCAACTACAACCTGGAGACACCCGAGGAGAGGGGTTTTTGGTTTGACGCTGAGATCCAGACCCTCAACCAGACATCCCGGACCAACAAGGAGCTCAGAGTCAAGATTCTCCTGGGGTGAGGGTCTTCCTCCTGAGGTTGCATCCCCTACACACCCTTCTTCTTCTTTCAAATCTTCCTCTTTGCTTATTTTCTGTGTGTGTTTTACCCTCCTCCAGGGGTCCTGATGATGTGATCGGGGATTGTAAGGTTCATTTCCTGGATGAAATCTACCAGGTGGAGAAACCAGGAGCTTCACCCTTGTCTGCTGCAGATGGACAATTTAAACGTATGCCCTATTTGTGTCGAATGAATAGAATAGTCTGCTGCTGTTCAGTTGTGGGTTCCGGTGGGGTTGTGGGGAGACTAGATAACGTCATTGCCTAATTTGCATCACTGGCCATAGGTATGGCCGATATGGCCTAAAATCTATATTGCCACATTGCAGCCTCTTGTGAGAAGAGTATTAATCACAACATATTTTTTGGCATATGACTTAGAATAGAACCATTTCAAACTGTTTTCAAACTGTTTAGAAGGCACCTCCTTTGGCTGCTGACTATGCGGCATCTAAAGTGCAGCCCATGTAGAATTGCGATGCCATCTACTGGACTTAAATGTAACCACACTCCATTCAGTTCGATTGTCGATGAACTGATCAATAAAAATCCCAATAGTTGATTACTTGCGTCTTGAAGCATTTGAAGCAAAAGAGAGTTCAAGTGGCAGAGCCGCTATTGTTTTGGTCTCAACTGGTTTGCTGTCTAAAGAAGTCCAACATGACGTCAGCTATGGGAATTTCAGCTTCAAAGCAATTGCTTAAAAGGGGCTTCGATTCACATCACACTAGTGATAGGCAAGTGACAAAATTTGCTTGACGGTCTTGAAAAGTGATTAGTAAATTTATTGATTGTTATTTTCTAAATATTTTTGTATGTATTTAATTTTATATGGCAAAAATTGAGGGCTGGTGAGCATAACTGTCTGGAAAATTTAGCACAAAGTAACTCAACTTCCCATAGTTGACGTCCCAAAGTTCCCTTTAAACAGCACGCTGAATCAACAGCGCCTCTGCTGGTTGCAGCCAAGTAGGGCACTCCCAATTTGACTTCAACTGCTCCAATAAACTAAACAATCAGCCATCATTCGACTTGAGGCAACACTTTTATTGCGCCTTCTGCGGATTGCGGCCACAAAGCTATAGAATGTCACATAACCTCTCATAAACACTGATCGAAGTTCCCAAGATTGAAAAATAATTGTTTAATCATGGCCATTGCTAATGTTGACGACAGTAATACGGTCCACATTCACTCTGTGTCTGTTTTCTTGTCATTGCAAGGAAAGAGCGGGCCCGAGTGTAAACACTGCAGGGCTGACCCGGATGCCGAGTGCCGCTTCTGCTCATGCTGCGTGTGCGGCGGCAAGCAGGACGCTCACATGCAGCTGCTGTGCGACGAGTGCAACATGGCGTTCCACATCTACTGTCTCAACCCGCCGTTGGCCACCATCCCGGACGATGAGGACTGGTAAGAGGAAGAAAATCAAATCTGTTTTGTGTTTTGCACATCAGCGTTTAACTGTCCTTCTGTGCTACCAGGTACTGTCCCACCTGTAAGAATGACACCAGCGAGGTGGTCAAGGCTGGGGAGAAGCTCAAAGCCAGCAAGAAGAGGGCCAAAATGCCCTCAGCCACAACAGAGAGTCAGCGGGACTGGGGCAAGGTGAGATGTAGGGATGGTCACCCGGGGGCCGCCCCACAATGTTGTGTTTACTGTCCATCACAGAAGTATGACGTATGGATGTAACGATATGAAAATTTCATATCAAGATTAATGTGACCAAAATGATCATTGCTATCACGGTATTGTTGAATGTGCTCAAAATGCTTAAAAAGCACTGATGGTCTAACAAAGTTTTATTGGGTAAAACAAATAAACAAAACACACAATATACTTTCCTTGGCAGATGATGCTGTAGTTGTGGTAGTTGTAGCTTGCTGCACACCCACTCTGTAAATAATAGAAAAGCAAATGTATTATTATGATTATTACTGTTATCACTATGATTGTTATTGATGATTATTATCATCTGCCGGACACACACACAGTAACGTTACTCCTGTAAAACCTTATACTCGCTGAAAAGCTGTGGATGGTGGCCATTGAGATGGCTCAACATATTGCCAGCGTTACCCCCGTTAGTGCATTTTGTAGGTTGATTGTCTTCCGTTATTTTCCCCTCAGAGTTGCAAATCCAAAATATGTCAAGACTGCAGATGTCGTTCTTTTACTAGGGAGGAAAACGAATGAGCGCCGTTTGCTGGGCACATTGCACACTGCGCATGCACGTCCTCTTCTCAGGGCCTACCGCTGACAGGTCTCGAAAGGGCACGTGATCACCACGGGCGCCATTTTTGAGAGCAACATGTTTTGTTTACATCAGAGTTGGCACAGCCAGAGAGAGAGAGAGAAGAGAGCGAACATAACTAACCCTGCTGCTTCTCCAGGAAATGAGCAGTTTCACTCGGCTGTGAGTTTAGGAAAGTACGGTTATCCATCATGGTTTTACGATCATTTTAATTTGAAAGGGTAATACTAACTGTCGGGAGTTTTTACCGCGTCTAATCAACAATACCGGTGGTCGTTACATCCCTAGTATGACACAATTCAGAGTCAACTACTTCGGTGCAAATATGTCGTTAAAGCCTCATGCTCCTGAGGTTGTATACTCGAAAATTCAACCAACATTTTTTGTGAATGTATGCCTTGCGCAAAAACTCCATCATGGTAGATTTTACAATTCACCGAACATCAAAGTTTGCTTCATGTTTTGCTTTTTCTTTGTTTTTTGTGCATTTTTTTGTGCAACACTCATTCCGAAAGCCTCAATAAGGGTTAATAAGAGAAAAAACATTTACTCCACAGTACTAGCACAAGGTTTGGAGACACTTTGTCAAGCTATTTAATCCGAATGTGTCTCCAAATTTGATTGTGTAAAAGTAAACCGGTTCACATTCAAAGCAGTAACATCCCGTGTCGTCATTTGTTTTTATTGTTTTACAGCGGTTAACTTCTTTTTACGCTTGTGTGACACTTAATGGTGTTAAGGGGTGAAATGTCCGAGGTGCATCAGTGACAAAACCGGCATAGTATACTTGGTCATTCATAATTAAAGTTAAGACTAAGCGTTACATCGTACGTTTGAGAGGTTTTAACTTCTTTTTACACTTGTATGACTGCTAAGAATGAGAAGTATTACCTAAAACAGGTGTTACTATGGGGACAGTGTGACCCTGGAACTGTTTTATTTGCGTTTCTGTCCTTTATTTCAAAATCCAAACAAATAGCCATTTGCGGGCCTTTTCCAGTCCCCACCACCAAGCACAGAAGGGTAAACGAGAGCAACGACGCCGTGCGTGACCCAGACACTCTTCCTGGAAGTGTCGACGGAAAAATACCTTGAACGTTCCCGCTGTCTGTGGACTAATTAAAAACAGCTCTCTGCTCGTGTGTCGGGGCACGTTTAACAGCAGTGACTTCATTCCGCACTGAATCCTAGCTTTTCACATACAGTAATAACATTTTTACATCCTTGTATATACAGCAGATTTTTTTCAGTGTTTTAAATCGTAAATAAATTGTATTTCATGATACAACTTCAATAGAAAGCGGTTCGATGGCGCTATCTGCAGGTGGAAAGAGTGCTGCAGCGATGAATCGAGCAGAGGGTGCGGTCTCAGAAGTCAAGTTCCTCAACATTTTCCAGCAGGAAGATGCTTTGGCAAGATGGGATGCTGTGTAACTGCACATATTGCAAGAACAATACTCTTAATGTGTAAAACGGAATTAAAAATAAGTTTAATCAATGTGAGAAGCATATTATAGAATTTGGCAAAAAAAATTGGCATTATTAGGGCTTTGACGGACCTTTTATTTGCGTTTTTCTAACATTCACGGGGATCTACTGTATTGTTAATCAATACAGTGCTGTAAAGTTGTGTGAACAAAAGTACTGGGACATTTAAACGACAATAACTCCATTTTGGCTCACAGTCTGAGTTCTGGTTTATTCCAAAAGTGTGTGATGGGGTTGAGGTCAGGGTTCATGCACACCAAACCCATCCAAGCATGCCTGTATAGACCCTAATTTGTGTGCTGGGGAACAAAATATGGCCTGTTGGAAGCACACAGAGTTGATTAATGAATTGATTCAATTATTTTGTGTTTGTGTTCGGAATGGGGTTGATCCGATCCCAGAGTAATTCACGTATCAGAAATTTCCGATACCACCGGCGGAGAGCTCCAATGCGTGAGCCACGTATGTGCTTTAATGCCAGCTTGTTGCCAGCAAACGTAGCTAGAAGAATATCAGCAAATGTATCGAAAAGAGTATCAGCGAACTCTGCAGCCATCCTCCTTACTCACGCTGCACACAGACACACACACAAGCGCTCCGTGTGGTGCGTTCACAGCCACACAAAACAGTCGGACAGCTACACTACACAAAACCGGGTCGCTACAATATCATACTTGATATAAAATCAACAATAATAATAATGTAGTAACCCGGAAGTTATGTGCTATGTTAGAGTTATGTCAGGCTAAGCGCGTGTGTGTGTGTGTGTGTGTGCGTGCGTGTGTGCGTGTGTGTGTGTGTGTGTGTGTGTGTGTGTGTGTGTGTGTGTGTGGCGCTGCATGTGTGGAGACAGCTGATATTCTTCTAGCTGCATTTGTTGATGTTCTTTTGCCGTGATTGCGTTAGCCCGTTTTGTTCCATAAAGCGATAAAGCGGATCGGCCACCTCCTTGTCATTTTTAAAGCATCTGTTGATGCTATAATATTGTTAATGGTAATATTGTTAACAAAGATCAAGTATCGGAATAATATCGGGATCAGCAGGTACCCAAATTCAGGTATCGGGATCGGATTAGAAGTGAAAACTGTGGCTCAGTTTGTGTCTGAGACGGTTATGGTTTCTTGATGTACTTCCAGGGCATGGCCTGTGTGGGGCGCACCAAGGAGTGCACCATTGTTCCCTCCAACCACTATGGACCTGTTCCTGGTGTTCCTGTGGGGACCACGTGGAAATTCCGAGTTCAGGTTGGCTGACAACTTCCTTTTATTGTGTTGTTGGCATAAATATATATTTTTTTTAACGCGACTTTGTTTTATCTGCTGCCATTGGCCATGTACCCTCAGGTGAGCGAGGCTGGCGTTCACAGGCCGCACGTGGGCGGCATCCACGGTCGCAGTAACGATGGATCCTACTCGCTGGTGTTGGCGGGGGGCTTTGAGGATGAGGTGGTGGGTGACAGTCATGTGACTCTAAATGACATTTGCAGCGCTCCCTATGGTTTGTGTTGAAAATGTTTTGGATGACATGCTAGCAGATATTTTATAATCATTACAACAGGGGTGTGTCAAAGTGCGGCCCGGGGGCCGTTTGCTGCCCGCAGCTCATTTTTTATTAGCCCGCGGCACATTTGTAGAAATTAAATTTAAAAAAAGCAAAACGGCAACACATGGAAAAAAGAGCAAAAGCTGAAATGTTGGAATTAATAATCAATAATAATACACTTTGGCACTGATATCACAAAGCTGATATCACAAAGTTTTGTCTTTAAATACATATAAAACTTTTTTTTTTTTACCTTTTTACAAAACAACAATATCAAAATGGCCCCCGCATCCATTGACTTTTCCATATGCGGCCCTCGCTGGGAACAAGTTAGGACACCCCCTGCGTTAGACAAATGGTCAGTGACTTATTAGTTGTGAAGATGTTTTGCTTCATTGTGGCCGCGTTTTTTTTTTTTTTTTTTTTTTTTTTTACCAATCTTGCTCAGATTTTACACAGAAATTTCAAGTCAATCAAAGTCATAACAGCGCCACCATGTGGTGTATTTATCAGAAAAATAAGTGCATGTTGTGACAAATTTTCACTCTTTTACGTAGCAGTTCAGCAGTAAAAGCATATAGCCGTAATAATAAAATAATTAGGACACCCCACAAGTTTTCTGTGTAAATAAACATATTTTTGTTCTGCCGTAGGACCGGGGGGATGAGTTTACTTACACGGGCAGCGGGGGTCGCGACCTCTCAGGAAACAAACGCATCGGAGAGCACTCGTTTGACCAGACGTTGACCCACATGAACAGGTACCCTAAAAAATGTTACTTCAAATGTCTGCAATGTGAAAGCTAAAATTCTTAATACTCATGCAGAGCTTTAGCCCTAAACTGTGACGCCCCTTTGAACGACAAAGACGGGGCGGAGTCCAGGAACTGGCGGGCTGGGAAGCCAGTCAGAGTGGTGCGCAGCTCCAAAGGGCGCCGCATCAGCAAGTACGCCCCCGAGGAAGGGAACCGATACGACGGCATCTACAAGGTTAGCTGCAGCTTGGATGTTTCAAACCAAGAAAAGCTCTTTTTTTTGGACATTATAGCGGGATTGTGTTGTCGTTTTAGGTGGTAAAATACTGGCCTGAAATAGGCAAGTGCGGTTACCTGGTGTGGAGGTACCTGCTGAGACGGGATGACCAGGAACCTGCGCCCTGGACACCTGAAGGACTGGACAGGATCAAAAAATTGGGTCTCTCAGTTCAGGTTAGCTTGCATAAAATGTCACCGCTGGCTTCATGATTCTTTCACTTTGTTTCCATTCACGGCCCACGTGTGCGTTTGCAGTACCCGCCTGGCTACTTGGCAGCCATGGCCAACAAGACAAAGCGGGAGGCCGTCGCCCGGCCGGGTCGCAGCGGTCGCAGCAAGCACCATTCTGGCAGGGGCCGGGGGAGGGGGCGGCCGCGGAAACACCCGAAGGTTGCCAAAGAGGAGCATGAGGAGGACGAGGAGTTCGAGCAGCTGATTGCCGCTGTGGAGGAGGAGGAAGAGGAGGAGGAGCTGCAAAGCAACGGAGATCAGCAGACAAGCGGGGACAGCGGTGCGTGTTTATTTTCTATAATATTTTCTATATTCATCTCCTGAGGCTCAGAGCTAAACTGCTTTACATTTAAATGCAGTCGTCACCTCCATGGAAGCAGACTTCCACCTGCTAATATGAGCATGTAGCACCTTAGTGCTAACATTGCTACCCTGAGGAATCTCACTCCCTTCGCTTGACAGCGGTCTGTCTTCTTCAAAATAGGCCTTTACTCAACAATACTCTCCTTTTAGCATGACGTCTTTGTTAGAATGGCTACAAAACATGCACTTCCTGTATGTTTTCTTAGGCATCAAACTACTGGGGCCTGAATTACTAGCGCCCCCTGCTAGTTGCGCTGCCAAGTTGTCAAATCCACTTTTATTAAGTTTGAAAGTGCTTTGAAGGTCGTTTTGTGCGTCTGTAGCTTTAATGCTAATGAGCTGCGTTTGTCCACAACAGAGTGTGTCTTTGTATGCACTTTTTATAGACAGTACACACGAACTAGCACTTGTCCAATGTCATAGATGCCATACACTGTATCACATACAGCAACGTACCATTATGGAATGGAACAGTAGGACACAGACGTTAGCAACACTAGCATAGCTATGTGAGTTACAGTGCTAACATTACCGTCCCATTTTAACAGCGACATAATGCTAGGTTAGCCTGTTCGCTGAAAAAAAACAAACGGATCAAACTTCCAGCTCCCACATCTGTAGCTGACTGGATAGTGGTCAGCTTTATTTTAAGATGTGTAGTGAAGCCTGCTTTTTTTTACATATACAGTAATCCCTTGTTTATCACAGTTAACTGGTCCCGGACACGACCGCAATATGTGAATTTCCGCAAACGGAATAGTTTCCTGAAATATTTTCATGCAGCGCCCCTGTAGTCACCTTTACACTCCTATTCCCTAATATAGTAGATATAATCAGAGAAAATAAGCCGTTTAAGACATAAATAAGACTCATGCTCGTGTGCGTTTCAATAAACGTCTTCCAGATGCGTGGACAGGAAGTGAGTTTTAGCTGGAGTACGGCCACAAAAGTAGCCTGTGTTATTATTATTATTATTATTATTATGATGATGATGATGCTGACTATTATTGTTGTTATTATTATGTTGTTATTGTGCCTGTGGTGAGATAAATGATGACAAAATAATAAAAGCCTGGCAGTCAAGTCTGGTGCATGTTACTAGTGACACCTAGTGGCCAGTGCAGACTACAGTTCATCAGCATCTTGTATTGGCCTAAACTGTATTTGTATTTGAGTTCATTTACAACATCGTTATGCCTGAAAATGCTTAATTTAGGCCAAGAATAGGAAACATTTGCTTAAATATGCAGTTTTTGGGCTAATAATAGGCCATAGTCAACCAAGAAACAGCGCAAATAAAACCCGCAATAAAGTGAGGGAGCGATGTTCGTGCCGTGATGGAGCAAGGGACGACTGTTTATACAACAAGGCTGTCCTCCGTGAAGTGGGAGACGTGTACACAGGGCGGGCTAATCCAGCGAGGGACATGTCACAGTTGCTATCATGTCTGTGAGAAAGGACACTTTTTTTTTTTCCTCAAAAATGGCGCAACCAAGTAAGGGAGTTGATAGATTTTTCTCACGTTTGGTGCTCATAAACGGGCTGTCGGGTCGCATATTACTGTTAGAACATTATTAAAATGTCACCTTTGCATAATGGAGGACATTTACAATGGATAGAAGTTGTCTTGTTCCTTCATCAGAATGGACCCCACCAGCCGAGCCACCTTCCAAGCGTCTGAAGGTCGAGGAGGCCTTCGAGCTGTCGGAGCATCAGCAGCAGTTAATCCGAGAGGACACGGCCAATAAGAAGCTGTGGGACGAAGCCATGGGACACCTTGCAGAGGGACCAGTAGGCAGCACCGCAACACTGTCACGCTACCTTCTTGACTAGCATGGACCCCATGCCTTGTTGTACGTCTGTCATCTTCACGTGTGTTTACATCTGCTTCTGTGTGCATGCGAAGAACTTCCTGCGTAAGATGGAGCAGATCTTCATGTGCGTGTGCTGCCAGGAGCTGGCCTACCAGCCTGTCACCACCGTCTGCTCGCACAATGTTTGCAAGGTGAGTGCGCATTTTAAGTGCCTGACCTTGTTTATATCCTCATTTTTAATGTCAGAAATGATGTTAATATACAGTATTACTACAGCCTGCAGTACGTTTTTTCGTTTGTGGGTCTAAAACAGTTGTCCCTTGATTTGTAGAAATCAAAAAATCTAAAATTCTGTTTTGTTATGTTCACGAAATATAGCGTTTAGGGGCGTTTTTATTGCTTTTACTACCTAATTAACTGCCGAGGGTTCCAGGCGTGTATTATTATTTATACTGCACAAATGCATTTTTATGATATCAAATGCTGCTTTCCAAATTTTGTCGGACATAAAAGGTGAAAACCTGCGTTCATGCTTTAGAAATGTTTCAAAAATGTGTTTAAAACGAAATGCGTTGTTGTTATTTATTTGGCAAATAAACCTAAACAATTAAGTAGTCATTTCCTACACATTATTATCATTATTATTCCAACATCTTATGCAACAGTTTTTTTGTTTGTTTATCAATGCAAGTAAATAATTCTAATTTGACATCTTAAAAACACAACATTAGAAAATTTTTGGATAACAATTACATTTTAACTTTTGAAATATCACATTTTGTTATTATTATTATTATTATTATTATTATTATATATTACAAATTGTTTCCAGAATTATGCAAAATAGTATTTTCGAATATGTATATAGACAAAATAATAGAAATTTAAATTAAATTTTGAAATTAAAAAAAAAAAGTTATTACAGTTTATTGCCTCGTCGTGGTCAGCAGTGCTTGTTTACTCAACTGCAGAGAGTATCAAGCATCTGTTATGAGGTAGGCGGCCTTTATACACATGCATTTGTAATAATAGAATACTGATAGTGATGATAAAATAAATACATACCAAAATAATGCAAGCATAATTTCAAATCATTAAAAAATGTATAATATATATGTAAAAATACATAAAATAAATATAATGTTAAATGATAATTTCAAGAGCAATAAGTCCTGATATGATATGATATGAGATAACACGTATTCTTTCCCTCTGAACGCCACTGTAAACATCAGCTTTACAGATGCCATGTCTGCATGGCGGCAAACACACATGGCTTTAAAAGGGACAGTCCAGGTCACGATAGCCAGCTCTGTTTGTTCTAGTGAGTGTGGTTCAGAAAGTACATGGAAAACATGCCTAAATGTCTACTCGGAAGCCGTGGGTGTCCGCCCCCTGACCTCCTTGTCCCTCCTTAGACGTGCCTCCAGCGCTCGTTTCGGGCCGAGGTGTACACCTGCCCTGCCTGCCGCCACGACCTGGGCAAGGACTACGGCATGGCGCAAAACAAGACTCTTCAGATGCTGCTGGACCAGTTCTTTCCCGGCTACAGCAAAGGACGATGAGATCCAAGTAGAAGACGCACCGCACCGCAGCGCACGCACATACACACACACACACACACACACACACACACACACACACACACGTGTGTGTGTGTATACTGTCGAGAGCTCAATTTTCGAAAGATGCATTGCACTTACAGCCATTTGTGTATACGTACAATCATACGCACACAAACCACCTCAGTAGGTTCTGACCTCATCTGTTCTCCATAAACCTCACCAGCCTGAGATTTTCAAGCAAGGACGCGCTCGCAGAGGGACACTCGCAAGCCCGCCGTTTAGATGAATCACACCGTGGCCTCTTGTGCAACTGCAGAGAGTTTGGGGCGCTTGTTTGTTAAAGCCGGCCAAGGCCACCATACATTTCATTCCTGCCAACCCGGTCTGCATGTTGGGTACCATCCATGCACTTTAAAGCACGTCGCTAACTCAATGCCTTATCGCTAGCTAGGCCTCCCTCCCCCAAGCCAATACACACAATATGCACTTAGTCCAATTAGGAGCACATGTTAGCAGCTAACTTGCTAACAACCTCGAGTAAAAGCAACCACTTGTTCAGATTTTCCATGGAGCCACATAATCATTCCACAGACATGAGCAAACCCCGCCCTAAAAGTGACACACAGTGAGCTTACAACCCCTAAAGTGGAGTATTTTCACACTTTTTCCACCAAGGAGGCATCGTTGTGGTTGGTTTACATCTCCCCAAAGCTTCAGACAACCTTGTTTTTAAACGTTCTTCGAGGAGACGTGCATACGGTATTTGCGTTTTCGTGAATGCGGTACTGAGCTCCATGTGCGAACCAAACTCCGAGGCTCCTGCCGGCGTTTGTTGCTAAGCGGCCAAAGCCGAAGCAAAGTCGGCGAGCACGGTAGAAAGTAATGACGCACGCTAGCGAAGCGTTGTCAGGAGACGTACTCTCAGTGAAAACCTTAACATTGACATTTAGTACATGTAAAATAGCATAGTCTATCACTGTCTGAAAAGTCCTACAAAACATGTTGTAGGTCAAGTTTGGTTGTTGCGTAGTTCGTTTTTTTTTTCCCTGATGATACGACCCATTGTCATGTAACACGTTGCCTCCTGTTGGTTTGGAGGTTAGGTTTGTTTTCAACATCAAACATTTAAATTGGCTTATCGATGGATCACGGCTGTGCACAAAGTACAGAGGTATTGTTTTTGTTACACTCTGACGCTACACTTTGCTTTAAAAATATTCATCGTTTTTGTTTTCGTGATTCACAATTAAAACTCAAAGCACTTACTTGCATAGATTTTCCACCGGGTTTGATTTTATTGCCAGTTTTTGCATTCACGAGCAGCTTGGTGTGTTTTACTACAAAGGAGCATTAAGGCCACCATGGAAACAAAATATGAAAAGTACAAGAACAATGTGTATGGTGTAAAATACGTTTGTATTTTTTGGGGGGGAAAAAAAATATTACAGGAATAAATTCCTATTTTTTCCTAATAAAAAGATGCCATATTGTGAGAATAAAGTTGTTTCTTTTTATTTAATTTTTTTTTAATCCAATATTTTTGTTTTGTTTTTATGACTTCTGCACATTAAAGTAATAGACTTTCCCCGTTATGACAACTTTATTCTTGTAAAATGACATCTTTTTATGTATTGTTTTACATTGGTTATTGTTTTTTTTCCTCTCATAATATCATAACTTTGTTCTCATAAATTTCCTTAAATGACAAATTTTTCTGTCATAATATCATGACTGCGACTTTATTTTGTAATGTGACACAATATTTTCTCACAATGACTTGAAGCAAATTCAAATGAGGACTTTTTTTTATTATATTTTTCCACCTGATATAACTTTTTTTTTTAATATTACATCTTTTCTCTTGTAATATGATGTCTATGTTCTTACAAAACTATGACTTCTCGTAAATGTACAACTTTTGTCATATCCAGCGGTAATTGTATGACATTAATTATGTGGTGTTTTCATTGTGGCCTTCCTACTCCTTTGTGTGATTCCGCCCTGTATGGTACTTCCAAAAGTTGACGGTTGGCAGGGGTTAAAGGTCAAACAAATCACTCGGGCTGTCACGGTTTGGTCATAAAAGTCATGAGACATGATTATTTGGTTGATGATTGGGGCCCCGCCCCTTTTGTGGGCGGGCTTGTGTTGCTTTGTGGGACGTCCTTGTTTTTGTTTTTTTTTCCCACTTCGATCGTTCAGGTTTTGTTTTCAACCATGCAATTCTAAATGCTCTTTGAAAAGCTAACTGTGATGTGCATTAATGATTTTATTTTTTTTTTGTTCTTCGCATCGACTGGCTAACTAATAGCGCTCCTCCCTGCAGTGACCCTTGCCCCCCCTCCTCTGCTGTCTTTGTGAGCATACAGTGCTAACAGTTTTTTAGACGTCTTGTGGACGCTTCAGTGCTGTGTCGTTTTTTTCCTCTTTTTTAAAAAAATAATGATTATTATTGCACTCTACTGAAGAAGAAAAAAAGTCACTATTTTTTTCCTAAGAAAAAAAAAAGCTTACTATCTCGATGTCCTTTTTTTTCTCTCTTGTAGTTTTTAGTTGCCTTCCGTTGACACTTTTTAATCATTAGTCACTTTTATGTGCTGACCTTTTCGCAGCATTCGCCAGTCTGTTTTGAGCAGTTCCAGTGCTTCATATTGTGATCGGAAAATTTTATACATGTCATAATACTTAATATGTACCGATTAAATATTTGGATTCCAGACTCTTGTCTTTGTTAAGGGTTTGTGATTAAGACACATAGTTATTATAAATAACATTAGTGGAGCCGTAAATATTCAAATATTGACAAATAACATTCCAGTTGGCAAAATTCAATGTAAAAATGTGTTAGGTATGTGTAACGGATGCCAGCCTGTGCGAGTCTACGTTGGTAAACCTCACTCCCTCTCCCTTGAGAGCTGCATAATTACATAATTTTACGACTTTAGTATTTTTAAATGGAATTTGTCATTAAAAATGTGTTTTCTAATGTTATAACTTTATATTCTTAGAATTACCTTTTGCTATTTTTTTGTAAAGTTCCGTTTTTTCAACTTTTCTCATACCATAATTTTATCATATTTTAACTTTTTTTTCCTTACTAGTTTCGTAAAATTACGTTTTTTGTTACGACTTGACGCCTTCTCATAATTTTTAGTGCGTACAGTTATTTCACAGTTTAGCTAAAAATGTTAATTGGAAATGTTTTGTACATTTGCATTGACGAAATGGGCTCAGGGGATACAGTACTGTGATGTGATGGGTCATTTTCAGTGGTGTAGGGCCCCCTGGTGGGAGAAATACGCAACTTTCAGGAAGCGAACTCATCCCGCTTGTCAACGTTGCTTTTAAACGAGGTAACTTTAGGCACAAATAAACACGTTAGAAACATTCATTTTGTGATAATGTAGGTATACCCTGCCTGTTGTCAGGTATGACCTTGATCTTCCCTTTGCTAGCTCATTATGTAATGCATGACAACCATAAAACGTCAGCTTTTTGGGGATTGTTTTATTACAGAAGCATAATAGGTACCACTATACGTGTGAACATCAAACCTAGCATGAAACAATGAGGAATGCAAAATAACTCTAACCATAACATCAGTTTGTCTATTAATATATCCCTCTTGACTTCCAAAAGCGAGCTGAAAAAAATAATGAAATCAGATATACATGACAGAAAGAAGCAAAAGCACTTTGGATAATTCGCTTTCCTCACCACACATGACACCATCAGTCACTCCAAGTACCAATGAATGGGGCTGTTGTCAATGACTTTATTTTTCCCCAACTAATGTTAGTGCTACACAATAGAAGTGGTCCCCCTGACATGTACTTGCAAATTGGACATTTAAAAAAAAAAAAAAAGCTGCAGTACCCGAGTGTAAAAACCTGATGACCATTTTTTTGTTGTACATTCAAACGAACAACGTCCACCCATCAGTAAACACGCTAAAGCAAAAGCTACACATACACCTACAACAAATGCACCAGCTCTCCCTTTTCCACTCAACTTGCGCTCAAAGAAATCCAGAATAGCACACAAAGAAAATGGTGATGAGGGAGGGGAGAACACACACACATGATGGGAGAAGAAAATAAGGGTAGGTGGGGTAGGGTGGGTTACTCCTCATCGGAAGAGTCCCTGTCAAAATTGTAAGCCATGAAGAAAACGTCAGGTCGAGGTGGGACGAGGGCATGGCCCGGTTTCACAATCTCAAAGCCCAGGAAACTGAACGTACGCACCAGTTGGGCTGCAAGAACAAGAGTGATACGTCAATGTTCAAGACTCATGACCTTGTTTATGTTTATGTGTGTGCGTGCGTGCGTGCATACCACGATCATCCCTGTTCTTGTAAAAGCAGACAAACACGCTAACGACTTTCAGATGTTCTTCAGCATATTCCAGCAGAGCCGCAAAGCTGCACGCAGACAAGACAAGTGTTTTTGGGATCACAACATTGAACCGTCATATCACGCTTGGAACAATGCACAGTGGCAGACCAGCACCACGTATCCCAAAGGGCATCTTGTGGGTTCGCCACATGCCAAGGTCAAAGTATTTTCCCAAAAGGTTTCTGAAGTCATAAAAACAAAACCTTTTTAATAGTTTGCTAACATTTTTCTCCCCGTAAAATGTTCTCATGATGTGTCTAATAATACTCACACTTCATAGCACAATTTTTCTGTTACCACGATGTACTCAAAGTAAAAACTTTCTCATATTAAAAATTTGTTCTCAGAAAAAAAAATCCAATTGTGATGCATAATGCAGATTTTTCCCCCATTATTAATTATTCTTAGAAATTACGACTTTTCGACTAAGACAATCGTCAGTTACGTCGCAAATGCAAAGCAACCTCACAAAATAAATCATAACCACAGAGAAATCTCATCTTTTCCTCCTAAAATTCTTCATATTGCATGACATCATTCTGCAAATTACACATTATACTCATAACGTTTGCTCGTTTGACCTAAAACCACCTTTTTTTTCCTTAGAATATTGCATCTTGAAATAAAAAATGCCTCTACAGTCACACCTTGGACTCAAAACATCAAAGCATCCACGTGTTTTGCTTTTTTTGTCTTTAATTCCAAATATAGATTTGTGTAAAGAAAGACACGAGTTGGACAGCACTCACCTCTCCTTGCTGCCTTCAGGAAGTGGGTCAAGAGGGATCTCCACAAAGAGGGCGCTGCTGCTTAGGACAGCATCCCATTGAACTGTCTTGCTGACGGTGGGACGACTTTGGAAGTGGAGTATCCCAGGGCGACCGTTACCCGCCGGCTCCTCACTAACGGTTAACTTCTGGTCCTGGACGGGGGCAAAAAAATAATAATCAGTAAGTTGGAAACATACATTCAGAAACTTTGAGTACGACGGGGGAGTTGTGCTTACTGAGTAGAGCAACCGAGCTGAAGGAGCGTGATCCCGTGTGCCATTCCCTCGCCCACCTGGGATCTTCAGGGGTGGGAGAGGGGCATCAGGAGCACCACAGAGGCCCTGGGCCGCGGGTACTACTACAGTGCATGGACAGACTGGGAGTGGGGGGAGAGAAAATGGGTTACCGCTGGAGCCTATGCGTGTTAAACATGTGCTACTTTGCCGCAACCAACAGAGGCACTGTTGCTTCAGTCTCAACTAGTTTGTCTTAACACAAACAGGAAGTTGAGCTACATCCACTGTAAAATAACTCATGCGCAGCATTATTCTGCTTACTTGCAGTGAAAACATCAGCCAAAATTCACCCAGCCTACAAGACAGAAGGCCATTTAAGACCCATCCACAATTGTTCTCAGGCAGCAAAACACTGTGTTCAAACCGTTGTAATGCTGGATTATGATGATGCTTACATTGATGTTTACATTGCTGAAGCACATCTTGTGTAAGCAGTGCACAATATCAAAAGAGGATGTGGTGAGGCACAACCACACCAAGCACAAACATGCTGCTACATGTCAAACAAACCCATATGGTGTTCCTTTATATGCATCATTAGGATATTTGTATTAAAATGACTATTCACGTCATTATTATCCCAAGTTATATTATATATACTCAAAACCTGTTGTGCAGCTCTTTCCTCGACTCCTTAGGGCTATATACAAATGTCCTACTATTCATACAAGTTTTTCTATCATCCATGCCTGCTTTTGATGTTTATGATCTGGCTAAGCAGCAGTCGCAAGCACTAGCTTGGCAGCGTCACTGGGCATTGTGACGACGTGGTGACGTCACATACAGTAGGTCTTGTTACGTAAAGGTCAACCTAGACACCAGCGTGTCAGCTCACGAGACCGACGTGGGCCTGAAACGTGGGGTTACCTGGAAAAATCACGTATTCAAATTTAATTTATTACGTTTTATATAATAGTATAATAAATATTCATGTTAATCGATTGGGCTGGGTACAACAAAACTTAAAAATGGACGTTTAATATGTGACGCACTTTGGGCTTTTATACCACAAAAAGGGGAAGTCCGTTGAAAAGCCAGGAATACAAATGAATAAATCTAAAAAGGGTACTGTTATACGCCGAGTTCTGTTATTTCTAAGATAGCCTTCACCTTTCCGTAAACTTCAGCCTATCCGATGTCGCTAATTAGCGGACTTAACATATGTGGTTAAACAGCCGTAGCTAACGTTAAGCTAAACTGCCAACTTGCCAGCATTTCTATAAGGAAGCTGCAATTTATCAGTTTACATTCTTTGTGACATCGAAGGGTTCACTCAATGTATCTTACGTAAAAGTAAACATTTAATTTCACTTCCGCTATATGAAAGCCCACCCCTCCCCCACACAACGTTAGCATTAACTAGCTAGGCTAAACGATTTTCTATTTACTTACTTCCCAATCATGTCACAAATACCGCTACTCAAATCCGCCATGGTGGTAAGAGGCTGTTGTTTTCCTTCCTTTTCGCGAGCAAAGCAATGACTGTTTAGGATCCGCTGGAGGTTGGAGTTTACCATCCGGCCTCGGAAAGAGACACGACCAACCGACTGCTCTCTTTGCTGTGCTCTGTTGGTGGTGAAGTGATCCAGCAGTTTGGCAAGGGGACGTCAAGCTTCTGAAGCGATGGTGTTCTTACTTCCGGTTATTTTCAAAATTAAACAAAAAGGTACGTATGGCTCGGCGTTTTTCTCACCCTCTTCAAAAAACACAGGCTTTTATTATGAAAGTAGATGCACCCAGCATTACCCCCTGTAATTTACAAAGCTCACAGAAACGTCGAATGCTAACGATGCTAACAAATATGACGACTTCTCACAAAAAACCTCACCAATAAGAACGTTTCGAATTGACAAAAGACACACAAAACGTCGAAGTTGAATATGTCTCGTACCATTAGTGCCGTAATCAGAGACTCTCCTATTCCTTATTACCCACAGATGCCAATAAACATCGAGCTTTAAGGCACAGGCTGGTTAGCCTACGTTAGATGGAAAAGTACTGAGAGCAGAGGAAAACGAGCTGAAAACAAGTCAAATATTTGCATTTACGTTCTTAGAATAGATGACAAATTCTGCACAAAGATATCAATCTGCCCTTTACAAACTGTAACATAGTGCTGTCACGATCTTGTAAATTGGAATTAAAGTTGTTGCAGATACTAACATTAGTCGGTGCACTGTATACAATTCCATATACGATCTGCATCCAAAAATCAGAAGTTACAAAGATAATGATGCTCTGTTTTGTTTGGCATAATCAGAGCTCTATTGAGTCAGTACTGTATATCATTGTAGTTGTCTCATTTGCAAAAAAATAAAAATAAAAAAAGAACCCAGAATATGGTACTTTAATATACAGCGCTTGCATTGGACCTCATTAGATGGTGCACTGTATTATTTGTTGCATATAGCATGCAATTGTGACACTGAATGTATCATCAGTTATCGTGATCTGATTGTTGTCAATGGATATCCACATATGTTTAGTTGATGTATTGCTGTGTATGATAAGTGTATTGCCGTTGCAATAGTACTGCAATGATATCACAATCATAATTCTAAACACATTTCTGTTACTGCCTACAGTCATTCATTCATTCTTTTCTATGCCTCTTAATCAACTAGCCATAAAACGGATGACTGCCTTACTCTTTTTAACCACGGGATGGCGACAAAAACACAAAACATTAAGTTGTTAAATCACAAGATGGCAGAGGTGGGAGAAAGTCAGTGTTTTGCAAGTCTTTAATTCCAAGTCCCGAGTTAAGTCTCAAGTAAAAATGTGCAAGTGCAAGTCCAAGTCAAGTCTCAAGTCAAGACAAGACAGATTAAGTCAAATGCCAAGTCACAGGCTTGAAATGTTCAAGTCCTTACAAGCCAAATGCGAGGCATGTGAGGCAGGGAGTCCTTTCAATGTTAGTGCAGACCTGCCAACATGTACAGATTTATCGTACTCAGCATGCAATTTGACTCTTGAATACGCTTGTATGCTTCACAGCTCTCCATTTTGTTGCATTTTCATGGTTTCAGTTTCGAGTTCAGTCTGCACAGGACATATAAATAAATAGAAATTGTCAATTCCTCAATAGTATTTAAAAAAATTTTGAGCAGATTTTGGCTTTTATAGCCTGTGGTTTTAAATATTTGATCAGGTGATAAACAACCTATTTCAGGTTTGGTTTTGTTTTTTTGTTTAAACTACAAGTTCCAAATGTTTTTGTCTCACTCCCCCTTCCTGCTTTTGCATATTGTAGCTCTACTTAAAACCTCATTAAGATCCAATTTATCAAAATGCAAGTTGTAGCAGTTGTTCAACTGTTCTTAAGATTTTCATCAGGAGTGTATATGTCTACTCATCCAGCATTGTTGTCAATCAAAAACTGTTAAAGAAAATACGTAGTGCTTTGTTTCCAGGGACACACCTCCTAGCAATCGGATTCGTAGTAAAATACATTGTTCCCCCGTTTTTATGACACAATATCGAGGCCCGCCCACCTTGAAGTTTGTCCCTCCTCTCTTTCCGTCGCCCGTCCAGGAAGGGGAAAAGAAAGCAGCGACGCCTGGGAGCGACGCTTGCAAGCTGATGTGTCGCTGGCTGTAAAATGGAGAGCGACACCACTGTGCGGAGAATAAAACCATCATCATTAGGGACACATAATAGCTATGCAGCGGCGGGCCACCGGTACGGTGGAAACAACAACGGCTGGAGCGGCGGCGAGCCGAAGAGGAAGCCCGACGTGAGCTTGTACCTGCTGAGAGAGGGTCTGGCAACTTCCCTGGTGTGCTTGTTTATTTTGCTGCTGTGGGGACTCGTTCATTTGTCGCTGCAGCAGCTCGTCATAGGGAAGCCGAGCGCCGACTTCAACGCGGAGAGAGCCAGGTGAGTGTTCCACGCCTGAGAGAACCTCCAACGCCACCTCTCCCATACTGGTGTGGCGGCTAACGGTCCCGCAGCAGGACCGGGCAGCTAACCTTTCCTCCAGTATGACCCGCCTAGAAACCATTACCTGGTCAGTCCCCCTCCCCCTTGAAACCCCACCTGCAAGGTAAACGGAAGTCATTACAGTCAACCCTGCGGGGTCTTCTATGGTTGCTAAATAATAGACGTGGAGAGATTGTACAGGTGTACCTAATGTTACGACATAGTCTACTTTTAAACTACAACGACAAGAAGAGATTATAACTTCAATACATCTCTGTGCCATGGCTATCTTTATAGATTGTGCAGATTGTGGCATATAGTGTTTTATACCTTGCACAGCTCTTTGATTGTAAAGGTGTACCAGTGTTGTGTACAGTCTTTCATAGCTTTCCAATTGCTCTTTATGATTCATGATATGAAAGCAAAGTAATTACAAAAAAGCTTAAATCACCAAGCTGTCAAAGAAATCCAACCACATTACAGAGATTCATGGACATTCTGATCATTGCGATATGATGACACACATTTGCTTTCAATTGCAAAAAAGCTGGTAAGCAGGCTTTGGTGTGATGGAAGTAGAAATGGCTCTTTTCAGGAGCAACAAGGATTATGGCGGTCAGCTGTTGAAAGTTGTGGCCCAAGGGATTAGTCAGTCATTTTGACCACTTTTCGCTCCATTAAAAAGAATTAATTCTGCTTGCATTTGATTTAAAAGTGTCTCAGCATGCACATGCATTAAATGGAAAGTGGTATGGCACACATAGTTCGGGCATACACGGATAACCATCTGTTGCTTATGGTCCGGTATTGTCATCAAGATTAAATTCAGTTTTGTTGATATAGCGCCAATTCACAACAAACAGGAACAAGACCGAGCGCCTCAGAGTTTGAATTTGAAGTTCATCAACGTTTTCTGGAAACAAATCTAACAAAAAGTAGAGCTCAAGCCAAATCTTGCAAGACGTCAGATGATTTAGAGCAAAAAGTAATGACGACCATAGAACAGCGAAATGGAACTTATTGCCCTGGATCTTCACTAAAATCCAGTCACTCTTCCCTTTACAAATTGAGTTAAAGGGATAGTTCGGATTTTTTGACATGAAGTTGTACGACATCCCCGTCAGCGTTGTAGTCCAATAATAGCGACTTACCCCCCCACTTGGTCTCCTAAGTCCAGTTCTGGTCAGATTTCTGTGATGAAGAACGTCGTTCCTCTTAGTTGCTGGGGACTACTTATCCCTTTAAATCATTATTACCTAATCCTACTCACACGTTAATGAAAACAACCTTCTTGTGGGGATTGACTTTGTTGAATTGAATTTGTCACACAGCTCAATGCACCTTGCGCAAGCATTCTCTGAGCATGTCTCCATGCAGGTGGCACCTGGAGCACATCACCAGCGTCGGGCCTCGGCCAGTGGGCAGCCATGAGAACGAGGTCCTGACGGTGAACTACCTACTGGAGCAGATTGAGAAGATCCGCCAGGAGACGGCACAGGGCCCCCATCAGCTCACCGTGGACGTGCAGCGGCCCACGGGCTCCTTCTCCATCGACTTCCTGGGCGGCTTCACCAGCTTTTACGACCGCGTCACCAACATCGCCGTGCGTCTGGAGCCCAAAGGCGGCACGCAGCATCTGATGCTGGCCAACTGTCACTTTGACAGCGTGGCCAACAGTCCAGGTCAGTGTTGGTTTTGGCAGCAGTTTTCATTTATTTATTTATTTATTTTTTACTAAAATGGGATGGGATGTATTTTAGTTTTAGTCATCTAAACCAGTGGTCCCCAACCCCCGGGCCGCGGCCTGGTACCAAGCCGTGGGTCATTTGGTACCGGGCCGCACAGAAAGAAAAAATTATTTCCATTATTTCATTTTTTTTATGTTTTATTTTGAAAAGTGGCCGGATTCTCTCTGTTACATCCGTCTCACTTGACCCATGTCCATTGTGCGTGTGCTAACTTTATCTCATGCCGCACAGATAGACTACTACTGTATTTTTACCATTTTTCTTTCACCTCATATTTAGTCTCAAATGCTGATACTATGTGGGAATGCATAAAGGTAAGTTTTGATGACTTATTGAGTCAACAACACCGCAGTAACAGAACCATAGTTGTAATCAACTGATCAGCTCGCATTAATAGCACTGATGAGGTCACAGTAAACAACAGTACGCCGAGTGTAACACACGAGTTTCACACCAACAGCCGAGTAGCAACATTTCAATTAGGGGTGTCCCTGTACAACTTTTTATATTGTTTCTCATTGACTGTATTTGAAGTGACTGTGTACTCTATTGTTTAATGTAGTCCAGTAAAGGTTTCCAGACCTCTGTCCTTCCTTGAGTAACATAAGGCAGTTTTTGTCCTTCCTTGAGTAACATAAGTCAGTTTTTCCAAAATGACATAGCTTGTCATTTTCTTTTCTCCATAGAGTTATTGATGGGACATCCATTTTAATCCAGAATAGTCCAATCAACCTCCTACTCAAAGTCAACCGAGGTTGATTTAGTTAAACAAACCACAACATCTTTTGTGTAGAACCCCAATATAAAGTTTTGTATGGTGAGGTACATTAATTCCAACGATTTTGGACCCTCGCCCACATCCCTCCAGTATCTTTGTAATTTAGGACCTTGGTTCCCAAAGTGGGGCACGTCAATTGTAATGGCTCCCTGAATATAAATGAAAAGCAATTAGCACGCAACACTCACAATTACGAGCGTGCCTGAATACCTCGTGGTGCAAGGAGAACGGAGCAGAATGCAGCGGTGAAAACCTGTCACTGTGAGGGGGCATTCCCCCAAAAATGAAGCTTGATCGGTGGTTGTATGTATTTTGATACTTTGTATACTGCTTTATCGTGATTATTAGTTTCCCCATCAATTTGTTATTAAATTAATATGCAGATGCATCTAGCGTATAGTTTTGTCGGCAACAGGCAATATAAGGTCGATATAATCCGATACTGTTTTTTTTGTTGTTTTTTTTTGGCTGATATCAAACCGATATCAATATCGGATCGGGACACCCCTAATTTCAATGCGCATGCAGCAGAAAACTACATCAGGAGGTTGTCTACAGCCACAGCTGTTAATGCTAATGTTTTTTGCCCTTGCGCTAATTGGAGACCACTTTTGCACTTTGTGCATTTGTAGACCATGCACCCGGTGACTACAGGAGATGCAGCAGTTAATTAAGCAAAGCCGTTAACTGGAGCATTTCCTGTTAACGTAACTAAAACTCCTTAGCGGCTAAAAATTCAACTCAAACAGGCCACACGCTTATGTTGTATTTAGTGTACATTCAAATTGTGTGTGTGTGTGTGTGTGTGTGTGAAGCCAGCATGTGCCACTTCCTGTTCCACCAACACGAGTCTCACCCAGTGACAGTTTTGTGGGCGTGGAGAGACAAAACTTTTTCATAAAGGAACAAGAATTGTCGTTTGTGCAACGCCTGTTTTAAAGAAGCAACTACAGATAAGCTCAACAATATGTGAAAGGTTACTGGTTTCACTAACAACATCTGGACGAATGCAACCATAAAGCCCTTGAACACTGTTATGGTTAGAACTGCATTCTTTTTGTGGCTATGGTGCATTGCTTGGAGAGGATATGAAAAAAATGTGAGAATTTATTAAAAATATAGCTTGAAAAATGGGAAAAAATTGGAAGGATTTCAGGTTCAATAGGTTGGAAACTACAAAGAGGGACCTAGGGAGACAAAAATAGACTACTCCCAGCCGGATCAGTTTCCCAAGGAATCTGCTTCGGAGTGTCACAGTACATCTTGCCTCAGCTCAACCTCAGCTCTCCAGTTGCCGGAAGCACTTGTGGAGCCCCAGACTATGATGCTGCTATGCTTAACTCGATTATTTTACCACTCACTTGGTTGCCAGCTAGTTACACAATAATGGCTGTGTTTTGATTGTAAATTTATACTGCTATACAAGCTGTACGTGGACTACTCTAACCACAAACTCTATAACATACCGTACTAATGTTACTAACATCATTTTCCAACGTTTGCCTTCCAATTTCCAAATTAAAAGTCGCTTGGTTGGATGTGTAGACTTTTCTGTATGAATGCTGCCTGTGACCGATCACCTTGTTGAAGTTGTTTTTTGGAGGTGGGGTGGCTCTTGGGATTTGCGGCTCACATGAGGGGCCGACAAAGCCGTAGCACATGATTGTCACCATTTTTAAACCATTTCTTCCCCCTCGCAATGTCTCTCCTCTGTCTTAAGCTATCTGTATCACATGTCCACTTCTTTTCCTCTTATGGGTCCGGCTCCCGCCGCCTGCTTTTTGCCTTCTTTCTCCCGTCGCCATAATCACACAATGCAACAGGAGCTGGATCTCAACCAGGTCGGCGCATTCCTGGCATGTTTTCACACACGGCCTCCTCCCTTTTATTCCCATGTTGTGTGTATTATTTGTGCTAGGTTAATGCAAACAGCCCTTTCAGTAAACAGTACTGAACAGTGGAGCATTCTAGGGTTGCAGAGCCATGGTTATAATGCAATATCATTACATTTGGATTATATTTTCATATTTATCTATGTATTTGTGATTGCTTATTGAAAGCCTCGTCGTGTGGCATAACAGGATCCATTTGGAACACACCTTTAACTTAACAAATATGGTTCCTCATCTGATAACGGCATAAATGATGTTGCATGTGTTCGTTTCTGACCGTTATCTTGACCTTTTAAGGTGCAAGTGACGATGCCGTGAGCTGCGCAGTCATGCTGGAGGTCCTCTACTCTCTGGCCAACCAGTCTACTCCTCTCCACCATGGTGTCATCTTCCTCTTTAATGGTGCTGAGGAAAATGTCCTGCAGGTAACACGGTTGGATGTCTGTTTATATTGCTTTGGTGCTACATTTAAAATTTGTCTCCTTTAGGCTAGTCATGGTTTCATCACTCAGCACCCGTGGGCCAAACAGGTGAGAGCCTTCATCAACCTAGAGGCCGCAGGCGTCGGGGGCAAGGAGGTGGTTTTTCAGACAGGTAAAATACCATTTCATCCTAATAATTTCATGCAAGTAGCTGAACTTGCTCAATCTACAGTAAAGTCATGTTTTGTCCCAACAGGTCCAGAGAATCCATGGCTGGTCCAGGCTTACGTCCACGCCGCCAAACACCCATTCGCGTCCGTGGTGGGCCAGGAGGTCTTTCAGAGCGGCGTCATTCCCTCCGACACGGATTTCCGCATCTATAGGGACTTTGGTAACATTCCAGGTAGCAAATAAAGGAAGACACTCATACAAAGAAAATGTTTACCTGGGCTCCTCCAGGCGTCCCTCAGGTCCCTTTTTTTTTTTAAATGTTTGCAAAGTGCTTGAACTGATCTTTCAAGTATTGTATATAAGTGTTTGGTGTTTGGTGGAAAAATATCTAATCTTAATCTGTGTCCGCTTTAATTTGCTATTTTTGCAGGCATTGACCTGGCCTTCATCGAGAACGGTTTCATCTACCACACCAAGTACGACACCGCAGACAGAATCCTCACAGACTCCATCCAGAGAGCAGGTATGCAGATAACACCTGTAATGTGATATAAATGATTAATCAATAACGACAGCTATATAGCCACACTATATGGAGCCTACTTGAGGCTATCCTCCCGACATTATTCTGCACCTGCTTCCAGTTTCATTGCATTCGGCACTTTGCTAACCTCGCTGTCTTCACATGCAAAATGCACACATACCGTAGTGAGCGTACCTGCCGGCGACTCCCATTACCTGGTGCTTGAAATACTGTGCTTGATTTAGCAGACAATCAAGTCTGTCAACATTAAAAACACACACACAGACAGACAGGCAGATGCGGTCTCACCCTCACCCCACCTCCCTTCCTCACCCGCTTGCTACTACTGGACGTCTCCTCTTGTGTGTGCACATGAATTATTAGAGAAAGTGAAGAAGCAAGTATTTTTAGTCTGGCATGAAGGAGGCAGCCCTGCGAGTGGAGTGTTGCGCATGAGTCCTCACTTTCCAGCACAGCACCCGCCTGTTTATGCTGCAGGAACAATAAGCACATTGTCTTGCCCGCATGTGTTTACTGTGCTTTTGAACCGTGCAAGCATGCAGGAAAAGTGGGCCTCAGGCTGCAGAACACCCTCCCCCCTTCCCACTCATGTAGCCATATTTCTGTGCTACTACTACCTTCAACTACACGCTGAGTCATACTGCGCGGTGCTCCGAATATTTTGGCTGCCCTTTTTTTAGCTACGTGAGCTGTAACGGAGAGCAGATGTGTTTAATGATTGATGTGATGACGTTGCTTTTATTGAGAGCAGAAAAGTGCAATAATTAGAGGAGGGTCAAAGGTTGCAGTCTCATCCGTCATGTGAGAGGAGGAATTGTTTGAGAAACTATATTGTCATCAGTTTAATTACATGGTTGAGTTAGCCTCTTGAAATGAATTCATTTTCAGGCGTTAATCAGGTACATAATAATAAATACTCCTGTCAGCGTTACCGATGCCATGTCTGCTCTACAGGCAGTATGTGTTGTGCTAAAGACATCTCCTGCAGGTTACAGGTTATTACACCTGTTATTTGAGGTGTGACATTCATTTAATGACACACCTGGCGATGAGTTGGGGCATGACGTTGATTAAAGAGGAGGAATTATTTTTAGGAAATAAGGAAAATGTATTTAATGTCTACAGTTTTGTTGCCTGGTATCAGTCATATACATAACGCTCATCTGTTAGATGAGATGAAGCTCTGCTTCCTGCTCGCAGGTGACAACATCCTGGCTGTCCTCAAGCACCTACTTATGTCTGAAAAGTTGGCCGACTCCTCTGAGTATCGTCATGGCAACATGGTGTTCTTCGACGTGCTAGGCGTGGCCGTGGTGGCTTACCCAGCACGTGTTGGCACCATCATCAACTACATGGTCGCCTTGGCAACCTTCGTCTACCTGGCCAGGAAAGCCTCTCTGCCCGGAAACCGAGGTTGGCCGAATAATGACAAACACTTGTCATCATCATTATTATTA
The DNA here is from genome assembly GCF_027744805.1 of Dunckerocampus dactyliophorus. Taxonomy (NCBI): domain Eukaryota; kingdom Metazoa; phylum Chordata; class Actinopteri; order Syngnathiformes; family Syngnathidae; genus Dunckerocampus; species Dunckerocampus dactyliophorus. Next base: position 14,802,221 of record NC_072835.1, read on the forward strand.
TTATTATTATTGTTATTGTTGTTATTAATAGTAGTGTTATCCTATTTTGCTAACATTTGCATCAATGTGCCACAGGTGGACGCTATGTTCGAGATCTGACCTGTGCCACCGGCGTGGTGGTGCTCAGCTGGTTGGTCACCCTACTGTCGGTCCTGATCGTGGCTGTCCTGGTGACGCTGCTGGGCCGCTCCATGTTCTGGTACAACCACTTCTACGCCTCCGTGTGTCTCTACGGCGCCGCCGCCACAGGGAAGATGGTGCTGGTGCACACGCTGGCCAAGAACCTCTACTATGGGGTGAGCTCTCCTCTCTTTGACGTAGCATATGAGGTCAGGATGGTGCCGTGGAGTTTTTCACTAGGTCACTAGTACCTATGATGATAATAATAATAATAATAATAATAATAATATATAAAGAGAGAGTATATTTGTATATTCCGAATTTTGTGACTTTTTTACTAGTAATATTTTTTTCATAACAAAAGTTTTTTTACATTTTATTTTTTGTAGTATTTTTTGTAAAATAAAATAATGTTAATATCATAGATTAAAAAAAATAATAATTTAGCCAATATTTTATCCAATCAATTTTTACTGTTTTTTGGGGGTTTTTTACCCCCCAAAAATGTTAATTAAATAAATGAATATTTTACAATTTGGTGACTTTTAGCCTGTATTTTATCCAAAACACAAATAAATTGTTTAGTTGTTGTTGTTTTTTTAAAAATTATTGGTTATTAATAATATTTTGGTGCTAAAAACAATACAATAAATGAATATGTATATATTTGTATAAAGAAGTTGGACTTTCCCTTGAACAGTTATCATCAGTGCAGTATAACACAGTATAAAAAATATTGAATATACATATTTTTCTTTCTACAAATAAATAAAATAAATAAACGATGCTTGGTTAAAATCATTCACCTTACAATATACTGTGTCTCATGCATTTAAAAACACTACATAAAAGGATTATGGCGAAATACAAATAGATACTCTCACTTCATGGAAAAGGAAAGTTAGGACTAAGGGAAGTTTAGTGTGATCATCAGTCAAGGCCAAAGATGAAATGAAATCGAATGGGCTTTTTTTGTTTTCACTCAAGCCAGAAAGAATGTGGTCTAACTGGACCGGACAACTGATAACTTCCTGTCAACACAATGTTCCTCATTGCCTTGTCGTTACAATCAAGGTTAAGACCTGCTCACGTTATTTCTCCAACTCTTGATCCCTCATGACGACCTTCTCGCGTCGCAGTTATTTGTTCCTCTTCCTTCATGCTGGTGCCTGAACACACGGTGTCATTGTGTGTGCGTGCGTGCGTGTGCGTGTGTGCGTGCGTGTGTGTTAAAAAAGATAGACATGTGTAGAGATTCAACAACAGCTCTATTGAAAAGCACGATGATGTCTTTGCTGCGTGGAACTCCTCTACAATGTGCTGTTTAATACCGGCAAAGAATTGGAGTAGTGGACAAAATGTCGTCCATTACAAGAGCTGTATTTAAAATAATCATTACTTGTAGACACTGAGACCTTCACTAAGGTCAAACTGCCATCCACAGATCTGTCTGATGCATTGAATTAAAAAATGACCATTTTCCAGGCAATGTTATTTCATTCCAAACCTTTAATACCCAACAAGCTTCTTTCTTTCACCATGGCACCATCTGCTGGATCTGAAGGGTCACTGACCCAAATTGGCCAATTGCAAGTGGACTAGAACTCATAAAAACTTCATAACTTCATAAAAACATAAAATACAGTAAATACATTTCTTGATCATGATCTGAAACAAAGGGTAAGAGCTTCTTGTTTTGCGCTTGTGGAACCTCGTTAAAATTGAGTATGTATTGTGTATTTTTTAGCTAACAGGCTGTCTAACTAGATAGGTAGTTAACTGACGATGTGGCTAACGAGTTAATTATCTAACAAACTAAGTACCTCACAAATAATTGGGGTAAATAGCTAACAGGTTAAGTGGCTAACTAACTAGCTAAGTAGCTAACTAACTGATTTAGTAACTTAATAGCTTAATACCCAACTAAATGGCTAACTGATTAGCTATGTAGCTAACTCACTAATTGTGTAACAAATAAGTAAAACTTAGTAGCTAACTGAATAAGTAACTAGCTAACTGATTCAGTTAGTAAATAACTAAGTAGCTACATGGCTAAGTAACTAACTGAATGATTAACTGAGTAGCTAAGTAACTAACTAGCCAAGTAACTAGTTCTAATTAGGTAGCAGCTGTAGCTAAGTGGCTAACTTAGACATTATCTAACTAGCTTAGTGGCTAACAGGCTAATTAGTCACAAATGTTAATAGCAAAGTAGCGAACATTACACAGTGCAGGTGTCTTGAATATTAGGTTGCGGAAAAAGCATAATGTTACCAGAATAAAGTCAAAATATCATGAGAATAAAGTCATGATGTTACGAAAAGAAAGTACAACTATTTGGAATTGTAATTGTCTGAGAATAAAGTCAGTATATTAGGGGAAAAAATTGTATTCTAATGAGAAAAAAGTTGAAATTTTACTAGAATAAACTCGCAATATTATGTGGCAAATAATGTCATTTTAGTAGCATAGAGTTGAAGTATTAAAGAGATACGAAACAAAAATAAACAAAGTAATGCTGGAATTTTTGGAAAATGGGGCAGCATGGCTCAGTTGGTAGAGTGGTCATCTCCCCACCTGAAGGTTGTCCGTCCATCCGCCGTCCTCCCGTGATCATGTCGAAGTATCCTTGGGCAAGATACTCAACCATCAGCTGCTCCTGATGCTGCGTCATCAGTAGGTAAATGTGCTAACGGTGTCAAAGTGCTTTGATTGCCTTGGAGGTGGAAAAGTGCTATACAAGTGAAAGACCATTTACCAAACTTAGTTTGTGGAAAAGTAATGAAAATAAAGTAAAAAAAAAAAAAAAAAACAGCAAAAATGGTAAAAAATGAGCAAAGTTTATACTAATACGCTTTTTTCACCTGTGTCACAAAGCTTAGATGCGTTTTTTTTTCTTGAAATATAGTACATAACCTCCTAGCATATCTACATGTTGCTTTACAAAAGCTCAAAGTGGCCCTTGCTTCCTTTCATTTTTAGGGTGTGCGTCTGGTGGAGCTGGGCGACCTGTACTTTGACGTGAGCCTGCTGCTGTGGTGCTGCAGCCTGGTGTGGTTGACCCAGCGGGGCCTTTGCTCCGCCTACGTGCCCATGCTCATGGTGGCCTTCCCCCTGGCCACCAAACTGCTGCTTGCCAAGGAATTTAAGAACAGAGGCAAACATTTGTTTTTCTTGGAATAAAACTCCACATGATTATGTAGAGGGGTAAAAGCTAACTGGTAATGTTCTGTTTGGGTAGGAGCGTCATTTAAGTACAGTGTCCTCTACCTGCTGGGTCTGGCCTTGCCCTACCTGCACTTCATGTTTCTCATTTGGGTGGTGTTTGAGATCTTCACGCCTATCATGGGGCGCAGCGGCACCGAGATACCACCGGAGATGGTCTTGGCTGCCATGGTTACCATTGGGACTATATTGATCTCTTCTTTTTTCGTGAGTGTCCCTCCACAAGCCACTTGTTGTTCAAATTGGTCCACTCGTAACTCCCATCATCTCTCAGATTCATTTCATCTACCTGGTACGGAGCACAAAGTGGACCTTGGCGGGTCTGGCATCCATCTTTATGGTCATGTTCCTGCTGGTGTCCTGCAGTCTCCTCTTTCCCTATTCGGGAAGCGCCGACAGCCCACGGCCCAAGCGGGTCTTTTTGCAGGTTCACTTGCAACACACACGCACACACGCGGACACACACACACACACACACACACACTATGATTTGTGCAATACATTTGTAATGTTGAACCTGAGTCTCCAAACTAACCTTTTTTACATTCCATTACAATGCAAAATAACAAAGAGAGCGTTATCAGCCTTAAAAAGCAGCCAAAAACGACTGTGATGCAGATGCTAAGTTCCCCAGTCAGGGGAACCTCACTCCATTTACCCCTCAGTTTTTAATGGACCTGAATTAACAGCACTGACGAGATCAACCACCACCACCTTCCTGTTTTGCCATGAGTTAGTTCTTGAATTCAATAGTGTTTCTCACCTCAGTAACCCAAAAGAGAGCCAAAGAAAGTTGCAAGTAACAAGCATTTTGATCAAGAAGGTGGTGGCGGTTGATCCCGCTGTCACATCGTGTCTTTGGGAACAGTCACGCCTTCAATGAAGGTAGAAGTGACCTTAAATGATCATTTATTCCCATCATTCATCTTTTATTTACATTTGTAATTGTTTTGTGCATGTGGAGCTGTAATTATAAACTTATAAAAACGGGTTTTTTGTTGCCGTTTTCGAGAGTCTAGTGATGTAAACGTGGTTGACTTCAGTTCCGGTTGCCATTTTGTGAGCTAGGTAATACACGTGCTAAGTTGTAAACTCACATTGCAAACCGAGGCAAAATCTCTATGCCGCTTATCCTCAATTGTGCTGCAAATCTTCAAGTGGTGTTTAGTTTTAATTCATTTTTTATTATACGGTGGTTAACTTGTTTTTATTGAATGCGCTTTATGTTTAAGTTTGACACAACTCTTCAAATGGTTTCTTTAGTTTTATTATACCGTGGTTAACTTCTCTTTGTACGTCTGGATGACAGTTAAAAAGTAAACAAGTTAGTTTGTTGTATGTCGGCAGCATACGACGCGGACCTTCCACGATCTCCAGGGCCGGGTGGAGAGTCGGGACTCGGGTGTGTGGATCAACAGCTTCGACTACACAGGCATCCAGCACATCACGCCGCATATCCCTGAGATCAACGATAGCGTTCGCACGCACTGCCGCGAGGACCGCCCCTTTTGCGGCTACCCTTGGTTTCTGCCTGTCAAGTTCCTCAGCAAGTCAGTGACTTTTGAACTTTTAACTCTCAACCTGGATGCCTTCTTTTTAATCCTTAGACTTTCTGTGTTTTTATAGGAAGAACTGGTATCTCCCTGCTCCACAAGTGTCTCCTAGCTCTCCGGTGGAGTTCAGCCTGGTGTCCAAGGAGGAGACGACGTGGGGAACCATCAAGATGACCTTTGACGTCAAAGGTTTGAGAGTCACGTATTTAATTATGGCAGCTCTGGTAGTGCAGTCTGATAACTGTATGTTTGTCCATGTAGGTCCGAGTCACATGTCGCTGTACTTGATGCCTCATAAAGGAGCCAGCCTCTCCTCATGGTCCTTTGGTGACGGCACACCTCAGTTTGACCTGAGCGGAGAATATTTTGTCTTCTATTCGCACGGCTTGGACGCGCCCACGTGGACCTTCTGGTTTGAAATACAGGTATTCAACACGACATCAACGCAACTTTATTACTTATTATTTTGAGTCATTGTGATGATTTCTACTGAGCAAGGTGCCCGTTGGCACTCACAACTGATGGGAGACGCAGTTTATTATAGACCTGCCAACATGTACACATTTTTCTGTACCAGCCATGCATTTTACTCATGAAATGTCTTCAAGGTTGGCAGGTCTGTTATAGTATAACACGTCTATGTCATGTCTTGGTTACTTTCCACTGTGTTTATGATATTCATTGCCTCAAATGACTGACATATCAAAATATCCATCCGTCTGTTTTCTATGCCGCTTATCCTCATTAGGGTCGCGGGTATGCTGGAGCCTATCCCAGCTGACTTCAGGCGAGAGGCGGGGTACACGCTGGACCCGTCGCCAGCCAATCGCAGGGCACATATAGACAAACAACCATTCACACTCACATTCATACCTATGGACAATTTAGAGTCACCAATTAACCTAACATGCATGTTTTTGGAATGTGGGAGTAAACCCGAGTACCCGGAGAACATGCAAACTCCGCACAGAGATGCCCAACGGAGATTCGGACCCAGATCTTCCCGATCTCCTGTGTGGTCAACATGCTAACCACTCGTCCACCGTGCTGCCCCGTATCAAAGTATTGATCTTTTAATTTGAGAATTGATTTTAGAGCCTAAAGATCTGGTATCATAGGTATCTATCCGCACATCTGTACTCGTGAGAGGTAACGTAAGCTAATGGCGTTTCTGCATCGCCTCTGAGTTTGAATTAAATTTACGAGCTCAAAGGTAGCATAAGTTTTGGACTGAAAGATGTAACTATCGCTATGAAAATGGCTTAGTGTTTCACAATAGCTGGATCTGCCTCGCACCTTAAAAGTAAAAGTAAAAGTAAAAAAATATTAGTTGGCGGCGGCGGCGGCTCTCAAGAAGTCAAACGCTCTCTATGCTGCTGTTGTTGACAGAAGTAGCGTTCGTTGCAATGGACTCAGTGAATTCAGTGTGCCCAGGAAGGAAGCACCGGTTATTCTTAAAATGACCAAAGTACTGTAAGTAGTACATGTTATCATGAATGTACCTGTTACTGCATGGTCACAACATGTATATAAAACAATAGGTTTTTGCAGGTCCGTATTGGCGAACTAGGTGAATCCCATTACGTGCATTGTTAGCTGCCTCTTGCTAGCAGTTTTTCTCTATTTAGAACGCACAGAAAAGAGAAAGACGTGTGTTCATGTCTCACATAAGGATTGTGGATGATGGGCAAAATTATGCAGTTTTGCTTTACAGTGGGGCATGGCATTAATATATATTTTTTATATATATATATATATATATATATATATAAATCTTCTAACACATTTCTGTTGTTCATCACCAGCCGCCCAGCAACCCGTCCCCGTCAGGCCCCGAGGGAATTATCTCAGTGGCTATCTCTACTCACTATTTCTTCGGAAAGGACCAGAGGACACCTCAGCTGGAAGAAATCCTGCACAGGTTCCCCTCTTGGGCTTTCCCTTCATCTTGGGTTAGCACTTATGACATGTACAGATACTGAGGGTGCCGCCCCCTCTGCTGCTCCCAGATCAGCTGAGATGTGGAGGAACTGTAAGTGGTTCTTGCTGCCTTTACACACAACCTCCCTCCCTACACACACACACACACACACACACACACACAGCCTGAGAGACCCCCACCATCACTGTGTCTAACCAAGCGAAGAAATCATCTCACTTCCTGGTCGGCGCAAAGACGTGGGGAGGGGGGTCTTCCTTTTTATTTATCTCAAATCTGTGGTGCCTTTTTTTCACCATCTCTTTCTCCCCCACTCTATCTTTCTTACCTCGCACCCTCCGTTTGCACTCTCATGCTAACACGCTACCTCTCCTCTTCATCAGCAAAAGCCTCCTTCCTTTGCTAACAACAACAAAACACTATTAGCGTTGCAGTTTTCATGCTCTAACTGGAAACCTTTTTATGTTGCATCTACTGCTACTTCACCCGTTATCATTTGTGATATTAGCAACAAAGCTAATCGCTTGTGCGCGACAAACCCAATGCAGACAGCTGTGCCTGGAAGTTAAAACAAAATATATTAAGCTGTGAAATCCACTTTTTTGGTTTTTGTTTTTAAACATCAGACCTGATAAATGTTCAGGCGAGAAAAACCAGCAAGGCAACGTCAGACATTGTTGTTTATCTTCATGTGTTGTCACGGTAACAGCGCATCCGTGAACATCTTTATATACTATGCTGTTTGCTAGGGATGGGCATCATCATCATCATCATCATAACAATTATAAATAATAATACAAATGAACAATTTTATACATAGTAATAACAACTGAAAAGTAGATACAAATCTATTAATTACTTTTATATTAATTTTGTCCATTCTGTGGAATTGACTGTTTGTGAAATGGCTAGTGCACTACTTGGCTACTACCAGCAGAGGCGCTGTTGATTCAGTCTCAACTCAAGTCTGCTCAATACAAGACACTGGCATGGAAACATTAACAAAGTGTAAAAAGTAACAATGAATTCATTGTAACTGTGATTTTATAAACCCACTAAAAAATTAGATTTGCTCATAACTGATGGTAAATCTTTCCCCAGTAATAAAGCATATTTAATAAATAGCAATTCTGTTTTTTTCCTAATTAATAAAAAAGTAAATAAAAATGTTCCCCAATTGATAAAAATGAGAAAAATGTACAAAAAAATGTATTGTAAGTTCTCAACAAAATAAATCTAATGCCCATCCCTAGTGTTTGATGGATAATATGCATTGTTATTCTTGCCTGTATAAGTGGGCCACATCAGCCGACACTGTACTGTCACTGACACTGTGTGCCACTTTAGTAGTCGTCGTAGTAGTAGTAGTACTAATAATAATAAGTCATGAGATTACTGAACGCTGCTATGACTACTTCCTACTGTCAAAAATAGCGTGTGACCTCCTTCGTCCTCGCCACCTATCAGCCCACCCCCATCCATCACACATCACAGATTGTTTGCACTCACTTGAAACTCTTTTCACATTGATTGTTGAAACTGCTGACACGGGCCGCCAGTGTACAGGACAAATACATCTCCTGGACAAAAGTATTGGGACACTTGAGGTCAGAGATCACTGCTGTTTAAGCTTAATTGATTAATAGGTGTGTCTCAACATTTTTGTCCATACAACACAATTTTGATTGTTCTAGATCATTGCAATGGAAGGAGTACCCACTTTGATTAAGGAACTAATTAAAATATTACTACAGTGGAACCTCCAAAGCTGAACAACACAAAAAGTGGTGCAATTTGGAGCACCCCCTGATTTTCATGGTAAAATTCATTAAAACAATAACATACTGTACACACATTAACGTAAATACATTAAGTATACAGTCGTCCCTCGCTATATCGCGGTCCGAATATCGCTCACTGTGAGTTAAAAAAAAACCAAACATCATTGCAGTTTCGTGGTTGCCTATGGCAAAGTCAAATAATATTGAAAGAGGCATCAGGGATGTTATGCGACATTGCGTTAGATTACATTACCTTTCACACTACATGGAGACTGGCTACTGAGCCGACATACCATGGCTGAAAGGGACATGCTAGGGCTGAGATGGAGTAAAAAAAAAAAAAAAAAACGTTCTCCTCTCATTCCGTGTGGAAGCGGTACGTTTTTGGCTTCTCTGTCCTTTTTTTCCCCACTTTTCAGTGTAGAATCAGTAAATTGGAGAGGCTAACTAGTTAGCTCGGTAGCTTGCTATGCTAGCAGCGGCTGTCTGTTATGTCCATGCAGAGATCCTGCACAACGTGGTGTAAACAAAGAATAAGTGTAAAAGGGACTATCGGGGCGTTATTTCATGTCTACAAGGCTCAAATAATGTTGAAACCTGCATTTAGAAAGTCAAAACAGTTTTTTTATGCTCTTAACTACAAAAATATTCCATTTATTAATATTGAATCCTACTTTGTCGAGATTGACTTACCACGGTCGGGTCTGGAACCAGTTAACCACAATAAATGGGGGATAACTGTACACTACAGTGCAATACCTTTAAAATGCCACTAGCTGATAATACACTTAAAAAAGGTGATCTGATGTGACATTTGGACCCTGGAACAAACTCATTAAATTACATTACACATTTAAATTTACATGATTTCCTATGAAATCAACCAGCATCACAGACTGTCTTCCACTTTGGAAGTTCCACTGTCAATTTTGTATATTCTTTTGTTACTTGTTACTGTAAATGGCAAAAGAAATAAATGGTTGAAGTATCAAGAGTGTAAGCATATTAGAACAAGGCGTCTGATTTAAAGTTGTAGCACCGTCATCTTCACAGTTTGTCCACAATAACAACACAAATAGAAATAGTTTCAACTGTTGATGAGAGCTATCATAGGCTACATGTTGGAAAGTCTTAAAGCCTGTAGAAGTCAAAGCTGTTTTTTGTTTCTATCCAAAAAGGTTTTAACTGCTTTGTTTTATTATTATTTTTGTTGACCATTCACTCATTCCTCCTTCAATAACTTTTTGATACTTCAGTTTTCTTTTTTCAATTTTAAATACTGACCATCTTTTTTGAGTATGTGATGGATTTGACACTTTACCTCTAACTGCTGTTTTTGGTTTGTTTAAAAAAAAAAATGCAGTTTTGAATCGAGTTCCTATGGACTGTTGCGACTGGGATTGTGGGTTTAATACTTCATTGATTTTACATGATGACAAAGCTTGAACGAAATAAGCACTTCTAATTAAAAAAAGCTTATTATTACATCAATGTTGTTTGTACGTCTCTGTTTGGCGCTCAACTATTAGGGGTAAGGTATTTATGAGGGGACAAATGTTATTGAAAATAAAAATTTAAATACATTTTGCCAAAAGCCTACTCAAACACAGTAACCCAAGTAAATGTAATTTGTTACTTTCTTAGGCTTGGACAGACTTTATTGAGCCACAAGGGAAACTACTTCACTGCAGTAGCTCAATTGCAAAGAAAAAGAAAAAGACACTTAAATAAAATGCAATGCAATATGAATAAACTATAATAAAATAGAAATAATATAAGAAACAAGATTTGCATATTTACAAAATTCTAAATGAATAAACCATAATAAAATAGAAATAATATACAGGTATATAATATACAGGTATATAATATATATATATATATATAATATCCATTTTCTATACCGCTTCTCCTCTTTAGGGTCGCGGGGGCATGCTGGAGCCTATCCCAGCTGACTTCGGGCGACATGCGGGGTACACTCTGGACTGGTCGCCAGCCAATACACATATAGACAAACAATCACTCACACTCACATTCATACCAATGGACCATTTAGAGTCGCCAATTAACCTTTCGTTAACGTGGGAACAACCCATGCGCACACAGGGAGAACATGCAAACTCCACACAGAAATGCCCCGGGGAGCATCGAACCCAGGCTGTTACTGTGTTGGCCAACATGCTAACCACTAGACCACCGTGCGGCCATAAAATGAACAAGATTTGCAATTTACAAATATTGAGTAAAAATATAAGTACAAGTAAATTTACACTACAAGGGAGGAAAGACAGTACATCGCAATAATGCTATGAATGAATGACAAATAATACAGGATTATCTTTTACCACTGCCCCTCTATTGTCCAATGGAGTGAGTGGGTGGGTGGGGTTGTCCATGCAGGAGAGCTATTTGTCCAGTGTCCTGTCTCTCAGTGTCACAAACGCCTCCAAATCAGTGCCGATGATTTGTCCTGCTTTCTGGATCAGTTTGTCCATAGTTGTTTTTGTCCTTCTTGCTGGGGCTGCTCCCCCAACAAGCCACAGCAAAGTACAAGGCGCTGGCTACCACAGAATGGTAGAAGATCTCCAGCAGCTTGCTGCACACGTTGAAGGACCCAAGCTTCCTCGGGAAGTACAGTCTGACCGCATTGCTGTTGCCCTTCCAGTACAGTCTGCTGTTCATGTGGACTCCCAAGTACTTGTAGTGGTCCACCACTGCCACCTCCTGGCCCTGAAAGGTGATGGGCTCCACTGGAATCACCGTCCTCCTGAATAGGAGCAGGTGGTTTGCCTGTGACCACTCTACAAAGTCAAAGTCAGCGATCAGTGTCCTGCACTCCACCTCCTGTCCATTTCTGATACACCTAACCACCTGAGAGTCATCAGAGAACTTCTGCAGGTGGCTGGACCCAGAGCTCTACTGGAAATCAGAAGTGTACAGAGTGAACAGGACTGGAGACAGGACAATCTCCTGCGGGGCCCCGACACTACCGACCACAGTATCAGACAGGAAGCTCCCCAGCCGCACAAACTGGTGCCTGTTAGACAAGTAAAGGTCCAGGGAAAGGGCCACCAGGGGTCTCAACTGAACCAGCACGAGTCTATCAATGACTTTCATTGTCTGGCCAACCAGTCTGAAGTTGTTGAGGCCAGATAAAATGGGCTTCTTGGTCACCGGCACTATGGAGGATGTGTTCCATAGTCCCGGTATACTTCGAGCTTGAGACTGAGGTTGAAGATGAAGTGCAGGATCCCAGTAAGCAGAGCAGCACACATCCTCAGAACGTGGGGTTGACATGGTCCGCGCCTGCTGACTTGGCTTGGTTGACACAATCTAGCTGCCTTTCCACCTCTGAAACTGCACGGCTAAATGTGTGTTGTGTTCTACAGTATATGAGATTTCGTGTGACAACACAAAAACTCGCATCTTTAATCTTAATAGCCGTTAAAAATCAAATACAGTATATGTACTTTGCAGACATCACCACCACCACGAGGTGTCAGTGCTGCTGCTGCCATGCAACCTAGTGTGGTTATGACGTCACATGTCAACACCAAGCAAACTTGGCAGCCGTAGCCAATCAGCGTCGAGTAAAAAGATGGCGTCGGTGAGGCACGGAGGAGTCCGAGCTGAGCGCCTTAACGTCCGTAAACACCTCCGTTACGGACACCGCGAGGACTGATTGACCGGTGGGACCTTACGTTTATCATTACGGGAACTATTCTCTGGGTGTTGGAGCGTCTGTCCGGCTTTACCGCTGGTTGTTTTCAGTCAGAGAATCGCCGCTGCCTCGGGGAAGCTCATTAGCTTCAAGTTGGCTCCGCTAGCCAGTGCTACCCGTGTAGCTTGATCGTTCATGAACCCACAGCCAGCACAGTTAACATCGTCTTCTTTCGCACTGTTAATAATTTATTTTCCACCTACGATCACGACCAAACATGCGGAAACTGGGTTAAAAACACTTGTAGCGGTGGAGTAATTAAAAGGGGCCAGTCTGGCATTGCGACATTTTTTGGCCAGTCGAGCCGGAGCCACTTGGCCATCATGTATTTCCTAACCGGCTGGCCACGGAGGCTGCTTTGTCCCCTGCGGAATGCGGAGGAGCCCTTCCACATCCAGCCCAGCTCCCAGAGGTTCTACTTCGCCCTACTTTCCGAGACGCAGCTCAGCATCTGGTTCAGTCGGGTAAGTAAAGTGATGGCGCTCTAACAGTGTGCACGGGCTTCTTGTAGTATATTTATATTCGCCTCACACATAATTACGTCTATTTATTCGGCTAGTGTCGCAATGTTTATAGTGGTTATTGATTTTTTTTCAAATGCAAAGGAATTTACTTCTGCTTCAATAGGCTTGCATCTAAATTGTTGTCATGGCTACTGATTTAATTTTGTTGTGGTTACTGATGTATGTTTTTCAAATGTAAAGGCATTTCTGCTTCAATAGGCTTGTATCAAAGTTGTTGTCATGGCTACTGATTTATTTTTGTTTCAAATATGAAAAAACATGTAAACAAACGGGGCTGTTTCCAAGCAACTGCACCCTAAATCAATCAGGTTGAATCTTAGTCCACATAAGGAATGTTTTGTGTCAAGACTATCACAGATAATCCTGACATGAACAGCTGTTGATAATTCATCTCTCCATCCATTTTCTATGGGTCCGGAATGAGCTGGAGCATATCTCAGCAGATTTATGGGGTACCCTGGATTGGCCACCAATCAATCACAGGGTACATATAGACAAACAACCATTTACGCTCACATTCCCACCTATGGATAATTTAGAGTCTTCAGTTAGGCGAACATGCATTCTAGGTCGTACCTGAAGACCAGGAGAAAACCCACGCAAGCAGGGGGAGGACATGCCAACTTCACAAGAGATGCTCCAACTGAGGCTGAAACACAGAGCAGGCATGCTCGTTGCTATTCCACCATGCTGCCGCTGTGCAACAGAAGCAAAATATTAGAAACAGCTCTTAAGCAACAATAATTGTATCACATTGTTGAATGTATGCTCATATCTGGTCGTTTCAAACTTTAGGACAAATGTTATGTTTATGTGGCGGCGTGGTTATCATGCAACGTTTGTCGTTAGGCGACCTTTGAACACTCTTAAGTAACTACTAAGACTTTCGAATCTGTTGACTACTGTTAGTATATCTCTTTACTACAAAGATAGATACTTTATTAATACATAGGCAAAGGTAGTACAATTTGGAATTCCAACACCAGAATTTTCTGGAAAATCATGGCTTAAAAGTCAAACAAACTTGCAGTTGAAACAGTCGATCAGCAAATCCCGTGAGACTCAGTGAACTGTCGTTATAGCCAGAGAACAGGAAATTGCTCAGTACAGTATAAGCAAAATATAGATTAAATATCATAAATACCCATCAGTTCAATACCTAAGCACCACTAGGCTACAGTGCCACTTCCATGTTTCCTTCCCATTACGATCTGTCTGACGTCTTCGAAGTGGGAGGATTCGTACTGTTAGGTTTGTTATATTATAATTAACAAATCTTTACACTTTTATGGCAGGTAGGAATATTAAAATGTTACTTAAAACATCATCTATACAGTTGTCCAAAACATCTGTTAAAGTTTGGACAATTGAGCTGTTTTTACCAGTAATGACAAAGAGGAAAAGAGTGATGATAACCATAGAATCGTAAATGGAGCACAGGAACACATCAGGCTGCTCAATACAATATGAGTAAGGCCCTATGTTTTCAATGTTAACGGAATCAAGGACGGAATTGCGGAGTTGGCCAATAAAAACGGAATCGCCTATGGAATCTTGCAGAAATTGACATATTGCGGATGAAATGCTGTCATCGTGAGGAGAAGGAACATTTCTGTGGGCAAATACTGTATTTCCCCGGAGGACCACTAAATCGTGGAAGAATGTCATCACAAAATATGTCGAAATGGCTACCTGAAACACCGGCAAAAGTTGTCAAAAGGAGTGTGAATGGAAACTAGCGAGGTTAGCTTAGTTCAGTAGAGCATGCTAGTGCGGCTGTGTGTGTGCGCGCGACTCAGGCTGTATGAATGTGTTTATACCGTGTTGTGTTTTACCGCTTGTTAATGCAAGCCAGCGTTTTACGATGACCGCTGGCACCGTTCTGAGTGAAATAAGGACGAGAGGCATGTTTATTCTTGCTCTCAGCTCGTCTCAACCGTCAACAGATATTGTCAATACACACAACACACTTCCGCTCTTCAAAATAAGAGTGCTCTTTGCCACGTACTGTAATTGTGTAAACAAAATAAGGGCCTCATAAATAGTATCTTACATTAATAAAGCAATTGGAATTGCATTGGTGACTACGTCTCCTAAACCACAAGCACGGGCAATACTCTTGGTTGAGGATTTGGTAGCAATGTGCAAAGGCTGACATCCCTTTAGACAAGTTTGTGAACCCACATCCGTTTATGAAATACTGGGCAAATTATCCAGTGATGAATTGCATCAATAAATGTAAGGACACTTTGTTCACTGTCACAAAAGTACACATTCTATGCTGGTAAAGTAGGTGTAAAAGGTAATGAAAAGGGATTTTTAAAAATTAAAATGGAAAAGTCAAATTTGGGAAAAAATAAAATGGATTTCATAGGGCCCGATATGAGAAATAGAATTATTTACAAATTATTGCAAATCTTCATTCATTTGACTAATACCTATAAAATGCCATGAGTGTAATGCGAGTTCAGTGAAGCCTTCCTTTTACTTATCCATTATGTTTGTCTTGTCTGAGTATTTGTTACTTACTTTAGTTTGAGTATACGCTGGTTAACGTCTCTTTACAGTTACAATGTTGCATAAAACATGCTCGTCCCGTTGTTTTTGGTTTGTTTTTTGTTTTTTTACAGTCGAGTTGTTTAAAATGGGAATCCAAATGGACTATTTTGAACATGACAGTTTTATTGTTTCCATGTATACTCTTGCAAGCAGTATTCTGTAAAACTGACAAATAAAAATGGTGGATATTGTTAGTTGATGACTAGTGAAGCTCCGAAGTGGGGAAAAAAGTAATTGTAGGACAGCGCCTCTGAGCGCATTGTTTATTGTAGCGAGTCGTTCAGTACCTTCAACAATGGATCAGGGTCACTGTTTATTTCCTGAAGTTTCGCCACACACAGGATGTGCCGGTGTTTTGCTTCTCTGGCCTTGCCAGTTATCAACTAGGCGTCAAAGTACCAAGAATCTTCTCTCTGCAGCGTCTGTTCCTCTCCACAGATGTAACTCGCACATCTGTTAAATCCATTGTTTAATAACGTTGTAGCCAGCAGAGACTAGGGGTCACGAGCCACTTTGTTCACGAGATGAGAGAATATACTAGATTGGGTCTACAAGGACGAGACTTTAAAAAGAAAAGTAGAATGAAAAAATCTATGACAATATCTTGAAATGTACCAATACAATTTCAACTACATTACACTCTTCTGCACTGTGTGTGTATGCTACTGGCCCTGCCTCCACCCACGGAGACAAAGAGACTGTATGACTGACAAAAGGGTTCACTCTCTTCATGCTGTTGTTCTGTGGAACAAACGTGCCAAGGTGCTGAAAGCAATGCACAGACTGTATCCTCTTCCTGCCTGTTTGGAGGCGGTAGACGAGGAAAACAGACATGCGTGCACATGGCAGTATATTGAGGCCGTCGAAATTATTTGACCTGAAAACGTCTCCGTTGTTGTGTTGTCATTGACTATTATTTAAATTTGTTTGATCTGAAACATTTAAGTGTGACAAACGTACAAAAAAAAAAAAAAAAAGAAATCAGGAAGGGCGCAAACACTTTTTCACACCACTCTGTGGTTGCCAGTTCCCTAAAGGTGTGTACCGGATTTCCTGGTAATCCGGTAAAACACCCTAAAATAAGATGAGAGCAGGCCAACATCGCCAAGTACTGGCATGCACATTACAGCAGTTTGCCTTAACAACTTCCATTTTTACTTTAATTACCATTGTTTTTTGCTCCCGCTTTATAGCCAGTGTCGTTCTCCCTCAAGTCTCTTGTTTTTCAATCCCCTTTACTCCTGAACCTGAGCCAGCACCACAGGCTCAGCCCACAGTCAGTTCATTCAGGGTGTTATTACTAATCCATGTTGCACAGTAGCTTAGTCGTGTTCTATTCTCACACATGCGGCCATAAGGCGGTCGTTGCAATAGCGTGTGCTATGAGAAGTAGTGCAACGCTGTTCAAGAAGTGCATTATTTTTGGCTTCAAGCAGGGCAATATAACTTTATTGTCGCACTGTAAAATAGGAATGAATCAGCTCTACCTGCGCAGGTGACATTATAATGTATTAATCATGCAACACAGAAACCAAAGAAGGAGCCTTCTCTGCTAACAGTCTCATGTTACACAGCTGGAGATTTCTTTGCCCTTGGTCTGCACCAAATCTCTGTTGCTTCATTGAAGGACCATCATGCTAAAGCTTGTCATTAGGGGGGCGGTCACACTTGACATGTTTGGTGCGGTTTAAAGAACTCTTTCACGTTTGCTCTTTTTGTACTGTTAGTTTGATCAAGTTTCAACGTGATCATCAGAATCTGGTGTGCACCGAACACGTGGACTGCTTGACAGATGGTTCTCGGTCCGCTTGCAAGTGAAATCTGGTGTGATTTGGTTCACTTGAGCTCAAACGTGACACGAACCAAAGACATGGACCAGTGTTCAAATGACCGCAAAAAGCATGTAAATGTAAATGACGAATAAGAGTAGATATGTAAGACTGTGTTGCTGCTTTTTCCCTGTTTGAATGAGACGTTGCTTTTTAAAAGTATATTTTAGAAGCTTTTTTTCAACTATAAGATGGTAAAAATCGCAGAATATAAAAATAGTTACATATTCAACCCAGCAGATGGCATTTTGTTTTGGAATGTTATCATGTAAATTACATGATGTTCTCTTACTCCATCGCGGTTCACCTTTCGCGGACTTGCTGTTTTGCAGATTTATTTCAGTGCAATTTTACTGCTTTTTTTTTTTTTTTTTTTTTTAAGTGTATGAACACTGTTACTGGCCAAGCCTAGCCCTTTCAGAAGAACTGCATTGTGGGAAGTTGAATGTTGTAGTTCTGTGCCTTAGCACAGGCAGCGGTGTCTCTATTCTCTCTTCTGTCTGCACCTCCTGATTGACTGTAGACCCTCGTTTCCCTTGGTGGGGTACGTGAATAAAAATGAAAAACAATTAGTGTCTAACACTCAGACTTACGAGCGCACCTGAATGCCTCATAGCACAGAGCGATCCGCCATAGCAGAAAGAAGGAAGGAGACACAGCATGAAGCTCTTCATTGCCCTGTGTGAGTTACATTAATAAACAATAGAAAAAAACAGAAAACACTAACCGTGTGAGGAAAATACGATGACAGGAGCAATAAGTTTTAACAAGGATACAAAAACGCTACAGCCGAACGGCGGCAGGATGAAGAGGCAAGAATTACATGACCCAACCCATATACATGTACTCGTGACATATTACAGTAATATTTCACGAAAGCTGCCCTTTTAAAGTATATTTTAAATGCTTAAATAATCGATTCTTAGATGCATTGCGATGCAGACATTGACGATTATTAATCGATTCATAA
Source organism: Dunckerocampus dactyliophorus (assembly GCF_027744805.1). NCBI lineage: Eukaryota > Metazoa > Chordata > Actinopteri > Syngnathiformes > Syngnathidae > Dunckerocampus > Dunckerocampus dactyliophorus. The sequence goes on from NC_072835.1 coordinate 14,820,442, forward strand.
ATGTCAATAATCGATGCTGACGAAACAAAAAAACTGAACAAAAAGACGGAAAGCGTAAGTGCCCCCTGGACAGTATATGATCGTGCACCTAGGTGTAAGACGCTGTGCAGCATTTGGTCCCATGACACAAATACTGGTCTGAATGCTAAACAAACCAAAGTGTTTCCAATGTATCTTTGTTTTTTTATTTTGGTTTTTGGTCTGTTCCAATTTAAACCACAAGTGTGAATGCGGCCTAAATGAATGGCAGCACATCAGGAAAGACAATATATAATTTTGATGTGACTGTGTGCACTCATTCAACTGGTAGTGGGAGCGGACTGTAGGACGTCAAGTTCACTGTGCAGGTGTTATATACTACGTAGACTCCAGACATTACTCCAGTTTATACTTAATGACCCTGAAATATTTGTGAATGTTCATATAGTTGTGTTTACAACATTTGCTAATGTTTTTTGTTCCATCCAGTCATGGATGTGTTTTAAAGCAATTATTTTCTTCCTCCGCAGCCCAGTGTTTTGATTGTGAGCTACATTGAGTCTGCCAAGGCAGTGGCACAGTTTGGCTTCTACCAGAAGGCGGAATGGAAACCCGATGACTCCATGATCGCCGTGGCGGTAAGTGCACACAACAACACTACAATATGTTTTGACTTGAAATCTTTGTGGTGTTTTATGCAGAGCAGGCAGTCCAAAAGAACAACATGCACAAATAAAAGCAAAGAAGGACCGTCATAAATGTCTGTGAAAGCTCTACAATGAGGCATTTAACCTGTAGAGTTTGTTATACGCTGTTGTTGGCCCATTAAAGCATGATCGCCTCTGTCTGAAAGTTCAGAGGCGTTTAACAGTGGTTTGTCTGATCCTAGCCACAAGTTCAGTGGGTTATATTGTCTGGAATGTGAGACACTGTGCATCCCCACTTACATGGTTAAAAACTATAATAAAGTTACTGTATTGTTAGTCATATTAAGTCCCGCCTTGATGCTGGAATTTAGACTGTTGAAAAGTGCTTTTAGTAAGCCTTACTAGGAACACACCTTTTTGTAGGTCTATAGCTCTAATGCTAATTGAGCTGTGTTTGGCCACACCCGTCATAATACTCTATTTTGGGGCATTTCGTGCAGCAGACCTAGTGCAAAATAATTGTTTTCATGTTGCTTCCGTGGCACACTTGTGGTCCAGGAGGTAGGGGGAAACCTCCCACACCCTCATTGTTCTGGCAGGACCCCAAATTGTATAATAGTAGGCATAGTTGGGGACCTTTTAAGGTGCAGTGGTAGCTGGTGAATACATACAATATTGTGAACTTACATTAGTTTGGGTTATTGATCAGACAGACCCTTGATGCTTTATGTGAATGCATCAATGACTTGTGCTCCTTATCTACTATGTTGTCTGCTGATCCTTACGATGTAGTGATGTAATGCAAGGCAACAAACACGACCTTTGCAGAATTGCTGACTAAGACGAAATAATCAGGAATGCAAAAGACAACAAGGCAACTTATAAAAAGACATCACTTGTAGGAATTTGTATAGTTGTCAATGGGCATGTTATCTTTCAAAATAATTTTAATCAGTACGTGAGGTTGGTGGTTGGTGTAGATGTTTTTCATCTGTGGTTCAGTTTGGCGTGTTCATGCATCATCAGATTCATTCGGCCTAGATGTGCAGTGTGTTGTAAAATGCTCTCATGGATATTTGCATTTTCAGTTTCAAACAGGTTGTGTATGTTTTTTTGCATACCAAAACCCATCATCAGGTGTTTAAAGAGGACACACTACGCTTAAGTCCTGTATGCTCCATTGGAATGTCACTCATGTTCTGTTGTTTATATCTTAATGACATCATAGCTTGGCATCTCTTGGTGTCCTGCTCTGGGTCTGCCTCGTGCCCCCAACTTTTTTTTGTTTTCATACTTGTGGGCTAAAATACACACGAATGAGTGTCGTGAATGTGTCTGAGGAAGAAGGTCGGCCCCAGTTCCTCCTGGGCCCAGCCAAAAACAACAGGGAGCAGCGGCGGCAGTAGGAGTTAAAAATATCACTCGCCTCGCCTCGCTATTATTGTGTGCATATCAGGGAACGCCCCAAGGTAATTCCAAATTGCCACAAACATTCAAGGATGGACTTATGGGATTGTTTTGGTGCTTGAAAGGCACTTAAGTCACTGTGCCCTCATGGAACATGCTCATAGACAAAACTTTTGATTATTCCAAGGCTGATTCTGAACAGGATACAGTAGTGAATACTATTTTCCTTTTTACATTGTTGTTTAATTAAAAAGTGAACTTTTAACTCTAGTCCTGGTGTTCCCGACCAGATGTTTCACAGATGTTTGGCTGTTCACACCCTGTGAAGACCTTAAGGCGAATGTAATCCCCCCATTAAACCCCTTGCTAAGACTGCTCATATGGTCGTATATTTGTATTGATTAGTCCATATGTGAACATATGTTTATGTAGTAGGGGTCAAGAAGCGATGTAGTACTTTTATATAGTGGCTTCACATCCGGTTTCTTGGCCCAAATGGTCCCCTCTGTGTTATTATACAGTTTATTATGCACAGGCACTCTGGAACATTTTTTTTCACTAAGGATTTTCTCACCGACCGGGAATTTGCTGTTTTCACATACAGAGGTGCGTGTATTATAGTAATTTTAGCCATGTACGGATTATAAATTAAAGGTAAGTGTCACTTCAGGATTTGTCTAATGGTTTCCAAAAGAAAATTAAATATAATCAGTCCCTCCCACAAGTTGGACATTCAGCAGTTAATTGTCTGTGTGTGCAAAAAGTGCAAAAAGAAGTTAGGAAGTTATGTACAGCAATCCTTTGTTTATGGCGGTTAATTGGTTCCAGGGGGGGATAAGTCATCGTTGATGTACTACCCTGCTGATGGGGATGTCATACAACTTCATGTAAAAAAAAAAAAAAAAAAAAAAAATTATCCCTGTAATGGCTTAGATTGTATTTGTATTTTATTGCATTTAACCATTTTTATGCTTGAAAATGCCTAATTTTGCACAAAAAATATGTACAATTTGCTGATGCTTACGCATGTTTTTTGACTACTAATAACAGGCCGTAGACAACCACGAAACAGCAATCTATTTATTTATTTTTATTGTTTGAGAAACCACATAGAGTGAGGGAGTGATGTTTGAATCCAATGTAGCGAGGGACGACTGTAGTTCACTTAAACTATAAACCTGTGCTTTGTATGAGAAATTCCTTGTTTATTTCTGTTGTAGTATTACCATTTTCTTCTTTGACTTGTCATCACACACGCAAAAAGCCAAAGAAAATGTGATCACTAATTCTTGTTGAACTCATGTTGAGGTTTTTCTTGTAATTTTGGGTTGCATTCAAAGTTCCTCAAGAGCCGTACAGTTTGAATTTTGCAGTTCTGTTGTGCATAAAAGGAAACAAAAATAAGATTATTACACCAAAAAAGTTCTGAATGACACTGTACTACAGCAGCACCAAATCAGGCCCATAGATGACAAAAAAGCGAGTTTAGTTCAAAACTTGAGAGCGACTGACATTTTTGCAACAATGACTAAAATCACCAGAGCACTCTTGCCATATAGAGGATCTTTGACTGACCTTTTTTGCAGCACGTCTTTAAAAACAGCAAAGTGCCTGTCCTGTCATATAGAGGGCCTTTGACGTGCCTTTTGTAAGTGGTGAGTTTAAGGTATGACAGAGCCTTACATTGACATTATATACAAAATACTAATAAAATAGAAGGAAGAAGGTCCTTAAGTAAATTTCCCCGCTGTGGGATAAATAAAGTACATACATACACATACATAGCGTTCCGAAACGCACAATTTAGTTGAAAAGCCATATATTACAGTATGTGTTGCCTCAATGATGTGATACAATTGACAGTGTGTAATCCTGCAGCGTTTGCACTCAATTGCACCCTGGTGTTATTTAACATGTGCATGGCAGCCACTGTCTCGTCTCCTGTTTGACTGGTTGTCCCCCTTCAGCAAAGCCTTCCTATACTTAACTTAAGGTTATGACTTTGAATGTCCGCAAAGGCATGCGCGTTGTTGACCTCCGGAGCCTGTTCAAACATGCAGAAGGAGACTCAGTGTGCCATCACTTTTCAATGCTGACTTGGCGCTTTCGGTGATTCTGCTGCTTGCAAGTCCCAAGTCGCTTCTGCATTTCACAGGATTAGGTCAGCACTTAATGTGGCCTTGTCAATGCAGCATTGCATTATAAAAAGGCAGATGGCATAAAAGCAAAGGAAGATTAAGGTGCCTGGCATCTTGCGGGTTATTTTATAGCTTTAAGAAAGACTGTCAAGACTCCCCTCTGTGTGTCCTGAATGGGTCCTCGGCAGACAATGACGAGCGCTTCCTGTCTTGAGTTAATCTGCATGTGTGAATGCACCGAGGCCACTAAAGAAAGGGGCATCTCATGTTTGTTTTTGTATTTAATCTGGCAAAACAGCAAAAACACAAAATAAATTTTTTTCATGCTGCTTACGTGGAACATTGGTGTTCCAGGAGGTGAAGAAACCTTCTCGTACCCTTTTTTGGGATTCTGGCAGGACCCCAAATGTCATACAACATCTTTTTTCAAAGGGATTTTTTACTTTTTTGTCAGGACCTGTCACAAATCAGATTTTTGCAAGTTGCTTCCGTGGCCCCTTTCTGGTCCAAGAGGTGGGGGAAACTTCCCACACCTTTATCAGGGGCTAAGACAGGACATGATTTAAAAAAAGACAGGACATGATAAAAAAACTTTGCCGTTTTGACCTGAAAACGTTTCCGTGTGGATAGCCCCTGAATTTTGAGTTACGCAGGACAGATTTCTGTAAGAAAGATATTGAAATTATTATTTTATTCTGATAATTGTGTTCTTTTGTATTTAAATTTTTTTTTTAACAATTCATTTTGCATTATGCATCAAATTAAATTAAAATTTGTGTCAAATAGCACATAATTTGTTTCACACAAATAAAGGCAAAATAATTACAGCCGGGTCGGTTTGACCTGCCAACAAAAGGTGACCCTTATTTTTCCAGGACTTGGCAACCCTGATCACCAGCCACTACTTCGGTAGAGAGGGAAATTTGCTTAATTTTAGCTGTCATTTCCTTTCTTTGTTTGCCTTCACATTGTGACCATCACTTCTGTAACGATAAGAATTGTTATTGTTATATAATATATAATATATAAGTGACGCACCGGAGCGAGCTATTTCTTGTTGTGTCATAAATGTGACAAGAATAGAATATCTTGCAGCTTGATATGATGACTTCAGTGCATTTATTTGTTATTGTTCTTACCTCTGAATACTGAGGAAGTGTCTGAAAAAATACGATGCTTTGTTGCACAAAGCAGTTTGACAGATTTTAAGCACGAGTCTTGTGCTCGTTGGAGGGAGAATGAATGCAAATGTTCTTCTTTGTTACCGATTTTCACCGTCCACTTTTCTTCTAGCATCGAACTTGGAACATGACATTTTTGTACAATCCAAGGCTCCGACAGCTGACGATGTGTCAATATGCCAACTGCTCCAAAAACGAAAGTCAAAGTAGAAAAGGGCACACAGCAGTGAACTCAGTAACAAGCTGTCTGTGTATCATTGGCATGGAGACGAGAACCGCCAAACGTGCGCTGACCCAAACGAAATACAAAGTGAAGGAATAACAGTTGGGAGGCCGCAAATAGGCGGCTCGCTTGCCGAGACTGTTGATGGTCCCTATCTTAGCTGTTAGATTTTAACGCAACACCATTTAACTGGCGCCCACAGGACAAATCTGGTAAAGGTTATCCCAAACAGGATTTTTTTCTGGAAACATATTTTATGCGAGGCACAGCTGGAGGCTTCAATCTTGGCTTGTATCCCAGCTCTGTGGCAACACTGCAAACTTCCTCAAAGTAATTATCGTTGAAATGCGGCAAGCACAACAACAACCAACTTTGATGGCCCTTTTCACACGCTAGTTCCTGACAAATTTTGTCCAGTTCTTCGCAACTTTTTCGTCTTTCGGCCAATGAAAAAGACTAACACCGTGAGCCGTGCCATTACTGCACTCTCGCTCGACATAAAGTCTTGGCATTCTCTCCAAAAACTTACCAAAAATTGCTTAAAACTCTTGTGATGATTACACAGAAAACAGTATGGTGACGTGCGTCCTTGCAGAATGTCTTACTGGTATGATGTCACAGCTCAAGGGGCTACGGAGCTCAAGTTTAGCCCATTCAAACGTAAGGATCCCCACATCCGGCTGAAATAAAACAATAAAACAAAGAAGAATACTTATCTATTTAACAGTGCTCATGTAACTCTTGGCAAAATTTGATGACGCAAAATACACATTTTTGAACCAGAATTACTATCAAATTAATTAACCAATTTATCATGTTCAATATTTCTTTAGATTTATAAGTTTTATGTTTTTTTTAGTGTGCAGGAGTAGGGGGTACACGGCTGCAAGTCAAATGTCTGAAGGGTGGTACACGACTGTGAAAAGTTTTGGAACCACTGATGTAGAGGATCCTTGACCAGTGTTTATGCAGTACATTGTTTAAAAACAGTATAACACACCTCTTATATACATACAGTAGAAGAGAAAGCACTGCTGTCGTATAGATCTTTGGCTAGCATTTTTGCAGTAAATTCTGCAGAGGGCTCCTGTCATATATGGGACCTTTGACAAATGTTTATGCCAGTGTTTCCTTTATTTTCCTTTTAATTTATTTGTGGCAGCCCGCCATAAATACAAGTACATTTGGACCGCCACAAATAGATTTGCCGCTTTCACCCTTGCTCATAAGAGGACAGAGCAGAAGGGGACTGTGTTACCAACTTATATCTTGCTATATTTAGTGAGTAATCAGACTCCTTGTGATAGTCTTTTCAAAAAATCGATCAGCAGCAAATCTAGTGAAGAGTAGGCGACTCTGACATGAAAGAACAAATCGCTCTTCCCAGCAAGCAGTGAGTGCTGCCCCTACCCCATGCCCCCATCATTTTTGTTTGTGACATTAAAAACAATGACAAAAAAAGCAACAGAAAAAAGTGCATTTGTAGTTCCAGATTTGTTTGGTTTGATTTGTATGCTTTTTACTCACTTTTTGCAAATGTGAATGACCAACTATGCATATTTGGCGATTACGTCATTACGTTGATTCCCACTCCCCTTCCCCCACAACCCACACATGCCACAAATAGATTGCAGTCCTGTGAATTCCTAAAAACAGCAAAGCATTGCTGCCACGTATGCTTTAGATCTTTGGCTAGCTGTTTTGCAGTAAAGCCTGAAATACCAGATAGCTCGCAGTCAATTCTGAAAAACAGCAGCCCATTCCTGTCATATATACAGTCAGCAGTTCCACAACAGTCTTTCCTATAATAAAAATAGAGGGATTGCTTTTTTGGATGCTTCCCTGCATCGTGTCAGCCCCGTCACACTGGTGGCTTATAAGATTTTATGACTGAGAGGAAGCTCACAATGCAGCTTTTACATAATTATTGGAAAGAACCACAAAACCACTTGCTGAGGGTTCAGTTTCTGATTAGTTGACGCAATTGGGTTAAAAAAAACAACCTCGTTGGTCATACAATCACCTTTTCAGGCCTGTCCTTGGCATGTGAGATCGTCTTGTGGCGTATAGAAGGAAGTTTGATTGACTATTTGTACTGTAACTCACCACTTGCTTTGTAGGCCATTGATTGCTTCAGCAGAACTCAGTTGGCTGTGGTCCTCTGGTTCAAGCTTCTGGTTTTTATCTTGGCTGTGGTAATGTTCTGGTCTTCTACCAACAAGTACTGTCATGCAGGAAATCGCAGGAAAAAAGCTACAGGTTTACCACTTCACGGAGGACAGCTTTGTAACAAAGCAGTTACGGTATCGTAAAATAAATACCTGAGCTCTCCCAACTATTCTTTCTTTCTTTTCTTTCTTTTGACTTTTTTTTTTTTTTTTTTCTTCAGCAAATGCTGTTCGAAAAGTAGCTATTACAGTATAGCACGGTGGTAACTTTAGCTTTACAGATGCCATGTTTGCTTTGCGGGCAATTTGTGGTTAAGGCATCTGTATTAACGGCTATTACAGGCACGTCGTGGCAACCCTTGTAATTCATGAGGCTTGCAAAACAGGACACGTCTATTTGAGGTGCGTCATTTATCTATTGAAGTGGACAACATCTGATTAATTGGGTCTCAATATCTAAAAGTGGGGTTCACCATTTGCTGTTGTTAAATCCTATTGACTTGAAATTTCTTACACACCCTTTACAAAACATCCACTGTACCTTCAGGTTGTTTAGATGACACAATCTGGTTCACATATTTAGGAGACTTACAAGCACGTCTGTAAAATTTGAGCAAGATTGGTAGCATAACATGGCCGCATCAAGCAAAACGTCTTTGCGACCAGTATCCCATGAGTCATTGACCATTTGTCTAGTGATTATAAAACTTTGAGGATATCTGTATTACATGTACAGTGCAGGCCAAAAGTTTGGACACACTTTCGCATTCAATACGTTTTCTTTATTTTCGTGAGTTTGTATTGTAGATTCTCAACTATGAATGAACACGTGGAATAATGTACTTAACAAAAAAGTGTGAAATAACTGTAAATATGTCTTATATTTTAGACATGCATTTTATGTCTTGTCATTTTTTTATGATAGCAAACATGCAAACCCTTGGTGTTCTCTCTATGAACTTCATGAGGTAGTCACCTGAAATGGTTTTCACATCACAGGTTTGCCTTGTCAGGGTTACTTAGTGGAATTTCTTGCCTTATTAATGGGTTTGGGACCATGGGCTTGTATTGTGTGTGTGTGTGTGTGTCCAAACTGTTGGCCTGTACTGTATGCTCAAATGTCTTTCAAATGGGTGGTGGCACAAAAGTCATTTAAAGGGTGTGTTTTGACATTATACAAAGTGAGTTTGTGAGTGGTCAGCACTGGAGCGTGTCCTCTCGTGCATATCATACACAGGATTTGTGCTATGCTGCATGTTATCAGTCATAACTGAAGATGCAACGAGCATGTGACATACCTCTAAATAGTGATAAAATCTGAACCAAGGCTCGTATTTCCAGATGGCCCCCATGTTTATAGATTTTAGACGTGTCGAATGAGCTGCAGAAAATGGGACAGCACATGTATGTGCAAAGTTGAAGGAAAACACTACACTCCATACTCAATTACAAGCAAATGTATCAGAAGCACTTTGAGAAGCCTGAAACAATAATTGACTTTTACCACAAGAAGAAGAAAGTCAACTTCTTTCCGTGTTTCCCCAGACTGCCAAAGGCTACATCCTCCTGTTCTCTGTGCTGGGCAGCGGAGATGACAAGTACCTCTACGAACCAGTCTACCCAAAGTAAGTGCCTCCAGGAGCTTGTCACAAATATTAACACAAAAGAGAGCCACGAAACAATCATTCTTGTTTCACATTCCTAAATGACATACCAGCTGACAGATGTGGGCACGTAGGGACATATCCATTCTTGCATTTTATTCTTATCATATGTGTTTGAACAGGGGGAGCCCTCGTGTGAAGGTAACCCCGGGTTATAAGGAGGAGCAGTGTGCCCCCGCTTTGTCACTCGAGATAAAGAAGCCTGTTGATCTGGAGGCCCCCATCACCAGGTAGGCTGCTTTATGCTTTCACACCTAGCGCCAGCATTTGGGAACAACAATGAGGTGATAGAAGAAAAAAGCATTCGTAGCAGCCTGGCAGCATTGGAGAAACTTTCACTTTGTCTCCGAGCACACAACTATGGTGTGTTCAAGGACCGCTGTGAATAAATGCTGCGTGAGACAATGAAACAAAACGACATTTATGGGCTTTATTAAGCATACGTTATTTTTCCAATAAAATAATAGCTTTTATTTCCAAAATTATTATGCAGTTAAATAAAATTTTATGTAATTATTTACAAAGCTATTTTTTTAAATGTCTTTAAAAAATGTCATTTCTCCTGAAAGTGCACCTCTGACCGATTCGGCCCCACACATGGACCGATACTGGGCCGCAGCCCGATGATTGGTAACCCCTGCTATATATGGAAGGAGAGCTCTGCTTTTTTAAAGGACCTCCGGCAAAAATTGTAGTCGCTCCCAAGTTTTGAACTGAACTCCCGGGGTGGTCTGAAGTCCTTCCGGTCCGTGGGCCGCCAGTTGAAGATCCATGCACTAGACTGTATGCTGCGTGCTCATGTACTGTTTTCATCCTGTGTGGTGGATGCAATAACAGGAAAAAAGCAACCCCAATCTGTAGTTAAGCATGCACCAGCAGGGCTACTGATTAAAAACAAGAGCATCTGTTCCGTCAGATGAGAAGAAGGCAGCTTGTGGCTATTTTACCAACGTTCTTCGTCTTGTTAATTTGTAATCTGAGCAGCCCACATTCCAGAACACGTGACCTGACATGTACAGTACATGTAAGAACACGTGACCTGACATGTACTGTACAGTACATGTAAGTATATAAATGCAACGTTTGCCTTTGCATTGCATCCTCTTTATGTGCTGACAGAGAACTGTCACTTCATCCCTCTTGCAGCTTTGTTTGTTACATTGCATCTCTCCCATCACCCATTGTGTTTGTCTCCAAAGCCTCGTCATCCACCGTCTTCATTTGACAGCCGTTATATAGCTCAGCCATTGTTCAAGGTGGACAGCTCGCTTGCGTGGGTTTTGAGTGGGCGTGTTAGATTATTTTCTCACATTTTAACCAAGAGAATTTACCTCCCCTGCACAGTTTTCTTGGTCTTGATGTGTCATCTTTAGCTGTAATTCCCCAGACAATGAACTGCTGTACGCTTGCACACTGTGGTCTTTTGTATAGAAGATACAGCATAGTGTGGCACCAACACTCTTTTCTACTCCTTATTGATCTGCATTTCTTCATGCTTATGCTAGTCTACAGTCCCTCCAAGAGGAGCTGCTGGTGTGCACTGCAGACGGCTACCTTCACGTGCTGCACTGGGACGGGCTTGGCGGCAATGGACGCAAGGCCATCTGCCTCACCACCATACCCTTCTCTCTAGACCTCCAGTCTGCTCGAGGTGAGGCAAACTGCACATATTTCCTTCTCGTTGTGTGTCCAAGAAGATGTCCAAGAAGATGTCATCTCATTGTCCTGAACATTGTATATGTATATGTGTAGGTGGACCATCTTTGGACCTGGAAGGTGTTCATATCCGCTGCATGGAGTACTGTGAGACACTGGATGGCTTTGCTGCGGTACTGAGTGATGGACGTCTGGGCTTCATCACACCCCTAAGCAGCACCATCACTGCGGATGTAAGAATGCTGGTACACGAAGCCTGTGTGTTGACACGCACACATTATTGCTAAGAAATAAAATTCAAAATGAAAGCATGGAAGTATTGACTTGGATTCTACCACACCAAGTAACAAACCCATTTAATTTTTTTTTTTTTAGAATCACGCATGTACAAAAGCTTTGTTATTGTAGTCAAGACATACTCAAAATTAGAGAATAAGAATTAGAGTGTAAATTACCATATGAAAACAGACAAATCAAGATCATTTGTACACATGGAGGAAAAATAAACTGCTCAAAAAAACGTGGAAAATCCATCCATCCATTTTCTATACCGCTTCTCCTCTTTAGAGTCGCGGGGGTATGCTGGAGCCTATCCCAACTGACTTTGGGCGACAGGCGGGGTACACCCTGGACTGGTCGCCAGCCAATCGCAGGGCACATATAGACAAACAACCATTCACACTCACATTCATACCTATGGACAATTTAGAGTCGCCAATTAACCTAACATGCATGTTTTTGGAATGTGGGAGGAAACCGGAGTACCCGGAGAAAACCCACGCACACACGGGGAAAACATGCAAACACCACAAAGAAATGCCCGGGGTCGAACCCGATCTCCAGACTGTTACTGTGTTGGCCAACATGCTAACCACTAAACCACTGTGCGACCCATCTTGGAAAATGATTTTTTGAAATTTTCCAGTCATGAAAAACATGGAAAATGAGGAGGAAAGGTCAAATGTCCTACAATGTTATGCTAGAAAATTATTTATACTCGACCCTGCCTTGTGGGCAAAAGTTAAGTTATGTGCATCCATGTCTGCTGTCGCCTTATCTTCTGTGCAGCATTAAGACAAGCGCTTCTCTGCTTCTAGCTGGCACAGCGCCCCACATGACGCTGCCAGCCAATCAAATTTGCATTTTTGCTTCGAGCAGTTCTGCAATTCAGTGCTTCCAAATGACTTTGTCGCTAAATTTAGCAACTTTTCCGACCCCAAAACGAACACAGTCAAAAAATGTGGCTAATATTGCTATGCAAGTGTGAAGCTTTTCTCTCCCGTGGCCACAGGGTCTCTGTCGTTCGTTGAGTGACAGGCAAGCAGTCGAGAGGTCTAAAGGTCTGTACGCAATGAGAAGCAAAATATCTCTGATTTCAGTAGAGTGGTAGCCTTGAGGTAATTGCTGTCAACGGGTAACGTTTCACTCAGTATTCCTTTTAGAAATTAGAGAGATTAACAGCTTTTCTTGAAGACTTAAACTCATTAACTTCCAATAAAAGAAGTTGTGAGCAGAGAGAGAATGTGCACGGAGACCACAGGGAAGAGGGGCACCCTTAAAATTACACTGGTATTTCTTATTCCCACTGTTAGCATAAATCAGTGCTTCTCAAATAGATATCAGTTTCTCAATAGTGCTTCACATTGGGGGCAAGGGACGCAAAAACATTTCTGTCCCCAAGTGGGGGCATGACAGAAAATAATTGAGAACCACTGGCATAAATGAACGTTATTTGCCATGACTAAATCAGTCAATTTGACTTTTTTGTAACTTTTAAACAAATTAAATGCAATTCAAAGGGCTTGACTGGTTGATTAAACAACAAATAGACGGGCAGTAATAGACGGTTTCAAATGTGTGTTTTCCTCTTATTACAGGAGTGAGTGGCAATGTCAGCAGGACAGTCCAAATTCAAAAGTGAGTGGATGGAAGACCTCCCCAGTTCAGGGACTGACTAGGAGTGGTGTCAGATATACACAGTACATACTGCAAGTTTTGCAGGATGCCTTTTGATGTTGGCAACATGGGTTTGTCAGCTATAAACAGTCAGGCACAAAAGCAAGGCCCCATCGAGACAGCAGGACAATAAAAGAATGACAGAGATGAATGACAGATTTTATGTGGGGGGGCTATGCTCCAAAATACACAGGAGAGGGAAGTAGCTGGACAACCATCAAAGAACCACAAACAGCCATTGAACTCGTAATTCATTAAAATACAGCATTACAAGGCCACACAAACAGAAGGGAAGTTCAGCATTTTTTCCAAGCCAAGCTGTGTAAGAAGCAAAAATCATCAAGTCACACTATTCATTCAATTCCAGCTCTGACATTGCAGCAATTTTTGGAGAGATGATCCCGGACAGTGCGATTGCTGGGGCAAAGAAGTATTATTTCAAACAGACGGATCACAGATATAAGAAAAGCACAGTGTTACGTTATTTTGATAAATGCTTAATGTGACGTAGACAGAATTGTTGGATGTTGTAGCTAGGGATTTAACGATATGGAAATTTCATATCGCGGTTATTGGGACCAAGATTATCATTATTATCACGGTATTGTTGATTGTGCTTAGAATGTTTAAAAAGTGCTGATACACACACTTAAGTATATTCAAGTTTTATTTAACTCCAGAGTAAACTTGCCATTCGGTGTTTTGAAGGCGACTAATCTCCATCCCCATGTTTTAAGGCTTAAGTCCATGTTCTGCAAGTCCTCTATTTCATCTCCAAATGTTTCGTCCTCCTCGAAAACTATTGACACATCACTCAAATCTTTACTATAATCACTGTAAACATCCTCTGTCTCGTAGACCGCTGTGTTTGTGTAGCTGAGTATACTACCCCCGGTACGTCACTTCCGGGAATGAGGCTGAGCTGCGAGCTAGTTCGTCATGGCTGGCGTCATGAACTATACTGGAAATGTAATTTTTGCTAATTTACTGTTTACTGTTTGCGTTCAACAAATCAAACAATGTAGAACATTGATTGTCATTAATTCTTGTCCTCTCGGTATCCTTTGCAAATCCAAAATATGTCCAGACCTCAGATCCTGTTTTTTTACTGGGGGAGGAAAATCTCGGGAGCGCTGTTTGCTCCTCCGCGTTCTTCCTTTTTTCCAAGCCAAATACTGCAAACTGCGCATGTGCGTCTGTTTTTCCCTCTTCAAAAAATGTTTTTGTGTGAAATAGGAACAACTTTTTTATCCCAAAATTATCTTATTATTTTGCAAACTACTGGCAGGTCATTTTTCAATAAATACAATTCTCAAATAAAAATATTGATATAGCATATAGAAAAATGTAACCATGTGGGGGACATTTTGATGTGCACTTTCAAGATGCTAAAACCAATCCAATGTACGTGAGTATATTGTACTATAAGCTATATAAGCATTATAGGTGACAAAGCAAATAGTGTTCCATTCCATTTTCTTCCGCTTATCCGGCCCAGTCGCGGGCAGAAGAGAAAGGAGAGACAGGAGAGAGAAAGAAAGCTAAAAGTATGGAGCCAAATGCTTACTAAGAGGGTTTTTTTTTTTTTTTTTTTTGCAAAGAAAGGTTAGTTTGTAGTATATAGTACTTTGAAGTATGTGGAATTTTGTTGATGGTTGTGTTTAGATACGGGGTTGTAACACTGAAATGTGTTTGGAAGTAAAATCTGAATAACTGGTGAGTCATATGTGGTTGTATATTGTTGTCTAGTAGGCTTAGCAAATTTTTTGAAGTAACCTGCTGGAAGGAAATGCTAATAGTAGTGTTATCGTCTACTTTGGGGGTCATTAATAGGCCTGCCTTTTCATATCCAATACTGTGAGTTCAAACTTAAAACAACACTATTCTCAATAGGGTGTGGTGGGGGGACCTTTAGGAGGCTTATATATGGGGGCTCAGAATTTGGTGCCATACCCGTGTCTGATAATATTGCTCAACCTTGGCGGAGATCTGCGCTCTATTACGTGGTCTTGTTAGAAAACAGTGTCCTCCCCACTTCGGAGAAGATTTCATTCTTAAGACAACTCCTAATACTTGCAGATTTGTTGCGAGACACTAACTTCCTGTTTCTCAGTCGTCCCATTGTTTCATCCACCCTTCAGTAACCGTTCTTAAGCAGTGTGGTTTGTTTTTTATTTGTGCTTAAAATGAATTAAATCGCTAAATCCAAACTCCTGTGTGTCCAGCAGCTGCAGGGCGTGTGGGCCGCAGATGTGAGCGATGGCACCTGCGTGGCTGTCAACAACAAGTATAGAGTGATGGCGTTTGGATGCGCCAGGTAGGCGGCCATTTGTGTGCATCACAATGCAGTGTTGGAACTTGTTTGTGTGCCACAGAGGGTGATTGTTGAGCATGCGGTGTGTGTCCAGTGTGTGTCGACCTGTGTTTGCCCAGGCTCCCTAGTGTGTGCTTGTCAGAATTGTCTCGCTGTACTGGACATCTGCCAGTTTGGCAGGCGTCTCTCCCTCTCTCTCTCCCTCTATCGCTCTCTCTCTCTCTCTCTCTGCTATAATGTATTGTTTTGTTTATATGTGCCCATTATTTTCTGCACATACAGTGCAACTTCTTTTCATATTGCAAAATGTGAACTAATTCAACCTCCCTTTACAGCGGCTCTGTGCTGGTCTACATGATTGACACCGCAACCGGATCTATGCAGCTCTCGCACAAGCTGGAGCTCACCCCAAAACACTACCCAGGTATCCATACATGGGGCAG
Source organism: Dunckerocampus dactyliophorus (assembly GCF_027744805.1). Classification (NCBI taxonomy): domain Eukaryota; kingdom Metazoa; phylum Chordata; class Actinopteri; order Syngnathiformes; family Syngnathidae; genus Dunckerocampus; species Dunckerocampus dactyliophorus. Next base: position 14,836,218 of record NC_072835.1, read on the forward strand.
GTTCTTCTAGCTAGGGACTAGCAACTGTTTAAGCACCAACTGTATGTGAGGGACCCATTTTACTTAGTCACTTTTGCTTAGTAGGGGACCTTTTAATGCCATAAAATGAAGTCGTCAATGTAATTTGGACTTATCTTAACATGTCACCATAGACATCTACAACAAGACAGGTCCAGTCAAGCTCATCTGCTGGTCTCCTGACTACAGTGTCGCCATGGTTACGTGGGAGTGTGGCGGCCTGTCACTGTGGAGCGTCTTCGGAGCTCAGCTCATCTGCACTCTCGGAGAAGACTTTGCGTGCGTGGACGTACATGAACACAAACATGCATGGATGCTTCCAGCAAACATAGCTACTTCTTGTAATTGTTTGGTAGTCAGTCACTTTATAATGCATATTACTGCCCCCTTAAGGACAGGAGTGGAACATTGTTGATTGCTTGGACTTCTCTTTTGTCAAACATGCACATGGAGACTTCATATTTGTGTTTTCTTGTGCAGGTATCGCTCTGATGGCACCAAAAAGGATCCCCTTAAAATCAGCTCTATGGTTTGTACTTTTGGCCATTTGTATGTACAGTACTTTATTTAGATTGTTTGGCATACTGAAAGATGTCTGGTGCAGAGTTGGGGTGCAGAGGGCTACCACTTGTGGGTGCTGCCTACCAAACGCATAAAGAGGAAGCAGCAGCAGCAGCAGCAAGAGGAGGAGACTGTGTCACCTCCCCAATTCTCCCTGCAGGCTGGCATCCTGCAATTTCATTTCATCAAGAGCGCCCTCACCGTCAATCCCTGCACGGTAAGCCAACAACACATGATACATTCACTGTCCAGTTAACACACAGCCGTTTCTTTCTGCACAGAGTAACCAGGAGCAGGTGTTGCTGCATGGCGAGGACCGCCTTTACCTGACCTGTGGCGACCCGGCACAGGCGCACAGCAGCTCTGAGACCCAGCAGCAACAGCACGCACGCTTGCACCCACACGACGGTAGCCCACCGCACCACCACCAGCACCCCCACCACCACCCCAACTCCCCCCTCTCCCAGGGACTCAGCACTTTACTAGGACACAAGCACTGGCATGTGGTCCAGGTAAGTTATTTAGTGACGCTCCTTCTCTTGAGTCAATATTCATTGTAATTAATTGTATGTTTTTCGCTATACTCTGTACTACAGATTCATAGCACATATCTAGAGAGCAACTGGCCTATACGGGTAAGGCATAGTGTCTTAAGCTGCGGCAAATACACTTTAAATGGTCTTTATTTACTTAATGTTATGGTGTTTTTTTGTGTGTAGTTTGCAGCCATCGACACAACTGGGCAATGCATGGCTGTAGCAGGACGACGAGGCTTTGCACACTACTCCTTGTTCACAAGGAAGTGGAAACTCTTTGGAAACATCACTCAGGTATGTCGAAGGAGTGCAGATTTGGAATCAACAGCATTTCCCAAAAGTGATTTCAGAAAAAAAATTTATTACGGTATATCTTCCCTGGATAATATTGTACAAATGAAACTTGGATACTTTTAGAGTAGTCAGAGTACGGCTTGTATTGGAGTACAGATTTACTATGAAAACAAGCAGCTGGCAACACAAGTGAGTAGCAAGATAGATCTACAATCAAGCTAGGCGGTGGTAGCGTCACATTCTGGGGCTGCGTGAGTGCTGTTGGCACTGCGGATTTGCGCTTCATCGATGGGAAACATGAATTCCAACATGTGATGATGTGAAACATGGGAAACTGGTGTCCAAGGAGCCCAAACACACCTCCAAGAAGACAAGTACCTTGCTGAGGTGATAATGAGGCCAAGTATGTCTCTGGACCAGAACCTAGTTGAACACCTGTGAGGCATCCTCAAGCAGATGGAAGAAATGTGGAGGAGTGCAAGGTGACAAACCTCCACCAGTGATGTCATCATACAGACTCCACCAGTGATGTCATCATACAGAAGTGGAAGAGGATTCCAGTAACAACCTGTGCAGCTCTGACGAATTCCATGCCCAAGAGGATTAAGGCAGTGCCAGATAACAATGGTGCTCACACTAAATATTAACGCGTTGAGCACAATTCCAATATGTTCACTGTGATGTGTCCTCACTTATATTGGAATTCATGCTTCTCCTCAATGAACCGCAGCTCCCCTGGGTTCAGCAGCACTCATACAGTCCCAGACCAAGACACTATCACCACCATACTTGACTGTAGGCAAGACACAATTATCTTGCTACTCATTTAAGTTGGAATTTATGTTTCCCCTAAATGAACCGCAGCTCCTTTAGTGCTGGCAGTCTTAAAGCAGACCATGACACAAACACTGCTTGACTGTAGGCTAGTGAAAATAACTCTGTATTGACTCATTTTCAGTGGATAGAGATAGATCGTCTATACTGCCATACAATCCGTACACTGACAACTCTAAAATACTGTATATCCACGTTTACTTTCTATTGTACTGTACATTGAGAAGATATACAGTACATGCTGTAATAAAAATGCTTGCTGAAATGATGGTATAAGCTCAGAAATAGTCCATAGTCTGTGTTTGGTTCCCCCAAAGGAGCAGAACATGACCGTGACAGGCGGTCTGGCCTGGTGGAACGACTTCGTTGTGGTGGCCTGTTATAATTTCATAGACCAGCAAGAGCAGGTGAGACCTTATTTTACCATTTCTTTTCAAGCCTTGCGGTGTTGAAGTGGTTTCATAAAAATGATTTCTACCCCACTTAGCTGAGGCTGTATCAGCGCTCATCCAACCTGGACAACGCCTTCGCCTCAGTCACCAAACTGCACTCCGACACGTTACTGCTTAACGTTTTCCGAGACATGGTCATCTTGTTCAGAGCTGACTGCTCCATCTGCCTCTATAGCATAGAGAGGAGGAGTGATGGGTAAGATGTGTCCCAGTACTATTTTTTGGTCCTGTGGCTTACATTATATGAACTCTTCTTTCATGTTCTAGTCCAAAACCGACTGTCAGTGTAGAGATGCTGCAGGAAGTCTCCATGTCCCGCTACATCCCTCACCCTGGCTTGGTGGTCTCTGTCACCCTCACATCAGTACGCACAGAGACTGGGATCACGTTGAAAGCCCCGCAGCAGGTGACTTATTCAAGAAAAACATTGAAATATAGCCGTACCTTCATCATTTGTTTTGGCCCACCTCAGGCCTGCATGGCAGAGAGCATCATGTTGAATCTGGCTGGTCAGTTAATAATGCTACAGAGGGACCGTTCAGGGCCACAGGTACGCGAAAAGGAGACGGCTGCCAACAACAAGAAGCTGGTAAGACAGTTGCCTAGTGGGGTACATTGTGGTCGTTGACAACCACACACTCACGTCACTTTCTAAAGGTTTGCACAGACAGTGATTCTTCCATCTCTCCGTCCTAGCTACCATTCTGCCCCCCAGTAGTCCTCGCTCAATGCGTGGAAAACGTCTGGACCACCTGCCGCTCGGACAGGAAGAAGCGCCACCTACTGGAGGCCCTGTGGCTCTCCTGTGGCGAAGCGGGCATGAAGGTGTGGATGCCGCTCTTCCCCCGCGATCACCGCAAGCCCCACTCCTTCCTATCCCGACGCATCATGCTGCCCTTCCACATCAACATCTACCCGCTGGCGGTGCTTTTCGAGGATGCCTTGGTGCTTGGCGCCACCAATGAGACAGTGCTGTATGATGGGATGCAGGGCTCCTCTGAGCCACTGGAGGCGCTGTTTCCTTTCTGCACTGTGGAGAGGACCTCGCAGATCTACCTGCATCACATCTTGAGGCAGCTGCTGGTTCGCAACCTGGGGGAACAGGTATGAGCGGGCTTGAATGAAAGTGCTTTATGCCAAGGATGAAAACATATTTCAAAAATATTTTCATATTTATTTGCGGAAATGCTTAAATTATAGCTAGGGCGTTTATTTACTTAAACCACAAAGAGGGTTTGGTGTAAATTGGAAGCAGGGAATACTTTGAGTGAGGGTATTATTTTCCAGATTTGGAAACTCATTCTTAATTTTTTAGCTCTCTTTGACCACATGGTCTTTTATAAACACGTATATTGGACAACACAGCAGGAGCAGTACCAATGTTGTAATAGTGGTAAGGAGCAAACTGCTCACTCAGCATTAATACTGGCCCAGTGAGTGCATTGTGAACAGCAGTAGGGCAAGTGTTACACACGAGAGTTTCGCACTAACAGCTGAGTAGCAACATTTTAAAGTGCATGCAAAAGTAGATGAACCTGCTGGAGACTTGAACTGCAGCATCTTTTGGAAAATGGAGTTTGCAGGTTGCCTACAGCCACAGCTTTTAAATCCAGTGTTTTGGGAACCAGCACTAATTATAGACCGGGATAGTTATTTGCTATTGTAGATCACACACCTGTCAACTGCTGTAGATGCAAATTGAATGGAGGGGTTGAGCATTTACAATATGTAACATACATTTTTCAAATTAAATTCATTTAATATTACCATTTATCCCAAACCCTATTACCATTTTTTAATTTTTATATTAAGACAGAATTTTACTATTATTTGTATTAATTGTAGGTATTTATTTTATGCTTATTTATACAGACTTTATAAGGTAAGAGGTAATAAGTGCAAATATAAGCAATATTTTGCATGTATCTCTCCTGACTGTTTCCCCTCCCTGCAGGCTTTGATGCTGGCACAGTCGTGCGCCTCCCTCCCTTACTTCCCTCACGTCATGGAACTCATGGTCCACGTGGTCCTGGAGGAAGAGGCTACCTCTCGGGAGCCCATCCCCGATCCTCTGCTGCCCACTGTAGCCAAGTTCATCACTGAGTTCCCACTCTTTCTCCAGACCATCGTGCACTGCGCCCGCAAGACGGAGTACGCCCTGTGGAACTACCTGTTTGCCGCCGTGGGGAACCCCAAGGATCTGTTCGAGGAGTGCCTCATGGCTCAAGATCTGGACACTGCGGCCTCCTACTTGATCATCCTGCAGGTATGGCGCTTGTGAATGCCAGAAAACAATATTGTGAACTGACTAGAATTTTTCCATCTTTGAAGAACATGGAGGTTCCGGCTGTGAGCAGACAGCACGCCACGCTGCTCTTCAACACGGCGCTTGAGCAGGGCAAGTGGGACCTCTGTCGTCACATGATCCGCTTCCTGAAGGCCATTGGCTCAGGGGAGATGGAGACTCCGCCCCCAACACCCACCACACAGGTATGTCCCAGTGCACATTCTGGAACTGGATAACAATGGAGTACGTGTAGCATTTGTGTTCTTTCTTACTGTTTAAGTGAGCCGATGCTGCTATATTGTTGTCATGGGGAGACAGGCCAGAATTCAGGTGGAATGGGTTGCACTACTTGGCTGCAACCAGCAGAAGCGGTGTTGATTTAGTCTCGACTAGTTTGCTGTCAGAAGAAGAGCACTGTCGTTTTACATTAGCATATCGTTATCGCAGTTTTTAAAATGATCTGTGTGGAAAAATACTTTCTTTAGCATTTCATGCCATCTTAAGTTAATAAGTATTTTAAAGATAACAGTTGATCCTTAATTTTCTCAACAGAGAGGTGTCAAAGAATGTTATGATACGAATCACGTATTTTGGTACCTTTTTGGTAAAGGAGACTTCAAGTCAGTCATCCCTCGCCACCTTGCGGTTCGAATTTTGCGTCTTCACTCTAATCACAGTTTTTCAATCACATGGTTGGATACATGCGATGCATTTAAAAAAATGCACATTTAAGCAAATTTTACGTATTTTTTGCCTAAATGACACATTTTCAAGCATAAAAATGGCTGAATGAACTAAAATACAAATACAAGAAATTAAGAAGACGCATTCAAATTGTCATTGTGACATTGGTCAGTAGGTTTCAGTAATTGTTTGGTGTGACAAGCACCAGACTTGACCGCCAGAACAATAGGCTTTTAATGCAGGTTTAAAGTGTATCACAACAGGCACAATAATAATACCATAATAATAAATAATAATCATAATAATAACACGGGCTGCTGTTGCAGCCGTTACCCTGAAACTCAACTCTGAACCCCGGACGGCACTTTCTGCCCCCCCATCACTCAGCTCCTCTAGGGAACACATTTACTGCAACACACACAACTTTTATTTATGTCTTAATTGGCTTATTTTCTCTGATTATATCAACTATATTGGGTAATATGACGGTAAAGGCGACTATATGGGTATTATTTAATGTCTAGAGGGCTCTAATAATGTTAAAAACAGTATTTAGAAGATCGGAAGCAGGTTTTCTATGCTACAACTACAAAAATATTCGATGTATAAAGAAGGAACCCTATTTTCCGGAAATTCACTTATCACGGTCAGATATGGAACCAATTAACCGCGATAAATGAGGGACTACTGTAATTGTGTGCCATACCGAACTGAATTGTACCACTTGGTGGAAATAGCCTCATATATTCTGCCTGTGTTTGTGGGTTTTACAGGAGCCCAGCTCAACCAGCGGATTTGAGTTCTTCCGGAATCGCAGCATCAGTTTGTCGCAGTCAGCAGATTCCGTCACCGTGGGCAAGTTCAACCTGCAGAAGACCTTCAGCATGCCCACTGGACCTTCGAGTAAAGGGTATGAACCCACACATGTACTTCAAAGATATGATACTATTTTTCACTGTTTTAAATGATATGTCACCTACAACAACGTAACCCTACACGAGCATAACAATGGGAGCTACAGTGCTAATATTACACTCACATTTTAACAGCATCATCATGCTAGGTTAGCCTATTTGCAGAAGAAAAACAAAATGATCAAACTTATAGCTCCCATGTCTGTAACTGATGGATAGTGAGCAGAGCTTCATTTTAAGATAAAGCAAGCAATGCCTGCTTTTTTTTGTTTATTAGAAGGTAATAAAGCAGGCTTTTCTCTACACATCTTAAAATAAACTGTCTCTATGGATACATGTTACTCTAAGAACATCATTGAAAGTCAAAGGAATCTTTAAAAATCACTTACTTAACCTGGTGGTTAGGAAAACAAGGAATAATTTCGGTGTTCTTTCTTTGTGTTGCTTCCTGCCAGGCGTGACGGCGAGTGTGCAGAGAACATGTACATCGATATGATGCTCTGGCGCCACGCACGCCACCTCCTGGAGCAGGTCCGTCTCCGAGACCTGGGATGCTTCTCTGCACAGCTGGGATTTGAGCTTATTGGTTGGTTGTGCCGTGAGAGGAACCGTGTTGCCCGCGTCGACGATTACGTCCTGGCCCTGAAGAGACTCCACAAGGACTTCCTGTGGCCATTCCCGGTCATTCCCGTGGGGAACCTCAGCTCGCCGCTCAAGAATGGACGCTGCCGTCCTGGTGAGGAACGCAGGGTTTCCATTCTGTTGCCAGTCCAAACGGCATTTGCTGACATTTTGTTTTGCCATTGTCAGTGCTGAGTACACGGCTCCTCAAATCCCAGTCAGCTGACAGCCTGCTGAACATGGACACGGCGCCGCCGCCGGTGGTGCCCAGCAACCGCACCTGGATGGACGGCCTCAGCCAGAGGAGCAAAGACATGGATGCCGCCTCATCCGCTAATTCCACCCAACACTCCCCGCAGACGTACGACGCCTTCCTGTCGCTTCTCACCAACAAAGGTTAGTACACTCCAACGAGAATGTCTCTTATTGAACCTCCACCAAGGCTAAATCTTTAATAAAAGTGGAAAAAAATATACATTATATATATATACTGTATATAAAATATATTATATTTATAGTATACTTTATAGTGGTTAACTTATTTTTACACTTCCATGACAGTTAACCAATCAGGTAGTTACTTCCTGAAGTACTTCCTAACCATCATTCTGCTCCAAGGCCTTTAAATGATCTTGTCCCCCCCCTAGTGGAGGAGTACAGCATTGGCTCAGCCACAGACTTAACAGAGAGCAGCTCGGTGGTGGACGGCGACTGGACGATGGTGGATGAGAACACATCCACGCTGAGTCTGAGCCAGGCCGAGCTGGAGCACATCTCCATGGAGCTGGCCAACAAAGGGCCGCACAAGTCGCAGGTGCAGCTCAGGTAAGGAGGGGTGCAAGATGGCTGTCAGCCCATAACCAGGAAGTAAAAGTGTTTAATTGACGCTCCTGTGCTGCCTTCAGGTACCTGCTGCACGTCTTCATGGAGGCCGGCTGCCTGGAGTGGTGCGTTGTCATCGGTTTGATCCTACGAGATGCAAACGTCATCAAGCAGGTCATTGGTCTCCTCGACAGCCCTGAAGTTCCTGCAGAAACTGCGCAGAGCATACGAAGTGGCCTATTGGCTATCGACACGTGGGCCTCCACTGACTGGTGAGTGCTAATCAATCAGTCCGTTAATTGGATTGGTTGTTAGGAATTTTGTTGCTTAATGTTAGTATTGACAAGAGGCATTGAAGGCAGAATAGAATGTGGTCCCAGAGGGTGCTAAAATACAACTATTGTGCTTCCAACTCGTAGTTTAATTGTTTAGTTGCATTTTTTTTTGTCCTTTCTGCATTTATTTAAAAAATAGTGTGGCATTTCTTGGGGGAAAAGTGGTAAAAACATCTTGGTGTTCTCAAGTATTTTCTGCTATTTTTAATGAATATGTATAAACATAACACACACACACACACACACACACACACACACACACACACACACACACACACACACACACACACACACACACATATATATATATATATATATATATATATATATATATATATATATATATATATATAGTACAAATAATCAATTAACTAAGAAGTTTTCCAACTATTTGTGGAATTAAATTAATGTAGTCAAATGTCCTTACATAATGGTCAAATCAATTTTGTTGTTAAAATCCGCTTTTGTTTTGAAAATGTATATCATTTTTTAAAATAGAATTGATACTTTTCCCAATTGTCCGTTTTTTAGTCAAATGCCCGCTCATCTCAAGTTGTAAAAAATATTGTCAGTATTTTCTGCTTACTTTATTTTGTAAATAGTTAACTTGTGAACTGTGGAGCTCTCAGAGACGAGTCGAAGATCGGTGATAAAAACGTTGCTACTGCGAAATCCAATATCTAAGGGCTCTTGTTGAGTGTAAGATGTTAAACCAGACCCGATATGAACAAAATGACACTAAACTGCAAACCTGGAAGAGACGCTGCGCTTCACTGTGTGTATGTGCCGCCATCTTGCATAACTGTAGGTCTTGTGGTAAAATACACACGTCTTTTTCAATGAATCAAAATGAATCAATGAACTTCCTCCTTTGTCTTTGTTTTTAGAACATTTCCCTCATTAAAAATAATGGCAGTTTAAATATGTAAAAAAGCTTGGTGTTGACACTTTTTTCAGTATGCTTTGCCACCCAAAATTAGTTACAAAAAAACAGGATACATTTTGCTGAAATGTTGTATGTCTGTCCCTGTCCAGCCTGGGCTACAAACCCTTCATGAGCCTGATCCAGCCGCATCTACAGCAGCTGATGATGGCGGCCTCCATGGCGTCCGAGCAGGTGCAGCCTGAAGCCTTCCAGCCTTCTGCCTGCCAGAGCTCTAAGCTCGGCGCCGTGGAGGGAGGCCCGGGGGGCGTAGCTTTGGCTCGACCCGAGGACGGGAGGTGCGTCGCCGCTCCGCTGGGACTGCTGGCGCTCCCTTCTCTAGAGCCCGCCGGTGGGTTTTCGAGGACAGCTCCCACCGAGGACTACCGAGCCCCCAATGAGACAGAGGAACGGGGCGAGGAGGAAGGGACCTATGACTGCACCTTGTCTTGAAACACCCTGACACCTGAAGGCCTTGACAGGATCCTCACCTGTGAACCTGAAAATACACTTTGTGTGTGTATGTGTGTGTGCGCACGCGTGTTCTTGTCCACCTTGGTCGGGACTTTTTTGGACTTGACATTTTGGCTTGACCTCATAAGGAAAATGCTGTGCGTGTGTGTTGTTCTTGTGAAACCCATTTTTAAGTTCCACCGCGATTTGTTTGTGGACATTTGGACTGGCGCACACAAGGAAAATGCTACAATGAGTTTTGTGTGCGCACGTGCGTGCATGCGCGTGCGTGTGTGTTATTGTCTTTGTGAGGCAACTTTTCATATCCCACCTTTAGTGAGGCCTTTTTTCTTTGTGTAGACATTTTTTTGCATGGACATTTTGACTGTTCCACACAAGAAAATGGTACGACTGTGTGTGCGCGTGTGCACGTGCGTATGTCGATTCTTGTATTTGGTGACGTCCTACCTTTTTGCAGCCAGTTCTTTTTTGTGGGGACAATTTAGGTTGTCCGCTCAAAGGAAAATGCTACAAGTTTGTGTGTGCTTGTCTTATGTCCCAACTTTGTGAGGTAATTTTTTTTGGGGGGGTTGGCCGTGGGGACAATTTTTGTAGTGGACATTTTGGCTTGTCCACGCAACGAAAATGCTTTTTGTGTGTGTGTGTGTGTGTGTGTGTGTGTGTGTGTGTGTGTTTTGTATTTTGTTTTTATGAGGTCGTTATTTTTTTGTTTGTTTGTGGGGACAATTTTTGTGAAGATGTTTTGGCTTGTCCAGATATGAAAAATTCAGTGTGCGCGCGTGCGCAGGTTCTTACTCCACTCAGTATTACATCAACTCTGCTGTCCGGAGGAGGAGGAATTTCAGTCTTGATGGCCCATCTATTTTTTTTGAGGACAACAAAAAAAAGTGCCATTATAAATGAAAAGAAACGTTTAACCCCCCACCCCCCTTTATATTTTTTGGACAAGAAAAAAAAAAAACTTGCGACTCGTGCGGTGAGGAGGCGTTTGCTACTTTCATACCTCATTTTTCAATAATGCAATAGGACTATTTTTCTACACAAGCAAATCATGTTATGAATTCTCAAAAAAGAGAGATTTCTACAACTTCATTTCCCACAATGCATTGCTGGACTGCTTTTTTTTTTTTTTTTTTACAACATTGTATTGAGCATGCAATGACTTTTTATTGTACTGGTCAACATTATTATTATTATTATTATTAGGGTTATTTATTGGAATTATAGCATCATTCTCAATCCATTAGCTTGTTTTTATGACACTTTTATTTGAAAAAAAGTTCATCCAGGTGGTATAAAAGCATCAGTATTATCTCGTGCAATGTAATGAAATGTTACTCAGCTTTATTTTGTTTTTTTATTTCAACTCGACCAAAATGCAAAATTGTGTGTGTGTGTGTGTGTGGGGTTCCAAAAGTATGTCATCCTAGGTGCTTGGAGGTGACCTATGATCCCTGTGACTGAGGCCTGCACAGTTTGACTTTTAAGGCAACAGCACAATGTCATGATACAAGCAGAAAAGGTGTACTTACAGAGAAATAAGATGTGCCGTGGAGGACGGAGATGTGAGCTTTACTTGAAAATGGTAACTTGATGAACCAAAGACTTTTTAAGTCCTGAGGCCTTCTGTTTTTAATAATAATAATAATCTTAAAAAAACAAAACAACCTCCATTGCTGTAATTGACACTAACCGTAAACTCACCGTCCACAACATTAGGTACATCTCTAACACAAGAACTGTATCAACAATTCCACTAAAATGATTAAGGGGTGCAGGTGTACCTAATGATGTGACTTGAGGTACTCTGGTGTTCATCCGATATGGGCGCCACCCCCTCCCACCGTTCCAATGCAAAGTGTACAGTTATAAAGCATCCTCATCATTATGCTGCAGAAACAAACATGCTCTCATGTACATTTTTTCTACTCGAGTTTGTTTTTTTTTTTGCTTGTACATACAGACCAATAAATTATTTTTAAAAAAAAGCTTCACTCAGACTGAAGTGGTCGTGTTGTCAAAATGAGGACACCCAGGGGAATACATTGTTGTTGTCCCTCACCTGGCAATTCTTCAAAAAGGTTCAACTGTATATATTTTGAAAATAAAGTTGACTATTTGTAGCTTAAGTCGAATTATGATTAGATTTGTGTAAATATTGAATTTATTGCTGTGAATTGCTAAAAAAAAAAAAAAAAAAAAAAGCCCAAACATTTAGACGCCATACTTCAGATAATTCCATGGAAAGACAGAGGCGTCAGTTTGAAGGTGTCACTGAGCCTTTTTTTTCCATTACAAATAGAGGTGCTGCGAAATGAATTAGAATATGACCAAAGAGTTGATTTATTTCAGTAATTTCATTCCAAAAGTAAAACTTGTATATTACATACATTCCTTACACACAGACTTGATATATATCTCAAATGTTTCTTTTAATTTTGATGATTACAACTGAAAACTAATGAAAAATCCCAAATTCAGTATCTCAGAAAACTTGAATGTTATGTATGACCAATAAAAAAAGGATTTTAGAAATGTTGGCCAACTGAAAAGTATGAACATGTACAGCACTCAATGCACTAGGTCCCCAACTTACGAACACCCGACTAGCGAACATTCGCGGATATGAACACAAGCCGACTGGTCTTGCCTTTCTAGTTTTAAATCTCCAGAAGTGTCTGCAGTCTTGAAAATGTGTACCTTTTTCAAAGAATTATATCTTTCACTATGTGTAACATGATTGTCGCCGTCCAATGCCAAATTTAAAGGTACAAGGAGTCCACAAGGTAAAAAAAAAAAAAAAATCAACACAAAACTCCGGGCTTAGCCACGGGAAAAAGCTAAACGCAAAAAGGTATAAAGAACGAAAAGTGCTGCACAAACGGATAGCAGGAAAAAGTCTAAATGAGTAACAAAAAAATCACTACTGACAAAACTAGTAGGAACAAGAAGAAATAACAAAAAAATCACTACTGCACAAAGACTAGCAGGAGGTATGAAAATACTCACAAAACACGAGGGCGGGGTTGACCAGAGAGCAAGGAATACAAGGTAGCATGAGCGAACATGAGGAGACAAACTGGCCATGGACAGACAACAAGGCAGGTACTAAATAGTCCCAGCAGAATTGATTACAAGTGTGCTTGAGCTCCTCCCCTGGGTCGGCAGACGTGCTGCAAAAGAGAAACACCAGAGGGCAGCAAAGCAGCACATAGCTAATGACATTATACACACTTGGTACTAGTAAATGTGTGGATGCATGTTGAATTGTGCATATGTAACCCGATGATGTTCCGTAGGTGATATAAACACCGATTAAATTCATCTATTAAAAGCCTCATTTGTGATCTTATTAGACATCTGTCTTTGGATGGTGTATACTTATTTAGCATTGTGTGTTTGACAGACTCATATGGGCATTTTGTTGTTATTTTCATAACTCCAAAGTTGAACTTGCAACAATTAGTCACTCCCTGATCATTGACCAATGTCAACTCAATATTTCCCAGGTTTTTTTCCTTTTTTGTCAAATGCTATCTATACTATTGAAGAAATTTTTAAGATTACAATATATTAGACAAACACGTTCAATTATTTGGCGACACTGAACAATTGCAATTCTGCGCAAGGCCGCTAGTTGGCAACCTATTTGTAAATACCACCACCACCACCACCACAGGAAACTAAGAACAAGAAAAGCTACACAGAGCAGCATGGCGGTTGACATGAGATTACCAGAAATTAGAAAAACTGTCTCTTTATCAGTTTCTAACGAAGACAGGAGGGATTTAGTCGTGCCTGGTGATGTGATCACTTCAGACTCTGGTTTTATGAGGTAGGTTGGTGTTTTTGTTCGATTTCCGTGCTAGCTGCCTGCATGTAGCGTAGCCATGAACGCCAGCATCTGTGTTGTTATGGCAGTGTAAAACAGCTAATGCATATACATTACAAAGATTTACAATGACATTGGGTCATAGGGGCCATGGCACTTATGTCGATGAGGAGAAACTCACTGCTTCTGTGGCTGGAGAGGTGCAGCGAGTAGACAAGCTGATCTGTGTGAGACCACTCAAGACCAGGCAAGTACGGTGGCCGATAGGGGCGAACGCAAACATCCGATCGCTTCACGCAAACACACAAATGATACAAATCCAGAAACACACACAAAGTGAGTATGATGCAATCACATAGACACGGCGAGATCAGAAAAACAAATGCAAAATAAAAATGCTGCAAATGCCAAACACACAAACCCACTCAGAAGAACTGCATTAGAGAAATGTTACAAGTTCATGGAGCAAATTTGATGTAAGCCGTTTTTGGGCGCTTGATGGTAATATTTGACAGTTGTCTTCGCTACATCGCATTTCAAACATCGCTCCCTCACTGTATCGTGGGTTTAAAATTCTAAAATTAATTAATTAATTAATTAATTATTGCTGTTTTGTGGTTGACTACGGCCTATTATTAATCCAAAAACATTGAAAGACAAGTTATATGTAGTATTCTGGTTAACAGGTGTCAGTAATATTACATTGATGAAGCATGACACTAGATTACCTTCACAGTGCATGGAGTCAGCCATGGCATGTCCGACATGATAGAGTGGAAAAAAAGCTCTCCTCCCATTTTGTGTGGAAGTGGTAAAAGTTTTTGGCTTCTTACTTTGTCCTTGTTCTCCACTTTGTTTGGAACACTTTCTTAAATGCAGAATGAGTAAATTGGAGAAGCTAACTAGTTATCTTGGTAGCTTGCGTTGCTCGTGGCGACCATCTTTTATGTCCCTGCAGTGATCCCGTAACCTGTGCATAAGAGTTGTGCAATGTGGTGTAAGCAAAGAATAGTAGGAGTGTAAAGGTGACTACAGGGGTGTTATTTCATGTCTACGGGGCTCGAATATTTTTGAAAACCGCATTTAGAAAGTCATAAACAGGTTTTCTATGTTCTAACTACAAAAATATTTAGTTTATTAATATTGAGTCCTACTTGGCGGAAATTCACTTATTGTGGTCGGGTCTGGAAACAATCGTGATAAACGAGGGACAAATGTATTATAGAGCAACTGGTTTTTACAACCGAGCATTTAACAAAAACAAAGAAAAAGGAACCTTTTCATTTTGGCAACTTTCTTCTGGGCATCCCGCTCATGCTTCAAAAGCCCAAAACATGTACGGTATTTGACTGTATTTTTATTGGATGACAGGTTCAATGGTGAAGTCGGTGACGTGGTGGTTGGCAGGATCACAGAGGTAAGATCAGCTGATATTTACTGTCCATGAACACACAGTGACTGCATGCTTACTACGTTTCTAGGTACAACAGAAGCGATGGAAGGTGGAGACAAACTCTCGACTGGACTCCGTTCTCTTGTTGTCCTCGGTCAACCTACCCGGAGGAGAACTGGTAAAATGTAAATGCAGCTGATGTTTTCCAATGGGACCCTATTTGAAGATGCTTTGGTGTTTTACAGAGGAGAAGATCAGCAGAAGACGAGCTCACCATGAGGGAGTATCTCCAAGAGGGTGACCTCATCAGTGTATGGCTTCCGTGACAGGTGTACGGTATTTTTTTCATGCTTTTTTTAATTTCTCACTTGTAGTATTTGTGTGTTTTTAGGCAGAGGTGCAGTCGGTTTTCTCAGATGGAGCTTTGTCACTTCACACTCGCAGCTTAAAGTACGGCAAAGTAAGTTCTACCACTGTGATCATAATTAAGGTGACTTGGAGTACGCCCGGAGGATTCCTCCAAAATGATGATGTGCACTTATTTGATTGCAGCTGGGTCAGGGAGTCCTCGTACAGCTTTCTCCGTCTCTCATCAAACGTCAAAAAACACATTTCCACAACCTCCCGTGTGGCGCCTCCATCATCCTTGGTAATAACGGCTTTGTGTGGCTCTATCCCACACCGGGACACCAGGAGGAGGAGGCTGGGGGCTTCTACACCAGCCTGGAGGTGATACATGATTTTATTTTCTGTATTTATTGTGCTGTGTGTGGTCATGTCTGTTTTGTGTCCGTCTTCACAGCCTGTCAGTTTATCTGATCGTGAGGTGATCTCGCGGTTGAGGAACTGCCTGCTGGCTTTGGCTGCACACAAGGTCCTCCTGTACGACACCAGTGTTCTCTACTGCTACGAATCGTCACTTCAGCACCAGGTAGGAAGGAAACGAGGGTATGCGTTTGCCTTCTTTTTTTGGCTTTTTTTTTTTTTTTGGCCATACTTCAAACTTTGTGTGCTCAGGGGTATTAAGAAAAGAAGAAATGACTCCACACTACTTGCATTTAAAGCAGTATAACCCCTGGTTGTGTCCCAATACTTTTGTCTCATTGCATCAGCGTTATGGTGTTTTCGAATTGTTCACTTCTATTTACACTTTGTGCCAAGACTGTCAAGGCAGTAAGAATCCAGCAGTGTCCCATTACTTTTATTTATTCCCCTTGCATCAAAACTCAGTGAGAAGTTAAATATGATATGTTAGGCACGCCTGCACGATTTTTCTTATTCAAGGTAAGAGTGTTTTATTGATTTTTTTTTTTTTTTTTTACCTGCAAGTGCAAGTTTTGCATCTTAATATTAGCAATGAGGAGTGTCTAAACTTTTTCCACCGAAGGCGACGTACTGAAAACTGAGCCTGCAAGAGCCACTTTGATACTTTGTAAGATGTGCTTTTTTTTCTTGCATTTCCAAATATTGCAACTTTCTTATAGTAATTTTTGGTCTTTTAATCAAGACATTATTCCCAACATTAAGTTTTGATTTTATTCCCGTAACATTTCCAAAAATTCAAACTTTATTCTCTGTTTTGTTTGTGTCTCATAATAGAATGACTTTTTAAAAAAAATAACATGCTTTTTCTTTAATATTTCAACACTATGCTACTAAAATGACATTTTTTCCTCATAAATATTATCAGTTAATTCTCATTGTTTATTCTCGCCTTTCCATTTCTGCTATTTTTTAATTTTCCAACTCTTTTAGTTTTCTCTTTGTAAATTTTCCTCTAGTAATTACTTTATTCCCATAATATTTTGTCTTTATTCTCTTAACATAACTTTTTCCTGCAACCTAATTTTCCAAAAACATTTCATCTTTAATATTTCAACGTTATGTTACTTAAATACCGTTATTTTTCCTCATAATATTACGACGTTAGTCTTGTAAAAATAGAACTTTTTCTTGTTCGATTACAGCCATTTTCTCAATATTTTGACTTTATTCTTGTAAAATGACTGATGTTTCCTTTTTTCTGTTGTTTTTTTTTTTAAATGTTCATGTTCAATTATATTTTTAGTATGTACCGCTGGCCAGTGGGGGAAAAAAACAAAAAACAGCTGCGGGCCACAAATGACCCCTGGGTGGCACTGAATGGAATGATAACTCCATTGAATGTTAAATATGATATGTGCAACTGTGCATTTTTGTCATGTGTTTTATTGATTTTTACGTTTTGATATTAGCGATGCTTAACTTATTTCTCTACTTGTATGACAGCTAAGAATGTTCCTGTGTTTCGCACGGAAATATGATAGCTAAGTGGAATAAAGTATCTATGAACTTATTTCATTCAATTTTATAAAGATGCCACTTGAGGTCTCAATCGCGCCATCTAGTGGCCAAACTGCAGAAACACCTGGAAAACAGCTCACGAGTTTTACCTGTAGAAGTCAAAAGATGCTTCGCCTAAATGAACTATTCCTGTCTTCCATGATATATACATCACAGTGCTTTGCGTGTCTGTGCAGGTGAAGGACATCTTGAAACCGGAAGTGACGGAGGAGATTGTAATGCTGACACAGCAGAAGCTGATTGCACAGGAAGGTTAAATACAGTATGATCTACACCAGCAGCTGAATCATATGCTGACCAAATAAATGGAGCATTTCCCCCCTTTTTTTGGCTGTTCCATGCTTTTATTTAGTCGTGCTGTTCAAGACAAAAACATGTAAGGCTTCTAATTGTATGCTTTTGTAAAAAAAAAAAAAAAAAAATGCTTTGTACAATAAATGTTATAATTTTTCTGTACTTCTTATTGTGCACTTCATTCACTGCACTTATATACTGAGCAGCCAGACTTCCCAATGTTAAGAGTATTAAAATATTGCAATCAAGTAAAAAACAAGGAAAGGTGGTACACATCTCAAACCAGGTGTGAATCTTTAAGAATTAAAAGGCAAATACAAAATAAAATAAAATTCCTGCAGAATTTAGCCAGGAGTGGTTGTCTTGCCAATTTCCACTTTTTGACCTTTTTTATAGGCACATTTTTTCAGTAAAAGTACAGGTTCAGCTTCTAAAAGTGACTGAAATATCCAAAAATACACATAAACCAAACTACTAATTAAAGTAACTCAAGTAAATCGTTCCGTTAAATTGTGTAGAGCCATTTACGATGTAGGGTTATCAGTCTTTGCACTATTACACATTTTGTTGCTAATGTTGTGAATAGTTTTGCACTTTTTCCTCACAACATATTATACAATACGCACTGTACATGTTTATGCTCGTTATTGAGTAATGTTCCGCCAAGGGACAAACGTGTGTATTTTCACTTGTTTCTATTCTGCAGTCTGCATTGGAGGGTGTGAAGGTCGATCCAAATGTTGATCCTGCCGATGAAATGGTAGTATCAGTATTGGGTCGATACTAGCATAATGAAATCGATATTTTTCAGTTAAGTTTAGTTTTCAATATTATCAGTGGGGTTCTCGTTGTGTTGGTCATGTTTATGTGTATTTTTGGATATTTCAGACACTTTTAGAAGCTGAACCTGTACTTTTACTTTGTTGATACCGGTATATTTCTATATTGTACTTTGTTGATACTGGTATATTTCTATATTGTTAAACAAGAACTCATCTCAGGGAATACAAAAATGTATGAAATAAAAACTAATTAGAGAATTGTATTATTGATTTGATATTGTAAAATTGTCTTACAGTTCTGTGTTTACATACAGTACTGTTCAATTATTGACTAATACGCTTGTCGATTAGAATATTTATAAATATAAACTATGTGCCCTGTGTTGTATTCTGATTATAACTATCATCAAGAAATTAAAGGCAAAATCACTCAAAGATTTTGACAATATTGATTTTTTTTAAGTATCGGAATCCTTGACAGCGTCGATGCCAAAATTTGCAGTATCCCCCAACCCAAGTCTGCACTTCCAACTTCCTTTTTCTGGCACTACGAGCCCACGCACGCATGTGACGCCACACGTCGTCCCACCCACATATTTTTGTCAACCACCTTGCATATATTGCAAGTATGGCGGCCCAGGCAGCAACTCGCGGAGTGCTCAGCCAAAAGTTCGCCGTTCCGAGTCTCACATGAGAAGGATGAGTAAATCACGGCCAAAAGCAAGAAGAGCAGCGTGGCGACAGCGAAGTGGGCAGCGGCCTTGATGCGGACACAAGCCGGCCGGTCTGTGGCGGCGTCCGGCTGACGGAGGAGTCGCCTGGATTTAGTCTTTGCCTTCAATTTGAGTTAAAAAACTCTCCCGGTCAGGAGTGAGGAAGGGGCTCGGAGTGCGGATGCGGAAGTCCGGAGGAAAAGTGAGCACCCTGGTTGTTGGATTAAAACAAAACAAACTTTAAATTCACAGATTTGGTGGCGAAAGTGCTTCCAAAAAGTGCAGCCAACTGTTGACTACTCCGTGCGCTTTCAACGGAACCAGCGGCTAACGCTAGCTAGCCTACATGGCTACCTTCATCGCACAACAGCGTACGATAACTTTATATCACCACGTAAGTTACTTTTCACCACTTTACTGTACATCTTTAAACGTGTTTCCAACATTTTAACACATCTTTAACTCCACACCCCCAATGTTTAAATGCCATTAGGCAACTTTAAAGTCCAGGGACGTTAAGTTAACAATAGTGAGATGCTAACTTTCCTGCAGGTTCATTATACTTGCATACTTTGTGTTTATTTATCATTTGATACACTGTACTGCTTCCACGTAGTCTGTCAAATGAAGAGTAATGTTACATTTTATTCAAGCTAAACGGACACCCCACCCTTGAAGCTAAATGAGTAACATAATGAACACACTTTTGTTTATAACTGACAGAAACACTGGCTAACTTACAGTACATGGTTACTGCATTGGGTACACTTGTACTCATCTCTACTAATGTAATTGCACGCCATGCAATGGCTGTCTACATAGCTTCCCCTTTATAAATGGATGCTTTTGATGGACAGCCTCAAATATGTATTAATGCAACATTAGTGCATCCATTTTCTATACTGCTTGTCCTCATTAGGGTCACAGGTGAGCTGGAGCCTATCCCAACTGACATTTGGGCTAGTCGCCAGTTAATTGCAGGGCACATACAGACAAACAACCATTCAGTCACAATCACACCTATGAAAAATATAGAGTTTCCAATAGGGCTGCACAAAAAAAAAATCCTGATCTTGATTGACGCTAACATGCAATCTAATCATTATGTTTTTACTTAACAAGCCAAATTACAAACAAACGCTGTCATTATCAGCTCCTCCAGGCTTTCGCTGGCTTTTTTTTAGTGATGGGGCGGCACAAAATGCTTTATTTCACGGCAGCTTTTTGACAAAGTTGCAGCACACTGGGGAACGGTTGAGTGCAATCAAGAGAGGTTGATTTTTGTTGGTAAATGAGAAATTCTGAGAGATTATCATCACACGTCAACATCTCTGTCAATGTAAACAAGGAAGTGAGGACGTGGGTGGGCGTTGCAGGGACACATTTGAGTGCTACTCGGGGATAAATTTGATTGGTGAAAATGATGATGATTGGCCAGAATGTGCGGGGATTGGAGAAAATTGTCATGGGGATTGGTTGAATTTGCATGAATTGCCATGATTGTAACATTCCAAAATCCTGGAGGGGTCTGTATTATACTCAAGTACTCACACGGCACTTTCCTTCTCATTCTCCCCCCCCCCCCCCCCATCCCCCAGCGTTGGCTATCATTCATCAGCTTGCGGAGAAATTATCGCATTTATAAATTGACTTTTCTTAGACTTGCTTTTATGATGTGCATAAATGTATTGTCAAGTGAGCGATTTTTTTTATTTTTATTTTTTACTTGGACTATTTTTTCTTTGTATTAATTTCTAATAAAAAAAATCCTCAGTCCACGTCACTCAACTTTTCTGCGCAAAAATGTACCAGCCCCTCTTCAGACGTACATAGCTCAGGCAATGCATCCAATCTTAAGGAAGACTGACTCATTGAATAGTCAGTGTGATTGAGAAAACAACGATCTGCTGGTTGAGGGGTAGGCTTTTGTCATAAAAGCAAGGAGCTCCTGTGTAATGGAACAAAGGAAAACACGGACTGTCAACGGTGCGTTAATGTTGCACCTTTTTGGAAGTTTTTCTCTATATTTATTGTACAAACAATCATGACAAAACAGTCTTAGAAGACAAGATGCATGCATGGAGTTAAGACTTTGACCACGTGTGAGCCAAGTGAGGGTCTCCACCTTTGGAATTCCTGAGCCTAACTTTAGAAAAACCTGTGTAAAATACTCTATTTTTGTTGCTTTATTGTCAAATTTGAAATGGGATTATGTGAGGACTCAAGCTATGGCCCCGTTGTATTACATCCAAAGTCCATACATCCAAAGTAGTTATTTTGAAGGCGCATTTCCCTCCCCCAAGAATGTAGGCGAACCTAAAGAAATTCTCTCTTTTTTTTTTTTTTTTTTTTTTTTTTTAGCTTATTCCAACTCCTATTCAGTGTCAGTACCACTTAAATAAATTCTGACTTCTGGGGAGAAAAATTCAGCTTGTTGGCTTTCAAGAGCCCAAAGCAATGCCTCTACTCCAAATGTTTCAATGACAGCTGTACTATTACTTTGGGTATGGCTCTTTTTTGTGTTGGTGTTTTTAGCCAAAAAAATCCCGGAATACTAAGGGGATGAAGCCGAACAAGACAGGATAATATGAAAGTGTGTTTGCACAAGTGCAAAAAGATGTTCCCAGGGAATTTTATGATGCAGCGCAGGTTTACATCACTTCTGCAACCACAAACATGAACACAAATGATAACTTTGATCATAGTTTCTATAAAAAAGTGAGCATTATCGTGTTTATGGTTTTTGTTTGCACATGCATAACCTGCAAAATAATAATAACAATAGCAACCCTCTCTTTCTTCTCAGATTCCTGTGAAACACCCCAAATTCCATTAATGCATGATAAAAGGAGCCACACCGCAGTGGTACCCATCTGCCTCACTGAAACTCCGGGAGGAAGCCAGTTAAAAGGACTCCTCCTGTCTTTCCTCGTCTTAAACCCTTCAATTGTCAGACGCCGTGCGACTGAGTCCAGCTTGGAGCGTTCCCGGCTGCGGCCTGGCATCCTGCCCTTATGGGGCAGCAGCCGGGGAAGTTTGTAGGGGACCAGAGGAGACCCAGTCTGCCGGCCTTCATCAAGGGGGTGAAGAGGGACTCGACGCGCCACGGGAGCCAGCCCTGCAATGTGTTTGCTGTGCACGGTAAGAAGCAAATGCCACCGGGAAGACCTTTCTTTTACGGCATGTTTGTGTTGTCCTCCATTGATGGCACAGTGATTAAGGATGGTTTCCCTTAGGACACGGGTGTCCAAAGTGCGGCCCATGGGCCCATTTGGATTTATTGGCCTGAGGCACATTCTAAAAATGTAATTTAACCAGAAAATTGAAAAAAAAAAAAAAACAACAGCAAAGGTAATTTTACAAGAATGAAGTGAAAATATTGTGAGGAAAAATAACACAATTTTAGTAGGATAAAGTTGATATATTAAAGACAAAAGACGTTTTTTTAAAAGTTGTACTATTATGAGAAACAAACAAAACAAAATAAAATTTTAATTTTTGGAAAATTAAGTTGGGGAAAAATTTGATATGGTCATAATTCATAATTCCGAGAAGAAAATTTACAAGAAGCAAGTTAAATTTGTTGGAGGAAGAAAACAACAACAATATTACGAGGAAAAAATGCATATGCTAGTGAGGAAAAAGTCTCAAATTTACGAGAATAAACTTGTAATACGAGGAAAAATAATGTCATTTTAGTAGTTGAGTTGAGTTATTAAAGAAAAAATCCTTTTTTAAAAAAAACAAAGTGATAATTTTGGTGGAATTAGGTTTGGGGAAAAAGTTATAATATTATGGGAATAAAGTCATATTATGAGAAGAACATTTACAAAGATTAAGAAGAAAAATGTAAATATTTTGAAAATGAAAAACAAAATTGGGGAATAAGGAGTGAAGTTGACACGAATAGGCTTTTTTGCCTAAATCACAAAGCTGAGCAGCAGTTTTATCTTGAAATATATATGACTTCCTTGCATATCTCCATGTGTGGCTGTACAGAATATCAAAGGGACCCTTGCATCCTTTCATTTTTCACTCACTGAAAAAAGTTTGGACACACTTACTTTGAGGTGTGAGGTGTGTGTATTTACATCCAATGTGAGAAAGTCTTCCATCTCCCTCACGAGTTTGCTCAACCTTTTAAGAGAAGAGGTGGTTTTTAAAATTCTGGGTTTTCATGACATCATGAAGAAAAAACCTCCTTCCTCATGGACATGCTACCACCTCTGACTCGCCCCCAGACGGGCCAGCCTCATATATACGCTTAACACGTCACGGAGGACAGCTTTCCAAAAAAGCAGGCTTCACTACACATCTTAAAGTAAAGCAAACAATCTAATCTAACAACAGTCTAATGCATGCAGCAAATGAGTTCATTGTGAAGGCTGCAATAATTAAATGCAAGCAGCAACGGGTCTCCAGAGATGGCGTGAAGGTTCATTGTGCGAAGGTTCATTGGCTTTGTTCGGCGTGTTTTGTTTGTGTGATTAGTTATCTTGCTTGCCAGCAGAAAACTGCAACCACTGTGTTGTTTTTAATTTGTTCACTTCGATTCCTCTTGATCTAATGGGTGTTAAGGCTCGGGAGCTGTGAGAAAGACTCGCAAGTTTGCACCACCGGCAAATAAAGTAGCTAAACCCCAAATTTGCAGCTTAGTGTGCAAATGTTTTTCATTTGACTTAACCTCATAAGTTCCATTCGCAGGCTATAATCCTGGTACATACATCCAGAAAGTTGTCATTTTTGCAGTTGCAGACTTCTAACAGGAAGTCGTCTTAAAGTGAAATTACACATTGAGTTGCTGCTTGGAGGGTCTTGAGTTGCTGTTTGTAAATCTTTTGATTGAAGTCACTCGCTAGTCATTGCATGATTGCATTAGTTGGGGCGATTCATTGATCCTGTGGCTGGGAATGTTTTGGCGCTGGTGAGAACGTTGAGATGTTATGTAACGCCGCCGGTTTCAACGTGTATGGGCAGCTCACAGCTTTGTCAAAAAAATAATCTCACGACGCTTGTGAGGGAAAGTGTGCGCCATGTTGCTATTGTGGCTGATGATGCTATGTGCAGATGATGCTCAGACTTGCTTCTCTAAAAAAGTAACCAAATTATTAAAAATGGCTCTCATTGGTGATGTCACTGACTTCAGCCCTGTTTTTTTGTGGGAAGGGGGCGTTTGGCCACATTTCTTTTGGCTCGTGTAAATGCTCTTATGTTATGCTTTGATTTTATTGCCCAATAATGCACAATCTAACCAAGGTACAATAAGGCTAGTTTATTATGACAATATACATGATAATAAATCATTTATATATTTAAAAATCTAATCCTGAAGGCACGCCCCAGGGGAGCGTTACCTCACAAAGCACACACTGCTCTTTGAAATGATTTTTATTTTTTATTTATTTATATTTTTTAAATGAAAGCTTTCTTTCCAACTCGTCGCTAACTTTCTTTTGTATTTTTTCAAGTCTCTAATTCTTACTGGGTCCGTGTTAGTGTAAGCCTAGACCTTTTAAATTCCACTTTAAACCTCAGTTTTACAGATTCCATGACTGCCTGACAGGCAGGGTTTCTCTTGGTAAAGCAACACGTGGCGGAATTAGTCACAGTGAAGGTCATTAAATCCACTTAATGGCAACACATGGTTAATTTCTTCATGTTTAAGCCCTAGTCACCTCACCTCGGGGGTGCAAGACCACACTTCTTCTCTTTCAAGCATGTGCACCTCCCACTCCGTGTAAAAGGTTAATAATCTTCCCTGTTGCAGGAGAAACCTTTACATCAGGGGCGAAGGAAAGACCCAGGTATTAACATCCTGGGCCCGGTTATTTATTTAACCACTGGTTAAGTAGACTTAACCGACCGCTAACTTTAACGGCGCCTTTATCGTGTTGTCCAAAACTCGGTTAACTTTAACCGGCTGTTAACTTGACATTAAAGTTAACACGCCTGAGGACCACCGCTAACTTCTTAACAGGTGGTTAACCCTCAAGATGGAGTTTGTGGCTAACGCTGCCTTCATGATGCCATACTGTCATGTCTCCTTACGTGCATTGCTGATGTCTGGCTTATATTATACAGTACTTCACACCTTACTGTACATTGCAGCTTTTCAGCACATGACAAATTATTTATATTTGCAAGACAGAAAAACATGCTTTTAACTGCCTAGACTTTTAAAGGAATCTATTTTATTGAACCGTGTTAAGTTTGCAAATTCTATCTTAAGTCATGTTTAAGAACAACTATTGTTGATGGAATAATTGTACATGGAGCTATTTGAGGCTTCATCGGCGTCACAAGATTGCATTTTTATGAACTTTTTATGAATTTGAGGCGATAGCTACATTAATTTTATCTTACTTTGAAGGCGAGCCAACTTCTTGTATTTTCCAAACTATAACAGCTTATGCTGAGCAAAATATTTTACTTTAAAATATTTTATTTTTTACCAAAAACATTTTTATTTAATTGTGTCATTTGTAAATTGTTTGTTTTAATTCATAAAACTTTTAGCTTCATTTATTGCAGAATACAATTTGAACATTTTTAAGTTAAGCGCGTCTGGGCTCTTACTTTGAAGTCTGGTTAAGTAGTTCCGGTATCCAGTGTAGGGCCTGAGGTTCATTTTGCTATAAAGTTGGAAACTATGTCAAATATTGCTTACTTTAATTAATAATATATTCAACTAAAATATTTTCATTTAATTTATTTTTTTAATTTGTTAAATCGTTTCGCTATACATTTTTTTTTGCTAAACCGGAAGTCAACAAAATGAGGAATTGTGGGATATATTGGAGCTGACCGGTGACATCAACCACACGGTTAACTTTGATGGTGCCGTTAACGACGTGACTGACTGTGTTTTGAACATTAACGGCCGTTTCGCTAACGGCGGGTTAGTTGGCTTGTTGTTATTGTAACCACTGGTTAACTCCTAACCACTGGTTAAATTCTTAACCCGCCGTTAGCTAACCGACCGTTAAATATGCACTGTTCAAAACATGGTTAGTCACGTCGTTGGTTAACGGCGCCATCAAAGTGAACTGATTTAACAAATAAGTAAATAAAAAAAATATATAAAAATGATAAAAAACAAATATTTTGGTTAAATATATTATTAATTAAAGTAAGCAATATTTAACATAGTTTCCAGCTTTATAGCTAAATGAACCTCGGGCCCTATGCCAGATACCGCAACTACGTACTTAACCAGCCTTCAAAGTAAGAGCCCAGACGCACACTTAACTTAAAAATGTTCAACTTGTATTCTGCAACAAATGAAGATAAACGTTTTACGAATTTAAAAAAGCGAGCAATTTACAAACGACACAATTAATTAAAAATGTTTGTATATGTATAAACGACACACGAGCAATGTTTATCAAGTGCATGTTTTATTTTGTATTGTTACACATGTGTGCAGAACACAGCTTTCAATGCATTGCAAAGGCAAGACTATGAACAACATTAGACACACCAGACTTACAATTCCTCTGGATAGCTTGAAAAATAATGTAGCTATCGCCTCAAATTGCAAGTTCATAAAAATGCAACCTTTTGACGCCGATGAAGCCTCAAATAGCTCCATGTACAATTATTCCATCAAAATAGTTGTTCTTAAACATGACTTAAGATAGAATTTGCAAACTTAACACGGTTCAATAAAATAGACTCCTTTTAAAATCTAGGCAGTTAAAAGCATGTTTTTCTGTCTTGCAAATGATTTATATTTGTCATGTGCTGAAAAGCTGCAATGTACAGTAAGGTGTGAAGTAATGCATAACCCAGACATCAGCAATGCACGTAAGGAGACATCTTGAGGGTTAACCACCTGTTAAAATGTTAGCAGCGGTCCTTAGGTCTGTTAACTTTAATGACAAGATAACGGCGCCGTTAAAGTTAACGGTCGGTTAAGTCTACTTAACCAGTAATGAAATAAATAACCGAGTTTTGAACAACCGGGCCCTAGCAGCGAGTAACTGGGTCACAGTCAGTGCACCATGTCACAGTATACTCAGCTATATGAAGCATGCAGCGGTCATGCTATCTGAAATAACGCACGTCAATGAGATGGCAGCACAAGACAGGTCCTCGCTTGCCTCATGCCTCCCTCCCAGGCAGCGGCAGGCGTGAGGTCTGAACCTGCCTGTGGAAAAGCCGCATGGTGTCGGCTGTATTAAGCTTAACTTGCACACAAGAGAGGAAAAAAAACATACACAGACGTAAAATTATGTGTTGACACTGCCCTCCTCGTGCACTGTGTGACTCACATCCCCACGGACGGTCCAACCTGCTCATCGCGAGGGGAAAACAAATAGCCACTGTCACCCACCCATTGCCAAGTTCGATCCATTTACCGGCAAACACGCTCGCTCTGTTTTTCTGACCTTCCCTGTCCTGTGTCCACCCCCTCCAGCACTACGTCTGAGTTATGCAAGAGGCAGTGGAAAGTATTCACTGCCAAGGCAATCACAGCTCTACACACACATTTGGTAAACTTATCAGTTAGTGAGACACTTGGCATGCATCTGCTTCAAAGACAAGGCATCATTTATTGTTTGTTTGGGGTTTTTTTGCTTTTAACCTGTCTACTACTTAATCAAAGCTGTTGCTCTGCAATATTAGCTATATCTGCACGGTCAATTGAGGTCTTAAATGGGCAAAATTAACTTTTACAATTAATTACTGTAATGTCCATTTGAATAAATAAACGCTCTACCTCAAATAAATAGTAATGCTTCCTTCTCCCCTCATTTGTCATTTTTAAGACTAGGTATACAAGTTTTTACCCTTCTTATTATATCTTTGCTACTGTTATGTCCTTGCCCACTATCCTATTAAACGCTGTCTTTTTAACATCATAAGAGTGTCACCCCGAGTCTTTTGTGACTAAAGTGTACGCAGTATTGTTCAAGAAATTCCTTTTCGGTTGTTGCGGTTCTAGTAAAAGCTAACGGGTCCTTCTGATTGCTAACAAATGAGTAAATTATCCCAGGTCCTTACAAAGAGCAACAAACCAATAGAGAGGAAGCAGCTATAAAGTAGAGGGTTCAGTATTCCGATCAATATAAAAACGTCCATTGTCCATTGTGCATGATCTGCATGTAAAATGGCCATCTCTACACAGCGCTAGACCTGATTGCAGCATACTATGGTGTTGACTTTTAACACAAAAGCACATCCATCATTGTTGTTTGGTCACTGTATCTACCAAAATGTTGCAGTAGGCTCATGGAATTTCACTGAAGGTTCACTATTATGCAAAATGTACTTCTTAAAGATTTTCTAACAGTAATATGTGTCCCAAGAGCCTGTTTATAACCACCAAACATAAGAAAAATTGTTCATGTCCCTGTTTGCGCCACTGTTGAGAGTAGACAGAAAAGTAGGCTTTGCTACACATCTTAAAATCAAGCCTCGTGCTTTGCCAGCCGTGGCAGTGGCATCTGTCCGTCGGCTACAGACATGGAAGCTGTCAGTTTTTTTCTTAAGCAAAAAGCCTAAACGAGCTATTTTGCTGTAGCTTGACTGTAATTTTCACACTGTAGCTCACATAGCTATGCTAATGTGGCTAACATTTGTGTGTGTGTGTTGTGTGTCTCTCCTCTCTCCCTTCTCTTTTGTTGTACGTGATATATGGTATCTACTGTATTACATTGGATAAGTGCTGAAATACAGTGTCACTGTCTCCCATACATTCACTTATTTGCGGTGACCCGCCACAATTCATTTTGGACTGCCACGGAAGGAATTGGCACTCTCTTTTATTATATATATTTTTTAAGATTTGGCACTATGTTCTAGCCCTTCTTCAAAATCAAATTGTAATAGGACCGAGAGGCTTGTTGTTACAACTCCATCCAGGAGATGGCATTGTAACTCTGTATAGTCTGTTCAATGTGCAAGCGACAGCCAACAACTAGCTTGACAACACAGTGCAAACGGACAGACGGTCAACAAAAAGAACAACAGTTTTACTCAACGGTCCAAACCAAAAAATAAGCAGTACAACATGTAAGAGGGAGATTAACACACAACAACAATGAAGTGCTATTCGACTGTATGTAGGTAGCAACGATTAAGCACTGTCATTTTAACTGACTTGACAAAGTGCCTGCAAGGCATGCTCGGTACTCCAGCAGCAGCTTGCCCGACGCTACAATATCTTCAGATATTAGATGTACAATGGCGTGTACACTATCTTTTAAAATCAGAGCTCATTTACATGGAGCGCAGGACACATTATGAATTTTTTTTAATCGCCCTTGTGTGTTCTATCACATGTATATCTACTTCTGCATGAAATGAAACCAACGCCCGTCAGTCAATAACTTCATGTCATGTTGTTAAATACGGTTTAAAAACATGAGATAATGCTGTACATTTCCTATGGCACAAACCAAAAAGCTCAGTTTTACCCGTCCACACACAAGCACTGAGTGTATGTAAAATGTGGATAAAGTGCAGAATAATGCTCCTTGGAGACCCACTCTATCGGAGACAGGGGTGTACAAACACAACTCATTTGCATTAAAGCCACAGACACACAAAACTGTGTGTTCCCACTAGTGCTTATGAAAAGCACCCTTGAACAGTGTAAATTCAACACATTTCCAATACAGTATTTTGGGACCTCCTGAGACTTTGAGATGAACAGATATTGTAAAAGAGTATTGTTTCACTGTTATGTCACAAATAAAGGCTGCATAGGAGAATTCCTCCAGCATGGTGCGTTGGTATATTGAGAATTATGCCCTCTAGTGGTGACACCTATTCATGCATGTCAAAATAGGGTTAACAGTCATGACCCCCCCCCCCCCCCCCTCCCACTCATGTAACCATTCAGTGACATCATTTGATTTGTGCATGTGTGTTTTTTTTCTCCTCGCATTAGCAGCAGCTGCATCCAAGTGCATGTGCAGTAAACTGATCTCTCTTTGTGTGTAACTGGCTCTTTCTTGGCAGGAACTCGTGGAATCTATACAGTCTAGACACCAAATCTCCTTCTATGATCCCCCTGGGTCCTGAAGATTGTGTGTGTATGTGTGTTGACACTCATAGGCTGCCATTCAGCAGGCGCCTCGTAGTAATGCTCATACAGGCCAGCTGTTGGGTGGCCGCTCCCTCGTGACTCGCCCTGTCCGTCCTCACTATGGACCAGCTAGCTCTCCACGCAAATGGACACACACTCGCACACACAAATTAGCAAGTGTGTCTCCCTCAAGTCCACCTGGAAGGAAGTCCAGTGCAAACTGGTGACTGCTCAAAACAGGTGCCAATGTATAAATCATTGTGCTCCTTCTGTATCGTCACGGTCAAACAAATGCCAGTGATGTGGCTGGTACATTCAAATGGAAAATAAGCATAAAGGTTAAATTTATGCATATTTCCCCAATTAATAATCTCAGAACGACATCACATTTGCGTCAGACGGCAGACCTGATGTCATTTGTAGATACTTGGTGTTTGGAAAAAGTTTGGTTCAGTGGGAACATCAATCCATTCTGCAATTTGATATTTTGAAATTCTCCCCATAGGAAATATGTAGCAAGAATGAACCTGTTGCCGTCGTCATCATAAAACTAACTTTACTAACTTAAGATGTAACATTTTAACATGCTTCACTGTCGCACAAGTGTAAAAAGAAGTTAACCCATATCTATAAACATACATGCAGAGGGAGAGAGCATGCAAACAGGGGCTCTATTGAAATTGTTTCTCATTATCATTAATATTCTTTTCTAATATGATTATCATGATGGCAACAAAATCACCTTTTTGAGGGTTTTAACGTACTTAAACTTGAACCAAATCTGTGTGTATCCTGGAATTCCCCCCCCGCACCATAACAGGAAGACTCATCAAAGACCGTATAGTACAAGTATAAGATGCACAGGATGGTTATTTTGGCTTGCATGTGCTGTTTTGGGGTGATTTGGACAATTTCCATGTTTTGTTTGTTTTCTATGTAATGTTCTAATGCAGACTGTGTCGATAAAAAAATGAGCTGCAATCATCAAATGGTGACGCACTTCTGACACCCCTGCCATAGATGATGATGTCATGTTATTTCACTTATGTCCACAAACGACCCCGCCTGTCGGCCGAAGTCAGCTGGGATAGGCTCCAGCATACCCCCGCGACCCTAATGAGGAGAAGCGGCATAGAAAATGGATGCATGGATAGTTGAAACTGAACCAACAGCGCCCCTGCTGGTTGAAGCCAAGCTGTGCACTCCAGTTTGCAAGAGTTACCAACAATCAATTCCATTTCAATTTTGATCAACTAATTCTTAAGGATCAGTTACTATGCCTGCTTGAGGCTGTTGTCATCACCACACCTTTTCTCTTTTGTCATCAGTGACACTACTAATGTGGTGGCATCACAAAACAAAGCCAAAGAGAAAGCAAGACCCACCTGTGGAGTTAATCCTTTCCATGCTCATTTGTAGAGATCCAGTGTCATGTGGCTGGAGAGATGCACTTTTGCGAAATTCCGAATCGCATGACTCTATTTTGCTCCTTAAGTGCACGAGCGCACGTTTAACACCCTTACACCATCATAACATTCCCTTTTCTTTTAGAAGTTAACTTGTTAGCTATTGCATTTTTTTGCTGCGTGTCAGGCAATGAGAGATGTGTTAATATGTTGCTGGACCTGCTTTTATAGTCACCCAGGGAACAAAAACAAACAAGCGTGTTTTAATATGGACTATTAAATTGCCCATACCATGACTGGTTGCCCTCTGTTCGTCATTCCTGTGATTGACTGGTGATGGGCCCAGATGATAGAGAGCAACGCTAAGTTGCGGAGTCTTGTTATTGTAAGACTGTTATTACAAAAGACGTCACAGTGTGATCTGCTTTCCCGTGATTCATTTGCACGTTGTGCCAGAGGTCTACTGAGCAATATTGTCTTCTCTGCATGCAGAGAGGCTAAAACACAGGAACAAAAGCAGTGGATGGACTCTCTGCCCCCACTCCTCACTTCTTCCATTCATTTTGTTTTGTCTCATTCAAGCCGTTTAACATAATGCAATTTCATTTCACAAAGTTTTGCAAACCAGACACCCGAGTGGTGACATGAGGTGCATTGTTTTGTTCACAACAATTGAAGCTGGAAGGCATGTTGTTGGTTTCACGCAAACGGTTTTGCCGAGCCAGTGAGTCTTGCCATGATTGTTGTTTCCACCCCACACAACATCTTGTATGCTTTTGTTTGCTATAGAATCTGACCTCGGGTTTTTCTGCCTTTCATCTATTTGTTTTTTCAAACTCTTACAAGCGGCTCTTTATTTGGACACTTTTTGTATATTAATTCCTGATTTGTGTTGTTTTGTCTTATTGTGTGGCCATCCTCATATGCTTACAGATGGTTTGCACATTTGCAAGCGGAACCAAAAGCACATGACCATTGCGTACAAACATAGTGTGCAAACTGCAAATGCATCTTTTGTTGTAGGTTTACAGAGCCTAGTTGGAGGTTGTGATGCAGGTTTTCATCGCACATTGCACACTTTTCTCTACTGCTTTGTATTTCGATTCTGGTAAAACAATGGAATAGAAAATATGCGCTTTTGTGCCAACATTATGAGTCAATTATTATGAGTCATGAAACTTGATTACAACTTTCGACATGCTCTATGCAGTTTAGCAAGTTTTTGACCCTTTTTTCTGGGCTAAGAGAACTGAGCAAAGTTTCAGATTTTTGTCGCCCTACAATATAATCTAAAGGCCTATAGGGCTGCACTACTGCAGTTTGATTTGCGCTGGCATCTGCATTAGTTCATGTTGAGTCGCCCACCACAGACTGATGCTAAAGGACTTAACCTTGAACCGGAGCAGCCAAATGTTTTGTTCCTAAGTGTCCATTCTCCCCGTGGACGTCTCTCTCTCTCTCTCGAGTGGGCAATTATATGCAACTCAAAACCTCTTAACCTCATCTGACTGCAGGCCTCAGACACTCTGACTACATTCTTCAGAAGGCCCTCAGTAAAACGCAGGCACACACCATATAAATACATGGTACCTGTGTTTTTTTCTGATGTTTCACTACACTTAATTGAATTATTAGTGGAGCAGAGTATCCTCAGTATTTCCAAAGTTTGCTCATCTTATAGCACAATCGATCTTCCTCCCTGACAGACAAGATTTAAGCCAAGTCATACAGTTCCAACCAGAGGGGTGGACTCGAGTCACGCGATGTGGACTCGAGTCACAATTTTGATGACTTTGGACTTGACTTGACAATATCATCAAAGACTTGCAACCCGACGTGGACTTTAGTCTGATGACTTGAAAATACATGAGATTTTCAGTGAATGAGTTGAGTAAAACGTGCACCCATTCAAAGCATTCAACTAACGCAAGTATGTAATTTCCAACAAGACAACATATTTTCCCTTTGAATTTGGCCCATTGAATGCATCGATTAACGTCCAATCAAGTTTAAGAACAATCAACGAATATGTGGATGACATTTCTGTGTACCGACTAAATCCTGAATGCTATATCAGCACTTTTTTTCTGTCACCAAGTCTTGTCACACTGGTTTTATTTTATTTACACAAACAATTCAAAATTGATTCATCGTATTTGTCAAATTTAATAGATTATTAAACTGTTAAAATGGCATTTTATTTGGGAGACACTAAACAGTGCTTATGACTTCGGAATTGACTCGACCTGACTTGAGACTTGCACGTCTGTACTTGAGACTTGCAAAACACAGACTTTCTCCCACCTCTGCTTCGAACACTGTGAGACGGTGTGTATGTGCTCGTCAGTGCACAGGATAGAATTGCTTTGCTGTTTTGTTCCTGCAGTTGTAGTTGTTAATATTGTTTCTGAAGAATGTTGTCAATCAATCGCATAGTCAATTTCAGCGATGATGGGTCCCATGTTGTAGCTCTTTAAGTCCAAGTGGATGGCACACATTCCCCACATGAACAGCAAACATCTGCACTGTGCTGTAATGTAACGTTTAACATTTTTCACTTGCTCTGCACTCGATCACACACTCGGCTGCGCAGTCAGCCGCCAATACATTCGTCATAGGTTTATCCAAAGGCTTTTCTCCCGCTCTGCAGTCTGTTGAAAATCCGCTTTGGGGGAAATGGAAAATGAGGCTGAGTAGTCCCAGACCCGTTTGGGCGCATGGGTTTGGTGTTGCCAGCCTGAGCATATATAAGGAAGAAATTAAGAATGCAGTCGCCATTAGGCCGAGTTTATTTGGTGATGCTCTCCACCACTGACATCAAAACTCCCAAAAGACTTTAGAAGAAGTTGTGAAGTTGAGGGGTTACATCATCAGTAAAGGTCCTGTTGTTGGTTGTACGTCAGTGCGCTCGCTATCTTGATTATAAATCACATTATTCCCCCATGAGCTCACTTATGAACAATGTGCTTCATGTTCCTCCTCCATCTGCAACCTTTTTTTTTCTCCCCGCTTTTTCCACCTTGGTTTTATTGCCCCTCTTCCTTCATCCTCTCATCTCCCCCCAACCATGTATAGCACTGCAGTAAATTAATAGGCCCCTTTTCCGAGTGAGAAAAGCCCTGAATTTCTTCCTAATTGGAGGAAGGAATACAAATGTTTGCCATACCAGCACTGCAGCAGTTTTGACAGGCCCACTATCTTGTCACTGAGGGTTCTGTCAGGTGGGCCGTTATTACTTATTATTTTCAACAAATTTAAATAAGGCTCAGATGTCCTACAATAGTGTGTGTAGTGTGTTGCCCAAAGTCTAGCATATATGCCTAGCTTTGAATTTAAAAGTGCTTTTAGTAAAGCCATACTGGGAACAAGTTTTGTGTTTATGTACAGTAGCTTTCATGCAAATGAGTTGTCTGCTATTGTGGACTTTATCCACTTTTTTAAATACAGGGTATATCAGAAAGGTTCCAAGACTGGTGTCACAAAAGATACATTTCAATTAAAATAACAAACTACAACTTTTCCCCTTTTGAAGTAATCCCCCTTGAGCACTCCTGGAAAGATTTTTCCGGGATCCTTCGCAACTCCGTCATCACAGCCATCTTGATGTTGTCCACGTCTTCGAAACGGGTCCCCTTGATGACCCCCTTAAGTTGGGGAAAGAGGAAAAAAAAAATCACGCAGAGCCAGGTCTGGTGAGTATTGAGGTTGCTCAACATGGCAATGTTTTTCTCGGGCAGGTCACGTCGGATGCTCAGCGCATTGTGAGCGGGCGCGTTGTCATGGCGTCCTAAATGCCTTTAATTAGAGATGCTTACTGGATACAGGAAGTGTTACGCCAAGTTTGCACGAGTGATGCCGAAGGGACCAGAAGGTAGTTGTTTCTTTCAGTTTAGGTTTTTTTTTATTTTCATTTTTTTTATTTAGACAAACGTAAACATTTACAGCAAATCACTTTCAAGCACATTTCCAGAATGAAATGGTACCAGAACAGGCTGCTGCAAAACAGAAAGGAAATAAGGACGTAACAGTAAACATAATTAACAAAATAAATGGTAAAAAAGAAAAGAAATGGAAAATGAAATGATGAACTAGATGTTTCCTGCAAGATTTAGATCATTAATTGGATGAGATAGTTCCACGGCTTGTTTTGTCTGAGGTGGACCAAAAAGAAAGCTATGTTGTGAAATACGCCTTGCTGACCTTTTGAACTCACTCATATACAAAATACCACAGAATGGAAGTTGGACTACCTCAAGTTCTCAGGTTTTGGACGGGTGTGATACTATTTGCACGTCTGATGGTGCTCACAGAGATCCAAGGAATGCTCAGCTTGTTTGTGTGTATGCTCAGACACTTGAAAAATTAGAGGGAACATTGGTCCAGTGATATATTCTCTTGAAAAAGTAAGGAAAACATGTTTTAGTTTCAATGTAGGTGAGTTTATGGTTCCGTTTTTCATATCATATGCCAGCAGCAGGGGTGCAACCAGGAATTCTGGGCTCCATGACAAAAAAAATCAAGTGAGGGAGATGATTTTCCGTATGTTTGGTGCACATGTCATTAAAAAAGTTACTTTTTGCATAATAGGGGACCTAAAAACAAAGTAAATATTGAAGATGAGCATAGGTTCCTCTGTGTCTACTTGAATTTTGTTTAAAGTCTTTGGATTTTTTATTTGGGTGGAGCTTACCACAGTTGTGAGAGTACAACCTTGAATTATTCAGCTTTTGGAAAGCTTGAAGAAGAAAGATTAAACATGTGTTGCAAGCGCTCGACTTCTGCCAAGGATTAGCCCGTCCTTCCTCATGTGGTCAAACCACTGCGGCTGTCCCCAAATTCCCTGACTGACGTGTTTCTCTCCGGGTGAAAATGATAATGTTTCTCTTCCCTGCAGTATTGGCGTAGTGGTATGTTTTTTGTTTCTTTGCTCTCTACTGCTGATTGTCTTTAATAAGCCGCAGCGCTAATTCCTTAACCTGTAAACATTCCAGGCTGGAGTGAAGAGCGCATGGCTGTGAAGGAAAGGAAGAGGGGGTGTTTTAAAAGTTAGAGGAGGAGCTTCTTGTAAGCATCAGATAACTTCAGCAGGAAAAGGAAAACATTGAAGGTCTTTCGCAAATCTCAACTAAAGTGCTTTAAAGAGTACTCTGGAGGTTTTGCTTCTTACCTTTAGTGAATGTGTATGCCGGTGAGCAGCTGTTGGTGTGTTTAAGTGTGTGCATGTGGTCTTTCATTTTGTGTGTGTGTGTGTGTGTTGCTGGAGGTGGGAGGGCTCAGCTGATGTCATTGAGTGCAGCAGGCCGGTCCTGAAAGAAGCCCTTTGTTGGCAGCTGTAGCACTAACTCGTTGCGCCTCGGCTCCACAGTCCACACGAAGACGGGCAACAGGACAGAGGAATGGCACCGCTGAGAAGACCCGCCTGCCACTGACACAAGCCCAGCGAGCTCGCCGACCCGAGTTTTCGGATCCTTATTGGACAGGGGGAAAAATATGGAGATGCAAAGAAGAGAATCTTGGTAGACTTTTTTTTTTTTTTTGTGCCAGCGTAAGGACTAACATTCAATTCCAGAAGGTTAATATATTTGAACCGCCCACGTGGATCAGTTCTTTTCTACCAGCTTTTCTTAAATTATCCTTTTCTGGGACACATGTAAAGAGTAAACACTCAAGAGTATTTAAACAGAGATTTGCAAGCGGGAAGGGACGGAAAGCAAATGAAAATGTTGGAGATATGCCTGAAATTGGTGGGGTGTAAATCTAAGAAAGGGCTCTCGTCCTCCTCCAGCTGTTACTTGGAAGGTAAGAACACCTTTGATAATAGTTCACACTAAGTAAGACCGGCTCCGAAGATTGTGGCATACACACATGATTTTTTTTTTTTGTCTTTGTGGAAACTGCCGCTGGAATGGGGAGGAGGGGAAAAGCTGCACAGGGGAGGTGAGGGAGGCCAGACACACTGGCTAGCGGCGCTAGGAAAGAAGTGGAAAAAGACGGCAAAGAGAATACATGGAAATCTGACTCCCCGGGTCGTGGCCCACTTTACTGTTGTTTGTGAGGAAAGTGCATCTAACCCCTCTCTGCACTTTCCTCACTGATCTTCCTTGCTTTCGCAGAAGTCGTGTGTGGTTTTCTTCAGAGAAGTCTTTGTTCAGCTCTGGTTCCTAAAGTGACTAGTTGATTTCCCCATGCCTAATAAAGCACATCAGGAATTTGAGG
The DNA here is from genome assembly GCF_027744805.1 of Dunckerocampus dactyliophorus. NCBI lineage: Eukaryota > Metazoa > Chordata > Actinopteri > Syngnathiformes > Syngnathidae > Dunckerocampus > Dunckerocampus dactyliophorus. The sequence goes on from NC_072835.1 coordinate 14,873,986, forward strand.
AAAACCAGAGCGCGCACTTGAGTCTTTACATAATCGACATTGTGTGAGTGATCTGTAATGGAAGGAGAGCCAAACATTGTGCAACACCCACACCCCACCCACACCCCCCACTCGGGGTGAAGATGATAACGAAGCGAGAGCAAATTTTACCTGACTTGTACCTCTTACTGTCATATTGAAGTTAACGGAACAATTCAGCAATTTATTTTTACCTTCTTCATCGTTATTCTTAATCGCGCTCTCTGAATGTTCTCAACTCCTGTTTCCATTGCAGTGTTGCATTGAGCGAATGATGCTCAGCGGGGTGAATGTAGCTCAGCTTTGCATAGCTGAAGTCATGTCCTTCTCAGCAGGTCAGACTGAATCAGCAGCACCTCTGTTGGTTAAAACCAATTAGTGCCCTCCATTTTTATTACGCCCATACCATTAATCCACACTTGGCAAGTCTGTCATGTTTTCAATCCCCAAGACCTTGTGATTTTTTTCATATTTGTGGCTCCCCCTATGGGTTGTGGTCAAAATGCTTTGGAAGAAGTTAGCATTAATGTAATACAGATATCCTCAAAGGTCAATGTCTTAAGGACAATCAGTTGCTTTGCTTGATGGCAAATCAACCAGTCCTGTTGAAATTTTACAAACATGTCCTGATCAGTCCTCTTAAAGATGTGTACCAAACTTTAAGGTGATTTAACAAAAAGTTATAGTGGGTGTTTCGTAGTGTGCGTTTAGCTGTGCGAGAAATTTCAAGTCAATCCAATGGGGTTTAATCAGCACCACCGTGTAGTGTTTTTGTCAGAAAAATAATAGCGCAGGCAACACAGTAGGACAGGGGTTGGCGACTTTTACTATTAAGTCATTTTGCCCCCTTTTATACTAAAGAAAAATAGTCTGGACCCGCAAACGTAACAGGAGTTTTAGTCTTTTAATTTATACAATGGAATGCAACAAATGGAATTTCAGTTTGCGTAGCCTTTTTGAGGCCTTCCTGTATTAATTTGTGTAAAATTTAAATAAAACTTAGCCCAGTTTAATATAATAAAGAAACATACAGTTGCAGCTTGGCAGTTTTTAAAAAAGTAAACATAAATTGAGGAACATTTCTTGATCAGTAATATGACTTTGCTCTTCACACAGGACTACAGGCTTTCATTTGTGGCCAATATTATGAATAATTTTTTTGATGTATTCATGGTTAGCTTACCACTGGGGGATTGCATGGTCAAGAAGCTGTCTGGCGGTAAAGGCAAGGGCCACAGACATAGATGTGATGCATATTTTATTTGACTAATTATAAACATTTAAAAAAGATTTATGTTAAAGTTTCACTTCAAACTCTATGATATGATTTTCTTAAATAATTTGACCAAAGGAGCCACAACAAGCAGGATGAAGATAAATAGAGCCGTGCAGTAGCTGGTGCTTGTTTTTTGACAAATTTTCACCTTTTTGTGTTCACCGGTTCAGGAGTAGAAAAGCTAAACCATGATGTGTCCTAATTTTTTCACATGACTGTATTTATAATTCCAAGTCGTCTGCTTTTTGAACGGACACGTGTGTTGCATCACCGTGTGAGTATTATGTTCGCTTCTATTGCTCAGAGCGGTCGAGTCACGGCCATAAATTCTTTACAAGCTACACACGCACACACACAAAAACTTTTAATCATCTCGTTGTCATCTCAGCAACGCAGCCAGGACATGCTGTAATTTCTCCCACTGCAGTGACTCTGAAAAGGGCCCGCAGTCTTTTTCCCAACTTTCCATTTTAATACATTTTTAGTTTTGAGTGGGCGCCGTCTCTCTCCCGGCCCATGTGTTGGTGACTTGTCACCCTCTCACAAAGGCCTGTGGTATTTATGGCGCCTCGAGTGGATATGTGTGGCAGAGGATGCCCACACACTTCACAGCTTTTATGTTCATTAGTTTGTTAGCAGGAAGCTTAAAAAAAATAGATCAGTTTCTTTTCTTTGCTTATGGCCAACCACATTGTTGCAGTTTGTTTGGATTTCTACACTCCGTAAATAGAAATAATATGTCCCAGCATCTAATTGCAATCATAAAACCTTACAAAATGTACAGCATTGGTGTCCAAAGTGCGGGCAAAGGGGTATTGGTGAATCACAGCTCGTTTTTTTTTATTGGCCTCTGTAGAAATCAGATTAAACAAGACCCCCGTCAAAAATTACAAAAGAGGACCAGGGCCACACTAAAAAGAAAAAAAAAAGTAATAGAAAAATAAACATATAAACTTGTTTTAACTGCTCTTGAGGTTGTTCTCTCAAATACAAATGAAATGTTTAGAAAATTGCTGTCCAAATTAATAAATGATATCAGTTACTTCTATTTTTCACATTTTAAAAACAAAACTTGCACAGCAGGTTACATTGCAGAGGTGATTTGAGCCTCGTACCAAAAATAAAGTGCACAGCGACGGAAAATGGATGGTCGTCCAATGCCATGAACTCCATAATTTTCCTCTTAGTAGCTTTGCTCTTTTCACTGTCGCTGCCTGGCTCCACGAAAGCTGTTCTTGAGCTTGCCTTGTTCGAATATAGACAACTTCTAGACAAATATGCAGGACTTCTGCAACCTTCCAACACAGTGGATGAAGAGGAAACACAAAGACGCATAAGGTAGCTTATTTTTGTCCTTTGGCGTATTTCATTGTTTACAGAAGTATCGAAGGATGTAACTGGTGTCCTCTCTCGTTGTGTGATGTTGTCTCCCTCCCTCTTTCTGTCTGGGTTAGGGTTAAAATGTTATTGTGTGATATTCTTTATTCAGTGTACTCTCACAGCTTCTGCTTACTGTCTACGCTTGAGGCAGCCATCTTCGAAAGCCACCAACTTGATTGCTAGCAGTCAGTATTAACCACGCTATTGCAACATTGTTATTGTAGGAACTATCACAGCGGAACTACTTTTCTGGCGTAGTCAACTGTATGTAGCTGTCATATCAAGCACGAGTACTCCATTTATCAGAATCAATATCATGGTGACTTATTCGACGGTCCAGCTGGCCTGGGGTTTCTTTTCCAGTTGATTTTTGTGTAGGAAAAAACTTTCTACCCCTGCAAGGTTTTGTTAGAGCTAACAACTATTTGTTCGTGTGATGCAGTCTCTTGGAGCAGTGTCTTCCTCACCAGATGCATGAAGCTGTTACATCGATGGTAACCCTGTGTGCCACACAGTGCAGCAGAAACATTTGATTTCTGTCTGTTTGGCTGAATCATCATTTGTCCCAAATTAGTAGTCGTCGCCATCGGCTCTCAAGTTCGTGTACTGCATTACCAAGAAGGCTATAGCGCTCTAGGGGAAACCGTTAAGTATGCACTGTTGTTGAAACTATGTTGGTTTGTTAAATAAGCAACAAACATAACAAAGTATGCTATGTTTAGTGTTGGTGACAAAGAACATCCACAATATGCTGCTGTTGCTGACGGAAGTCGGGTTAGTTGCTATGGGCTCTGCGAAATAAATGCACTCAGGAAAGAAGTTGCAGTAATGCTTAAAATGCCCAAAAATACGACAATACTGTAGTATTACACATTATCATGAATATGCTTGTTACTACATGTGTACAGCATGTATATAAAACCATAAAACGTGGTTGGAGGTTTTGGAAGTTTTTTTAGAGAGCGTTTTAGGTGAAATTCCATTATGTGCATCGTTAGCTGCCTCGTGCTAGCAGTTTAAATAAGGATTGTGGACGATGGGCAAAAAAAAAGTGCAGTTTTTTTTTTTTAAGGCTACGTTTGATGGAATCTAGCTTGATACAGCAAAAATCTGAAATGGGCTCATCCTGGCTTCTTGTAGTCAAAGTTGGTATTTAGTCTTCCTTATCTTTCAGGGATTTAATGTTAGCATATTTTGACTGAAGGTGTTGACACACAGTTGTCATTTCCTCTGGAAAACAACCATACTGCAGATGTCTTTGCTGTTGTGTCGAATATGTTAAATATACAATGGTTTTCAAGTCCCCTGCATGCCATTTCTTGCATTCTCATCATGAAACACAATCTATCCTTTTGTCCTGCCATTTTAAACACGGTGGAGGGGGGAGAAAAAGTTCCCTGGAATTTTGATTATGCACATGCATGACTGCCTTCTTTTGCAGAGAAATCATAGCCTTGCAGTGCAGTTCATTGTGTTTGAAAGCTACGCTTCAAGTTTGCACCAATAAATAGTTCATTGACGTTTCACCTGCAGCTCTTTGTATTTTTCTTTTTCGCTAAAAGCTGGGAAGTGTAGAGCTGCTCTGGCTTGTTGCAGAAAGAATGCTACACGTGTGACTGTGTGTGTTGTTCGAGGGCGGAGTTAACATTCTTTCAAAACATATGTGACAACAGCTGCACCGTTTTTTGGCTAAACTGTTGTTCACTCTGTTGTTTCTCTCAAAGACTCTCCATATTTGACGTTCACTATGATCAATTTAATACCTGCGTAATTTGTATAATACAAGCTGTAATGATCAGAACACAAAGATGACAAATGTTCGCGTGCAGGCGCATCCATGAAAAACACAAATGTACCAGAAGGTTTGATTCTATACAAAACGGACGCTAACCGAATCAGTTTTTCCCAGAAGAGATGATGTAAATTCAATTAATGTTAACACTAAACACGTTTTTCTAATTTTGCAATTATAGTTTTGCATGCAGAAAACTATTTGAAATGCGTATCAATTATGAATTAAAGGCATAAATGACCTTTAAAGGTTACTTTTACCTTCACTGAAGATGTGATTCTTGACGTGACTGTTCCCAAAGGCACGATGTGGCAGCGAGATCAACACTTGACTCTTCAACACCACCTTCCTGTTTTGGCAGTTATTTCCTGAATTAAATAGTGTTTCTCACCCCAGTGACCCAAAATGCAGCCAAGAAAGTTGCAAGTGCCAGCATTTTGCAAAGTAAGGATGATAACAAGGTCGTTGTGGGATAAAAATACATTAGGAACACAGTTGGACTCATTCAGCATATTAACAACACAAGACGTGCGCCATATTGTACGTTCACCGGATAATGTACACAAACTGAAACAAAATTTTGTTGTACATTTTCAGCATTAACTGAAAACCACGCTAACCGAGGTGGATAATTCAACTGTAATTTGATGTGTTTCAGGAAGACGTAGTTTTGAAAGCTTGATTGGTTTAAATTGGGGGAAAATTAATATTAATAGGCAAGGCAAAGTATATTTATAGAGCACAATCCGGACACAAGGTAATTGAAAGTGCTTTACAGAAAAGAAGGGTAAAACCATTTAATAAAATAATTCCATAAAACATAAAACAATTCGGGATAGGCTCCAGCATGCCCCCGCGACCCTAACGAGGATGAAGCGGTATAGAAAATGGATGAATGGATGGATAAAACAATTCTAAAATCATTACATAAAATTCAAAAAATTTCATAATAGATAGTTTCCGGGAAACTGACAGTTTTGGGTCTGAGGACCTTGACTGTGAGTTTTAGTTTTAGTTTTAAATCTGACACAAAATTAAAAATCATTGTTGCTCCCTATCCAGGTCCAGATAATAACAATCATAATTAATAAAGACTTGATGTATTTTATGCGAATCAACATTGTTTTTTCTTCTTTGCAAAAAAAAAATGGCCTTCATATGGTTAAAAACTACAGAACGTTAAAAACGTTTATATGTATACAGTATTTCTGGCTGAAGTAGTTTTAAAACTTTGGTTAAATGTGGGAAAAATAATATGATATTTTTAAAGATGTTTTTGGGAAGCTGACATTTTTTTGTCTTTAGGGCGAAATGTGCAATTTTTTTATTTTTTAAGGATCTCAAAGTGAAGACTCCCGCTGAGACACATTCTCACGGTCCAATGTGTGCTAGTTACCCAGGTAGTAGTCGCGGAAATGAAAACTAAGCGGGCATAATCCAGGAAATGAAAAGTTATGTCGACAGCTGAAGCACTGCAAGTCATCTGACCCAGGTTTATTAATCTAAACCAGGCCATGGGATCAAACAGCTGATGACCTGCTTGTGAAGCAGCAATGGAGGGAGAGCGTGATAACTGACATTATACATGGAAAAACACAACATATTGCGGATACTGTATGTGCAAAGATACATAAGTAGGAAAACTGTGTTTAAACAATGTTCCTGCATACCAACCTTAACAAATGCATTGTTAATACACTTCCTCACATTGTCATCTTATACATGGACACATTAAGATTCGTTTATTTTGTTGTTGTTTTTTTTCCCCAGAAGCTCTCCAGAGACCGGACTTTGAGGGTCAGGGACTGAGCGAAGCAGCTCGCTGGAATTCCAAAGAGAACCTGTTGTCTGGACCCAGTGAGAATGACCCCAACCTGTTTGTGGCTCTCTACGACTTTGTGGCCAGTGGCGACAACACACTCAGCATTACTAAAGGTAAGGGGCAAGTTGTTGTTTTTTTTTTAAAGTCAAATTAGAGACTTTTTTTGTTGTTTTTTTGGCAGATGGTCATAAATCATTTAAAAAAATTCTTTAATGTCTTTTAATGGTGGACTCTCACTTCCTCACACAAGTTTTGCACACAGTTCGTCTTTTTTTTTTCCTGACCATGCTGTAAAACAATATGGATCAGCAGGACAAACAGAGGAAGGAAAGAGGCGACATCTGCTCGTGAATCAACAAGAGCCTGTATAAGATTATTGTCCAATTCCAGTGAAACCTTTGAAACTCTAACAATGTATAGCATGTACAGTTAACCATTGTTACTATTAAAATGTAAAAATAGTAAGACACTCGAGTCGAAATGCAGGTGCGCAGAAGTCTTGCGCTCTGCAGTCATGGAAATAATGATTAGACCACCCTCGTTTCTTCAGTTTATTGATCCATTTTAATGCCTGGTACAACTAAAGGTACATTTGTTTGGACAAATATAATGATGATAACAAATATAAGTCATTAGAGTTGAATTTAAGAGCTGATATCTAGCAACTTCCATGCTTTTCTTGATGAGAACCAAAATCACTTAAGTTCTTACATGATTAGCTATAGCATTGTACGGCCATAAAAATCGAACTCTTTTGAGCTATTTTTGTTGTCATTGTTATATTTGTCCAAACAAAGGTACCTTTTAGTTGTATCAGGCATTAAAATGAACAAGAAACTAAAGAAACAAGGGTGGTATAATCATTTTTTCCATGACTGTAAGAAGGCGATTCATCTTTGCAAATAATTGTAGGAGAAAATCCACAATAAGCCAAATAAAAAACAAAAAGTAACACCCAGAGCTTATCATGATAGAGTGACGTTATGCATGATCGTGGTGCGAACTGTTAATTGCGAAAATCATGTTTTTGATATCGGCAAAATAAGAATTGGTAGATTGCAATAATAAATGATATCATTTCTGCTTGACAGTGGTTCAATGACTGCTTTATTATCACCATTATCGGAAAATTAGCATCACGCTTTAATGTTTTCTGACTTGCCCAAAATTGAGACAGTTTTTTTCCAACGTGTTTTTGTGCCACGCCTGCACAGGCTGACTGGTGGAAACGCTCTAAATTGCTTGAGGAGAAGTTGTTTGACATCACCTGTTTGCTGTATAAATCTCTCCACCACCGATATAACATGACCTGTGTTTTATTCGGGTCAATGCGTGTATTGCTATTATTTTATAATGAATGTCTTTGACTTGTCCTTGAATGTTTCCGCAGGCGAGAAGTTGCGCGTGCTGGGCTACAACCACAACGGTGAGTGGTGCGAGGCACAGACCAAGAATGGCCAGGGCTGGGTGCCATCCAACTACATCACCCCCGTCAACAGCTTGGAGAAGCACAGCTGGTACCACGGGCCTGTGTCGCGCAACGCAGCAGAGTACCTGCTTAGCTCAGGCATCAACGGGAGTTTCCTGGTGCGCGAGAGCGAGAGCAGCCCCGGCCAGAGGTCCATTTCCCTACGATACGAGGGCAGAGTCTACCACTACAGGATCAACACCGCTTCGGACGGCAAGGTAGGCCTCCCTTTTTCAAAATGCGTGACTTTTACGTGTATCTTATCCTGATATACCGCAGCTCAGAGCAAGGGTGTCCACACTTTTTCCAGCGAGTGCCACATAGTGAAAAATGAAAGGATGCCAGGAGAAACAACTGCATGTCAACTTTGTGATTTAGGTGGAAAAAGCATATTATATCAACTTTGGTATTTTCTTCATTTTTATTATTTTTACATTTCCAAATATTTATAATTTTGTAATTATAAATTTTCTACTCGTATATACAGTATAGTGACTTTATTCCCATAATATTTTGACTAAGCCTATTTTGTTTTGTTTCTCATAATATTACTTAAAAAACATAATTTTCTAAAATATTTCAACTCTACGCTACTTAAAAGACGTTATTTTTCCTCATATTACAAGTTTATTCTCGTAAAATTATAGCTGTTTTTCCATTTCTGCTGTTTTTGTTTTTTCTGTTCCAACTATTTCATCTTTCTTCTTGTAATCATGATATTATTTTGACTTTATTCCCATATTATAAATTTTCCCCAACCTAATTTTTCCAAAATTATACCTTTATTTTGTTTTGTTTCTTATAATATTACGACTTAATAACAAAATGTCTTTTTTATATATATTTTATATATATAGATTACAACTTCTTGCTTTTAATATTTTTGACTTGATATTTAACTTTATCCTTGTAATAATACTGCTGATTTTTCCGTTTTTTGTGTGTGTTTTTTTTTTCTTTAGTTTTCTCGTTAAATTGTATTTTTAGAATGTGCCGCGGGCCAATAAAAAACAGCCATGGGCTAGATTCCCAAAGTGGGTTACGCGTACCCCAGGGGTACGCCAATTGTAATAGGGGGTCTGTGAATAAAAATGGAACACAATTAGTGCCTAACACTCAGAGGAACGCAGGAGACATGCATGAAGCTGTTCATTGCTCTGTGTGCGTTATATGAACAAATAAGTAAGTTGGATTATTATTTTGTGCATAAAGACTTCAGTTATTTTGGTGTTCCCTATCGCTGAGTAGGGATTCCTCCGAAAACGAGGCTTTATCGTTGGCTGTGTGTATCTTTGTATTTCGGATAATGCTTCATAGTGACTGTTAGACTTTCCCCTTCAATTTGATATGAAATGAATATGGAAACATAGCCATCGTGAGTGGACAAAAAAAAAATGAAGCTCAAATTCAACCTATTCAAACGGAAGGATGGCAACATCAGGCTGGAATAAAAGATATGTAGGATGATTACTTATCTATTTATTCAGTGCTCGTGAAACTTGATCAAAATGTGACCATGCAAAATACGCATTTTTGACCCGGAATTACTATAAAACATAATTAAACAATGAACTATGTTCACTGTTTCAAGTTAATTCAGATAAAAAAAGGTTTGTGTTTTTAAGTATGCAGGAGTAGGGGGTACGTGGCTTCAGGTCCAATGTCTGACTGGGTACACGACTGCAAAAAGGTTGGGAACCACTGGTTGACACAACACAACACAACACAACACAACACAACACAACATCAGTCTGTGCTGCACACGGTAATGTTGCCATTTATTTTCATCAACTAAATACGTGTTTTGGAACCAAAGACCTGAAGTGCTGAAACGTTTCACTTGTCAGGAGTCCTTGTTGCCTTTTTACAAAGCATTTGAGCGTACCTTTAAGGCAATGGATTCTCAAACTCTGCTACTCTGGATCACCAGAGTTCAAATTATATCAGCGACACATGAAATAATTGTACAAGTACACATTTATTGACCTGAAACTAAATTAAAACTGTCCTTGTTCAACTCGCCACAAGCCATTTACCTGCGAGTACAAGCCATAAATTCAAAATAAACCACGATGCTAAGCGGAGGTGGCAAAAAAATGGTCGCACTTGCAAAGCAAAACTAGTTTTTTAGGTGGTACTTTGCGTAAAAGACCCATAATCTACTTTTATAATGACTGAATGTGTTGTCGAATCCTCCCCTCGTATATACAGTAGTCCCTCATCACATTGTGGTGTGAATTTTGCGTTCACGTTTTTTCTAAAATATTTTACTGAATAAATTATGCTGTTTTGTGGTTGAATACGGCCTATTATGGGTTAAAACATATACATATTCAAGCTAATTTGACATTTTTTGGCTCAATTAAGCATTTTCAAGCATAAAAATGGCTAAATGCTCTAAAATACAAATATAAGATATTCAGAAGATTCATTCAATGGTCACGATGCGATGTAGTATTCTACACTGGTCATTCGATATCTGTGATATTAGTGTAATGTTCGGTGAGGCACACAAGCATCAGACCTGATTGCTGGAACAGCAACATAATAATTCTAGTAACATAATCATAGTAACATGGGCTACTGTTGCGGCCGTAATCCACTACAAGCTAAAACCCAACTCTGAAGCTTGATGTCACTTCCTGTCCTCCATACTGTACATCCTGAACACATTTATTACAACACACACAAGCACGAGTCTTATTTGCGGTATGTCTTAAATTGCTTATTATTATGTCCAAACATTGGGTAATATGAGTGTAAAGGTCACTATCGGGGTGTTATTTAATGTAATGTCAAAAACCGTATGTAGAAGGTCGTGAAGTGGTTTTCTGTGCTCGAACTATGAAAATATTCCTTTTATAAAGAAGTAAACGTACAGTACTTAGCGGAAATTCACTTATCATGGTCGAGTCTTGAACCAATGAACCACGATAAATGAGGGATTAATGTATATGGCATAACGATCCATACGAAAAAGCAGCTGCGTCACCCTTTTGGCTGCCTGTGTTGCAGCACTAGCTTGAGGAAGTGCCCAAGTAATGACAAGAATGCCTCCTCAGCACCACTGTGCTGCACACAATGACCAGCAGATACTGACGCCCATGTTAAGACATACACTAGCGCGCGCGCACACACGCACACACACATGCACACATGCAGCCAAGTATGCGCGCATACACACAAGCTTTGTATTGTGTTCCCGCAGAGAGCTTCACATTCAAGGGTGTAATATGATGGACTTTTGCTAATAATTTGACATTACCTCAACACTCTCCCCTCAGGGGGCTGCCATTTTTGTTTCTTGGTAACTCTCGGAACAACATTGGTCTAAATAGCTGCTCGACTTCTCTCATTTTCTGCATTTGGAAAATGGTTATGCTCTAAAAGCCAAATGACCATTAAATCCTCCAAAGACATTCAAGGTTGCCGTTTTTTTTTCTTTTTTTTTCTTTTTTTTTTTTTTGCCTAGGCCATGAAGCAATGCAATGAGCAGATTTGACAGCAAATCATTTTCAGGCTTATGTAAGACTTGGACAATGGGAAAGAGTGTGTCCACTGAGCCCTGACCAATACACTCCTGTCCACCAGCATCCTGACATGTCTTGTGAATACACTGGAACCTCCGAGCTGCAACACAACCCATCAACAACATATTTTTGATGATTTCACAACCACTATTCTCATAGGAAATTGTGTTAATAAAAAAAAAATCATCCATTCTAGGGTCAAACTCTTGCCATCATGAAAGGTTTTTTTTTACTGTACAGGCAATTTTAAGGAACATTGTAAGAACCTCTCATTCCTTTGGAAAAAGGGTCTTTAAAAAAACAAAACAAAGAAAAAGCAAAAGATGCCCTGAAGCAGCCTGATTGATGCTGGCGAGGGCTGGCAACCGTGGGAGGGGCTATACGGTATGTACTGTATGTATATAGGATCTTTGAACTAGAGTTTTTTTCAGCAAACTTCTTTAAAAACAGCTGTGTTTCTCTGATGTTGAGGATCTTTGACTCGTATTTCTGTCGTACAAAGGATCTTGAGTAGTCATTTTGCAGCAGTTGCATAAAAACAGCTGAACACTCCTGTTATATAATCTTTGAGTCACATTTTTGCAGTAGATTCCTTAAAAAAATGCGGAGGGTTCCTGTCATTTAGAGTAGTCGTTCTCAACTGGTTTGGCTGCGGGACCCACCATCACCAGGCGGGTTAGGGTTAGGGTTAGGGAGGGTTAGGGTTAGGGTTAGGGTTAGGGTTAGGGTTAGGCGGGTTAGGGTTAGGCGGGTTAGGCGGGTTAGGACAGGCGGCGACCCAAGTCGCGTAATTTTTTTTTTCATAAAACTTCTGAAATCTATTTTATTCAAATGGAGAGAGAGAGAGAGAGAGATGCTCCTGTCATTCAGAGGATCTTTGATTGGTGTTTTTGCAGTACTTTTTCAAAAACATACAGTGATGGCTGTGAAAACGTTTGATACTGAAGCTGCTGTTTGTGGTGTGTTTATCATGCAGTAAGTAATTGTGAAACTGTTTTTTATCACTCACAAAAATGTGCCAAACAGGTCGATAGCGACAGTGTTCTCCTTAGAGAATAAGAACTTGAAGAAGTGATTTTGGTTATCAAGAAAAGCATGGAAGTTGCTTGATATCAGCTCTTAAATGTAACTCTTATGAGCTATATTTGTTATCATCATCATATTTGTCCAAACAAATGTACCTTTAGTTGCACCAGGCATTGAAATCGATCAATAAACTGAAGAAACAACGGTGGTCTAATCATTTTTTCCATGACTGTATGTGTAGTTAAACATCAGCTTCTTCCTCTCCCAGCTGTACGTCTCCTCTGAGAGCCGCTTCAACACGCTGGCCGAGCTGGTGCACCACCACTCCACTGTGGCCGACGGCCTCATCACCACGCTGCACTACCCGGCGCCAAAGCGCAACAAGCCCACCATCTACGGCGTGTCGCCCAACTACGACAAATGGGAGATGGAGCGCACCGACATCACCATGAAGCACAAGCTAGGCGGTGGCCAGTACGGCGAGGTGTACGAGGGCGTGTGGAAGAAGTACAACCTCACGGTGGCTGTCAAGACACTGAAGGTGTGTGTAATAGACTCTATGCTGCCATCAGGTGGTTGAAGGTTGGAACTACAGGTCACTTCATGTCACTTCACACACTCCATCAATGCAGGAGGACACAATGGAGGTGGAGGAGTTCCTTAAGGAGGCTGCTGTTATGAAAGAGATCAAACATCCCAACCTGGTCCAACTCTTGGGCGTGTGCACGCGAGAGCCTCCATTCTACATCATCACAGAGTTCATGACGCACGGCAACCTGCTGGATTACCTGAGGGAGTGCAACAGAGAGGAGGTCAATGCCGTGGTGCTCCTCTACATGGCCACGCAGATCTCCTCCGCCATGGAGTACCTGGAGAAAAAAAATTTTATACACAGGTAATCATCAAAATCTTAATACAGGTGAGCATGCTTTCTGTATGCTCTCCTGTGGGGACCTAGCCCGTCCATCACTTCTTTCCTCCATTGTATGCTTTCCCAGCCTCTTCATCATTTTACCTTCCTGTGTGCACCTGCAGGGACCTAGCCGCCCGCAACTGCCTGGTCGGGGAGAACCACCTGGTGAAGGTAGCCGACTTTGGCCTGAGCAGGCTGATGACGGGGGACACCTACACGGCCCACGCTGGGGCCAAGTTCCCCATCAAGTGGACAGCGCCAGAGAGTCTGGCCTACAACAAGTTCTCCATCAAGTCTGACGTCTGGGGTAAGGACGATCCCGCTGTGATCACAGTAGCAATCAGGCTGGACAAACTTCTCAACCAATGTACACCCTCAGCATTCGGCGTGTTGCTATGGGAGATCGCCACCTATGGGATGTCGCCGTACCCCGGCATCGACCTGTCCCAAGTGTACGAACTGTTGGAGAAGGACTACCGCATGGACCGACCCGAGGGATGCCCCGAGAAGGTCTACGAGCTCATGAGGGCTTGTGAGTAGGAGCCAGACGGCGCGTGACAACAAGCAGCAAGCTTCTTGTTCCTAAAGAGTTGTTCTTGCATCAGGTTGGCGGTGGAACCCTCTAGAGCGTCCGTCTTTTGCTGAAACCCACCAAGCCTTTGAGACCATGTTTCAGGAGTCCAGCATCTCTGATGGTCGGTGTAACTGTCAATGCAACTTAGTCTGATCTTATGTTGGTGTTACATCTTCACTTCCTGTTTGTTACTAGAGGTGGAAAAGGAGTTGGGGAAGAAAGGCAAGAAGGTGACGTTGGGCTCCATTCAACAGGCTCCAGAGCTTCCCACCAAGACCAGAACCACCAAGTCCCTCCGTCTCCGATGCAAAAACACAGACAACCGGGATGGAGATAGTCCAGGTGAAACCTCCTTCCACCTTAATCACGGTTTAACAGGATGTGGTGTAGCTTTTGTCACATGGATCCTGTGCCCCTCTTCCTCAGACCCCCTGGAGCCCGAGGCCGCTGTGTCCTCCCCTATGCTGCCCAGGAAGGAGCGCCCCCTTCTGGATGGCAATCTAAACGAGGACGACCGCCTGCTGCCCAAAGACAAGGACAAGACACGTGGCAGCGGCTTTCTGAGCCTCATCAAAAAGAAGAAGAAGAACGCGCCGGCTCCTCCCAAACGCAGCTCGTCTTTCAGAGAGATGGATGTCCATGCCGATCGGAGGGGCGGGTGTCCAGATCCCCGCGATGGCGACTGCCTTAATAACGGCGGATCTTTGGCTGTTAATGACGCCACCCATGTTCTAGACTCCTCAAGGTTTCTGGGTACCAACAACAATGGGGCAGGGGGTATCACTAATGGTGCTCCCTCCTACCCTGGACCGTTGTTTCCCAGGAAGAAGGGGGCGCCTGCTGTGCCCGGACCACTGGGCAAGGCCGCCATCACCCCACCCGGTGAAGAGGAAGTCATGACGAACTCTAAACGCTTTTTTTGGTCATCTAGTCTCCCTACCGGCTCAGATGGCACCGAATGGAGATCGATCACGCTGCCTCGGGACTTGGGCCAGCGCCACTTTGACTCTGGAACCTTTGGTGGAAAACCTGCTCTCCCTCGCAAGAGAACCAACGAGCAGAAAGGGGACACCGCCCCTCGAATGGGAACGCTGACCCCTCCACCACGTTTGCCGAAGAAGACCGAGGAGGCGGCAGATGTGTCCAAAGACGCTGAGCCAAGTCCTGGATCCAGTCCCCAGGCGCTGACCCCCAAGGTGGTCAAGAGGCCAGGGATGCCAGGACTGGAGAACTCCAAGACCAGTGCTCTGCATGCTGAGCTCCTCAAGCCCAGTGTCTTCCCAGCCTTGGGGGCCGCCGGAGAGGAATGCAGAGCTCGCCGAAACAAACACACTGTGGACTCTGTTCGAGAGAGGGGAAAGTTCCAGAAACCCAAACCGGCTCCCCCTCCGCCACCCGCCAATGCCAAAACAGGCAGGACCTCCCGCAGCCCCACCCAGGATCTCCCCTCCCCCTCGACAGAAGGCAAAGTTAAGGGCCTCCCCTCTGCTTCCGACCCCCAACACACAACCACTGCCAGTGAGCATGGCCGCTCCCCCCTCAGTGAGGCTCCCAAGAAACTACCCCTGGGCTGCAACTCCAAACCTCAACCGCTCAAGACCTCCACCTCGCTGAGCAGCTCCCTTGGGGGTGACACGGTGATGCCCACTGCCTTCATCCCCCTGGTGAACACCCGTCGCTCCCTCCGCAAGACAGCACCCCGGCAAGCCTCGGAGCGCACGCCTAACTCGGCGGTGACGCGCGAGATGGTGCTGGAGGGCGCCGAGCAGCTCCGCACCGCCATCTGCCGCAACTCGGAGCAGACGGGCAGCCACGGCGCCGTGCTGGAGGCGGGCAAGAACCTGTCCAAGTACTGTGTGAGCTACGTGGACTCCATCCAGCAGATGAGGAACAAATTCGCCTTCCGTGAGGCCATCAACAAGCTGGAGAGCAGCCTGCGCGAGCTGCAGATCTGCCCCACCGCCTCTGGGGGGGCCAACGCTCAGCAGGACTTTAGTAAGCTGCTGTCCTCTGTCAAAGAGATCAGCGACATCGTTCAGAGGTAGCGTCGTTAAATCCTCACAGCTGAACTGAAACTTTTTTGGGGGTGCGGGCGTGCACATGAACTGTGCTCCATGTAAGGCTCATGTTTGAGAGCTGAGTGTCCCAGTTGATACTTCTCATCCCATCTGGGCTTTTTGTGAATGGAAGCCAAGGAACGTGCAGGAGTTAGCCTTAACTATGAATGAGCAATGTGCTCAACATCACGCTTGAAAAAAGGTGCCTAATATTTCCATTGTTTAGGCTGCGTTCACACTTGTGGCTTTGTTGGTGTGCACTTTGGTGCCGATCGCTTGACTTTCACACTGGTATTTTGTCATGGGACCAAAGACTGTGCAGTAAAGAACATACTCTATGCATAAAGTAGGGATTTAATTGGACTGCTTTTGTGGTATAGTAAGTTACGCAACTCGAATGTTCCAAGCCAAAATACAGCCGGGTTGGATACCTTGGCTATTTTTACCAGTTTGGATTTCACCAAAAGCTTTTAAAATATACTTTGAAAGAGCTCCATTGTCACACACACATATGGAGAGAGAGAGAACTTCCAACGCATTTTCCTTTTGACATTTGTGCATGCTTTTTGTTGTCATTTTACACTGGCCCGTGTCTTTGGTCCGTGTAGCGCTCACATTTGAGCTCAAGTGAACCGAACCGCACCAGAGTGTGAAGCAACGTCTGTATCCGCTTGCTTGGTGCACACGAGAGTTGACCAAATGAAGCGCATTAGCAGAGAAAATGCACCAGAGTTCCTTTTAACTGAACCATGTGTGACAAGTGTGAACGCACCCTTAGTTACATTTTCAATCAAAACAGCATGCCTTTAAATTCTTAGTCCCAACATGTCCTATTGATTTGTCCACCATTTCACCGGTAAGTCCATTAAGTGTTTCCTATGTACTGTGTGAATGTGTTTTCTAAAAAAATTCTGCAGTATTTGCAACCACATGCTATACAACAATGGGAGTAGGTAAGTTTTGTGTGCCTTAAAAACATTTTTTCGCCATACCAAAAAAAAAAAAAAAAGTCCCCAGTGTGTACTGGGGAGGGACCACAGAGATGCAGAAGATGCAACTTTTTTGACAGATTTTTTTTTTTTTTAAATACATGCCAGTTTATTAAAAGCCATCAGTAGCAGCTTGAAGAGATGACAGACAAAGTGTTTCAAGCAAATGTCTCCTTGGGGAAACACTGGACTGAATGTTGAATGGATCTGTCACGTGCTGTCTTAAATTCTACAAATGTTCATGTGTGTGATTGTGATGCCCGAGGACTCAAAACCACAATTTGGATGTGGTAGTGTCACTTTTTAACCCCCATACCACTACTCCTCTTTGTAAATATGTTTTCTTATTCTTTAGCTCCGTGCAATTGTTGTTGCAATAAAATTACAAATCAATGTCAATGCTTATGTGTCACTCAAAACACCAGACACAGACTGGACAACAACAGGTTATGTATAATTTATTTTTTCTTTTCCGTCTAATTTTTTTTGTCATTAAATCAAAATGTCAACATTTTAAAATCATACACGCAAAAAGAATGCATTTAAATGTTAGCACGGCTCCTGTTTCTTTCAAAAGTTTATACATATGTACGTTGGTTTTTCTTTCTTCTGGACAGACAAAAGCAGGAAGTGGTCACTCAAGACAGCAAAAGGGAAAAGGACGACCCCATCGACTTACCCACTAGCAAAGAGTTAAGACAGCGATGCAGGACTCCTCCCCACGTATCAGGTGGGGGAAAATATAATATATAAACAAAAAGTGTCGACTCTGTACAAAGCAGAGAGTTAAATGTTAGACATAAATACAAGTTTTGTAATACAGAATCCGGCAAGTTCAGTAGTGTGCGGATGGATGGTGGTCTTAGTGAGGGTGTGTTTGTGTGTGTCTACATACATTTATTATTAATAATAGAAACTATGTTACAGAATGTCCCCAGAATGCAGTGAATTACAGGCAACCCACTACTAGCACATCAACTGTACACGGCCAGCAAATAATTAGCAATATTTATATTTACAGCTGTCCAAACTAGGAAGAAGTAATTGGGATTTGATGTTCTGTTTAAAAGGAAGCAGGGCATGCTGCTTGGTGCACTTTATTCTTATAATACAAGGTGGCCATTTCACATTAAAGGTTTGACGTGTGAAGTCAAGGCCATGCTGCTTTTAAATGTGACTGCCCCGCATATAAGACGACCCGTCTTAGATTCAGTTCAAAGTCTAAATTGGGTGTTAGGAGCAGCCCAACAATGAGGATTTATTATAATAAAAATAAGGCAACAAACAATGGTGCTTGTGATATGACTATGAAGCATTTTTAAAAACAAAAATATAAAGATGTCATTTTAATTTAAGTCTTTCCACACGCACACAGTATTCCTTCCACTAGAGACAAATCCTGCTTCTGCTCACATCTTGGTGACATTTAATTAAAAGCCACCTTCTTACAGGAATGTAAGAAGTAGGTCTAATTCATACAGAAGTTGTCTTTTTAGAGCTATAAAAGCACACTTAAAAAAAAAAAAAAACAGTATCGCAGTGACAGTAACCATGTAATTAATTAATGTGCCGTCTAATGGACGAAGGGGAGCTGATTGGTGCAAGAGGAGCAAACAAAACACTGAGGGGGGGTTTTAAGGAGGGACAGATGTCATCCAGCCCTCCTCCGATGCAGATGAGGGAGGTCAGACAAAAAGGGACAAGAAGGGGATGTCCTTGCTTGGTCATTAGCAGCCGCAGCCTTCCCTCTGAGGCTGTGGTTCGCTGGTTAATCGGCCACCTTGTGGGGCCGACGGCTTGTGCTGGACGCCCGACTCGGCGGCATTCAGGTCCAGGCTGCCGTCCTGGATGTTCTGGTAAATCTTTTTGGCCGCCTCCAGGAAGGCGTCCTCCACATTTTCACCTCTGAACATTGACAAATTGTGTGAGTAAAACTAAGCGAGATATTTGGAATGTTGAGGTGGTGCACGCTTACGTTTTTGCACTGGCCTCCAGGAAAAGCAGACCTGAGGAACATTCGACATACTTAGCACATGAAACACAAACACTTGGTAGACTTTCAACTCTTTCCAGTCCCCAGTTTGATTTTTCTGGTCCAAAAATCAATCAGTATGTTTATAAACGTGAGTATTTCCACCCTGGTTGGTTTTATGTTCACACAGTAACAACCCATATGACATTGCTCTCCTCTTATTGGTTGCAATTATATAAACAGGAAGTTTTGCCGCATGGGCGCACTGACCAGACCAGAAGATGTGTTCAGTAAGTACCCAATTTCATCTGTTTGGTGCATCATTATGCTGTTGTAGACATACTGTAGATACCTCGCCTAGTTGCAATTTCTTTCTTTCCCCTTATGGCAACTCAAATAGCACTAGCACTATCTGCTAGGGAATTTATTTTCATCCAGTATATTCAGCAGGAAGAAGCTTTAACAATATGCAACGTGTAACTACATGTTTTGTAAGAACAACAATGTATACTGTATGCCTGTAAATGTTTCTTCACTTATTAAATGAGTGTGTGTGGCATTACAGTAAAGGGTTTAGTGTCAAACAGAAGCATTTTTAGGGCTTAGTGCGTTCATTTGCAGTTTTTCACCATTCTAGGTGGTCTTGGATGTGGTTGTATTGCTATTAACTCCAACTGTGGTACAAGTACCATTGGTATTACGTGAGCTCCATCTAGTGGTATGCAAGAAAACCAGAATTAAAAAAATATATAAATTTCCATTGAAGACATGAAAAATGTATTAACCAATTTTATTCATGTCTAACTCACCTCACACGGCACAAATTTCATTTGAGTGCAAGCCACGTGTCTGAACCTAAACCGTAACGGCAAGCAGAAGTGGCAAAAATGGTAGTGCTTGGTGTGAGAAGTTTGACAACCATCACTGTAAGCGATACCTTCTCCCCCGTTTCTTACTTCTTACATTCAGCAATGAATGCTTGTAGTCACGCTAAACGTTAATTTGCTCGGTTGGCTCAAACTCACCGTTCTCCTCTGCAAACTGTTTTGCTTCCTCGTACGTGACGTCTCGTTGGGCCTCCAGGTCGGCTTTGTTTCCTATGAGAATGATCACCTGTGGATGAGTGGAGACATGGAATGAGAGGAGGGATGGGTCGGAGTTCTTTACAATGTTTCTATTCGTGCTCTCATGTCAGATGATACTCATGTTCTTTTCAAGGACTAACAATCCATCAGCATCTTTACCAACTTCCTTAATATGAAACTTATGATGATGACAATACTGAAAATGTGAATGTGAATGAGCTATTCAAAGAGGTAAAGTACTGGCTTCTACGTCATGTTTCACGTCATCAGTTAAAGCAGCAAAGTGACGGGGAAACGGGAAATGAAGCAGCACAAAAATATGAACTTTGAGAAGAATAAGATGGATGACACGTGGAGGGGTGGGGGAAGTGAAGGAAGTCATGTCGGGGTCGAAGAGTCTGAAAGGTGCCGAGGATTGCGTTTGGACTTACGGTATTGGGATTGGTGAGGTTTCTGGCATCAGTCAACCAGCTACTGAGGTGGTTGTATGTGCTTCTCCTGTGTGACAGCAGACACACATTTATCGCTCAAAAGTCAGTACACCCCTCACACTACAGCACTTTTCTGAGTGTTACCTTCTCCAGGGATCATACTCTGGAATGAAACGTGGATAGAGTATGCACAGTAGTATAGATTTACTAGCCACTGAAAATGAGTCAAAGCAGCCATTATTGTCTGGCAACGAGAGTAGCAAGATCATTGTGTCGACAGTCAAGCACAGCGGTAGTAGCATCATGGTCTGGGGCTGCAAGAGTGCTGCGGTTCAATGAAGGAAACATGAATTCCAACATGAAGCAGAGCATGACTCCCTCCCTTGGGAAACTGGTCAGGTTTCCAACGTAAGGAGCTCGAACACACCTCTAAGATGACGAGTGTCTTGCTGAGGGTGCAGTAGGTGATATGAGTGGCCACGTACTGTATGTCTCCTCCAGACCTGTACCCAATTGAGCGCCTCTAAAATACACCAGCTCCACCAGTGATGTCATCATGGAGACGTTGATTCCACTAACAACTTGTGCAGCTCTGGTGAATTTCATGTCCAAGAGGATTGAGGTAGTAACAATGGCGCTTTAATAATTTGCTCACAATTTGGACATGTCCACTGTGGGGTGTACTCACCTGTTTAGACAATACTGTTGGTTTCAGTGGATAGTAAATCTACACTGCTGTACAAGCTGGACACCGACTGCTCTAAAGCAAACAATTTCTATAGGCGTGTCCCTTGAGAAGAGGTGTGTTGTATATTTGGCCCCCATCAAATTTCTATGCCACATTAGAGTCGGTGCACCTGTATTATCCACAGGAGATAAAACAGATACGTGAGAAGCGGTTACTCGACCTTCCGTTGCCATGATGTGCGATTGTGTGCTCGTGGCTTTGCATGAGTCAACCATTCTTCCTTGTGGTTCCATTAGCCGGTGCAGAGCCAGCTGCTGTGGGCAGCCACTTTTAAGGGTCATGTAAACAATAAGTGTTGGTTTTGTCTGAGTTAAGTGTGTTTCGGGAAATTTACTGCAGTCAGGTGTGGTGGGCTGAGCTGAGACATTCTTCACACTCTTGTTTATTTAGCGGGCTGCTGATAACCATCTCACAGTTTGGATAGAAAAAGCCCCATGACACATCTGTTACGGGCCCTATCAGTGTTTCCCTCTCCTATTTCCCTCTTGCATAAAAAGCACTTGGTTGTTCATACACACCTAGTGATGTCATACACCATCAGTGCCCCCGCCGCGCCACGGTAGTAGGAGCGGGTCACCGCCCGGAAGCGTTCTTGTCCGGCCGTGTCCCAGATCTGCAGCTTGATCTTCTGGCCGCTCACCTCAATTATCCTTGTGCCGAACTCTACGCCGATCGTGTGGGGGCAGTCTGCCATGACTGCGCAGAAGACGAGACATTGGTGAAGTTAGCGTTGTGCTCGTGTAAGCCTGCAGCAGGTGCATTGAATCAAAGTATTGTTGTCAAAAGGAGGATGTGATTGCGCTCGGATGCAGCATCTGGTGTCTTAATAGCGCCATTGAGCACAACACAGCTTGAATGGAGGCGGCTGACACACAGAAAAGAGTCTCATAGCTGCACACAGCAGCACGCACTCCCAACTTCCGCTGCCGTGCGTGGATGAAAAAGGAGACAGAAGCAGGGCAAGCACTTACATTTCTTTTCTGTGAACTGGTGAAGCAAACATGACTTCCCTACCCCCATGTCCCCTGTGGAGCGAGACAGAAAAAGGGATGATTCTCATTTAAGTGTATACACAGGCAACACCAAACCTGGCAAACACAATAAGTGTTTGTCGTCTCTCGAGTATTGCAGTCAATTGGTTCCAGACCCGACTGCGATATGTGAATTTACGCAAAGCAGGATTCAATATTAATAAATGGAATATTTTCATAGTTATGGCATAAAAAACCTGTTTACAATCTTCTAAACATGGTTTTTAACATTACAGCCCTCTAGACATGAAACAGCCATAAACACCGTTACATTCGTATTACCCAATATAGTAGATATAATCAGCAAAATAAGACATATTAGACATAAATAAGATAACAGGAGTCACACTTTAGCAGTTCCTTTTTTTTTTTCTGGACAGCATATTTCCTGCTGTGGCTATTGTCTCATCAATGTATTGTAATGGCAGCTTTAAATGGCTTTACACTTGTATTACCCAATATTGTAGACATACGGAAATAAGAGTAAATAAGCCAATAAGACACAAAAACTCCTACTTGTGCGTGTCACAGTAAATGTGTTCCCAGCGGGACCTTCGTGGCGGGTGGACATATGTGTGGAGGACAGGAAGTGACCGAGGTTCAGAGTTGAGTTTTAGCTTGTCATTGTTAATGGCGCCAACAGTAGCCCATGTTATTATGATTATTATGTTATTATTGTGTCTGTTGTGAGATCATTTAAACCTGCAAATGCCTGCTCTGGTGATCATGTCTAGTGCCTGTCTCACCAAGCAATTACTGACATCTAGTGGCCAATGTAGAGTACTCCATTCACAATTAGAATGCTTCTTCTACCTTGTATTTGTATTTTAGTTCATTAAGCCATGATTATGCTTGAAAATGCTTCATTTAGGCCAAGAATAGGTTCAAGTTGCTTAAATGCATATTTTTTAAACTAATAAAGTGCCATATTCAACCACAAAACAATGATGACTAATTTGTGAAAAAACCCAACAAGGGTGAGGGTGCGATGTTCAAACCGTGATGTAGCATGATGTGAGAAGTTAGCTCTGAGTTGTTTTTGATGATGCCAATGGAGGACTAACATCTGTGAGTGAGTGTAACATATTATGCATATCTGTATGACTGCGTGAGCAAATGCACCAATTTGTGTACTTAAAAAGGCCTCTGGCTAAGAAGTCAGGCAAAGTGGAACATGATTTGAATATTAGAGGCACTTGAATGAGTCATACAAATATCACGTAAAGGAGTGAGTGCTATATAGAGCCAGCGGGTTATACCAGACACAAGTGCACAATGTAGTCCCCACTTACCAATAATGATGTATTTAAAAATGTAGGAATAGTTGTATGGTGCGGTGGCCATCGTGGCTCTGAAACGGAGAAAAAAAAAACATGGAAGGTGTGTTTAGTCATTCAGCAGCACGATAAATGCAATATGTGACAATTTCGCAATGTCTTATGTTTATCTAATCGGCGGCGCAGTGGGTCCTGGAAGATGAAATTGTGTTTGTGCGTGTGCTCAGTGCAGCTGAGTAAGCCGGCGGTCAGATGAGCGCTGACATAACCATAGGAAATGTGGTATTGGCATGAAAACACAATCATAACTACACAGCAACAAGAGCTAAAAAAAAAAAAAAAAAAAAAAACCTTTACAAAAACTGCAAACTGCAGCAAATCGCGTGAGACTTCTGGTCTGTGAGCGTTTAAAACTCCACTTGTGTCTTACTTTTTTTTTTTTTCTTTTACCAGTTGGTATTGGTCACAAATTGAAGGAAACCGTGTGATGATAACCATAAAACCGGAACTATGCCTGTCACAATAACAGTCGTTGCTGGACAATAATTGTCCTACAAGTTATTGCCGATAAACAATATTATTGTTATTTATTTTCTCCGTAGGGTGGCTGGGTTCTCCCTTAGAGATAAGGTGAGAAGCACTGTCATTCGGGAGAGACTCGGAGTAGAACCGCTACTCCTCCGCATTGAGGAGCCAGATGAAGTGGCTTGGGCATCTGGTCAGGATGCCTCCCGGACGCCTCCCTGGGGAGGTGTTCAGGGCAAGTCCGACCAGCAGAAGGCCTCAGGGAAGATCCAGGACGCGTTGGCTAGACTATGTCTCCCAACTGGCCTGGGAACGCCTCGGGATCCACCGGGAGGAGCTGGACGAAGTGGCCGGGGAGAGGGAAGTCTGGGCCTCCCTGTTTAGGCTGCTGCCCCCATGACCTGATCTCGGATGAGCCGTATAAGATGGGTGGATGGATTTATTATTTAGAGAGCATTTTTTCATTAATGTAATGATAATATATGGCATAATAATGCGAGTATACGGTATCAAAAGTAATGTACGTTTTTTTGTTTTTTTTACGACACCCTTATTCTGTCTGCACAATTAGACAGGATGTGGCGCTCTTATTTTGAAGGTCGGAAGTATATTGTGTGTTTTAAAAATGGGTATTGACGGTTAAGACAAGCTGGGAGCAACAAAAAACGTTCATCTCGCCTTATTTCACTGAAAACCTGCACGTCTTTGGGCATAGTCCAATGCTCGCTTACATCACACACTAGTAGAGCCTGTGTCGCACACATACAGCTGCATCAGCAGGCTCTGCTAAACTAAACTATCCCAGCTGGTTTCCAAGACAGCAGTCCTAATGTAAAGAGACTTTACTACAATCTTTCCTGCACAGGTCTTTTTACACTTCACACACAAAATGACAGTTAAGAATGTTAAACAGCGCCTTTAGGCAGGCTTTCTTTGTACTTCCTTAAAATGCTACCCCCCTGTCACATGTAATCAGCGTGCGAGTAGTTATTTAATTATACAACATTACCTTCTTTTTACACTTTTATGATGGCGACAGTTTGACCCAGTAACAGATTCATTCTATTTCCATTGTTTCAGATGGGGAAAAAATGGTCTTGGAACGGTTCCACTGTGTAAGATGAATGTGTCAAGTCTCTGCCAATACATTTTTCCACTGACAAAAGACTTTAACAACACTATTACAAATGACTGCTTAACGTTTGCTTGCTGCCTTTTTCTTTTCCTGGGTTGCCTGCCGTCACATGACCCTTGCGTCATCAGTCTGCCCGTGTGAGTGTGTACTCTCCGCTCTGGCTAATCGGAGGTAACTTCCACTGGACAGAAAATACAATGTAAATTACTTGTGAACCTCAAACCCTTCCTACACTTGCTGAAGCGATAAGAAAAGCCGCTGGTGTCGGTTAAGAGGGCAGGTTGTATGCATGTGACAAAATGACATGGCTCAGCAGTTCTTGTTGTACTCCAGAAAGAACGGCGCAGCTACTTCCTATTGGGGCAAGAGGATGCACTGCTGTAGGAAATCATGACACACATACACCCTGAACCTCCACATTGTTCGGGGGAACTATTCAAATCATGTGACTCAAGAATTCCACAATTCCACATGGCTGGAATCGAGGCAAAATTCACTATTTAGGTGTCAACAAGCTGGCAATGACTGAATATCTGCTGTGTAGAAGAAGAGTTGTTAAACTCGCACCTCCCCAAATGCTACATTTGACACCTGACGTTGTTTGGCTAGGCAATCAGGCTACATGGCTTACGCTTTCTCTTGAAAATTAACAACCGCAAACAGCGGAGTTGACGTTTAGATCATTCCAAGCATATACAATCGTCTGTAATTAAGGGCCATAAAATGAAGGCACAGTAGTCTTGACAGGCAAGTTGGCGTTAGCATGATTGTTGCTGTGACAACAGCAGGTGTTGTTATCATTGTCATAATTATTAGTGGTAGTAGTATGACAAAAGGTACACAACCATCACAGCACATTTGTCAATTGTGTGTGTTTTGTCAAAATTAGACGAGAGAAAGAGTCTCCCTTAATTAAACCACCTTACACTGACCATAGCTTTAGCATGCTACGTGGCTAACATTAGCTTGCCAGACTTGGATTATAGACTCTGACAGTGTCAACGCATATAATTATGTCATCTTAAAATAATACTTATAAAATAATACAAATTCGCATAGATTAAACCCAGTTTGATCGATAGCTCATACGTAATGTTTGGAGTGTTTGCACAAGACATGAACATAACACTAGCTTCCCGTCGAGTTAGCATTCAAATTAGCCCACTCTTGACAACATAAAGTAGCCAAACCAGCTCAGCCATTGCCGTACGAGCGTTTCGACGATTCTCAGAGTGACTCTGCTTTTATGCGGCAGCCCTAAAAAAAGCCCCACAAAGCGCATTTGCTCACCAGAAATGAAGCTTTAAGACGTTGGAGTTGAGCTATTCGGAGGAGGTTTTTACGGGTTATCCTGGCTTCAAGTAGGAGCTGCCTTATCCAAGATGGCCGCTCGCCGCACAGGGTTTCCTCAGCTGTGTACAATGGACTTTGGGACAAAGAGCATCTCTTACATGCAGACAGCCTCACCTGGACAGGTATCCTGTACATTTATCTGCTACTTATTTCATATGGTAAAATTATGTGGTTTACATAAGGTGAGGTACAGGCAACAGAAACGAAGTAGAAATGCATGGAGGGGTCTCCAATGGGGAGACGTTGTTCCAAATTTAAATGGCATTGAAGACACCTCGCCATTCACATCCAATTACTTAAAACAGTGTTTTATCCAAGAGGAGACGGAGGGCAGCAAGATAATGGACACCTGAGTGTGACTTTTGTACTTTTGAAAAATATTGATCCTTTTATTTATTAATACAATAACTGACCACATGACATGCATTCACTGTACATTATTTTTCTTACAATCATAATGTATAACCGCATGCAATGTGCTCTGAGCAGCAAACTAAAAAAATATATAAATATATCATTTGACCCCCCCACAAAAAAGAGTAAATGAGTGACCTTAATAGAAGAACATATCTCACATGGTGACTTTCTTTGTGTGGAAAATGAGCATACAGTATAAGTGCATTGAAACCTTTATAAAACTAGTCCGTGTCGTTGCTGAAAGGTTGTGTCATTGCAGAGCTTTTTAAACGGTCAAATGTCTACGCCCTTGAAACAGATTGAGAGAGAGAAAGTGTGAATGCTGAGAGAAGCCAAAGACAGAAAGAGTCTGGTCTAACTAATATTTGGTAATGCATCATGGCAAATCATAGCATGCTAATACAGGCGGTCCTTGGGGTACTCCCTTCTGTGTTCCGCAAAGAAAAGCCATCACCCTGGAAGTGAAAATGAGCATTATAAAAAGCTCTTGAGAGAGTAGAGACACCCACCAATATTGGCCGCACTTTTGGTCTTAACCGGTCGACTGTCGCGACCATTGTTAAGAATAAAGATCGCATCCTTGAGCATGTTAAAGAATCTGCTACTATGAAAGCGACAGTAATAACTAAGCAGCGGAGTGGTCTTATTGGCTGGAAGACCAGAATCAATACAGGTATCCCAGTGAGCCTTATGTTGATTCAGGAGAAGGCTTAAACATTCTTTTATTTGTACTTCCTCCTCCAAATAAGCCACAGGGATAAAGGTACTGCTTCATTTAATCACTGTATTTAATCGTTTTATTAATGTATTTTACATATCTTTAATGTGTTCTGTGTACAGTGTGAGTGTTCATTTAAGTATAATTTAGGTATGCGAACAGACTTGCACCAAAACTCAACTTACATCACAGGCTAGGAACCAAATTAGTTTGTAACCCGAGGACCACCTGTAATATGTTTATCTCTTAACTAGCAGGTCACAGTACTTCCTGGTTGATGGAGGATGACTTGTGCTGCATTCAAGACAGTTGGGAAATTCAAGATTTCTCACTCACGTGTTTTAAAAGTACAGTATTGTGTTCAAACGTAAACAAAACGTCTGTTTGTACAGTCTTGACAACAAACCAATTTTTTTTTTTACCTATTTACAGAAATTTTATCAGAAAATATCAAGAATAACCAATAAATGCATGAATGGTTTTGGCGTTTTACACCTGATAGCCTTCCTCATGCGTCCCTAACGGGGAACTGACACATGCTCTCTGCCACGAAAGTGAGTGTACCACTACACTACCGGGGATATTACCGGGAAATTTATGTACGGTAGTTTTTGTGTGCGACAGCATGGTTGTGTGACCTCTTATTACTGCATCTTGGTGAAATAGTTACGTGAGTAATACCTTTGACTTTGAAGCTTTTTTTTCCATCTGAGAGTTGCTCATTTCTGATTTCCCAGTTTTCTGGAATGCAGCACGACTGTATTATTTTTATTCTAGGAGTGTTCCATCTAAAAGATACTGACTCATATTGACAAAAACTGAAATTAAAGTCAATAATCTGCACCTTTATCCAGATTTGCACACCAATGTGCCATCATTGGCACATGTGCAACCTGTCTTGTCGGTTGTATGGACATTTTTTGTAGTAGTGAAAGCTTTTCTCACGGGATTCACACAGTAAATACAAAAGTACCATACTTCATTAAAATCCATTCAGCCTTTGAGATGTAATGCCAAGTGAGTGAGGATGTGACAGTTTTTTTTTCAAATACACTGAGTGAGTTTTTGTCTCCTTCCCATCACAACCACATCCTCAGTATCAGGAGGCTGCCCAGAGTGCAGGCGCACTGTAGTAGTGTGTGGGGTTTCCGCGAGGAGGCGCTGTTGCACAGGTCCGAGTCACAGCAGTGGATGCGGACGCCGGGCAGCTCTTGTTGCTGGCAGTGTCTGGATGTGGCACAGCCGCTGGTCAGGACGATACCCAGTGCAGCTGTAAGGATGGATGGACGGATGGAGGAGACAAGTCAGTCACAGAAGAGTGACTCGCTCAGCAGGAAAATAGCACCAGTAAGCAGTAAATACTGCAAGTGTGTAATTAGGAGGACATCTTTAAGGTACACTACACAAGGGAAGCATTTAACAGACTGCTGTTTGCGCTTAAAAAACAGTGATAGTCCTTTTTGTAATGTCTAAGCGTGCATTAAAACCATAAAAACGTCTCACCAAGGGACATGGCAGTCAAATTACACACACCAACTGCCTCAGTGCTATAATTATTAGCATTTGGAAATTCCAAAACCTGACACAAAGAATCAAGACTTTGTATCACTATATTGAATGTCAGCATTGATGATTTGCCTTGCAGCAAAGTGGAGACTGTGGAGTAAAACACTGTAATTCGTTCTCAGCTTGTGACTGTTAAAGACTTCATTTTATCCAAGAGGACACCAAGGGCAACAAGAAAACAAGGAGCTGCAGCAAAGTGGAAAGTCTATTTCTTTCCAGGGTTTGGCTTTTGGGGACTAATTTTATCCAAGAGGAGACTAAGGGCAGCAAGAAAATGGAGCGCTGCAACAAAGTGGGAACTGTGGAATAGAACAATGTAATTCATTCTCAGCTTCTGGCTGTTAATGACTTAATTTTATGCAATAGGAGACTGATGGCAGCAAGAAAACAGAGCGCTGCAGCCAAGTCGAGACTGTGGAGTAAAATACTGCAATCCCTTTTAGACTTATGACTGTTGGAGACTTAATTTTTAGACTGAGGGTAGCAAGATAACGGACTGCTGCAGCAAAGTGGAGACTGTGGAAACTAACACTGGCCTCCTTGGCTTGTGACTTTCCAGCGCTGAAAGTGCGGTGCAGCTGAATGAATACTTTGACAACATGTTCATCACTCAATGTGATGTTGTCAGCCTTGTCGTCTTAGCCTGCAAAGGTGCCTCATCAGCCCTCTGGGCCACGAGCAGCTCCTCCCAGACTTGTCAAGCGAGGGAACATCTGGATGCTCCACGCTTGTGTGCATCAGCAGCTGACCATCAGCGCCCTGGTTGAGGACGTCCACATCCTCCGTTTGACTTCCCATCGGGCGACTTCTCACGGACTCGGCAGGGCGACTAAAAAGTTATGTAACCCGCCTTGTCGCTAACTGAATATTCACATAACAGAGTAGATGGAGAACATTTGCATTAAAGTACGATTAAAAATGATTAAGCCAATGTCGTCTGGCACGCCACAGTGCATTCATCACCATTTAATAAGCTGCTAGCTTGCCCATAAATATTCCCCTAACTTGAGCACATTATCTGCTTTAGAGAACAAAGAGGACAATATCATCCAGCAACACAAAGAGCCAGAGATAAAGTAACAGTATAGTGTTGAATTCCCGTATGCTTTTGCTAAATTTAGCCAGCTTGCTTGTCATTTTTTGTTTCCCAGAGCTGATACGAAGTAGCGACCTCAGTTAACCAATTAGTTGGTTGCTTCTGCGCTTGCCACCAGCATCTTGCAGTGTTGTTGTGACCTGATTTCAATACTGGTCAATGGTAGAATTAATCCTTTTCAAACACTAACAAACAACAATGGAGGAGAACAACGAGGGTCTCTAGAGTGTACTATACATAATTCCTTCTAGGCTTAGCGGGATGCCAAAGAGAGAAATAGACCTGTCTAACTGCAGCAAAGTGGAGACTGTGGAGTACACTGTAATTCCTTCTTGGCTTGTTGTAGCTGTTGAGGCTTAATTTTACCCAAGAGGAGACTGAGGGTAGCAAGGTGGCGACTGTGGAGTATAACATTGTAATTCTTATAGGCTCTGGGCTGTCGGAGACTGATTTTATTCAAGAAGAGACTGTCGGCAGCATGAAAATAGAACACTTCAGCAAAGTGGAGACTGTGGAGTACTACATAGTAATTTTTTGTAGGCTTGTGGTTTTTAAAGACAGAAAGCAGTATATTAAAATCCTGAATTTTGCACCTTTTCGCTGGTCAGTGTGAGAAGCACAGACAGAGCTGAGTGATGGAGGGAGTTTTTATTTATTTTCTGCATTTGTGGCTCGTATCAGAGGAGTGACAGAGGCAGGACAGTGCCTGTGTGAAAGGAAATAGCGAAAACCCCGGGACTGGGCTGTTAGGTTTAACACCAGGGGCACCCTTCTCCCGCCGTGTTGTGTTGGAAGCAACATTTAAACAACATTAAACATTTTTTTAATGGCCCCTTGCGGACCAATCTGCCTAGCAACAAGTAACCAGGCAAACCGAAGTAATTCTGTTAATCTACGGCTGTATAGAAAATGTACAATAGATGTGTTCCATGTGAAATAATGTATGTCCGTGTGGTTTAATACATCCTGTTATTTGTAGCCTAGAAAAATGATTTCCCAACCCCCCATCGATTTTTCCATATAAAACTACCACTTGTTCAAATGTAGTAATATACAATATGTTGTAGTACAGTCATGAACTAGAATTATCTAATTATGTATTATGTATTATTATGTATTATTAATTATGTATTATTTAGCGCAGTATTGTGTATTATTTAACCGCAAAGAGGACATAGTGATATGGAAGAGAGGCTGTTATTTCCTGCTACAGTTGTCCCTCCACACTTGGCGGTTCGAATTTTGCGACTTCACTCTATCACGGGTTTTCAAAAATGAATTTATTAATAAATGCCGCTGATTATGTTTTTGGTTGAAGATGGCCTATTGCTAGTAAAAAAAATGCATTTTGAAGCATATATGTATATATATATATTTTTTCAAAATTAAGCATTTTCAAGCATAATAATGGCTACATGAACTAAAATACAAATATAAGGCATTCAGAAGATGCATTTAAAGATGTGAATGACATGTATTATTCTACACTGGTCACAAGGTGTCAGTAATGTTACTGTAGTGTTCGGTGAGACACACAAACACCAGACTTGATCGCCGGAACGACAGGCTTTTATTGCAGGTTTGAATTATCTCACAACAGGCACAATAATCCACACGGGCTACTGTTGCTGCAGTAACCCACGCCAAGCTAAAACTGACCTCTGAACCGCTGACATCACTTCCTGTTTGCCTCTGTTTCCAGTCCCCTAGGTAACATATTTCTAGTGAG
This sequence comes from Dunckerocampus dactyliophorus, assembly GCF_027744805.1. Lineage (NCBI taxonomy): Eukaryota > Metazoa > Chordata > Actinopteri > Syngnathiformes > Syngnathidae > Dunckerocampus > Dunckerocampus dactyliophorus. The sequence goes on from NC_072835.1 coordinate 14,905,914, forward strand.
TCTTATGTATGTTTTTATTGGCTTATTTATATTTTACTTATTATGTGTACCATATTGGGTCATAGGAGGTGACTATTGGAGTGTTATTTCATGGCTAGAGGACTCTAATCATGTTAAAAACTGTATTTAGACGGTCGTAAACTGCTCTTGTGTTCTCTGGTAATGGTAATGGTTTAATTTATTTGAACATGCATGCAAGTTACATTGGAAAACATCACATATAACACAGTTCCGCACATCCGAAAGGAGTAGGAAGAAGTAAAGCTAATTTAATCCTACCTTCCATCCATTTTACATCAATTGCAATGCACTTTTTTCACTTCCTGTATTCCAAATGCACTCTCTTCTGGTTGAATACGTAGGAAAATGATAAGGTAATGTAATAATGTGGTCAAATAGTATTGTCACAAATTTCTTGTCACCGTAACTACTTCATATGACAATCACAATAAATAATATGTATGAAGCAGACATAACAACATAGTTTGATAATGGGTGAGTATATTATAAATAAGGAATCCTACTCTGCGCACATTCACTTATCACGGTCGGGTCTAATCGCGATAAAACGAGGGAATACCGTATACCTGAAAACTCATAATACTCCATATAGTGGCTTAATTTTTTTACTTGAAGAATAATTTGGAGTGCATGAGAAAATGGAAGGGAAGACAGCTCTATTTGACCACGTGGTCCTGTATTAACACGTATGTTACAATGCAACCGCAGCAACAGAACCAATGTTGTCATAGCGGTCAGGAGCAAACTGCTCAACCAGCATGAATACCGCTGATTCATTGTAAACAACAGTAGGCCAAGTGTAACCGCCAACAGCTGAGTAGCAACATTTTAAAGGTAAATAAAGCTGGTAGATGCTGTCCAATCATGGCACTTTAAATGCAGTTTCTTATGAGGTTAATTAAACAACTACATCAGCCAAAGCTGTCCATGCCGATGTTTTTAGACCCATCGCTAATTCCAGGCCTGATGGTTATTTTTTACACGGCAACTATAAGAGACTCAGCGGTTAATTGATTAGTGACATTAATTGGAGCATTCACGGAAAACACTTACTGTAACCGTGTGTGTGTGTGATGCTCGGCTAAATTCTCACGGGAACACAACCTTCTTCACGACCCTTCAGTAGTCATTATGAGCACTGCTTGATGGTTTGATACTTTGAAGATTTCAGGGGTCAAGGGAGACCATGTGAGGCTGCAAGTGAAAATAAAACATGTGGAATGGAGGTGTACTGGGGGCACGGGTCAGAGGAGGGTAAAAAAAAAAAAGACTGGTAGTTGCTTCTAGTCATTCATTTGCTTTGAAGGAGTAATTGACTCACTGCTCTCTGTCTTGATACAGAAGCGGTGCTTGAAGCCCTTGTGTGAGTGGGTGCAGGTGAGCACCTCCGGGTTGGAGCAGCCCACGTCCACGTAGCGCTGGCCCTGGATGATGTTGCAGCCATAGCACTGCAGACCCTCCACTGCACAAGACAAAAGACAAGGATGACAATGAGGTGATACTCTCATTCCTGCTAGTGTGCGCCTGTGGGAAAGGCAATAAGCATAAATAATAATAATAATACAGTTGTTATTGCTGCAGGAGCACACTTAACAAAACGGGTGACATAATCAAGTCTAATATAAGTTGAACCCTACATGACCGTTGGCGGCTTTGTGTTGTATAATCAGAATGGATCCCCGCACATTCGTGATTCAGCATTCACAGCAAATCTGCTGAGTTTTGGCACCAAAAAAAATAAAAAAAAATATATATATATATATATATATACAGTATGTATTTTAAATTCCAAAAATAGGCAGTTTTTTCCACAGAAAACACATTTCATTTGTCCTAATTTGGTAATAATTGATAAATACGTGATAATACAGTTACCATAGTTGTGTGCTGCCAGGTGTAAAAGTGTTTTGGTGCGGAAGCGCTAGCTTTGAGAGTCAAGCCAGACTCAAAACTTGCAGCAAGGTCTGTCTCGTGGTAATATATAAATTAATCACGCGATCAATGAAAATGAAGTCAATCATTTTGCCGGCCTCCATATATTGCCATGTGCATGCGTATCTGTTTTCCTCATCCCTCGCCTACAAACAGGCAGAAAGAGTGGCCTAGTGGTTAGCATGTTGGCCACACGGGCAGGAAATCGGGAAGATCTGGGTTCGATTCTCATGGGTTTTCTCTGGTTACTCCGGTTTCCTCCCACATTCCAAAAACATGCATGTTAGGTTAATTGGCGACTCTAAATTGTCCATAGGTATGAATGTGAGAGTGAATGAATGTTTGTCTATATGTGCCCTGCGATTGGCTGGCGACCAGTTCAGGGTGTACCCCGCCTTTGGCCCGAAGATAGGCTCGAGCATACCGGCGACCCTAGTGAGGATAAGCGGCATAGAAGATGGATGGATTGAAATGAGCCACAAAGTCATACAGTTTTGTGTAATGAAGTGATGACATGTAAACAAAGGCGTAAAGCAGCAGTGCCCTAAGTGACCCAAGTAAGGCAGTTTAATAAAAGCAGTATTTTGCACAGTTATTTCAGGAGAAGATCATCTAAAAGTCAAAAGGATTGGCCTTCAGGCTTATTTTCTTATTTACTCTCATCTTGAGTGACAACCATTAAAGACGCACTGGTGATCGTCTCTTCTCTTCTCAAGCTTTGGCCTGACTCATTTTAAAGCCGTGCCTCTTAGCAGTCTGCACACACTGTATACGACCATACAGGCGTCCTTCTCGACTGATGAGTCAAAGGATTTGCCCAAAACAGCTGGAAGGCACACATCAAAAAACCCCTCCAGCAACGGAAATATAGATCTCTTTCAGGAATCACCAAGGTTCTTTTTATGATTTGCTCATCGCAAGAAAAGCGCGGCCCAAAGCAACCAGCAGCTTAAAAAGGGGTTGTCTGTGAATTCAAACCTATCTACACACCTGAGCCCGACCCGCCAAATCCCGCACACACAAGATTGAAGATCAGCTTTTGGTTGAAAGCAATCCGCCGTCTTTATCTGCTGCTGCGGTGGTGATGGTTGCGGCCCCGTGGAGGACACGAGCCTCTTGCTGCCTGGCCTCTGCTAAATAGCTCAAGCTCGGATGGAGCTTTCAGGAGGAAACTAATCCAGCTGCAAATGCTCTTACAAAAATCACTTTTAGAAATCTGCTGGAATCAATGTGAAGCCATCCCGGCGACTTTAAAAAAAACATTCAGGAGGGATGTGTCATATTCACCCTCTTGGCTGATAAATGCTGCTATCATCAACCTGCATTTCCTCGATTGATCATAGGGGAAATTACCCATCGGGTCGTCAATTGCCTGTCATTTTTTGGAAAATGTAAGATTTAATAGAATGGAAGAATATCTCTCGGAATGTTCTGAACTCCTGTTTCCATGCTTGTGTTGTTGTGAGCCTGAATCAACAGCAGAGGCTGGTTGCAGCCAAGTACAGCACGAACCAGTTGTTATTAATCAACAATCAATACCACACTGCCAATTAATTCTTAACAAGTAGTCAATTGATTATTATCACCAGTAGGAAATAGAAATAGTCCGCACCAGTGGACTATTAGACTGTGGCCAGGCAGTGCTTTGAGTAAAAGTTTAACAATCATAAAAAAGTGTAAAAAAAAAGTTAACCACTTAAAAAAGGTGTAAAGTTGGATCACATTTTTTCCCACAAAACAAAAGTCTGTCAAATACAACCACTGCCATTTAAAATGCCATGTAGGGTCTCTCGTGTAAAAAGAAGTGAACTACACCTGGCTAGCTAGCTAGCAAGCGGCTAACGGTAGACTGAAGCAAACCACGGTTAGGTCAAAAATATGACAAAGTAGCCCAAAAATGAAATAAAAGTCACGTCTGAGATGCACATCATGCATATTGTTAATTGTCTCACACGTGTAAAAGGAAGTTACCGTAACAACTCAGGTCATTTAAAATGTCAACAGCTGCCTAGCTAGTTAGCGGCTAATATTTGCAGCTAATGTTAAGCTGCAGCAAACTACTGTCATGTCAAAACAATAAAACACTCTTTCAACACTATATTAACTCATTCAATCCCAGCCATTTTTCAAAAAACAACCCCACCAGTACCGGCCTTTTTAGATGATTTTGACTGATCTTTCAAGGCACACAGAATATTGTGTTCGATGGCTATATAAACTTGGATCCTACTAAAAGAAAGATTAAACGCCCGTCTTTCATCAGAAAAAAAGTGTATTTCTACCTTTTTCCGTTCTTTAGTAATCAGTAGTAGAACATAGGTAAGTTTCAGGAAGATATCAGTTCCCAACGAGACAAGGGAGAAAACCAGCTTTTTGTGAACAGGCACATTTCAAGCATAACTTTCACTTTGACACGAATATTATTTGCTTTTGTGACAGCTCAAATATCTAAACAACTATACCAACGTAAACAACACAAAAAAAGGGTTGTTTCACATCAGAATAACAATTTATTTACAAACACCATTAACTATTCACAATTTTCACTTTTGGAACTGAACTATGTGTGCGTGTGTGCACCCGTGTGCGTGCGGGTGTGCATGTGCATGTGTTAAAATTCCCTATACAATGCGTAACCTTCTGCACGCTACACTCCTCCTCGCTCTCTCACTTCCTCCTTCTTGTCATGTGTGATTCTTCCATTGAACGATCCCCTCACGACCGCTTATGAAATGCACTTCTGCTCACCTTGCGGACATTTTTATGGCTTAAAAGTGCTCTGAAATGTTAATGCGTTAGTGCAGAGTTGCAGCGTCACCTCTTTTTGGCTCTCGCGCAAAAAAACGTAAAAGACGTATAAATACGTTGTTGGACTCGGGCGTCCGGGATTAGAAAAATGTCGAAGTACGTCATTGGTATTGATTGAGTTGGATTGAGTCAATCGCAGGGCACACCACTGTTATATAAAGGCAATAAAATACTCTTTGAACACTATCGTAATAAAAGTAGTGAAAAAAAGGTTAAAAAAGAAGTCAACCACCGATTCAAGTCAACAGCTAACTTGCTTAAAAGCATATCTCCCTCAAATTGACTTCAAGTTGTGAATTGTACCATCTTAGCAGCGTCGGACTCTTCAGGTTCAAGTACTTAGTGCAGTAATAAGTCATCAGAGTGGTGGGAATGAAAGGGACTTAGCGTTTGCCGCATGTAAATGACGGTCATTTACATGCGGCAAACAAGCTGATTTAACTATTCATTAGCATGCAATGTTGCACACTGGCAGCACTCATGAAACATTGAGAGAGCTGCCCCCCTTATGAGCATTTGTCAACATAATGAGGACTTACTGGAGAGACACTGGACTCCCCCCAGATGTAATTTATTGTGACTGCACAGCAGGTTCTCTCCTGGCAAACATTGATTAATTATAAAGACGTCTCAAAGCAGCGCTACCTCAGTCGGATTGACTGTCAAGATAACATGTTTGGCACACATGACCGCCAAAACAAATTGTTTTGCTATGTAATCATTTTCTCTAATGAGGAAGGAAGGTGTGTATTAACGCTGGCCTGTCTAATTATCTCAAGCAGGGTTTCCCAAACTTAGGGGTTGCGGGTCCATTTTTTGGGGTCACTGATTGTCAAGATTAAAATGGTGTTTGCTACTTTATTGATTGTCAAGCATGCATACAGTACAGTGTCTTGGAGGGTATTCTGCGACGCAAGTTGAGTGGGTTAGCGAGCTGTGTTGAGTGGAAAGCCGAAGGTTTGTATCACCATTGTAACTTAGGCTAAACCCATAACCTGGTCCCGACCAGGTTATGTCCAGGCTTTCAGCTTAAAATTGGCAATGAAAGTGCCACTGTTTCACTGTTTAGCTGATCGGGAGATGGCGTCACCATTTATTTAGAGCCTCCGTCGCCCCCAAGGGGACATGGAGAAAAAAAAATGGAAAAAAAGAGCATTCCCTGATGATATTATGAATCTATAAGCGAGATACATTTTCAGCCGAGGGAATACGATAGATATGCTCACACGAGCACCAGGAATAAAATGCAACAGGAAATATTCATAATTAGGCCGATGTTAGCAGACGTAAATGTCACAGCAGTCCTCGCGTGAGAACTCGGATCGTTAGTCTTCTCATATTAAAATATTTGCTGGGGAGTAAGCACTCCGAGGCATCAATCAACTAAAAGAAAACACGTGTATATAAAAATTGTAGGAAAGAAATTAAAAAGGTCGCCACAAAAGCCGTCAACACTGCCATCTAATGGTCACCACGAGATACAACAAGAAGACATATTTCTCAGTTTAACAAAACGACAGTCGTTGCTCCAATTTGTTTATTTTTTAAATGGTTAAGTGCTAAAATGTCAAAGTTGTGCAGTGTTGAGCATTACATGCTCAGCATTATTCTGTCAGCGGTCCTTTCTTGCTCTATTGGCGGCGACAGTGTTGGTTTAGTAGTCATAATCTTTTGGGAACTCCTCATAACGTTCCATAATAATTACTTAGTTATTTTACGTAAAATTTTGCCTTGTAGTTGCTCAATCAGTATTTATACTGCTACTGTACATGCTTGACCAGTAGAGGGCACTGTGACACTGCTAATGGGACCAACAGAGGCAGCGTTAGAGCTAATGGGACCAACAGAGGAAGAGTTAGACGCTTGGGAGATAAAGCTAAATGGAAAGCTAAATTATACAACCCGGTCAGAGCGTGTGATTAATGTTTATGAAGAGTTAATAGGCCTGCTTAATTCTACACCACCCACAGAACACTACCTCTTTTAGAAGAGTCTAACGACGACGACGATTTGTCCTTTTTTTCAATAACTCCTCCTCCAACTCCACCACAATGATGTATGCTCGACCACTCCTCTTCAAAGGTAAATAACATTTATCATTACGTATTATTATATCACTTTTATTATTGTTTTTTTCATTAATTATCCTCGTTTAATATTACTACTGCATCCAAACTCATATTTACATACATACACATATACTGTATATGTATACACGTACATGTAGTACCTATATCATCGGTAATATTACCTTTTCCCCTACTTAAGAACAATTTGACATAAGAACCGTCGTCTGGAACCAATTGTGTTCGTAAGTTGGGGACCTAGTGTATATCTGTCACAAAATAAATACATGGGTCATGGAATAAACGAGATGGCCATGAAATAAATAAATGAGTGATGAAATGTATACATTTGTCATGAAATTAAACCAATATTTGGATTATTTCAGATTACATTTCACAATGTAATTATTTATTTGGACAATATAATGAATAATTTCACATTTGAGTTGGCTTTATACAAAAAGGTATGTTATTACAGCATATGATCATTTTCATGGTTTTGTCAATGTGACCCAAATTCTGAAATCCTGTACCCTCTAGAATGTTATTTTATGGTGTTAAGCTCGTTACGTAGCTACGAATTCACCACCACCACCACCACCACCACCACCACCACCAACAACCTAATCCTGTATTGATCTTTTTTATTTTTTTAAATTCAATTTAATATTCTGGATTACTATTTTCCCATGTAAATATAATTTTGTTTATGCATATTATGTAATTCCAGATAGCGTCCTTGTGTAATCCCTTTTTAAACGACATTGTTCTTGCAATTCGCCGCCTCATCTCATTACCTCCGTTTAATGGACTTTTCCTTATTGACAAACACAGCGTCACGAGGTCCCTGGAGTTGTTTTTTCTAAAGACCAGAGGTGATGTAACTCCAGAGCAAACAATGCAGCAACGGCGTCGTTTTGCTCTTTATAATTTGTCATTGTTTATTTGCCCGCCCCCCTCCAATCGAAACAAAAGGTTACAGCAAAGCCTGTGCAGTCAAGTCAATTGCTATGACTCTATGGGGAAATTTAGGTTGGCAACTATGGATATTTGGCATGGATTTGGAATTCCCGGGTCAGTTACATGTGGAGCAAAGGCGCATTTGCTGGAAATGTGACTGTTCATCATACAGTACATACTCTGGTGGTGCATGATAAAAATGCATATAAATCAGCTTTGAAGTGGCACGTTTTCCTAAACAAATACACTTTTACAAGAAGTAGCAAAAAATACACTATTGCCTGCACAACTTTTGTATTGCATAATGGATTTATTTGCCCTTAAGCCTATAAATAAGCCTATAAATAAAGATTAAAACAAGCGAATGCATCTTACTGACCTTGTGTCAAGCAGAGCGCCAAGATAAATCCAAGCCCATACACCAGCCAGGTGTGTAAAGTCATGGATGCAGCACAGTAAATATAGTGAGCAGCTCTCATTTACTTAGTCCCGCTACTGTTTCAGAGCTGGAGATCTCTGTGCCACTTTTGGGAGCAACTGCCAGCGAGAGCGTACGGGCGAGGGAGGGGAGGCAGCCATGCAGGCAGGGAGCAAGGCAGGGAGGCAGGCAGTCAGCTCAGGCAGCCACTCAGGCAAAAGAGATGATGATGATGATGAGGAGGAGGAGGAGGAGAATATGTGAGTGAACTAAATAAATGAATGTCTTACTTGGCGCTCATTCTGAGGCTGCAAAAAAAGTCCTCTCATCAAGAAGATGAATGGAGCAATCAATTAGGATTAATTCCTGATTGCTTCTATGTTACAATGTGTTAAAAGCTCTAAATAGGATGGTGGTTGTGTGTGTGTGTGTGTGTGTGTGTGTGTGTGTGTGTGTGTCAAACATACTTGCAAACATATAAGGCAGGTTATCCACGCTCACTTGCACACTGGCGGGAGTAAATTCTATCTAATCAAGAATTAAAAAGTAAATCCTTTCTAAGAGACTGTAATGCCACCGGATAAGGCAGGCTTTGTGCTAAGCTCCCTACCCCGACCAAAGCCCTGTTAGATAGACAGATCCTCACTCACATTTTTTTTTTTTTTTTTTTTTTTACCTCCATATGTTTGCATCATGCGGATTTCACTCATTTTTAACAGACTCATGGAATAAATAAAATGGCTATGAAATAGCTAAATTGGTCATTAAATCAATACAAATTTCCCTGAATAAATATGCCATGAAATAAATACATTTATAATGTGATGAATTAAAGGCTTTTGAATGAATGAAATCACTAAATCGGTCATGAAATCAATAAATTGAAAATGAAATAAATAGACTAATCATGGAATAAATAAAATGCTTATAACATCAATAAACCGGTCCTGAAAGAACAACATTTGTCCTTAAATAATCAAAATGCTCATTAAATAAATAAATAAATCTGTCCTGAAATTACAAAATTGGTCTTTAAAAATCAATAAAATTTTCATTTCATAAATATTTCATGAAAAAAAATAAATCAGTCATGGAATAAATAAAATGCTTATGAATGAAATCACTAAATTGATCATGAAATAAATAAAATGTTCATTAAATAAATAAACCGGTCCTGAAATAACATTTGTCATTAAATAATTAAAACGCTCATTAAATAAATAAATACATAAATCAGTCCTGCATTAACAAAATTAGTCATTACATAAATAAAATGCTCATTAAGTAAGCAAAGGTGTAATAAATAAATGAGTCACAGAATAAAGAAAATGGGCAATAAATAAATAAAAAAATTGTCATTCAAATAAACACAATGGTAAATAACTAGAGTGTTCATAAAATCAATAAAATGGTTGTTAAATAAACCAGTCAGTTCTGGAATACTGTAAATAAATAAATTCTTAAAAAAATAAAATGGTCATTGAATAATTCAGTCATGGAATAAATACATATATATATATATATATATATATATATATATATATATATATATAGTATATAAGGCTGTCCTGAAAGAACTAAACTAGTGATTAAATCAGTAAAATGCTCTTGAAATAAATACATGTGAAATAAATAAATGAGTCACAGAATAAAGAAAATGGGCAATAAAAACCATATGACTATAGTAATAGATAAATTGTTAATTGAATCGTTAATATGGTTATTAAATCACTAAATTGCTCTTAAAATCAATAAAACAATCATTAAATAAATAAATGTATAACTAAATTAGTCATAGAATAAACACAATTGTGAGCGAATAAATACATTTCTCATGAAATAAATAAATTGTCATTAAATAAATAAATCCATTGAATACATAAAATGCTCATTTATTTTTGCACATTTTGTCATTTGTCTTGACGTGCTCTCTTTGTCTTTCTGCACACTTCGCCGCGTTCTGAGTTTGTTCCCTTTCTGCTTTTTATTGGTGACTCATGTTTGGGAGTGCATGTGTGTGTGAAAAGGAGAAAACAAGGAAGGCGAGACATGCCAGCAGTGTGAAAGCATATGGTGACCAGATACCGTTAGGTCTAGTTGACACTACATGTCACTTGGTTAGATGCGCACGCTAACCTAATGAAATGTGATGCGATGTGAGAAATGTTCCTCAACAAGCAATACAATAATAAGGCTTATTATTGTGCTTTGCAGAATGTCCGGATGGACACGATATTTCCTCAAAAACCAGACTGTTATAGTACCGTATATACCCCCAAGTTGGTGGAGGATACTCTATTTCCTCAAATACTGGCCTTCACTGTAATAGATACCCATGCCCCAATTAATTACGTTTGTTTCCTTTACCCTTACCACTTATTCTCCGCAATTGAGTAAATAAGCGCCCTCAGCTACTATAGATGTGGTATTTCCTCAAATAGTGACCTCCACTGGAATTGACGCCATGCCCCAAGAATCCTTGGGTTGGTCACTCATTTCAATAGAGACGCCTTGTTTTTGTCGTTATAAAAGGAAACAGAATGTAGTTTGTCCTGCGCAGGTGCACACCTAGAAGAGTAGTTTGACAAGAGTAGTTTGAAGCGCACAAGCTGATGCAACATGCAGTTTGTGTCTAACCCCCCACTGCCTTGCCATCCTTATTTATATGATATTACGTATTTATATTCCGCCGAGCCGCTCCGGCGAGTGATAAAGCCGTGAAAGAGAGCAAGGGAGTGAAGGATGGAGATTTGGAGGGGAAGGGGAAGAGGAGGTCCAGCGGTGATGAAAGTGAGTCTTTCCCCGAGCTGCTCCTGACTTATCTTGACGCACAATAGCGACTTTACATTTCAGTCCTCAGTCCAGACTGACAGGAGGGAGGCTTTAAATTCTTGATGAAATTGCAATTAAGACACCAAGCAAAAGAAAGAAGCGAGCCGGCGGCATGTGGAAGCCACGACAAAAGAAGAAACAAGGATGTGTGGAGGAAATACATGAAAAGTTAATTTTGCTCTTTGGGCTTTTTTCTTTCCCCCTCTGTCATCACATATAACCTTCCACTAAAGAGTGGAGAGGCGATGTACTTAAACACGGACGTTAAAATGCACCTTCTCTTCTCAGTAATTAGCAAGAATGACCAGAATATGCTACATGGAGGCGACGTGCAGCTAAATAAAAACAAAACGTTGAGGGCTTAAGGGGCCAATGTCACCCTTGAGGAGGCTGCAGCTTTAATTCTTTTATCATATTATGGCCTTAATGCTGCCACTCGCTGCACCATTGAAGGCCTTCCAGCAGCAAAGCATTGACGGTTTCTACGTGCCTGTGCAGTTTTACACCAAAGAGAGCGGCAAAGCTGGATTCTCCTTACACAGCACAGGAGGAAGTGTAAGCCTTTTTTGCTTTATTGCCTTTTAATGACATCTTTTTCACTCCCACATCCAGCCAATCCTTAGTTTTCTTGTTTGCAGATGTATTGGAATTGTACAATATTACAATTGATACTCCCTCGGGTACCCAATTCTACATTGTGGTCATCTATGAGCGTGTTTTCTAGTTCTTATTATCATATGTACACTTGCTAAACTTTTTGAACTTTTTAGCCACAGTATGCAAGTACCACCGTTTTTGCTCATGGTTGGTCATGGTTTACTTGGAATATGTGGCTTGCACTAAGTGGCTTTTGGCGTATGAAGTGAGGTACATTTTCCATTACAGTTGCATTTATCTTCATTTTTACAGTGTATTCAAAAATATCTGATGTTCCTGAGTACCACTAAATGAAGCCTGCATACCACCAGTGGTACTAGTACCACAGATTGAGAGTCTATGTTTTGTAATATATAATTATGCACACTTTTCATTTTGCTTGGGGCAGTGCCCCTGCAGAGCCAGAACATGGAGCTTTGGTGAAAAAGGCTGTTATCTGTACACTACAATCGTCCCTCGTTTATCATGGTTAATTGGTCCCAGGCTAGGGGTGTAACGATTCATTCACTACATCGATGCATCGATTTATATTCCTATGATTCAACTACGTCGATCTGGGTTCTCAAGTTTCCATTCAGGACAATATACAGTATATATCGATCTAACAGTGTTTACAAAGTAGTCAATCCATTGAATCGATACTAGGAAATGAAGGATTGGATTTAAGCACGGCAGGTTTTATACGAATGTTCTTTTTTTTTTTTTTTTTTAGAACTTTTAATGATAAATACGTGAAACGTTACAGTCTGCCTGTCGGTGACGACATTGTCTTCTGGGCATGTGGTGGTCACGGGAGTTGTAGTTGACCTGTGATTTGCTTTTTCTTCTTTTGGTCAGTTCATTTACTTTATTCAGTATTCATATTTAACTCATCTGGTCTTAAAGGGACATTTATGGGGCCAATATGCAAAACAAGGACGTTTTGTAAGCCTCTGGATGGTAGTTTACGGTCCAGCAGCAGTGACGCTGAGTGACGTCGTCATCCGGCGTGTCCAGGTCAAACACATATGTAGGAATATTACAAATACAATCCACGTATTTTAGCGATGCAAAAATCTAACAATGCGTGTGCGTGCTCGATTAGGAGAGTGCGCGGGGACGTCCTGAAAAATGCAATTTTTTCATATGATATCGTGTGTATTTTCATTCGTATACAGAAAAGTTAAGTCCAACTTTAAGCTTTTCAGTGTCATGGATGGGAGCTTCAGGACAAGATAAGAGGTATGTAGGATATAAATTCACTTTAATATCTATCTGCACATGAAATTTCATTCGAATGTGATGGCGCGGAAACTACTGTGTACATGCAATTAGTAGTGAGGCGTGGAAACGAGTACAGCATGCTGCTGCAGCATTTATGACACTTGGTTCTCTTTCCTGGACTTTTTGATTATCAAAAAAAAAATTAATGGCTACTCTGTTGACTTTTAAAGCAAATGTCACAACCGAAGTTATGATATATTTTGTAGTGCGGTTGTATTTTCCAAGGTCTGTGGGTCTATCACAGCTTTTTTTTGTTAAGGGAATGGAAACCAAAGGCAATCTTTTCCTGTATGAAATTTGGTTTAACTTCGTTAATACTTGGGGTAGAGAAGTGAATGAGGTATCAAATTAAAGTTCAAGTCATGCTTTTATCAGACAGCATTAATCACAGACTTGATTTTACATATTTCTACATTTGGTAACGTTCCTAACATATGTGCGCTGCAAAACTTCTGTCAGTGTATTCTTGCTCGTCGCTGCACCGTTCTTTCAAATGGCTGGTCTGATCAGGAGGATTATCAGGTGAAGGTCAAACTTATTTATACAGCACATTTCCAACAGTTAACTGCCCAAATTGCCGTACAGCAGCCAATAAAACACAAAACTACACAACGCACCTAATAACAGATTGTACAACCGAAAGGTATCAACAATTATCAGCCCCAAAAAAGCCCCTGCTTCCATCGGCCCGTACAGGTGAGAAAGTTTCAACACCTAATTGAAGATACCATACCACATTCATTTGTTGAGGAATTTGCATAATGTCCCTCAGTGGGTGCAAATTGCAGGTTTGGATTGCACTATTTAAAGTAAATAATTCATCATGGCAAGGTGTACCAACCTCTGTTCATCCTGATTTTGTATTGCATTTTTAACTAATGTTTTTGTATTCACTGATAATTTATTCTTAAGTATGTCAGCATACTTCCTGTGGCTATTGTCTCATCAATGTATTGTAATGGCGGCTTTACACTCATATTACCCAATATAGTAGACATAATAAGACTAAAGAAGCCATTTAAAATGAAAATGCAACTCCTGCTCATGTGTGTCACAGTAAATGTGCTCCGTAGGGGACCTTAATGGCGGGTGGACAGATGTGTGGAGGACAGGAAGTGACATTGGAGGTTCAAGTTTAATTTTAGCTTGTCGAGGGTTGCGCACCCAGCAGTATCCCGTGTTATTATTAAGATTATTATGTTATTATTATTGTGCCTGTTGTAAGATAATTTAAACCTGCAATAAATGCCTGTTCTGGTGATCACATTTGGTGCTTGTCTCACCAAACAATTACTGCCACTCATTGGCCAATGTAGAATACTACATTCACAATTACAATTAATATTTTAGTTCATTTAGCCATGTTTATGCTTGAAAATGCTTAATTTAGGCCAAGAATAAGTAGAATTTGCTTAAATGTGCTTCTTTTTTTTTCTTTTTTTCTTTTTTTTTACTGATACGTAATAGGCAGTATTTATGGCACTCATTCATTGGTCACACTGTGACCTAGTGGTTAGTGGACATGTGGCCACACAGTCAGGAGATCTGGAAAATCTAGTTTCGAATCTCTGTTGGGCATCTCTGTGTGGAGTTTGCATGTTCTCCCCGTGCGTGTGTGGGTTTTCTCCGGGTACTCCGGTTTTCTCCCAAATTCCAAAAACATGCATGTTAGGTTGATTGGCGACTCTAAATTGTCCATAGGTATGAATGTGCGAGTCAATGTTCTTTTTGTCTATATGTGCCATGCGATTGGATGGCGACCAGTGCAGGGTGTACCCTGCCTCTCGCCCGAAGTCAGCTGGGATAGGCTCCAGCATACCCCTGCGACCGTTGTGAGGACAAGCGGCATAGAAAATGAATGAAGCTGTATTTAAGCACGAAAACAGGGATCATTTATTAATTAATTAAAACGGCAATTAAGTGAGGGCGCGATGTTTGAACTGTCATGTAGCGAGGGACGACTGTACATATGCACATTTGTTAAATTTGCGACTTCAATGTGTACCTCATTTTATGGCTCTCCCTAAATCCATTCTGAGGTTGCCAAGGAAACAGTATAGTGATGGTAACTGGCACTCCTGGCAGATTTGAAAAAAAAAATTCTGCCTAACAACACGTAAATGTGATGGATGTATACTTTATTCTTCAGATAGCGGCCTCCACTGAAATAGACGCCATGCCCCTATTAATGCTATGCTCCTTTACCCTTACACCTAATAGCTATAACAATTATTAGGCTAGTGAGCATTTTCACCATATCATTTTTTTTAGAATTCTGACGAGCAACAAGTGACAATACAAAAAAAAACAAACAGAGGGACTGTCTTTGTCTTGTCAAGCATGTACATACTAGAGTTTCTCCTCTCAACGTCTTGTGTCAGCATCTGAAGACGCAATAAGCGGCCTTCATATTTTGTGTGCATGGCTGCTCTGTTCCTGCTCCCAAGGTTCAAGGGGTGCTGTGGCGGGGGGCACTGCCCAAGGCCCCCATCACCATCTGCTGCTGTCACTAGGAGTAGCAGCATCGCATTCACACAGTGCCATGGCAGCCCAGGCTATGACTGTCAATTCGCCACAACACACCGGGCCTTAGCTGATTACACATACTCACTACTACTATCATTTCCAAACACAAGGCGGTGTCATGTTGATTTTAATACTGTTGCTTAGTTGGCTGGTTTGTTAGTTCCTTACTTCCAATAGTAATGTTGCAGGTTGCAAATGGAAGAGACCCGTAAGGGTCCCATCTATTCCCATGTCAACAACCACAAAGATGGCGCTTTAGTAAATGCTAATAGTAATGTATGTTTTATTTATAGGTGCTGTTCTAAAGACTCTGTCACAAGTACAACATGAAAAATGGCAATCAACAGGAGAAATAGAGACAAAACAAATAACATGAGCATTGTTACTTATATTCAGTGGCCGCTATGTGCTTAAAGTGCTGCTTTGAAGTAGTTTCTGTTCCTGGTCCCCTAGTTTTAACAGCCCAGCAGCCGTAGCTAGTATGTGACATCTTTGAAATGGCCTTTGAGGCTTATGAACTCTGCCTAGCAACACGTGGCTGTGTAAACCTGTCACATGACCAGGAACTTGTTTCTGTGCCTGCTATACATAGCTACATTTTTATTTCGGATATGAAGTTTTATAACAAATGATGATTTATTTGTGAGAGAAATTGGAGTTTTAAAGAATGACATTTCTCAGCAAGTGCTGTAGATTTTGTAGGGGTTTTTTTTTGCTTTTCTCCCATTCCACAGACTCCTGTTTCTCAGTTAGGTCACAATCACTTCATAGGATTTGCAGCTCCAGAGCTGATATTTCCTCTCAAGAAGCAAAACAGAATCAAATATTATGAAAAGCTGTTATCAGATGTCTGACTTTCATGCACCCCTTGGATGAACAGCGTTTGGCATCCAAATATGTCAAGTCTCGCCTGGGGAACATGTCTGGAAACTATGCAGCTCTGCAACATCATTTTTTTTAAAGGGTCGCTAAATGGTAAATGAAAGCATCGATAGGGCGCGGTTTGTTGTTTTCTTAACAAACGTCAACTCGATAATCTCTTAATTTAAACACGCCCCCTCAATCTTGACGGCTTAGAGGCGGCAGCATCTGCTTGCCACACGCACTCAGCTTGGGAAGCAAAAAATAAAACAAAATTTAACCTGAGACGTGCTGACATCTGTTTCCCTAATGACTTGCATTCATGCACTTAGCCACTGGTGAGTTTTTGCGCATTAACGTGTTCTCGCTGACACACAACTTGCACCATCTTTTTTTTCTTTTTTTTTGGTGAAAGGTCATACACTCAGCTGCTCTGTGCACAGCTTAGCCTGGCCTACATTGCCTCCTGATGAATCAATTTGTTATTTATAGGGGTGAAATCAAGGATTCACAACATGCTAGTTTTGTCAAGGCGGTGCCTGCATGCTGAATCATAAACAAGCGTCATGTCATTAAATGCCACGACCACACGATGTGGAAGTGATTTAGGAGCTGGTTCACACCAAAACAGAGATGACGATCACCTCAGTATCACGTCAATGGACTTTTAAAAACCGACAACTGGCGTGTCAATGCATCCTGTTTGTGTATTTGTGCAAAGCCTGAAGTCCCTGAAACAGATTTGGCTCCAGGCCACTGCAGCCGGGCTCCGCGGGGGGAATATGAATGGCATTAGCTGCGGGCTGTTGCCATGGTGTTGACTTATTTACTGTACATCAGCCTCAGCCCACTGACTTCAAACAGTACGTTTTGGCTGCCATATTAGTGTCAGCGTTATCATCCAAAGGACACATTTCCACTGGGTGATTTAAAAGAAAAAAACACACTCACACTGTGGCCACTTGTAAACAAGATGAAGGTTTTCTGCAAAAACTCACTGCCAGCCATAAATTCATACTTTTAATGTGTTTTTTTTATTTATTAAAGATTTCTCTGTAAAAATAAACGCCCCAATTAGATAGTCACCACTTGAACAAATAAAGACCCCACCTCAAATAGACGACTCATTTTTACTCTCTATTTTTAAACATGCATTTGTGTTTTAATTGACTCCTTAACTCTAATAAACGACGCCTGGTACTCTTTGTTGTTGAATAAATAAGTGTCCCAGACTATATAAGGAAATATGATGGCTACATAGATGCATGCATAGACTGATACCATATTTCCTCAAATAATGGCATCCGCTCTCATAGACGCTCTGCGCCAATTAATCACAGAATGAGTCATCCACTATAAAATAAAGGTCTCAACTCAAATACACCTCCTTTTTTTCTATTGTTATTATTAGCATTGTAGTAATTTGAATTTGTGCTCTTTATAAATGCTTTAGCTCTAAAAATGGCTGCCTGGTACTCTCTGCAGTTGGGAAACTGTATATTGATCTTCTTAATCGGCGCCCTCACGTTTTAATAGCTTCCCGTATTTTAACATTCTTAAAAAGCGAAACAAACTCTCTGGCACTGCCAGTTGCTGGTGGAAATTCTGGTGGAAGGACCATAATTTCCCTAATTTTCCCTTATCATCCCTTATTTTCCTGAAATTGTCCCTTATTTTTAATATTTTATAAATCTTGACAGGTATGTACAGTTAAGTGAACATACAGTATGTATGGTGATATGACTGGATTGATGGATAGATAGATCGATAATGTAGTTCCACAAATAGTAGCATCTGCTCTAAAAGATGCCATGCCGATTAACCACCAGGTGCATCACCCACTTGAATAACTAGACACTGCACCTCCAGTAAATACCTTTTTGTTTCTTTTTTATTATTTTATAAAATGTATCTTTACTCTACATAAAACACCTTACCCGGAATGGATGTCAGGAGCAGAGGACAGAATCTTGGCAAAACTGGAAGGAGAGACATATGTTTTTGCTGAGATTGCGTTTCCAAGCAGTGATAGTAATGTCTGTGCTGTGGCGGAACCATGTGGCACATTTCAGCAATCCAGACACATGAATGTGACAGCAGTGGCACGGGTAGCTTGGCTTTGTCTGCCCTCTAACGGTACCTTATAAAATATTATGCAACTAAGAAATACACTTAGCGTTATACATACTTAATCAGTTGCAAATTTTATTTGTTTAATTTTCATTTAAAGCAGGTTAAAGTGGTGTTTTGTAAGAGATAACCATGCCAATTAATGTACTATTATTGTTGAAATACTACTCTGACTACAGTTTCAAATGCAGGCACTATTAGGATGTCGCTGCTTTTTAATCAAAGAGAATAACAAAATCTTTGAAGACCATCAATGCCCGTACTTCTAACAGGAGGTCGTGAGTGGCGCTCGAGAGCAGCAGGCAACTCCTGGCAGCCAAGAAACAGAAGAAGAAGAAGACGACGACGACGACGACGAAGAAGAAAAAGAAGAAGACGCTCACACGTGTTTACAACATGTCTGCCTGATTCAAGTCAACGCTTTTCAACATAACATGAAGTCTATAAACTAGATTTTGTTCTGTTAACACGTCGCCTGAGAACTTAAGAGGAACAACTAGAACGTCAGTATGGCGCAGAGGAAGAAGAAGCTGACAAAAAAGAAAAGAAGAGAGCCTGAGGTGGACTCTGACGGTGGGGACTTCGAACTAGCTGCAGAAATCAAAGACGATGATTTCGTAAGTCTTCAACTATGAAATTGATTACTTGTGGAAGTTCTTGTTCTCTTTGAGTTTTTTTCAAACACTGGTGTATTGTCACGTACTCATCTTGTCAATTGGTGGGGGGTATAGCTCAGTGGTAGAGCATTTGACTGCAGATCAAGAGGTCTCCGGTTCAAATCCGGATGCCCCCTAGTAATTTTAACTCTTTTTTTTTTTTATTTCACTACTAAAATGAAAAACTAAAGTACTGAAGTTAAAGTGGAAAACCTTAAAAGATGCTAAGAAATGCACTTCCCTTTGTTGATAGTGACACTCTCATTTAGTGCAGTTCTGCTCAGTAACACATCAGATAGTCATCATGGAATCAAAGCATCTACAGTATGTCATAAATAATGTTTTATGCACAAAAGAATGAGGAGTAATTCGTTCTTGCCTAAAATAATACTCCATAATTTCAAAGCTAAACTTTATTTTTATGGTCATACTTGGCTTTTTTTTTTTTAACAAACCTGCCAGTCATGTCTCTCTTACAGCCAGGGAGGAAACTGTTGCAGTTCCCTGCCACTTCCGACTACCTGTCGGATGTGGAGCCTGACACCAGGGAGCTGGTCCGAGCACAGAACAAGAAGAAGAAGAAGTCCGGAGGATTTCAGTCCATGGGTGAGAGACATAATAATAATAAATGTGCAGTGCATGTGATACGATGTGTCCATTTGTAAAGTGACTTCTCTTAGAGCAGCAACATGCCATTCACTTGTTATAGCTCTTTAATAGCTCTTTAGTAAAGCAGAAGTACTTGTAATGTGATTATCACAGCTATCAGTGAGTTAATTGTGCCATGTTTGTGTCTGGTTAGGACTCTGTTACCCGGTATTCAAAGGGGTCATGAAGAAAGGTTACAAAGTCCCAACTCCAATCCAAAGAAAGGTAACATTGACCACTGACCACCTTCAGCATCCTGTATAACACAATAACCGCCTCCTCCTCCATATTGCAGACTATCCCAGTCATTTTGGATGGCAAAGATATTGTAGCCATGGCTCGGACAGGCAGCGGAAAGACGGCTGCCTTCCTGGTGCCCATGTTTGAGAAGCTGAAGGCGCCGCAAGCCCAGACGGGAGCCAGGGCTCTCATCCTGACACCCACCAGGGAGCTGGCCCTTCAGACCATGAAGTTCACAAAGGAGGTAAAAGACAAAAAATTGGGTGGTAACATTTATTTGCTTGACAAAAGACCTAAAACACCTTCTTTTGTTGATGTAGTTGGGTAAGTTCACCCGCTTGAAGACTGCATTGATCCTAGGTGGAGACAGGTGTGTTAGTCTTGGTGTGTAACTTCTACTTTTGTGATTGTTGTTTGCTTAACTGGAGTTCTGTGTCCTCTCCAGAATGGAGGACCAGTTTGCTGCATTGCACGAAAACCCTGACATGTGAGTAAGACCACAATTGTAGGCTCACTTTCCCCCCGGAGTTGGCAAAGGGTGTTGTCATTAATGGACTCATATTATAGTATTTCGGAGTAATTTAAAATAAATCTCTGAGGTCCCATAATCGTGTATTGGAAGTGTGTTGTCCAAAATCTAGCCATGATGCTGGAGTTTAGTTTAAACGTGCTTTTAGTAAGACTTATGGGGAACATGCCGTTTTGTATGTCTGTAGCTTTAATGCTAATGAGCTGTGTTTGTCCATGCCCGTCTTCGACGGAGTGCATGGCTCGAAGAAGCGCTATTGCTCACTTTATCCACTTTTTACATATACACCGTAACTCTGCACATGTCCAAGGTAATAGATGCCATATGTATACCACACACATCAACATAACACTAAGCAATGGGACCAGAGGAGACAAACATTAGCAACATTTTACTGATCAGTTCTGTTTTTCTCCATTAGAATCATTGGTACCCCTGGACGTCTCATGCACGTCATCCAGGAAATGAACCTGAAGTTGCAAAACGTGGAGTACGTGGTGTTTGATGAGGCAGACAGGTAAGTTACTTATGTTTTCCTTCCTTTCTTTCTGAACTGTATTGTTGCACGTGTGGTAATGCCATTTGTCTGTTCAGGTTGTTTGAAATGGGCTTTGCCGAGCAGGTCCAGGAGATCATCCGGAGGCTTCCTGACACCAGACAGACTCTGCTGTTCTCTGCCACTCTGCCCAAACTGCTGGTGGAGTTCGCTCGAGCTGGTGAGATCATGTCTACTGTGTGTACTGGCTGCTACAAGTAGTTAAATAGGTGTGATTATAATGTGTTTTTCATGATCAGGGCTAACTGAACCTGTACTGATTCGTTTGGATGTGGACTCCAAGCTCAGTGACCAGATCAAGGTAAAAGTCTATGAGAGTCCTAGTTTTGAGTGATTTATTATTTATTAACAGCCCTCTTGTGATCCATCAGCTGTCTTTCTTCCATTTACGAGTGGATGACAAGCCGGCCTTACTTCTCCACCTCCTGAGGAATGTCGTAAAACCTCAGGAGCAGACAGTGGTCTTTGTAGCCACCAAACATCACGTAGAGTACCTTAAGGAGGTAAGGCACTATAGCTTAGCTTCTCTCAGTCTTTGAGCGTGTTTTCTGACATCCACTGTGATCTGCAGCTGTTGTTGTCAGAAGGAGTGGAGTGCGCATACATCTACAGCGCCCTTGATCAGACGGCCAGGAAGATAAACATTGGGAAGTTTGTGCACCGCAAAGCCATGGTGCTCATTGTTACTGATGTTGCAGCTCGCGGTATAGACATCCCCCTGCTGGACAATGTCATCAACTACAACTTTCCCTCCAAGTCGAAGCTCTTCTTGCACAGAGTTGGTGAGTTACTTTCCCCCTATTCTTTATAAGCGATTCACTGTCATAAATGTTTCCATTATCTATAGAATGAGGTAGTTCTTTGAACAACTTTTGCGGTAATGTACATGATCTTAAAGGCTCGGGGGATACCCATTGTGGCTGTTTACAATGATTACATTTAAAAATCCTCAGGTCGCGTGGGTCGAGCGGGTCGCAGCGGCACAGCCTACAGTATGGTTTGTCCTGACGAGATGGCTTTTGTCTATGACCTACACCTTTTCCTTGGAAGACCTGTTCAGCTGGCCACATCGGCGCACACACCAGGTAAGACATTTCTTGAGATAAAGACATTTGTTAAAATAATGATCATAAAATCCTTTCCCGCCCCTCTCTGCAGATTTAGATGGTGTGTTTGGTCGTGTCCCTCAGAGCATCCTGGACGATGAAGGGGGCAACCTGATTACGACACATAGCAACTTGATGGACCTACAGAACCTGCACCGGATCTCTGAGAACGCTTACAAGCAGTACCTCAAGTCTAGACCTAACCCCTCTGCAGAGTCCATCAGACGAGTGAAAAACATGGATCTGTCTTGCATGGCCGTCCATCCCTTACTGGGTTTGTTTGCAGTAAGAGGGTGGAGGATGATGGTTCTCAGACACAAGTTGCTAATGGCTTGTTTTTTAGGTTCTGGTTTGGAGAAAACTGAATTTGAGCGCCTTCAGATAGTTGATGCCATCAAGGGCTACAAATCCAAAGCAGTGAGTCTGCATTCTTAACAATGATTTCTCCCTGCCAGACTGTGATAGACCCTAACATATTTGTTTATCTTTTCTAGACCATCTTTGAAATCAACTCCAGCTGCAAGACGCCTGCCAGTGAGGTGATGCGGGCCAAACGCTCTAAGGACTCGAGGCTGGTGGACAAGTTCAGCAGAGACAGAGAAAGTCTGGCTGCACAGGGGCACCTTCATCAGACAAGCAATATTCCAGCCTGTGAAGAGGCTTCAGAAACTTGCAAAGACGATGATGCACTACAGGTAAGAAGATAGCAGTTTCAGCCATTTAGTTATCCATAATGTAGGGGAAAAAGACTTGTCAAATGGACGCCCAATTGATTTTGAAAAATAAGCCACGGAATTCAAACTGCGATGTAGTGAGGGACAACTGTAATGTATGCAATACTACAGTAGGGTGGAACATGTTGACACTAATTCTGTATTGTTAAGCCTTTAGCCCTTTATCAGGCAAGGAACCATATTTGGTAACAAAAATAAGTCAAATGGAGGCCTACTAAAATGTTTTTTCAAAGAGTTACATTGATTTTGTTATTGTTGCAAGGAAATTTAGTGATAGTTTCCAGTAGGGATGTTCTGATCCACATTTTTTGGCTTCCCATCCAATTTTTTTTACAGTCTTTTACAGCCAAGCCGATCCAGTATTTTATTTATTTATTTATTTTTTAAATAATAAGCGTTTGTTACAAACATGAATTTGTGGAATTGAATATGGTTATGCCGATAGCTCTTCAAAGCTTTCAAAATAATGCAACCAAAGTATTGCTGAATTACCTTTTTTTTATTACACAGCATGACCAACAATATTTTTTAGGTTTTGTAACAAACCTCTGTGAGTCAGGTGCCTAATCCGATGAAAGTCCATCCAATAAAAGATAAAATTGGAAAAAATGGCAGTGCAAAATACTATTAGGGTAGGACTAATCATCTGATATGGTTATAGATCAATTTGTGGTGTGATTTACAATATTGTACATTATATTATTTTAGCCAGAAATGTATCATTGGGGTGGCCAAGGTGAGACCATTACTCACATAGGGGTGGCAATAAGTTGATACCTGAAATGTCTAGATGGCCAGTGACGTGGCCGGAGAGTGACCAAGGGTGGCCATGGCCACCATTGGCGGCCATTTAGCTCCGCCACTGTACAGCGGCACTTCCTGTGCGAGCTCACGGCACAATGACACAGCAGTCCGGGCACAGTGAGAGGGAACTACTGCTGAAGCTACAGAGCTGAGTAGCCAACGCCCAACGTGAAACTAACTTCAGCATAATACACAGTGGACATGTCCGCATGGTGGTGTTGAGTTTTCTTCTTCTTGCGGGTGGCGGGAGTCGAGCGGCAGCCAGCTTTGAGGTGCATTACCGCACCTACCATGTTGGAGTGTGGCCCAGAGTTACGAACGCTATACAGCAACCGGATCGGCCCGATTTCATGTCGGAAGCCAATATTATCCAATCTTCATAATCGGCAGCCAATCCCAATCCTGAAGATTGGATCGGGACGTCCCTAGTTCCCAGGTTTGAAGGAGTTCTTACTTTCCAGGAGGTCTTCTCAGAGGTAGTTGGAGGAAAGAGGAAAGGCCATCAGGATGGAGGAGAAAACTGTCCAAAGGACAAGCGAGGCAGACAGACGGGCAAAGATGAGGAGTACTACATCCCCTACAGACCGAAAGACTTCAACTCAGAAAGAGGGTAAAGCCATCCATGCATACAGTATGTAGTCCTATCAGACATGTGCTTCACACCCTTATGTTGTTGTCTCAGGTTAAGTCTGGCCGGAGAGGGCAGCGCCTTTGAAAAGCAAGCGTCCTCTGCCGTCCTGGACCTCATGGGAGACGAAGGAGACAGATTAAACCAGCACAAGAAAATCATGAAATGGTAACGTTCAAAATGACATTTTTTAAATGTATGTTTTCATGCTTTTATTGAACATTGTGACATCTGCAGGGACAGAAAGAGGAAACGCTTCATAATGGAAACGGGAAAGGGGGACCAGAAGAAGAAGATAAAACTGGATGGTGGTCAAGTCATCAGCAACAAGAAGAACAAAAAGAACTTGTATCCTTTCACTCATTATCTCAGGTTTCATGAAAACTGAAGGGAAAGCATAGCACACAAAAGGCACTGCCTTTTGAGCATAAGTGGCTAGCACGAGAAGCTACTCAGTAGTCTGCGTCTTCACTCAGTTCTCCTTCTTGTAAAACAGCATAAACGGATGGAACTCAAGTCACAAAAGATTCAAATCCAAGTTCTTTGTCCACAATAAGATGCTCAATAGAGTCCTACCAAGCCAATGGCAATGGTATACAGTACATCAACATAACAGGAAGTAGAAACCTACCAGAACAAAACCAGTAGCAGCACTAAACTGGCACAAATTTAGCTGCATTAGTGGAAATGTTCTTCTTAATCACCTCTCAGTTATGAGGAGTGGAAGAAGAGGTACAGGATTGATGACGGCGGGTCGGGCTCAGATGGAGAAGGAGGTGCAGCAGCAGGAGGAGGAGGGAGGAAGCCACCAAGAGGTGTGTATATATATAATACCTTCTGTCAAATATATATGCTGAAAATACTTTTTTGTTTATATGTCAACCCCTGGAGTGTGTGTGTGTGTGTGTGTGTGGATGTATATGTACTGTATATGTATATATATGTGTGCGTGTGTGTGTATGTATATGTGTGTGTGTGTGTGTGTATATATAACAAACTCACAATGTAAATTCTCTTTGAATGTAAAATAAAAAATGCTTTATTATTAAAACATAACCCAAAAAACACATGTATTTTATTCTAAAAAAAAAAAACTGACTTTATTTTCTTAACATTATGACTTTATTGTTTAGTTTTCTTTATTTTCAGTGTGACCCAAATAAGCCCTTCAAATACGTTTTTCTCTAAATATGACATTTCAATATTTTTCTTGCAATATTTCTTTATTCTCATTGTTAAGGCCTTTTCCTTCCAAGTGTATGATTTTATGTTTGTGCTTTTTAGAGATTTTGTCGTAAGTGAAGCTCTTTGAAAAGATTTCATATTGTATACGCTGCAAGGATGAAATAATTTTTTGTTTGTCTTGCAGGGCGTGGTCGTGGGCGCCCAAGCTCCTCGGGACCGCAGCGCACGTCAAGCGGCCGAGCAGTGCGCTCCGAGCTGAAGTCCAGCCAGCAAATCCTGAAGCAGCGCAAAAAGCGAGAGAAGCACCAGTTCCTGCAGAGCGGAGGTCTTAAGAACCTGCGCAAGAAGAACAAAAAATGGCTTGGAGAAGTTAAGAAGTCTGGTTTTGGTCGCGGCGGACAGAAGAAGGGCAAGATGAAGAAGAGACTGTGAGGGCAGGCTGAATGAAACATGTCATGTTATAATACCAAACATCTGAAGTATTCTAATTGTGGATACAAATGAAGATGCAGCAATGGGCTTCACCTTCCTTACTCTGGACTCTAAATGACGATTTTCTGTGAATTTACATATTTTAGGTGTGTTTTGAGAGCGAACTGTGTGTAAATCATGGAAATACAGGCATAAACAGTCCAGCGTTTGTCACCTAGTCATTTTACCGTAAAACAATTACTCCCCCTAGAGTTTAGGAGGAGCACTGCCGCATTTCGCCACCCGTTTGCTCGCTAGAAAAGTGTTAATTAAGACGTAGAGTTTAAGGTAGAGCCTTGTCATTCATTTTAAAGATGGATAACCAACATTTGGTCCAGAATTTTCTTGTGAGGCAGGAGAGGACGATAATTTTACTATAAAACGTACAACACTGTAAGTTATAGGCATGTTACTGAACATGCTAGGTGATTAACGTCTAACTAAGCGTCAAACATTATTGATAGAGGTGCGGGCAAATAACAGTGTGGTGACATCAAAGTTATTTTGTAATTGAATTCAGCCCTTGGAAAAGCTGTCTTCAATATGAACCTAATAATTGTCTCGATCGTAAGCCATTGCCCTGTAATGCCAATGATGAACACCAGAGACCACTGTTGTCTATACTGAAACCCCTCCTTCATAGTAGGTGAGTGGAACATATCTAAAATTATTTATGTAACGTACTTTTGTGTTGTTCATTCTGGCTATCTAACACACAATAGTATATATATATATATATATATATATTTTACATTTTATTATTTATAATAAATTAGCAAAGAAGTTGTTTTCCTGCCTCACTGTTCTCATGTCAAATGATAACCTGATTTATCTCCTGCAGGAGTCCATCTTACATTTTAAGAGGAACCATCAGCTGCAGAGAAGGTGCAAAACATGAGCACATGGACAGCAGCCTCGGAGGAAACATCAGCAATCAGTGTGAGTGAGACCAGTTACTCATTACATCTGGCAGTGTTTTGTCCCAGTTGTAATTATTTCTTATTTTTTTTGGATGACATTTGTGTATTCTAACAACACTTTTCAGGTGTTGACAAAGCTTTACAAATGTCTCTGCTCGCAACTACATTATTTCACTGTGGACTCTTTACCTTCTGCACTGTCTCGTTGTCTATTATGTGATGACCTCCTTGCAGCGGCTCTTGAGTTGTCAGTCATGTTATCTTCATTCAGAGTTCCCAGGACTGACACAGCATCCACTTGAGATAGACCTAAGAGCCTGCTGCAGGCTCTTGTCAAAGTGGAAAAGAAATGCAGAGGAATGCTTAGCAGCATTATTACTCATGGTGTATAATAATAATAATAATAATAATAATAATTAATAATCTTACCCTCACCTATGGTCATGAGCTTTGGGTAGTGACTGAAAGGACGAGGTCGTGGGTGCAAGCGGCCGACATGAGTTTTCTCCGTAGGGTGGCTGGGTTCTCCCTTAGCCATACGGTGAGAAGCCCTGTCATATGGGAAAAATCTAAATAGAACCGCTGCTTCTCCGCATTGTGAGGAGCCAGATGAGGTGTCTTGGGCATCTGGTCAGGATGCCTCCCGGACGCCTCCCTGGGGAGGTGTTCAGAGCAAGGCCTCGGGGAAGACCCAGAACATTTTGGAGAGACTATGTCGATCAACTGGTCTGGGAATGCCTCGAGATCCGCCGGGAGGAGCTGGACAAAGTGGCCGGGTAGAGGGAAGTCTGGGCTTCCCTGCTTAGGCTGCTGCCCCCGTGACCTGACCTCGGATATGCGAGCATCTGTGTGGCTGCGTCGTCATGCTGCGCAGCATTGACCACAGATACAAGGCTGTGGACTTGGAGGACCTACAGCAAAAACGAGAAGATCCTCTCTATAATGGTGCTCTGTCATTTTTTTAGGCCCTACGACAAAAACAGTCAAAGCTCCTGTAAATAACAGGAGTGCTGTGCTGTTTTTAAAGACCCACTGTAAAAATACAAGTCAAGAGACCTTCTATATAAGTGTATTGGCCAATGGGACGCCGATCTTCTCTTCACCTTCAATGTGTATTTGACTGGTGATGAGTGCAGGTTCTGGTGTTTACATCTGTTGAAGATGTGCACATTACATCTATTGTCTCTCTGGTTTCCATCCATGTAGTACGTTTCTCCCCCTCAATGTCCTACATTGATAAGATTGCTGGTCTTTCTCAGGCTTCCAAGGCTAAAGGCCACTTGAGGAATGACAACAGCCAGCATGACTGACATTTGCCAATCTCCGCCGTGAGATATTTAATTCCCCCTCCTCCTATAACAAAAATCCTGCTGATGACTCAATACAAGCTGCATATCATCTTCAAGTGGTTCTGGGCGTGGCTGAGACATCGCTGGGTTAGCTTGGTTTTATTGTCATATTTCAATTGCAGCGCTGCGGCTTTTGGAAACGGGCAGCTCATGAAGATGTTTGGAGGCAGATGTTCGAAGAAGCTTTAAATTAGCAGAATCACAATATGACTTGAGGGACCAGAAATGTCCTAATTAGAGATGGAGATGTCTGCTGGGGTTTGTTGGCTGTGCTAAACGCCATAAGAAGCAGACTGTGGATGAACTGTCATGCTTGGTAAACATCCACAATCTGTATTACACAAACCATCTGTTACTTTTATTCTAACATCACATTTCTCCTCATAATTAGAAGCTTCTCACCGCATTTTAACGTCCTCCTTCCTTGCATATTTCAGAGTTAAAATGCAGTTACTATCCCTCAGCACAGCAGTCAATACTTCACAATATGTCAGCAACATCCTGTCAGATTTGGACAACTGATGGACGATACCCCAGATTTTCTTACCGATATGATACCAAGTAAAACAGAGCTTGGTGTCATTGTTGCCAGATGTCGTGAGAGAAACAAGTCCCAAAAAAGCCCAACAGGCAGCCCACTGCATGGTGTAAAACAGAGGCCGCATGTTCAAGGGACTGTTTGCAACAGGCTCAAGATTACATTTTTTATTAAACAGAAATGTTTGAACAAAAAATGTCTAGATTTTTCACAATTGCAAATTAAACTGCATATAAATTTTCGTAAATTTTTGTTCAGCCCAAATGAAATAACTTGTTGTCGCTTACGGTTGGTAGTATTCACGTACCTGTCCGTGGCGCAGCCACACGCACAAAAGCAGTCTCAATTTACATCAGCAATTTACATTCATGTTATTACGATAGGCTAGACATTTATTGATGGCAAATGTTAGTAGCTAAACTTTGCCAAATCACTATCATGAGCTGACAAACATAACTAGTTTGTGTGTGTGACATGGGGCGTACTCTACCTTCTCAAAGCAAGAAAAGGGTTATGATGTTTGTAGTGTGGTCTGAAGGTAGTCCAGATGTCCGTATTTTAGGGGTGCACGATAAACATGATGTGAGGAATCATGACATCATACCAATAAATCCAAAGACATTAAAAAATAGATCAGATAACC
The DNA here is from genome assembly GCF_027744805.1 of Dunckerocampus dactyliophorus. Classification (NCBI taxonomy): domain Eukaryota; kingdom Metazoa; phylum Chordata; class Actinopteri; order Syngnathiformes; family Syngnathidae; genus Dunckerocampus; species Dunckerocampus dactyliophorus. Next base: position 14,935,395 of record NC_072835.1, read on the forward strand.
GATAATAAAAATAAAAATAATCCAGTGAGGCGAGATTGCTGTGGTGTAGGGTGAGAGGGTCAGCAAGTGAAGCTCTCGCTTTCTCCTACGTGTGACATGCTGTAAACACATGTTGCAAACCATCATGGTGTTGATCGTGCGGGACCTCCCCACTGGCCCATACATCTCATGCGTTAGCCACACCAACTGTTGTGCAAACATTGACCCTCAACACACCAAACCCCACCAGCCACCTGAAATACCAGCATTGCCACACCAGCGTCCCAAAGCCCACAAAGACGCCTGTGCTGCCCAAGAAGCTGCCCTAAAGCCAGCTGCAAAGAAAGTCCTGGGGCCCACTCCCATCGCCGCGGCGTCTTCTACCATTGCCGAAGACATCTGTCCCCATTGGCCAGTAAACCACTCTGAGCCATGATTTGTACTTCCTAGCCCTTCCGAGCCTATTTTGTTAATAGTAGTGATGTCATGATATTTGTTCAGGACAAATCCACAGGTACAGTTTGTCCAATCCAACTTTGTTTGCATTGTTCTTACCTCCAGGTGTGCACAAACTACAGTTAAATCTAAATGTAAAAAATAATACACAAAAGCAAATAGTCGCGGACAAAAATATTACACCATCCTTGTTTCTTCAGTTTATTGATCCATTTTAATGCCTGGTACAGCTATTGATACATTATTGATACATTTGATTGAACAAATATAATGATGATAACAAATATAGCTAGAGTTAAATTTAAGAGCTGATGTCTAGCAACTTCCATGGTTTTCTTGATAATAACCAAAATCACGTAAGTTCTTACACGAATAGCTATAGCATTGTACTGTCAAAAAAATAACTCTTATTAGCTATTTTTGTTGTCATTGTTATATTTGTCCAAACAAAGGTGCCTTTAGTTGTATGCAACTGCACATTTTTGAGTGGCCTGTTATTGTGGCCAACCCAGGGCACACCTGTGCAATGATCATGCTGTCTAATCAGCATCTTAGTATGCCACACCTGTGAGGTGGATGATTAATTATGAATGCTCACTAACACACATTTAGACAGACTTGTGGATAATATTTTGAGAGACACACAGTAGGGCTTTTGTGTACATGTGTACGCATTTACACACACCTGATGTCTTATCGCACATCACAGTGGCAGCGTAAAAAAAAAAACGCTTCGTAAAGTCAAAGAAAATGCAAAACACACAAGTGTGGACAAGGAAGTAGATTTGCATTGTGAACGGTAATTAGCCATGCTAATCTTCGTCTTGATCAACAATTAGAGCAGGAAGAATGCCTGCTCTGTGTTTACAAGGAGCCACAGGCTTGACTACTAGATGACACAGGGTTATTTTTGGGGATGCTGGTCCCAGTCAGAAAGGCCTTATAAAGGAGAGGTTCTCTGCGGGTGGGTGGAAAGTGGGTTATCAGGCACAATGACTGACGCTCCTCCATGGAGCCAAGTCGTTTGCATCCAGTCAACACTTCCTGTCCTTTTTACCGGCACCCATCACAAAAGTGACCCTTGGCTTTTCCCAGCCGAAGGTCAATTTAGTGTCCAATCAAAGCAATGTCTAAAACTGATCTGTTCTTTTCATGCTTCTGTTGACCTATGAAAATAATGTTTGATCATTATTGCATCTAGCAGTGGAATATTTTCAGCACCAGATGGAACATTATTAGCCCACATTTCTGTTCCTTTCTCTCCCCTTCTCCTCTTTCCTCGTCTAAGGGAATGTTTTCCCAGACTCTCTTTTCACCCTCTGCGAGCACTCTGTCTCTCTGTGGCCACTCACTTCATTTGTCTTCGCCAGGATCAGAGAAAACACCGAAAATCAAAATAATCACCGCGCCATGAAGTAGGAGAACTCTTTGAGACAAACTCCGGATAACAAGATGACAAAGCTTGTTAAGAGACAGCTCTTGTGAAATTGACCACTCCATGCATTTTATCTTTAAGTCATGTTAAACTCCACCAGCATGAAATTAAGCGGGAAAATTAACTCAAGAAAATATGATTTAATCAGCACTTTTAATTTTAACTACACTACTGTTCACTATACAGTTAAGGCTTTTGTTCTCCATTTGTTTGATGTTATTGCAGGAATAAAATAAAAAAATAAATAAATATATAGTGTGTGTGTGTGTGTGTGTGTGTATATGTATATATATATATATATATATATATATATATATATATATATATATATATATATTTTAGGAGAACAAATCTAAAATTTACAAAAAAAAGTCTGAATTTTTTACTGGTATTATTTTTAGATAATAAAAACCTTTAGTATACCACAGATTATTTAAATATGTATATAAACATTAAACAAAGTTTATTATAGAAAATAAAGTGCAAATTGAAAAAAGTATTTTACCAGATTTAAGTCATATCAGAAATTTATGAGAATAGAACTCGAATATTCTGATAATTGTAAAGTAAAGTAAGCATTTTATAATATTTTAATGAGAAAAAAGATGTCATTTTAAGAGGAATAAATTATAATATTATCTGAAGAATACATCATTTTGCCTGGAAAAAAAATGTATGAGCATTTAGTCGGGATATCATAAAAACAATTGCGTTTTACAAGAATAGTCTGAATATTAATAGACATAAGTTGTAATTTGATGAGGAAAAAGTTACAATTTTATGAGAGGAAAGCCGTAATTTTCTGAGAATAACAGTAGTAATAAAATAGCAGTAATACTTCTGTGAGGTAAAATTGTCTTTTTAAAGTCTGAAACCAATTTTTTATTTAGTAATAAACAATGCTTACATTTATCCCATAACTTATTTTATTAGACAAAAGTTGGATCAGGATGAGGGAAAGCAACGGAAATGTTGTAGTAATATCAAAGCAATGTTGTAATTTTATGAAAATAAATGTATTTTTGGATAATAAAGTCGTTGTTTAATTAGGGGGACAAAGTAATAATTATTTTTTTTTCCTCATAAATCTAAATATTTTTTAGGCCTTTTTGACGGATCCTAATGAACTGCCTGTATATATCTTAGCAGGCCAAAAGATGGCGCTGTAGCCGTGGTGCTGGCTCTGCTCCAGTGTAGTGGGCCTAAGGCAGTGATCTTGTGTTGCGGTTGTTGCAGGTTTGTCAGTGGCTTTTTAAATGATCCAATATACAAAGTGTGATGTCAAATCTGACTGATCGGTCAAAGCTAACCACTGTGAAATTATGCATTGTTGCCACTACAAAACATGCAGGTGTCGAACCAAGTCCTCAAATATGTTGCGTTGAGTAACGAGACACTAAATGATCGGAGAGGGGGGGAAGAGTAACATGTTCCATAAGGAGAACTGGTGGTGGCTGTGATTGAATGAAGACCATTTTCCCATCTCTCTCACTTCCTACCCTCCCCCTCACACCAGACCACGGATGGCACGCAATGCCCCTGACCACCAGCGCCGCAGCATGGCGCCAAGGGTGTACAGAGTGTGTGTTTGCGTGCGGTGAACGCGTGTGTGAGTGTGTGTGTGTGTGTGTGTGTGAGCGCGCGCGGCGGGCAGCTCAGAGGGCCGGGACCCCGGATATGTTGTGGAAGTGTGTAGTGGACAGGGGCCAGACAGGACGCGACCTTCTGAAGGAAGCCCGAGCCGCCCAATAGGCCGAGTAGCTATCAGTCAACACCTTTTGTCCCACCCCCATGACCAAACACTTCAAACGCACTGGAGGATTAGCCCTGTTCTATTTTTCTTTCATAAAAATCATGAAAGAATGTGACAAAGTGTTCAGTAGGAAAACTGACTCAACAGTTCATCTAAACCAGGGGTGTCCAGAGTGTGGCCATTTTTGGCCCGCTGCCTGTGTCTTAATTAACATATTCTAAAAATATGTTATTAGATGTTACACTAATTTGCTTTGTCACCTACAGTATAACACAAAGCTAAGATTTGCAGATTTTTTGTTCCGATAGCTTAGCACAGTAGTTCCCAAACCTTTTACAGTCGCGTACCGATGCAGACTTGACCTGAAGCCATGTACCCCCTACACCAGCACACTTAAAAAACATTTTTTAAATCTTAATTCACTTGAAATATTAAACATTATAAGGGCCGCACGGTGGCTGAGTGGTTAGCATGTTGGCCACACAGTCTGGAAGATCTGGGTTCGAATCGCCGTTGGGCATCTCTGTGTGGAGTTTGCATGTTCTCCCCGAGTGTGCGTGGGTTTTCTCCGGGTACTCCAGTTTCAGTTCCCACATTCCATAAACAAGCATGTTAGGTTAATTGGCGACTCTAAATTGTCCATAGGTATGAATGTGAGTGTGAATGGTTGTCTGTCTATATGTGCCCTGCGATTGGCTGGGGACCAGTCCAGGGTGTACCCCGCCTCTCGCCCGAAGTCAGCTGGGATAGGCTCCAGCATACCCATGACCCTAATGAGGATAAGCAGCATAGAAAATGGATGGATGGATGCAATTCATTTTATTGCATTTCAGGTCTAAGGTTTGTATTTTGCGTGGTCACATTTTGATAAAGTTTCACATATGCACTGATAGATAATCATACTACATATTTTTTATTCCAGTCTGATGTTGGCATCCTTCCGTTTGAATGTGTGGAGCATCATTTTTTTTTTGTCCACTCACGATGGCAATGGTTTAAGTCTGCATAATAATTTTATACCAATTTGAAGGGGAAAGTTGAACATGATAAAAAGCAACTTCATGTCTCCTTTCTGCTCCGGTCTTGCGCCGTGCCTCGTAATTGTGAGTGTTTTTAATTGTTTTTCATTTGTATTCACGTACCCCTATGACAATTGGCGTACCCCACTTTGCGAACCTAGGCTTTAGCATATATTAACCTACATTGGATTGGTTTTATTAATTTAATGGACAAAATGTATCAAAGTGGAACCCCCGCATCCTTCAATCTTTCTATGTGTCTCTCGCTGGCAAAAAATTTGGACACCTCTGATCTGAACCTCTACTGTTGGATAAGACATACTGAATGTGATCTTTATCTCGCTCCCATTTAATCCCAAAATGTGCCCCAGATGTGCACCGGTCACCTGCAAAGCGGCAGGACACGATGACCCCCACTGTAATCTAGCAGGGACACTTCCATGACTCCCAGTTCATGGTAAGAGCATGATCAAAGCCGCAGGCCGCAAGTTAACTCCCCTGCAGGCTGTCCACTGGCTACCCTGCACCCTCGGACAAATGACTCACGGGGTCAGGAGCCCAGTTCCGCTGAGGGTGGAGGCCAAGGGCCGGAGAGTGACCCCGAACTGATGCCACTGTGCTCTGAGTCTTTAGGCTTTCAGTTTCTCCTCCCTCTGACTCAAGACTTATGAGCGTATGCCATGTGGAGGCATGGTAATGAAAATATGGCTTTATGTTAAGAAACCAGTGTTATAAAACACCAAAAAGTTCACTTTAATAAGCAAAAGTCATCTGGATGCGATGGGGCGTACAATAGTTAAAGCACATAAACATGCAGTAAATGTTCCATGCTATATTCTGTCCTTCAAAACCCCAGAAAAACACAAAATGGACATAAAGAATGTTAGAAAAGAAAAGAAACTAAAATGGAGATACTACAAAGTTAATCAAAAGTTGACTTTAATAAGCATAAGATCAATTTTCAAACATCTGAACGAGATGTGAAGTGAAATGATTAAAGCACATAAACACAAAGCAAATGATGCATTCAATATTCAGGAAACTCATTGACATGAAAAACCTGTATTTCCACATTATTTTCTAAAATCATTTTAAAATTACTTTTAAAAATCATGTTGTTGCTCATGACATTGTTTCTAGAATTTGAGTATATATGCTCTGTTTTTAATGCAGGTTTTTATAAAGCCTGGGGGTGCTTATGAGTGGTTATATAAATTAAGTACATTGCATAATTTAATTTACTATTTTTTTCTCAATATAAACATCTTTATCATGAGCGTTTAGTACAGAATTGTGCAAAAAAACAACAATTACATTATGTCTGAGCTACAATGGTGCCAAAATATATGGAAAATAGATTTCACCATTTAAAAAATGATTACAAAGATGTAGACTTAAAAAACCCATCAACAAAATACAAAGTAAAATTCATCAGTTGGAACACGGGCTCTCATGAGAATTTAGTACTAAAGGCAACAAAAAGTTTAATTTTTATGAGAATAAAGTAATACTTTTATCATAAAAAAATTGTCATTTTACCAGGATGTACAACATATTTTTAATTTAAAAAGGCAAAAGTTTTATCGCCACAAAAGTTCGATGCAGTTGTCTTTTTTTTTTTTTTTTTTTTTAGAGAATAAAGTTGTTAATTTTTGAGAAAAAAAAAAGCAGCTGATAACGCCTTTTAGTGTTGAGTCAATGTGCGGACTGGGAAAGAAATGGCTAAAAGGTGCAAATTAACAGAGCTGTCAGTGGTTCCTTGAAGTGAAGTGAACTTACCGATAAGCCGAGTGGCTGGTTGAGGGAAAATGACAGACCCCACCGAGCCATCTGGACCTTGTTCTCCTAAAAGAGAGGCACCAAATAGGCGACGGTGACGCAATAGAAAACGGAAATAGTCATGTGACCATCTATGACAAGTTTGATAGTTGATTATTGGGCTGGAATGTGGCCTTTATGAATTTTCACCATCCACTATTGTTGATTCCACAGATCACCGTTCCTTCTTTTTGCGGAGTGCCATCCTCTGACTGACTTACCTCTCCTGGAGGGTCTGTGGAGCTCGTCCCCCTCGCAGGTAATCACACATGAATCTTTCATGAGGCTCTTCTGGAGAGGCCTTGCAGGATCTCCCCTGCTGTTTCTGCCAGCGATACATCTTGCTACACGTTAGGAAACATGACAAGTGCACTTCCCTCCCAGCTCATTGCACCTGAACACACTCCTCTGTCTATCAGTGTGGACATGATGGCTCCTCCAATCACATCCCACAAGTACAAGTTAGCCGTGCCAAGCAAATAACCCCATTTTATTTGTTTAGTTTATTCTCAATGTGAATGCAAAAGTGTTATTTTCTGTCATTTTCAAAGGGTTTATAATTGGCAACATATCTTTTACAGCATAAGAAATCATCAGAGGACAACCACTGTTTTTCATTCCATGCACATACATATTTTAAGGCAAATATTATACAAACCAAGCTTTTCTAATGAATTAAAAAAACATACCATTATGTAGTTTGTAGCTCACATACATCTGCAAGTACTCTAAGTTACACATTGAATTTGCACAAATTAAGTTTAAGAAATCTGGCCATACTGACTTGAATATTAGCACCATGCTGAATATAAGATGACCTCTCTTCAAGCCCCAACACATTATACACTATATATTTTTAAAGTAAAATCATCTTCTGCTCCACAGTTGTTTGGTGCTTCATTGACCGCCATTATCTCACGATTAGCGTCATAACTTCTCACATATTGTTTTCTGTTTGCTTTGTGTCGTGGCTGTATCTGTTCATGCCACTGGTGTTTGTGTGTAGGAAAAGCTCTGACCTCGCTTGGGGAGAAGCCGTTTAGCACCACCTCTTGGTTCACTTAAATCTCTAGTCCCTGAATGTAAGATGATATCTCTTCTTAAATATTTTGGGTCGGTATCGCAGCTTCATTTCTCCACGTACCGTGTGTGTGTGAGTGACAGGAAGAAAAGCTTTGACTCACTGGTTTGCGTGTATGAATCTCTAGTCAACGTACAGTATATAAGCCGATCTGTCTTTTTTGGATAGTTTTCTCTGGGAAAACAATACTGTCTTATACTCAGGTCAATACCAAATTTGTTATGGAAACATCACGGGCACTGTCAACCTCCAGTGTGTTAGGATTTTGAAGCAATTTTTTACATAGAAAATGATGGAAAATAGACATGCATAGTTTGTTCCAACTGTCAGACTGATTCCTTTATAAAACCTTTTGCCTTCTAATCATCTAATAATTTTGGCAGCTTTATCTGTCAAGTGTAAAAAAGATGTTAACCTCTAAAAAAACCTAAAAAAAAAACCATCAAGGCTATGCTGTGATTGTTTATTGATGTAAAATGTATCCGTGCTGCTTGGAAATGATGGTTTTTATTGCATTTTTTTGCAATGTAATATAATGCTCATATTCTCATGAGAACTCCTGGTTAGATGAAAGGTGTGGTTAATGTACACAAATGTGACCTACAGCAGTGTACAATACAAGCCTAAGTCTTTAGACATACTTGGCTTCCTTGGCTTTTTTTTGGTCTGTCCCCACATCTTTTTCATGTATACTGTGCAAAATGAATGTGCATGCGTGAGACAGGGTATTATCAGTGTGGTTGCACTGGCTGAAATGATATCCAGAGCCCAGGACATCAAACACCAGAGGCCGGCTGAGTTATGGTGCATCGATCGAGGCGGAGAACAAAGCGTGGTTAAAGTGGATGGAAACAGTGGGAGAAGGAGATAGATGGCGCAGACTGCCTGGGCTCTGCATCACATTCTGTTTGGGGATATGAGGCTCTGGGGTTTATGTCAGTCAGGATCTGGAGGAAAAGTGGCTCCCCTGAGGAAAATGGGGAAAAAAGAGTGGGATGCAAGGGGGCGGCGGATATGTGGGGCACCAAGGCTTTGCATGATAGGAGACATGAACCAGGTGCCCCTCTGATCCAATTGAGGCACGCCTCTCTTGCAGCAACTCAGCATACACGCAATCTCAGATGTGCGTGAGTTTTGCTTTTTCTTTGGCTATGTGTGAGACTAATTCCCAAAGAAGGATCTCCGTCGTGCATGACATCACACAAGATGTCACCATGTCATGTATGTACTGAACCTCATGAGAGCTCAGTTCAAGAAGCATTTTACGCTGCTGGTGTGTTTGGCTTTTTCTTTGGCTTTTTCTCCCTGCCAATCTGAATTTGGGGAAAAATATAACTGTCGTTCGCAAAACGTCTGTCTGCGCGTAATGCAAATGCATAAAATAATGAACACTTTCATCAGCTTTTTACACTTTTTCCTGCACTTATTCGGTCCAACAAGCATCCAATAATTTGCTTTGGAAGTGTTGCTTTTTCTTTGGCTTTTTGTGCCTTAATGTGCCCCCGAAACCATGAATTTGTGAATTTTTGATCAAAAATATGCCTCTAAATATGCTCAAAACTTTGAAGTCCGTCCACATATCACGAGAAAAGTCACAAAACTCACTCAGGCAACTGTCAAAGAATTATCTCTGTGTTTTGGTTTTTATTTTGTTTTTTGTGTCTTTTTTTTTCACTCTAAAAGAAAGAACGCCAGAGAGATGCCAGCTTCACCGTACACATTGTCACTTATTACTAAAGTTACAGTTTTAACATTTTACAGTGGTTAACTTCTTTTTACACTTCAAAGAATGCTAAGTGAGTTGAGATAGTGATCACCTTTGCTCAGACTGTTAACTAATTTTTAGAATTCTATGATTCTATTCTATGACACTGGAATGCAATATTCCTATGGGAAAATTATTTTTTTGAAATCTGAATATAGTTTAACCCACATTTCGAAACAGACTTCACAGGCTCCACTGTACAGTCTAAATGCGCCTATTTTTCTTGGCGGGCGCGCCCACATTCAGGTGCTTAACGTCTGTTTTTCTCAACCTTTACAGTGGTGTACGGGCACATGTCCTGATGGTGATGAATAACCACAGCCTCCTTGTTATCTCCACTTCCTTGAAGAGTTTCAGCCAGAGCCAGATGTAGCTATTCATCTTCATTCATCCACTCATTTTGACCATTGGGCCCGTCAAACATCTGCAGGAGAGATCATCTGAGAAAACAATCTAGATGTGTCAAGTATATTGTCACCATCACGCCTGTTCTAAGAAAAACAACTGAGAGTTCCCATTATTCACGGCACGAATGGCCCAGACATTGTATGACAAAGTACGTATCTCTTCATGTGTGCCTAAAGATTTAATTTCCTGTAGTCGTATTAATGCTAATGCATTTTAGATGTAGTGCCATGAGTGTCGAGTCAGCGGAGATGGGACCTTTGACGCCAGTGTAAATGTCCTGCAGGCCTTTTATGAAGTGACTACACATTATATGCTGAATTATTCAACACCATCCACTAGTGGCAGTCTTTTCCTCTCTCTTGTGACCTCCTTGGTTATAAAATGAAACTGCTTGCATTTCAGCAAGCATTTTATTAGAAGATATCAATTGAAAAGGAGCTTGGAAACAGTAATCCCTCATTTATCGAGGTTAATCGGTTCCAGACCCGAGTGTGATAAGTGAATTTCCGTTAAGTAGGATTTCTTTTTTATAAATCAAACATTTATGTAGCTAGAGCATAGGAAACCTGTTAACTGTTTTTAACATTATTAGAGTACTCTAGACATGAAATAACACCCCTATAGGCACCTTTACACTCATGTTCCTTTATTACTTCCGGTTTCTGAAGAGTTCTTCCTGCAGTGCCTATTATGTGACACAATGTAATATTACTGACACCTAGTGACCAGTGTAGAATACTAGAATACTTTTGTGCTTGAAAATGCATAATTTAGACATGTAGAATTTACTTAAATTTGCAATTTTTTTTTTACCAATAATCGGCCATAGTCAACCAAGAAATGGTTCAAAAACTACAACAGAGTGAAGCCCCAAAATTTGAAGCACGATGTGGCGAGGGATGACCGTGTACTTGAAGAGTAGTCAGTGTACAGCTTGCATAGACGTATAGATTGATTGTTTCCTGAAAATGAATCAACACACAGCCATTATTGCCAGAGCACCTCACAAATTATGTCCACAGTGTCAGTATTTAGTGTGAGCACCATTTGTTTTCTAGCATCGCCTTAATCCTCTTGAACATGGAATTCACCAGAGCTTCAAATGTTGTTACTGGAGCCCTGTTCCACTCCTCCATGATGACAACACGTGGAGGTGGTGGATGTTTCACACCGTACACTCTTACACTCCACCTTCCTTCCTTCCGCTTAGGTATGCCCCACAGGTGTTCAGTTGGGTTCAGGTCTGGAGGAGACATACTTGGCCATTCCATCACCTTCAGCTTCCTCAGCAGTGCACTTGTCATCTTGGAGGTGTATTTGGGCTCCTCATCATGTTGGAAAACTGTCATGTGGCCCAGTTTCTGCTTCAGAATGTCACAGTGCATGTCGGATTTAATGTTTCTCCTCAATGAACTGTAGCTCCCCATTGCTGGCGGCACTCATGCAGTCACAGATCATGATGCTACCACCATACAAGACAATGTCTTTTATCTAACTGCTCACTTGTGTTGCTAGCTATTTAGACATAATGGCTGTGTGTTGAGTCATTTTCAGTGGATAGTAAACTTGTACTGCTATACCAGCTGTACACTGCCAATCTAAAGTATGTTTTCTTAGGAAGAAACACTATTAAAAATGCGCCCTAAAATGTTAGGGGTGTGCTAGCTGTTGTACATACATGTACTGTACATATCATAGTCAAGACATACATACTGTATCAGGTTGCAATATGTAGACAGGAAGTGAATAGAAGAGCAACAGTGGTTTGTTCAGACTGCAGCAACGACCAGACCAGTAAGGAAGAGAGAACCCAGTGTACACTGGGTGTATGCGCATGGCACACCTACCTTCACAGTTCGGCTACATTGTGCAGCACTAATTGATAATAAACAGGTCTTGTAGCAGCTGATTTTCCCTTTTATTGCTTTTCCAGTCTTGTTAATGCAGAAATGAAATACATTGGTTACTTCCTTCCTGGTTTAGGTGCTGGGGCTTACTTGGCTGGTTCCAAGAACATACCTTTTGTTAACGGGCGGCAGCCCTGGCCAAGGGCGCCTTTCACGGCTGTGTCAATACCAGAGACGGAAATCAGGTCAGCTGGCGGCCCTTTCAAGGACATGGCTATTTAATTGGAGATGATTGTATGACTGGAAACATACTGTTAGTTTCTCTTTGGATGATGCATACTATAGTAAACCAGTGGAACCTTGAAGGTCAAATACTCCTGAGGTTATACAGTGTAAATGAAAATTTGGGGAAAAACCTCTTAAGATCTCAGCAAGTGTCAAAGAATTAATTATGCCGCACAAAGGATTAACTGCATATGTTTTGCTTTTTATTTGACTTTGTATGTATAACACTTACAGTATTCCAAATGGACCAGCTCCAATTAGGGGTGTTAAGAGACAAAGACCACACACAGGAAGTGACGTAAAGCATGCAGGCTCACATTTGAAGCACTAACACTTGCGTGTCTTGTGTAGGCTTTACCATTAGCACTGGTTAGCTTCTTATTAGAACAGTTAAGAAACACGAGCGTCTCATTAACATCAGTTGAAACTTCATGTTTTACGAATAGCAGTAAATAATTTCATTTAAAATGTGACTTAAAGGAATGCCTGTACTGCCCAAAGGCTTTTAAGAAGGTGACAGTTTGACCCTGGAACAGATAATGTCTGTTTCCATTGAGAAAATTTGCGCCAAAACTGAAACAGATGGAGATCCACTGGCCTCCTTAATTCAACATTAGAGATTCTGCTCTGCTTGCTGGGGATAAAAACACAAATACAGTAATTCCTTATTTATCGCGGTTAATTGGTTCCATATCTGACCTGATTTAGGCCAGGAATATGTAAAATGTACTTAAATATGCATATTTTTAGACTAGTAATAGGCTGTGGTCAACCACGAAAACATTAATAATTTATTTAGTAAAACCGTGAGAGAGAAGCTGCTAAATTTGAACCACGAAGTGGCGAGGGACGACTGTATACCCATTAATGCCTACTCTGCATCTCAAATAGGAGAGGTGGTTTTAAAACATCTTACATGCTGCACGTGAGCTGCCATAAAACAGTGCTTTCAAACCTAGCCAGACTGTTAACCTGAAATTAACCCAGAATTGTTTTTCTTCTCATCTTGCGACGCATTTTTCCTTGATTTTGGAGTGCAACCATGCATAGCATACAGTATGCTGAAAGTGGAGGTCATACTGTATGTGTAGCCATGCCTAAAAATCCTGTTTCTTGACCTTTTTGTCCATGAGTGACCGAAGAAGACAGAAAAATACCTTGTAAAGAAAAAAAAAACAGAAAAAAACATTTTGACGTGACGCTGTATTCTGTATTGTTTCAAGTGCGCATTCAACAGTCATTACCATACAGTTTGGAGGGACTGAATGGATGCAGCATGCATGAATAAATGCAAACAGTCAAATGCACAAGCTTGAAGCGCAGTACAGTCAAACTTAATAGTGGAGACATTGAGGAAACATACAGTATAATATATAGCCAACCAGCAGGTGGCTTTTTCTTTTTACATTAGCCAACTATTTTGTGCGAAATCAAGCATCCAAGTTGCAGCCCTTTGTGTCCTGGGATAGAGTTTGGTGGGTGAAGTGCGGGAGGGAAGGCCAGGAGCGAATTCTTGTCCAAACATTCTGCACGCGGATTTGTATTCATTGCACCCCTGCTGCTATTGATATCATTACGCAGGGCGCACATGCTGAGAGGCGGGGGCTTGGACTGGCAACGGGAGGTCACGGAGCTGCAGGCTCTAACGAGAAGTGACACTGGCTCCAGGTCGGCCAAGCATCCACCGGATTTCAATGGGAGCCGCACTTTCCCAGTCAGCGAATTAGATCAAAGATCATTACCTGCTAATCAAAACACATGAGCGTAAGTAAGGGGCTTCCCTTCTGGAGGGTCGAGATATAAGGGCAGACAAAGGAGGAGACAGAACACCGACTACTGGACTGGATGGCCCCCATGAAAATGCTACACCCCCACCCTCTCACCCCTACTGTTCCCACTGCCTCCGGTAGAAAGAGCGTCCCAGATGAACACAATCACGATGCACAACTTAATGTTTACATCCAAGTCTGTTTGTATTTGGAACTTGTTTCACATGGCAGCCTTCACCCGTTCCCATGGCCCGTAGTCTCGTTTTGGATGTGTAGGTCACCGCCTCCTGACAGATCTCTAGCCAAAGACATGATGATAGGACACTTGTCCAGATGACACCTTAGGGATGCAAACTTGGGGTGCGTTCACACTTGTCATGTTTGGTTCGGTTAAGATGACCTGTGGTGTATTTACTCTGGTAGTGCGGCTCATTTGATCAAGTGTGAACACGCTCATGTGAACCCTGGCACCAAATAAGCGGAGAAGCGGTCTTGGTCAGTTTGCAAGTGAACTCTGGTGCAGTTCGGTTCACTGAAGCGACGTGAACGTAACACGGACCAAAAAGTGTTGAAAACGACAACAACTATGTAAGGGATATGCTTTAAAATATATTGTAGAAGCTTTTTGTACAATTGAAGCTGGTAAATATTGCATAACATATAATTAATCTACGTATATTCACTCAGAAGACAACGTTTTAGTTTGAAATATTTGAGTTATGTCATTTGTCATGAAAGCTGTCCCTTACATGAAGTAAGGGACAGCATTGTTCCATTTAAGCATCCCAGGACATGCGGGCTAAGGGGGTGGCCGCCGAAAACCGTGGCCCCCGAGGCAGAGGCCTGTCTGTCTTGAAATGTCAAAACCCCTCAGCCAACGTGGGACACAGTGAGAGTGAGGGGAGTACAAAGAAGGGGGGTGGGGGTGGAAGCGGGTATTTTGCTGCTGCTGTACTCAAGTCTCCATGGCCCATTAATCGTTTGTTTGAGTTTCCGGTCCAGCGAGCATGTCATGTCTCCATTAGAGAGGGTTTGTTTCTTCTTCCTGTCCGCCTCTTGGCAGCAGGGGGCTCTCACACATCTCATTTGGCAGCACACTGCTGTCTGGTGCCAGGCAGACTGTCCTGGGTGTGTGTGCGTGAGTGCTAATGTACATGCTTAAATTTCGGTGCTACTCATCCTCTCTGCAGATGAACATTGATGCTAATCAAGATACTCCAATGTGATCGGCTGGCTGATAGACTTGCCAGTTGTTGACGTCCTCTGACTTCTGCAACTTGTGGATTACCATTAATTGGATTACTTTGCTTGGTTGTGTCTGTTTTGCCGCAATCTTGTTTAAAATAATGAAACAGACGTGGCGTCTGTAAAGGCTTGGCTTTACAATCGAGTTAAAAGAAAACATTGTGAATGAAACTGCCTTTTTGTGGATGTTTTGCTCTGAAAACTGTGCATTATTACTATAGAGACAAATTTCCCATCCCGCATTCCAGCCAGTCTGCCAACGGACTTACCGGGCGTAGTGCCGACGTAGCTGCTGACCCTCGCTGCCATGGCCTATCTTGATGTTAGTTTGACCTTTGGCCTAAGATTATGCTGTAGACATCAGCCTGCTGACCTGTCAAATGGGCCCCCCTTTATTCCCTGTGACCCGCCGCTCCTTCACCTTTTAAACTGAAATATGGCCGCCTAGTCTACAGAAGCCAGCCAATTAGGGAAGAAGAAATCAGAGTGGCACAATGAGGCGAGACTAATAGAGTCCTCTTTATCTGCCGCCCGCCCGTCTGCCTGCCTGCCTGCCTGCCTGCCTGCCTGACTGACTGACCACGAGCCTGCAGCATTAATACCAAAACTGCTGTTTGTGGCATTGAAAAAATGATATTTTAAACATTTAAGCTCATCAACGTTACATAATTAGAGATGCCCGATTTTGGCTTTCTTACTTCTGTCCAATATACCGGTATTTTCCAGCAGTTCGTTACAGCAGCTAAGAAGCCACTGGATGCATTTCACAAATAAACACTGTTTGTCCAAAATGTGACAGGTAGTGCCAGATATAGAAAAAGTGCCACATTTATTTTAAACATTTGGTCTCAACAAAATAGTCATTTAAAAAATCATGACCAGTATTCTACTATTATAGCATGTCCTCCTGCTATCATCAGCAATGACACAATTTGGAAAGCTGCACATTTTCATGTGGTACAAACATCTGTATAAGAACAAAGTAAAGTGCAAAGTATGAAACTCTGAAATAATAAAATGTGTATAGCTGAGTAGTGTTTTCAGTACTGTCAGTCGCTTCTGATCATTCCTTTGCTCTCACTCGTGTGCCGATATTGGCCAAAAAAACAATAAGATGAGCCGATATCTCATATTTATTTCAATATTGACCGATATTATCGGACATCCCCAATAACAATACATTCTATTAGATATAAAATTTTATTTTTGTTATATAGTCATGTGAAATGAACACTCCATGGATGTATTTATTTGCCTCATATAACTCTTCGACTCCTGAAGCGCAACAACGAGGGCACTGTCATTAGAACTCAAAGTTTGATTGACTTGCCATTTCTCACATAGTTTAATGTGTTCGATTAACAGTAACTTAAAGCCCCTGTAACTTAAAGCTCCTTAGCCAAGTAACCACAAAATGTGGCACACACCACAAGCACGTGTCTGTAAAATTTGAGCAAGATGGATAGAAAAACATGGCCACCATCAAACAAAATGTCCTAGCAACGTACAGTAACGTAGCCTTAAGTCACTGACCATTTGTCCAATGATTACCTGTATAAGACTTTGAGAATATCTGTATTACATTTTAGCATGTCTTGCAAAGCATTTTGACCACAGCCCATAGGGCGCGCCACAGATGTCATTTGCAGTCAGCCCGTGACTGTATTGTTTGTATCATCCTCTATTATTCCAGTCATTCTTCTGCTTAAATGAGTTTGTGGACATACAAGGTGCACTTCTGCACTTTTACTTTCCATCTTTTCCGGGTCCCGTCTCTTTCTCCTTCCACTTGAGGGACTCCGAGCAAGTGTTCACATCCCTTGAGCAGCATTGAGGACCATTGTCTCAGTTTAAAAACAAGGACGACCATCTCTGGAGGTGTTTCCCTCAACGATTTGCCGCACATTTCAGTTACTTGTTCGATGGCGGCATTCTCTCATCGGGCATCCCAGAAGAGAGCAAAAAAGTGCCACCAAAGGCCGCAGAGTGTCCTGTTCCTCGGAAAATGGGGACAGAATCAATAGCTCACTGGAGTGGAACTACTGTGGCCTGTAAGCTGCAATTTCTCACCTTGTCGCTCTTAAACACAGAAAACATTTCCTCCTGGTGCTGATATCTGTTTTCACTTTGTTACTGAAGTCCTGACCCATTTTCTTTAACCATTTGATTGGATGATAAATGATTGTAATTATTTAGCTGAGCACAGCTATGGTTCTATATGCACTCGCTCATCCTCAAATGTATCTGAAATGTCAGATAAGAACATCACGCTGATGAGAAGCAGGCTCAGGGTATTTTTAACCTCAGGATCCACTTCTGTCCATTGACCAAGATAATAAAGATGGACTCCAGCAAAGATTACCAGCAGTTCCCTGGCAGCCCTCTTCATTTTTCACCGCGCTAGGAGGTACTTTGTTAAGTACTTGTTAAGTGTGTTTTTCTCTGTGTATGCAAACATCACCCTGGTAATGGCGCTTAATAAGCACAAAACTACATGAGGTCATCTTACGTTATACCTTATTGGACAATATACCTGTGTGAATGCTTAGAGGCAAGCGGTCATTGTAAATATTATTAGTCAAAAAATAAAAAAAACGTCTTAATGTTGGATTTTTTTTCAAGGTCATGGTCAACAAACTGGTACGATTAGTGCTTTTTGGACATGTTGAATTGTGCAATAATGTAAACTTGATGTACTTCAATGCACCACCGTGAAGCATGTTCGAAATAAGCAAAACTAGAAGGTGGCCCACTGAATTATGTCACAAGTATAAATCGAGCGTGTCCAATATGATTATATGTCGTCAGTTCAGTATACTGTACTGCTCACAGCCACTAGGGAGCGTATCTGTGTGTTATCTGGGAATTGGTATCATATACAGCAGGGGTCACCAACGTTTTTTCTTTCGAGAGCTACTTTTAGAAAATGAATAAGGCCACAAGCTACTCATTGTGGTAGAAATGATTTTCATACCTTATTTCAACCCAAACAGATCAAATATGCTTTGTTTTACCAAAACATTCACAAAATGCTGGTATCCACAACTCACATTTTATGTTTCAGAATACTTTTCTTTCTAGTGTTCTCACGTTGTTAACTGAAAACCTGAATGAAAAGCAGGCTTGCGGGCACCTCATGTGGTCGTGGGGGGCTACCTGGTGCCCGCGGGCACCACGTTGGTGACCCCTGATATACAGTATTATGTATTAAGCAGCTTTGTATGTCTTTCTTATGGCGCTTCACATAGAATATAATAGTGGTGTCCTCGTACAGCTTTGTCACTTCTGATATGATACTGATATTGCAACCTTGAATATCAGCCAATACTTTGGTACTATTATTATTGATCCGATGTCAACATAAATCATACATACTTTAATTGATTTTTTAGGGTGGAATGTTTTAAAAGCATGATTCATACATACTTTTCTGACTTATTTTGTGGTGTGAAATGTTGGAAATGGCTTGATCAAGTGATATCACTCAAGCAGAGAACAATAATCTGCAGTAGGTATGAGAAAAACTCACCCATTTACTTACTTACTTTATGCATGCGGGGTATACTTCAATCCACAATGTAGTGGCAGCTCGGCATAATAGAGTATAGCGAGGTTCGAGGTGCTCAATGAAGGTTTTAAACCCGACATAACTCACTACCGACAGGGACTCACTCTTTTCTGTTCTAGCTAATGACTTTTTGTCATCCCGTGGGCGATGTGATGCTGCTTCATAGGCGCAATGAGGTTCACCATATTAAACTCCCCAGTTCTGTGCCACCCCGGGAAACTTGTGCATGACAAGTTTTGCACTTTTTACTGCCACACAGCTGATATCACTCCTGCTCCTTGCTACGTTGTTATACACGCTAGCGAACACTGTTATTCGTGATCACATTGGCTTTATCCGGTCACTGCTGGATAGACGTGCAGGGGCGAAGTCTGGAATTGACTGGTTTTATTGGAACGCCAATGTCTGAGATTTGAGATGCAGGTCTGTATAATCCAAAATATTTTTTTTGTATGTTTGCTTTGCTGATATCTGCCCAATATCCGATATTGGATCGAAACATCCCTACAACATACCGTAAATGTTCCAATTGTCGCCTCTATTCAATTAACCACATAGTCTGCGACAGTGGCCCGGGCATGGTCTACAAACGCAAATAAACTCTATGGTCTACAAATAGCATCAGACCACAAAACCTCAGCATTAACTCAATGTAATTAAAAAAAATGTTTTTATTACCGCCAGCTGGTAGCACCGCAGATTCATGGTGCAGGAGATTGGGGTTCAAATCCCGGTCAGGGACACTCAACAAGGGGGGGGGGGTGGTCTAGTGGTTCGCATGTTGGCCACACAGTCACAGTCTGGAGATCGGGAAGACCTGGGTTCGATTCTCCCTTGGGCATTTCTGTGTGGAGTTTCCATGTTCTCCCCGTGTGTACGTGGGTTTTCTCCGGGTACTCCGGTTTCCTCCCATATTCCAAAAACATGCATGCATGTTAATTGGCGACTCTAAATTGTCCGAGGCCTTAATGAGGAGAAGCGGTATGTTTTTATTACCTTCATGTGATGGCAGGAGCTGCATTTGAGGTAGCGCCAGTGGTCAGCATCCAGCAGCGTTATTACTTCTGCCTGGGTTTTAAAATGTTGCTTGCACTACTCATCTGTCAATGTGAGCCTCATGCGTGTTACACTTACCATACTTCTATACCACTTTTTACAATCAAACTCATCAGCAGTATAAATGCTGGCTGAGCATTGTGCTCCTTACTGTTATTACAACTTTGGTTCTGTTGCTGCTGTGTTGTGCAACATACTGTACTTGTTCATAAATGACCATGCGGGAAAAGACACCTATGTTTTCCTTTCTACTGTCATTTTTGGTGTTTACTTAGAAAAAATGTGAGTGTTCAAAGCAGGCCCGGTCGCCTGGATACCACAGTTAGGAATAATGGAATAGGACTCCGGTTGTGTTTTGTGTATTTTGTGGTGGCCCGGCAGCAGCTGAGCTGATGAGCTCCCTCTGGCAGGCACCCATGGCAGCCGTTGGCCAATGAACTGCTCTGCTGGGAGTAATGCATTATGGGTAGAAGTTAAAAAAGCTGTTGCTATTTTAAACTCGTGTTGATACTTGTCGTGCATATGTCCTAGCTACCTTTTGAGTGTTAAGTTGATGTGTGATGAGTTTAGCGTTCTTTGTAAGATGACACCGTGAATATTCAGTAATGACCTCCTACGATTTCCATTGGGTTGACAAGCTTGTTGTGAGTTCACTTACTGCTTGACTGGCTCCTGCCAAAGAAAGAGCTATCGTTTCCTCACTGACTGGCGAACGGCACGGTATTTAAATGATTAGTAGTTGTTAGTATAGTATAGGAGATGTCACAAGACTAGAGCATGCTCATAAATCAGCCACACCGCTGTATAAGCAGGGGTCAAAGTTTAAGAAAAAAGTAGCGGCTTATACACTAGAAATTACGGCACTTTCTCATGTACTCCATATTATTATGAAAGTTCAAGAAATTAAGCTGTTACACAGTATATAATGTGTTTTCACATTTCAGAAATTCCAATCTCTGTCCAATTATTTCCTGCAGCCTGTCCTCTTAAACAACATGCTATAATTACAACATTTACAGGAATGATCATAATCCAATTGATTTTCTTTTAATAATGTAACTACAACAATGCTAAACGCAGACCTGCCAACATGTATGCATTTTTTTTGTACACATTTTGACTCTTGAATACGTCTGTACACTTCTCTGCTGTCAGGTACGCATAGTGTTGCATTTCGCTTGTTTCAACATTCTTGTTCAGTCTCCAAAAAAAATCCTGACCGTTAAGGCTGTGATTGGTCGGCTTTGCCATTATTTCTACATTATTTCAAGTCTGACTGCTACGCGTTCAGAGGGCGGGCAGCCCACCTCCGCAAATGCCTTCTCCTCCGATTTGAAATCTATTGACGATTATGCATCGATTCGTTTCAATTGCAATAACCTCCCCTTTTCTCTTTTATTACCATCATTAGCTTGTGACGGGAAGCTAACAGGCTAAATAGTCAATGAGAGATGAAGTTGCTCACAGAGTTGACGTCACATCACATGCTCAAGAGCTATAAAAGCAGGGGTGTCCCAAAATGCGGCCCAGGGTCCAGATGTGCCCTGTGGCCCATTGTTTATTGGCCCAAGGCACATTGTAAAAATAAAATAAACCAAAAAAACTCCAGCAAAATGGGAAAAATGTGGCAAAAGGCGTATTTAAAAAAAAGCTGAAAAGTTAAAACCAATAACACAAAGCTTTCTCTTCAGTTGGGGACTACTAAATCATGAATTTATTCATTCATTAATGGATAATCATCATTGATAGTTTCATGCAGATGGCATGCATTTACAGTATTTAGTTGCGTCAAAGGCAGTCCCTCTTGTAGATTTATATCAATGTTGCAAAAATGTCCTTAAATAATCTTACAATTGTAAAAATCAGGCTCACTAATATTATTTAATCACATTTTTAGGATCTTTCTTGTATTATTGTATACTTTCTGAATTGCCTTTCATTCCTTTGGTAGCAAATAAGACCAAATGACAAGGTAAATGCGCCCTCCCATAAAACAATTTTACACTGCCAGTGAAACCCCTCCTCAGCTAGAGTTTCATCACCTGATTCATCTCCTGCAATAAACGCTGCTGCCCTCCTCCTCCTACTTTAAATCCTTAGGACTTTTTTTTTTTTTTTTTGGATTAATTCCCCCCACCGACTGCACTTAAAAGCTCTCAAATCAAAGTGCAAGTGCTCCTAAATCAGTCATGTGACAGCGGTACTGTACGGCGGTTCCAGGGTTTTTCCTTTTTTTTCCGGCCTGCCCAAACTTCAGAGTGAGATGGAAGGTCAAGAGGGAAAGTGAAAGAGTTGAAATAGTGTTACCGCTTAACCTTGACCTTGGGATTGCATTTGTCTAAATGTGTGTGTGTGTGTGCGTGTGTGTGACCACAGCTGCCCGACTCGCCACTTCACAGAGTGTTTACATTTTCCGAGAGGTCTTTATCTCCTCCAGGCTTTGTGTGAGTTTATACAGCCAGTACACACACACACAATGCATGACCCAGCGTATAAGCCTCACACTGAGTCAGTAAAGGGAGAGTCCTGTCACACACTCATCCGTCTCAGCTACATTCTGGGCCAAAGCTGGGCCTGAGCGTCTCTCTCCATGACAGCCTAAACACAGCAGAAGTGGGTTACCTACGGTCTGGATCAAGGGTGGGAAAAAGAATGTATAAACAATGCTAGCAAAAGTACACACAGCCTGTGAATTTCTTGGGAAGATTCTCACCAAAAGTTGCGTCAGGGAAAGCGAGTTGCTCTGCAAAACAATATGAAAAAACAGACAATGTCCCGTCTGTCATCCCCAGACCCGATTATCATGACTGGTGTCTGTCTGTTGTCCTATCAGCCCGCTTAAGTCATTGGTGTGTCCTTTCAGACTCATCCATCTTGATAGGCTGCTCTGTTAAGATATGGAAGCCATGGGGTGTCTTCCATTACTGTTAATGTCATCTGTCGACTTTTAGGCTACATTCATGTTTGTGGTTTGGTACTCCATTCTGGACCAAAAATTAAAAAAAAAAAAAATGTGGTTTGCTTCGTGTTGGTATTTTTAGTGGTATTTTTGTCCTGGGACCAAAGGCTGTGCAGTAAAGAATATATGCATCAAGTAAAAACTTGATTGGGTACCGTAAGTACCGTAAGTCAAATATTACACACTATACCATCAGCTGGATTGAATATGCAGGTTATTTTTATATTCTGGCATATTTAGTATGTAATCCTTGAATCATATCGAATCGTAATGTTTGTACACTGTATCGAATTGTTCTGTTTATTGTTTTTGAGTCGTACCTTAACTTGTGTATCTATATGCGGATGGAAGTGTACCACAAAGAGATTCACATCCCTACTTACAGTATTGGAGATAAAAACGTCTTTCAATCAGTGGTTAATTGTGATTAATTATGAGTTAACTATGGACCAAATGTGATTAATCCCAACTAAATATTTTAATTGATTGACAGCCCTAATATATATACAGTGTTCCCTCATTTATCGCGGGGGATAGGTTACCAAAATAGCCCGTACTATGTGAAATCCGCGAAGTAGCCATCTATATTTCTTTGCTATTATTATACTGTATATGTTTTAAGGCTGTAAAACCCCTCACCATACACTTTATACACTTTTTTCAGGCAGGCATTAACATTTTCTCACATTTCTCTCTTGCTTAAACACTCTCAAAGTAAAAAATTTTGTTTTAATTGTAATGTTCAACCCACTAGGTTGGACACAAGCAATTATAAAGTTACTCACGTGCATTTCACTCATCTGACAGTGCCTCGTCCTGGCAGCATTCGGCTGTAGCGTTTTTGTGTCCTTGCTAAAACATATTGCTCCTGTGGTAGTGTTTTCCTCGCACGGTTAGCTTTTTCTGTTTCTTCTATTCTTTACAGTATTGGCAGTTAGCAAGCAGCTCACACGGTTAGCTAGTTTGGTATCCATGACCACAACAGGAGACGTCAGGAAGGAGTTTGATTGACAATGGTCCACAGCCATTCAGGACGCAGAAGACAATGGTGGTGCAGACAGAAGAGAGAGAATAGAGAGACACCGCTGCAGAACGACAACACTCAACTTCCCACAATGCAATTCTTCTTAAAGGGCCAGCCTCGGCCTGTAAATGCTGTAAAAAAAAAAATATTGTGAAACAGAGAGGCAGCACTTCCAATGCATTTTCTCTCACATACTTGTGATTTTACCACCGGTCTGTGTCTTTGTTCCGTGCAGCGTTCACATTTCAGCCGCACTACTTCACTTGCAAGTGACCAAGACCCATCTCTCAATCATTTTCGTTACGCTTGTTTGGTGCACACCAGGGTTCGGAGAATGGTGTTCACACTTGACCCAACAAACCAGACGAGCAGAGCAAATGCAGCTTGTATTTCTGCTGGCCCACTACATCTTCTAAAGAGAAAATGAACATCAGAACAATTAAACACTACTGTATGTCAAATACGATTGGGGTGTCCTTATTTTTTCACGAATGCCATTTTTTTGGCGCCCGTTATGGGTTGTGGTCCAAATGCTTAGGAAGACATACCAGCACAGCGGTCCCCAACCTTTTTAAATCCGTGGACCAGTTTGCGTTCCAACAAACCTCTGGCGGAAGGACTGTCTGTGTTGTGTACAAAACACAAGATATAACCAAGGGTCTTATTAAGATGACCACTGACACTGTGAAAGGAGGACTACCAACAACACGCTTCCGCTCTTCATATTAAAAGCGTATTGTATTGCATCTTGCGTGACTGCTTGACAGTTTGTTTCCCAAGTGTGGGAAAGACAGAGACCACCAGCATTATATCACTTTAGCCTCTCCTAGCCCTTCAGCCTTTCTCTCTCTCTCTAAGAGTGTGACCTTTTTCACATGCACAGATAAAAAAGTCGTTACAAAAACCAAACAAGCTGTCAGCGATAAGATAAAAACAGAACAGCTGATTTATTTTACACACACAAAAAAAGCGTCGCTATTCTGCACTTTTCTGTTACAGTTCCCGTGCAAACTCTATCAGACTACAACTATCCATCCATCCATTCATTTTCTATACCTCTTGTCCTCACTAGGGTTGCGGGGGTATGCTGGAGCCTATCCCAGCTGTCCTCAGGCGAGAGGCAGGCTATACCTTGGACTGGTTGCCAGCCAAACGCAGGGCACATATAGACATCCATTCACACCTGTGGACAATTTAGAGTCTCAGACAAGTAATCCTATTTTTTGTTTTTTGTCTTTTTTTTCTTGAATTTCTCTGCAATTCCTCCATTGCTGACTACTTTTTAATCCCTTTGTTACTTTCAAAACACAAATGCATCAGAGAGAACCCTGCTGGTGAGATATTGAGTGTTTATCTCTTCCAGGATCCAGGCGATTCATTTTGGAAGCCCATCTCCAATGATGCTTTTTTATCGACGGCATCAAGCCACACGTAGACCTCTGTGGAGGCGCTGGTGGCGAGGCGGATAAAGCAAAGGGCAAAGGCGGCGGTGGTGCTGCTCGGAGAGGGGGTGTACTTTATGGGTAAGCTGGCATGCAGTCGGACCACAGAGCCTCTCGGAACATCATGCATCACACACCTCGCATTTAGGGAGATCGATACATTACCACAAACAGCTCAGAGGGTCTCTTGAGAATCGTATTGATTTTAGAGCCTTGTTTCTATTTTCCAAGCATATATCTTTGTGATTATTAGGGGTGTAACGGTACGTCTTAATCACGGTTCGGTGCGTACCTCGTTTTTAAGGTCACCTTTTGGTTCGTTGTGTTTATTCACAGTGAGGGAACACAATTCAAAACATAAAACAGCTTAGCGTTTTTAAATCAGCTGGAAAGATTTTTTAAATGAAACATGGTCATTCTCGAAGTACAATTCCATCCATCCATTCATCTCCTTCTGCTTATCGAAGGGGGGGTCGCGGGAGCAGCAGCCTAAACAGGGAAGCCCAGAGTTCCCTTCTCCCCGGCTCCTTCCTCCAGCTCTTCCCGGTGGATCCTGAAGCGTTCCCACAGCATTTGAGAGACATAGTCTCTCCAACGTGTCCTGGGTTTTCCTCAAGGCCTCCTACCAGTCGGACATGGCCTGAACACCTCCCCAGAGAGGCATCCGGGAGGCATCCTGACCAGATGCCCGAGCCACCTCATCTGGCTCCTGTCAATGCGGAGGGGCAGTGGTTCTTCTCTGAGTTTCTCCCAGATGACAGTGCTTCTCACCTTATCTCTGAGGGAGATCCCAGCCACCCTATGGAGGGAACTCATTTCGCCCGCTTGTACCCCCAATTTTTTTTCTTTCGGTCACTACCCAAAGTTCATGACCATAGGTGAGGGTAGTGTTAAATGTAGTTACATATGGCCCTCTCTTGGGGCTGTTCAATTTGAGCTATTGTTTCCGAGAATTGTTTGGAAGCAGTAAAAATAACGAACCAAACGTAGATCGACCGGTAAATTGCGATTTTTGCCGTTCGGCTCGGCACCCTCTTCACCACTGATGCAGAGTCTGCATCATTGCAACGCTGCACCAATCCGCCTCTTGAGCTCACATTTCATCCTTCCCTCACTCGTGAACAAGACCCCGAGGTACTTAAACTCCTCCACTTGTGGCAGGATCTCATTCCCGACCCGGAGTTGGCACTCCACCCTTTTCCGGACGAGAGCCACGGACTCTGACTTGGAGTGCAATGTTTACAGAGCGCTATATTTGTTTACAGAGTAGATGTGTGACTACTACTTCCTGCCCCACCTGTACCATGTGGGAATGTGTTACGCCTCTGTGCAAGTATCATATTAGGAATACATGTGCCATAGTGATTATATGACCATAAATGCAATGAACCTAGATTGTATGAATCAATATGTTGCTTTTTCATTATTTGCAGCTTTAGTCGTCACAGTGCTCCCTTGCAGGCACGCATGAAAAGTCATCTTACTGTTCCCTAATGTGATGGCTCCCATACTGTTGCCTCGAGACGTATTGACCCTCGATGTTGGCACGCTGTCTCCAAAGGCACCCTGCCCCCAGTTCCTCTGCAAGTGAGGTATTGATTTTGCTGCAGTGACAGAACTCCCCCCGTGGAGTCTTCCTCGACAGCAGTGCTGCTGCGGTGGCGGTTTAAAATGTCCATTTGTGGGACGCCTTTGTCCACAGGCTGCTGTTTGACAATCATAGTTGACGTTATGCTGTGGTAAAGATAGTTTACTACTGCATTGATTAAAGCTAGAAACATCGTACTCCTCAGAACATAGTTCATGCCAATAGGCTATTTGTCTTTCATTTTCTTTGTAAGAAATAATAGAACAATGGTATTACTTCACTGACCCAAATATAAGACGCCATTTTTGTCCATTAAAAAAGCCTGAAAAAGACAAGACATAGTACATTCCACTGGACATTTATACTGTGAGCCAAATGACTTTTCGCCAAGCGAGTCAGAGCTTTTCTTCTTGTCAGTCACACACACCGGTACTCTGGAGAGATGCATCCGTAGCACAGAAGCCCGCTCTGAAAAAAGCGTCTCAAAAATTGTCAGCAAACAACAGAGGAGGCTACTAATCAATGAAGCTGAGTCGATCACAGCCGTCCATCATGTAGCTAAGAAATATATCCTTTCTTTATTGCAATTTATCAGTTGTTTTTTCTCTTTTTTTTGAAAAAGAGGAGTTGTCTTATATTTGTGGTTGTCTTATATTCGGTCAAGGTCATTTTAGTGCAAAAGGAAGTAATACTAGAAGTGTTATTGTTTTAAAACAATCAAATGTGTAGTTTACTGACTTGAAGGGTACCACTTTTCCTTTTTAATTAGGATTGGATTTCGATTTGTTTTCAGACCACATTTTGCATTACGTTGAAATGCAAGTTGTTTGGCCGCCCACATGTTTGTGGGGGAGCCATCGAAAGTGAAACCCACAAAGTGGAAACGCCTCAAAAGTTTTCCAATGTGAAGTTCAACCAAAGTATGCCCGAAAATTTTTTTGGGTAGTTTTATTTTATTTTAATTTGGTTTTATGTCATCATTCAGTGGTTAACATGTTTTTGTGCTCGTGGTTTCGTGCTTGAACGTGGCCTATTATTAGTCAAAAAATGTGAATATTTTTAGCTAATTTTATAGTATAGTATCATATCCTTCCCTCTTCCTGCTACGAACATGTAAGCTCCGCCCCACGTAACACACACGCTTCTCTGGGACTGCTTTTGCGTCTGTGCACGCACTACGGAAATGCGTGTGTGCCACCAGGAACTAAAAAAAAAAAAGCACACTGGCCCCCACCGGGCAGCTGTTGTCGCCAGAAATCATGTTTTAATGTTTACCTACAGTATTTTTTGCTTGTAATTGATCTAACTCTCCCAGCCCCCATACGGCGCCCCGGTGCGAGACAGCCGTGCGTGACAGGCATGAACGCCAAAAATTTTTATTTCATTTTATTTGTAATTGTGAAAAAGATATTTTATAGTCTGTTGTTTTAAACCACTAATGGTAACATATACTAGCTGGTGCTTTAAAAAAAGCAATTTTGAGTCAGTGACATATAGCTTCAAGTTAAAACCTTACTTCAAATATTGCCTGTACAATACTACTACTACTACTACTACTACTAATAATAATAATGCATATTTTATGATGGCAACAGTTTGAGCCTAAACACATCACTTTACATTTTTTCCTATTGGAAATTTAGCTTTGGAATGAGAATAGTCATAGAACAGACTGTGTTGGACTTTGAAGGCTCCAGTGTGCTACGTGTACGTGGGGGCTTGGGAAGACATTGTTGAGTTCTTCCCATGGCCAAAGCAGGTAGAGATGTTTAAACTGAAAGAAACCAGCATCCTTTTAGATCTGACACAAGTCAAAATGTGTTCCATATGAAACAAACGTCTACCCAGGTGGACGGGAGATGGAAAGAGTAGTTTCTCTTTAAACCAGTTTTCTCCACTGGTTTTGTACCTGTAATTCCCGCAGACTGGGCCAGAAATGGACGGAGCCTGGCGAGGGTGTCTTATCAGCTCTAATGATGAGACAGCTGGAGGCCATTTTCCAGCCGGGTCCAGTTTTGACATTGAAATACTGATGCTGCTCAGGCTGCCCGTGACTAGGATGGAAGGGATTTCTGCAGCGTTCACCATTTATTCAAATTTGATATTATTATATATTTTTATGCCATAAACTCAGGAACAGGATCTGTCAAACATATTAGAAAAATCAAATCCTGATGAATGCACACTGATTCACAGCACCGGCATGTCAGTGTGCAACTGATGAATGCACATTTTTGCATTGAATTGGACGGGATTGGTATGGAACGATATTTCAAGCAAGCGAGCCGGCTTACGCTGCCATACTTTAACTTTCATGCAAGCACGTTCCCATAAATGACTGAGAAATTGATTTGGCCTCCATTCACACTTGGCTTCTCAGTATTCTCTGACTACTTCACAGTATGATGTTCTTGAAGCAAACTGGCTTGCAGTCTCAGTTCTGTTCTATGTATTTTCCCGAGTGGGAGTTTTTCCTTGCCTCTGTCGCCAACGTGCTTGTTTATGTGGTGTTCAGATGTGTGACTTACTGTACAGCTTAGAGGTGTTGACATGCTCATATCCCAGAGAACCATTTACATGGAGTTATGCTGTTCATTTAAATAAGACAAAGTTCGTAATTTTCCTGATCATCAACGTTTCTGTGAACGAGCACCAGGGGTATTCAACTGGCAGCCCATGGGCCAATTCCGGCCCGTGAATGAAATCAGACTGTCTCTCAAGCTCAGTTCAGTTTTGGGAGAGACAAACATTTTTGCGGTAGATTCCGAAAAAACAGCAGCGCGCTCTTGTCATTAAAGAATCTTTGACTTTTTCCAGGAAGTCTTTAAAAACAGCACATCGCTTACTTGGACTGGCGTTTTTGCAGCAGATACTTAAAAACCACAGAGCTGCTGTTATATAGAGCAGCCTGCAGCTCTGTTTTTATTGGCCCGCGGCACATACAGTACTAAAAATTAAAAAAATGCAAAACTCAGCTTTAATTTTACAAGAATAAAGTCAAAACATTAAGGGAAAACAGTTGTAATCTAACAAAAAAAAGTGAGAATTTTACAAGAATAATGTGATATTATGAGGAAAAATTATGTCATTTTAGTAGCATGAAGCTGAACTATTAAATAAAGACGTCATATTTTAAAAGTTGTAATATTATAAGAAAGAAACAAAACAACAAATAAAGTTGTAATTTTGGGGAAATTAGGTAGGAGAAAAAAAACTTTATTATGGGAATAAAGTGAAAATATTATGGGAATAAAGTCATAAGATTACAAAAAGAAAATTTATGAAGATTATTTAAGAAGACAGTTGAAATATTTGTAAAATTTTTTGTTTGACAGCTTTACACTGACAGTATATAGACAAGATAAGAAGAATAATATTGAAGGGAAAGGTCCTCCCACACGTCCTTAGCTTTCTAAAAATGTGGGCCACAGAACAATTTAGTTGAATAACCCTCGCAGAGACCATCTTCACAAATTCTGTAAAATCCTTTCATTTTGTGTTTCTCACCAATCAACACTGAACCATCCCTGTCCGATTCCCCTGGAAAGTGACCCCCCCCCCCCCCCCCCCCCCCCCCCCCCCCCCCACCTACCCACCACCCGCCCCCAACCCATCCCGGAGGACTCTGGCCAGCAGTGGTGCTGAAAGACTGAACGTGAGAGATGGAAAGGTCTGTGCTTCCATTTCAGCACTCCCGTCCCGGAGATCGTGTCTGCCAGCTGGTGAGGCAGAGGGCGTCAGCCCCTGTACAGACGCAGCTTTCCCATCACGTTGATGCATGTCTTTGGTGATATGGCCAGCATCTTTACATGAAGCAGAAAACGCGTTATCTGATGGAGTGCCCCATTCCATACCGACCCCATAGCCATTGAACCACAAGCCCCAAAGCCAGGAATCAAACACACGCCACTGGAAATAGGCCAAATAAGTGTTTCAGATTTTATTGTATCTGCCAGCGAGAGTAATATTAACATTTGCCTGCTTGTGCACTGGCCAGACGCTCTGTTGATCGAAGCCTGACTTTAATCGTCTCTATTACAAAACTTTTTATTTACCTCTTAACCTTAAACAGAACACTCTGCCGAGAAGCTTCTTCTTAAAGGCAAAAGATGCAACACTCTAACAATGGAAGCAGATGTTTTTTTGGACGAGATGGATCTGATTCTTTTGAAAAAAAAAAAAAAGCTCTTTGTGCTGGGAGCTCATCCATCTGCGGTGATCCGTGTTTCAGTACATCTTAATAACGTAATCCCCCCTCCCTCGTTTTTCTAGCCCCAGGAATGCTCTTGTTCTTGCAGTCTTCTACTTTGTCATATGGGGGCACCCGCTCTTTGAATTGTTCAGCGGCCCTGACTCATCATTTCTCTGAAACTATTTCATTTCAAACTAGGAAGACTGGCCTACCAAAGGAAACATTACTAATTGAAATGCTAATGCTTAACAAGTAACATCAAAGATTATCACATGTTTAGAATTGCACAATTCCACGTGTCCGAAAAGGAGTAGAAAGAGGCAGAGGTGACGCAATCCCTGTCTCAGTGTCAATTGCTGATAATTCTTTCATATCCTGTGTTTAAATATCCCATAATAAATACATATAAATAATATAAATACATTACAACTCTTTCTTTCAAGATTTTCTTTCACATAACTCCCTTATTAAGCACATTTCATCATGTTCGTTTAGTGCAGTGAGAACGAGTGCAACCCACAGCAATATATGACTACACAGTAGACGCCCCTACAACGTAAATAATCCGTTCCGAGAACCTTTATGTTATAGGGTTTTTATGTTATACGAAGCGTAAAATACATGTAAATAGCCTAATCCGTTCCAAGATCTTCCCAAACTCACCCCTTTGGCCCTTCAAAATAGTCAAAGTCCACCAAATATGGTGGGAAAATATAAGAAAACGTTAGCATAAACATAGTACAGTAACATTCCAATATAAAATAAGGTAATAAGGGTAATAAGATTACTGTAAATGAATTAGACTGAAAAACAAAAACAATCCTACCGTTCACGAGATGTCTTGATCAGGAGCGCAAGCGGAGGCAGGAAGGAGGAGGAGGACTAGCCTGAGTCGAAACGCGACTCAAAGAGTTTAAGAGTCAGCTGGTCTCACAGACAAACGCACACGCACTACACGATAATGCTGTGTGCAAAATTTTAATTTGTAACTTAACTTAATTGTTCAAGTTAGTTTCAGGGCGACTACGAAAAGGAAGGAGTTTCAAAGGACAAGCCCGTCTCTCACACAAACTCACGAACGCGCTGTATAACTCAGCCATTGAGATGAGGCATAAATAACTGACTTGAGGCATAAATAAAGTTGATTGGACAAAAAAAAAGACTTGCACTGACTTGACGCTTTATGTTATATGGAATTTCTTCTGTAATACGATGCAAAAACTTTACATAAATTCTTTATGTTCAGTGGAATTTATGTAAAAGGAGGTTTATGTTATGCGAGGTACTACTGGATATACAGTATATACAGTAGGTACTGTATATTATTATGAGCCCGCAGCATCGTATTGTTCCTCATACTTGTTATTTAGTATTATAGCTAATTCTACCGCAACTAATGTAGGACAAAGAAGGTCTTGATCGTAGGTACTGTGCTATTTATCCTATGTAACATTTGGTGTAATTGTGGTGATGTCATTGACGAACAAAGTTGAAAACTGGCCACTTGATGAGGCCCCCACCCCGCTTTAGCCCATACCGTGCGAAGAACTCCAACACATGTTATGTCACCGGGTAGGTCTTGATGAGGGGGAAGTGTGCTATTCATAGTTTATAATTTTGTGTAACCATGGCGATGTGATTGACATAGGTCGTTGAAAACTGGCCACTTGATTAGGAACGCCCTCCTTCAGCCCATGCCGTGCAAAGCACCCCCAACACACGTTACATCGCTTGGTAGGTCTCGATGGCTGGAAGCGCCTTATTTATATGTGGTAACATTCTGTGTAACTATGGTGACGTAATTGACAACCAAAGTGGAAAATAGCCACGTTATTAGGAAGTCACCCATATGACACCGGGCCAGAGGTAAGCAACAGGTAGGCCCATTAACGTTTTTCTAGTGGCATTTAACGCTACTAACTATTTGCGTCAAGTAAAACACAAAGCTAAGGTGTCTATTTTCTTCTGATTGCTTGACCTACATTGGATTGGTTTTACCATCTTTAATGCTCAAAATGTATCACCATTGCTTTTTCTGTATTCTCACTGAAAAAAAAGTTTGGACACTCATTATTTAGGCAGACTGTGTTTATTTTTTCAATCGTATCTACGCAAGGCTGGACTCTCATTGTCCAAATAAACCAGCAATGTACCTGGGTGCTGTTCCATCCATCTTCCAGGCTCTCCATTTATTATACAACCATTTGTTTCCTTCTGGCATATCACCAGACTTTCAACTGCTGACCATGATAACTGAAGCCGTGGCCAAAGGTTTCAGCTCCTCCCTTTGAAAAGATGACCCGTTCTTTAAATGTTTAAAGAGCTTATTGCATCATCGCTCCTCGCCCACACATGCATGTTTGGGGTGTCGATGGTGGGGGAGGGTTGGTTGATGCGCCTGGGCTGGGAGTGGTAATATATCATGTGTTTAAGCAGTGGAGGGGAGGTGGAGGTTGTTCAGGGTTAATGACCGGCTCTCTCTCTCTTTCTCTCTCTGTGGGCCGGGCTGGCGGCTCTCGGCAAAGGATAAGGCCGGCGGTGTCGGGGGCATCTGGAGCGCAAGGGGTCACGTCGCTCACTTCAAAGGAGGCTGGGAGTCTAGGTCAGTGTGTTTTTGGCCATGGGGGTGCCGGCAGAGAGCGAAGGGGTGGTTGGAGGGATTGAGAACAGGATCATGAGGAGTAAAAGAGATGAAGAGGCCCGAGTGATGGTGGGAGACAGTGGAAGACGAATAGGAGAGAGGGGTCAAGGGATGGGGGAGGGCAGATGGAGAGTGAATTTGTAAGTTACATTTTCACTTGAATGTAACGCACGCACGTATGCCCAAACAAAACTACCTTCTTGCGGTGATGGTGTGGCGGGGTGGTGCAGCGTGTTGCCTGTCCCCTCTTAAAACCTGCACTGTCCAGTGGCTTTCCAAATAAACCGCAATGCAAACAAAACAGACGGAGTATCCCCGACTCACCTGTTGTACAGCCAGTCTGTCAAACTCGGCCACGTCATTACAGTTATGGGGCTTTCCCTCACAGAGTTGCAGCTTTGCCTGAAATGTGTGCGCAGCTGCACTGTTCAGATTGTCTGAGAAGACGCTCATTCAGTTCATCAGTTCATGTTCAAAGATTAGGTAGGACAGCTCTCGCCTGCGGGGATGACGCAGAATCCAAGCATTTTTTTTTCTCTCAGGTTGAGGGACGCCCCTACCGACACTGGTTTCACTCTTGTGGTGCAAAAACGACATTTGTTAAGATAGAGTGGAGTGAAACCACTGCCTGCCAACGACAGTCGTTTGGGTGACACCAGCAAAAAAAAAAAATGTCTGTCAAAATTGACAAATTATATTTTTTTTTATGCATTATCTCCAGGCTTCAAAAAACCATGTGGTGGGCCGAATCCCCCTTGAGTTTGACACCTGTGCCATTGAGTAATGTCAAGGTGACCTGCCTTTTAGGAAGAGTCGGTCCAAGCTCAGCTAAATGCCGTAAATTCACACCTATTCAATAAACCGCCAAGTTGCCGGGGGCGTGGTCTACAAAAGCAAATCCAGGGTTTGGAATTAGAGCCATCCCAAAAACCATTGGCATTAACAGCTGCGGCTGTAAGCAACTTCCTGATGTAGCTTTTTTTTCCCAATTAACCCCAGAAGTTTCATTTAAAGTGTGATGAGTGGTCAGCGTCAGCTGTGTGCGCGCTTTTAAAAACGTCGGTTGCCCTCTCTCAGCTGTCGGTGTGAAACTTGTGCCAGTTACTCTTGCTCTACTGTTGTTTACAATGAATTCACCTGCGCTATTAATGCCGACTGAGCTGTTTGCTCCTTGCAGCTGGCCCTGTTGGCCCTGTTGCAGTCAATACAATATACTTGTTAAGAAAAAATAAAGTTCGAGTTTTCACATTTCTTAGCCCAATTATTGGCTGATTCTAATTAACGGCCAGGACATGCTCAACTGCTGACTGATGCGTTAGAGAACTTCAATGACACATCAGGCATGTTTAAACTACAACTAGATAAATATGGACTGTTGCGACCATTTTTAAAAGCTTTCAAAGGCAAGCGTTTCCCAGAGCACTCTGAGAGGATTCTGAAGTAACAGACAAAAATCAAGGATATAATGTTCAAAATTTATTGCAAGTTTTCTGATATGTACAGGCATATTTACAAAGACATCCTTGTGTGCGTAAATCAATACATACTGCCCGCTGCATAATAATCTCCTGTTTCCTATACGAGTATGATTAGAAAATCCTATACAAAATTACAAATACAAAAAAATGGGCAATAGAAAAATGGAACCATCTATCTTTGATACAAACAAGGTGATAGGTGATAAATAAATACTATTGACAAATAACATTCTACCAACTACAAGCACTGGTAAAAATGACCCAATTGTCCACGTCCTGTGGTCCATGTCCACCTGTGGTGCCCTGCTGCTGTTGCAAGATCATTTATTGAGTTCGCTGAGAGAAATGCCAGTTTGAGGATAATTATGAATAAAAGCTTTTAACGTAAACAGAGCAACATTTTTTTTTTTTTTTTTAGACTGTCCAAGTTTCTGAGCCTGCAAGGGAACACAGTAATGGTCTCAACACCGCAGCACATTTATTGCAATAAACCTACATTTCTGTATACTGCAGTCACATTCATTGCTATTAACTGCTGGATTTCAGTGCATTAAAGGCATAGCTCGGGTTGTTTGACATGAAGTTGTATGACATCAGCATTGTAGTCCAATAACAGCGACTTACCCCCCCACTTGGTCTCCTAAGTCCAGTTCTGGTCAGATTTCCGTGATGAAGAACGTAGTTCCACTTAGTTGCTGGGGACAATTAAGTAAAGACTTTGTCTTCTCAAAACAATATGCGTTCAAAAGATTCATACATTTGCATCACAAAAATGTCCTCTCAAAAAACTCAGACCTTGGCGTTATATATTTGTCTCCCGCCGTATTCCTACGCACTGTCGCCTGTGCGCTCATGTGTATGTGACGAAGACGCTCGCATCCATTTCCGCCACGGAGCGCAGCGGGCATCTTGTTTTCGTACGTGTTCCACAGTTCTTCATGTCAAAAAATCCGAACTATCCCTTTAAGTTTGCAGGACAGCAGAGACATAAACAGGGCAAATATGGCAAACCCGGACAGTGGGCTGGCGCCTCTGTGTTAGACTGGACCCTGGTTTGAAATTGTGGGTATTTGATGGCATTTTGACACAGTCTTCCCTGATGTTGTGTGCGTTATCTACTACTATTTCCTCCCACAAGTTATGTTTGGTTTGGTTTTGACATGTCAGGGTAATTGGAGACTCTAAATTGTCAAATTGTCATGTACAAATTGATCATACTCAATGACTCCTGAGTACGCTTGTATGCGTCACAGCTCTCCATTTTGTTGCATTTTTCTGTTTTCAGTTTTGAGTTCAGTCTGTACAGCACAGATAAATAGATAGATATTATCAGTTTCGCAGTATTATTTCAATGCTTGGGCGTTGGGGGCTGCAAAAACATGTCTGTCTCCCAGTGGGGGCATGACAGAAAATGAATTGAGAACCACTGGTCTATGACATCATCAGTGGTTGACTCTGTAGTTCTTTATTAAAAGAGCTATGCCACAAGTCTCTGCTTTTCTTTTTGATCACAGCTGCATCAGTGGAGCCAAAGAAAGTTGCGAGTGCCAGCATTTTGATGAAGGAGGTGAGAAACACTACTGAATTCCAAAAAATAACTCACAGCAAAACATGAAGGTGGTGTTTGTGTGGATCTCGCTGCTACGTCGCCGTATTTGTCAACAATCAAGTCCGCAATCAAGGTAAAAGTGGCGTTAAATGGTCATTTATCTCGTTCATTCAGCATTTATATGTATTTTTTGAACTGTTTTCTGCATGTAAAACTATGAAAAAGTGTCATTTTTGGGTGTCCGGAAATGGTTAATTAGATTTGCATGATTTCTTATGGGAAAAATGTATTCAGTTGAAGCGTGTTTCAGTCAGGGTCAGACTTTCTGGAACAGATTAATGACACCAACTGAGCTTCCACCGCTTAACGACGCATACAAAGCCCCTGGGTTGACTGTGAATACGGTAGAAATGAGGCTATAAATAATTTGCACTTTTTTCTCAGTTTTGAGAATCACACAGACTGAGCAGTCTTGTTTAAATCTTTCAAATTAAGTTCAGGATCTGAATTTGGGATTTTTAAAAGTTTGTTGCAGACGTTATCTCAGCTCATTTTATTCATCTGTTTTGATAATCGGGTGATTCTATGCAGAATTCCTGTCCCCGGGGTGTGGGGGGCAAGACAGAGAATAATTGAGAACCACTGGCTGACACAAACAAATACTAAATTGGGAAATTATGGACTAAATTCGGTATAGAGCCATAATTTGCTACACTATGCTAGTCAACATTTTTTCACATAAATGTAATGTTATCCTAGCAAACGTTAAGGGCTTTTTTTGTGTGTTACTTGACCAAAAAGTGGTCTGACATACAGAATGGAACAATACTGCTTGGTGGAAAAGGTCATATTTTATCAACTGTGGGATAAAACTGAGACAATTTAAATTGTAGGCAATAATCTATCTAAAAAAAAACAGTAATTTACTGCATTGATCCAACTTCTCAATGGTGGTTGAGCTAAACACCCCAAAGTTAGTGAGTGTTTTGTAGCGTGCACTGAGCTGTGCGAGAAATTTCAAGTCAATCTGACTTATGGGGGTCAACCTTCAGAGTTGAACAGCAGCACTGTAATGTGGTATCTTTGCCAGAAAAATGATAGTCAGGCAGCACATTAGGGGTGCATGTTTTCACACATTTTGATCTTTTCGTGTGCAGCGGTTGAGGAGTCGAGGAGAGAGGAGGGTTAGCTTATACAAGAAATACTGGAATCGGTTGGGATAGTGTTGAATAAATTCACGATAGAGCCCTCATTCGCCTGTGAACTTTTACCACAAAGGAAGTTGGCAGCTTTGAAAAGAAACTGACAACATGGACTCATTGATCACATAAGAAAAGTCCCTCAAGACATGAATATAAAAAGCAATTTGTACAATGTCACTTTCAACCTGGCAGCCTTCCTTTTTGGAGTCTTTTTGGAGTCACTTATAAGTGCAGAGAACGCCGCCGTCCTATTGGTGTCGCTGGACTATACAGATATTAATAGAAACTAAAGATCCTGCCTTTTCTTTTGGCAAGTTCTCTTTACTTCCTTTCCTAAGTGGACCCTTTAAAGCTCCCCTAGCTGTTGTCGTTCCACTCTGGCATGATGCTGACACTATGTACCGTGTGGTACTGATGTGGCGATAGCGTGCGCGGGATGCCGTGTGCGTACAGATACTCGTTCCCCTGAAGGCCGGCTGTCGGCGACTGGATCCCAGCACCAGGACTGCACTGGCGGCCCAAAGTCTGGTGTGTCATGGAACTCTGATACATGGCCGCATGGTGACCGTCGCCCAGCTGGGACGAGGCGTGGCTCCCCACCCCGCCAAGTCTGGACACCAAAGAGCCCGATGTGAAGTGAGCCGAGAAGTGCTGGTAGGGCAGTCGCTCCATGGGCTGCATGGTGGTCACCGAGCAGCTCCCGTAGGGCGACACGCCGGCCCAGGTGTTGCAGCTGATGTCCTCCAAGCTGGGAACAGGCTCGGAACCCTGCGAGGCGGCGGCGTACATGCAGGCCTGCCGTTGGCTGGACTCATTTCGGTAGGGGCCGGGGCCCAGGCCCAGGCTCTGCGCATAACCCACTGGGCGGTAGTAATGGTCGTCCTCGCTGGACGAGCTCTCCAGGTAGGCCTTTTTGTAGCTGTGCTCACCTGAGTGGCAATCGTCCTCCACTGCTGCTGGAATCACAAACACGGATGTCAGAAATCACGCAAATCAGTTTTGCGTCATATATGCTGCAAACGTGTTGCCATGAATACACAAGATAACACGAGTTAGCATGTTACATTAACACATCAACAAAAAATATTGCTGAGATTTTGCTTGGCAATTGATTTCCTTACTGGGAAGGTCAGCAGAATGTTTTAGAAAATCCAAAAAGTAATGAACTGTAACAAGTAGGGAACCCACAAATGTATGAGGTAACTTCTATGGTACTTAATTCAATTCAAATATAAAAATAGTATGCTCAAACCTCTTAAACTAACTCAGAAGTACAGTATAATAAATATTAATTTAGCACAGCAGGTGAATTATTTTAGTGAATTATTAGAGACCCCAGTTTGTCAACATAACATGAAGAGACTCGCGTCTTATATGCTGCAAAGCTTCCTTAGCCATGATACACAAGCTAAACAAAGACATACTTGTCTCTTTACCCTCTGCTGTACCTTTCCTCTTGATGCAGTGGTACTCCTGGCCGTGCTCATGGGGCAACGGATACGAGCCCGACTGGGGCAACATGTCCTGCGAGGTGCTCGTCACGCCGTTGTCACACTGGGAGTACTGGGAACTCAGGGCGCTCGGGGTGGCCAGGCCCTGGACCTCGCCGCTGAAGGGGCTCTGGCTGGAGCCCACTCTTTGACGCACGGTACTGCGAGGTACGACTGGGTAGTCCTTGTTGCTACACAAAAACACAAAACGGCAGTGAAGAATGGATCATAGCTCT
Organism: Dunckerocampus dactyliophorus; assembly: GCF_027744805.1. NCBI lineage: Eukaryota > Metazoa > Chordata > Actinopteri > Syngnathiformes > Syngnathidae > Dunckerocampus > Dunckerocampus dactyliophorus. The sequence continues at coordinate 14,974,680 of NC_072835.1, forward strand.
GACTTTTTAAATAACACAGCTACCAAAATGCAGTGCATTTAAAACCAGTTTTTCTTTTTTCACAAAAGTAATGCACTGCATTTGAGGTCAAAATCTGCCATATTTTGTGAGATATAAAACATTTTGGGATTTTATGAAGGATTTTTTTCCTTTGCACTGACAAAATTGCACAAGACACAATATATCATTTTCAACATTTGAACTATTGTTTTATTATTTCATTCATTATTTTATTGCATTTGATTGTTTTCTTGTGTAATATGCTCTGGTTATCTTGTACTGTTATCCAGCACTTGACTGTCCACCATTAGAAAGTGTTTGTAATGCAAAAAAGTCAACCTACAGTATATGAAAAGGTGCAATGACTACAAATAATCCAACGCTGGTGTTACTTAGTGCCTCTTTTATACTGAAAGTACCACTAAATTAACAAACATGTTACAAATGTAACTGACCTTTGAGAAATTAGCATAATATTTCCCAGCGTTTTTATTTTTTTAGCAAAGCAGGGGTTTAAATGTTGCATTAACATACTGTGTCAGTGACACATTTTGAGATTTTCGCTTTGTGGTTTATTCCTGACTGTGACTCTCTCCAGAATTTATTGGAAATGTTTTAACAAAAAGTAGTGCACGATAATTAGTAGACAACGCACACATTTAGAGAAATAGTAACCCCTGAATCTAAAAGGATGGCAAAAATACATTAAGCATATCAATATAGTATTTTTGGTGCATTATTAGAGCTCCTAATTTGTTTTGTGACAAGAATCTCCATAATTTTGGGGAAAGCATTTTGGTGCTAACAACAAAGCACCTAAAAACTGTTGTATTACACATGAAATGCTGTCGTACCACCTTATGTGAGTGTTTATGTTGTACATGGGATAGTTTTAGATCCAAATGCACAGCCTCCATCAGTCATTCAATCATTTTGTGAGCCCCTTTCAAGTATCAAGCTTCCTGACGGATTGTGTGGTCTGGACCCTGATCAAACCTTAAGTTGAAATAGAGATGAAAACCATTTCCAATCAAATGGTCTGCTTCACTTTCATGCTAGAGTGTTGTGTCAAAAAAAAAAAAAGTACTGCAATCCAGCCTCTGAATTCACATATTGTTTTCTACAGATCTGGACTCATATTTTATGTGGCTCTGTATAAATGTTATGCAAAGGGACGGAACGCCACTCCATTTTTTTTTCAGATTGGCTGACCCATGATGTCTGTATTAGCTGCAGCAGGGGGGGACGGCGGTAAGGGGGGGAGAGGGAGTAGGGCCTTAAGTTACAAAACCAGATTTTATCCTTTGAAGTAGTGTTTGGCACACACTCCATCTTTCATGCTGGCTGAATAATATGCAAATATGGACAGTTGTGTCAATATAGATGTCCTTGCACCAGCTTAATCACAGCAACCCGATGCTCACAACAGGCTTGTGTTAGAAGGAAGCGAGCGGGATGTTGGTAATCACGCTGGTGTATTGTTTCATTTGACATTTAAAGAAGCCACAGATGGATTGAAGTGATGAAGTGATGAAAAGCTAGTCAAAATAAAACATCTGACAATAATGCTTAGTTTTGTTTGACATTGTCAGAGAAGCATTCATTTAACAGCGTATTTTTCTTGGTTGTATTATTTAGCTATATTCATATTGGAAACTGTATGCTGCAGTGCAGTTGCGTACCATTGCACATGCACACGACAACCATAATAATACACATCTTTTATAATGTAATGCTCACTGACTGTGGCATTCATTTTGACAAGATGGTGCAGGTGTACCTAATAAAATAGTCCGTGTATCACAATAAAAGACACCCACCTTTGCATTCTGGACATGCGATGGAGCTCCATATCATCACTTCCCCGAAAGCCTTTAGCAAATGGGTTGTTCTCAATTTTAAGTTGGGTTATCTAAAAAAAAAAAAAAAAAAAAAAAAACATTTAATCACTTTTTCTATGCAATTTCCCCATTAACGCCATACCTTTCAGTAAAAATGAGTTACAATAAGACATCTGCTCACATTATCACTGATATTATATAGCTCACTGATATGATTTTTTTATTTTATCAAAATTCCCTCAAAAGGTTGAAGACCATCGCTGCGGTGTCGAGTTGGTGGTTTCTAGCAGATAATTAGCAGTTTCCACTTTTTCCTGGCCAGACTGGAGGTTTGTCTGCATCGTGGCTGACACCTTCACCAAACCTCGTAAAAAATAAAAATAAAAATCCCTGTACACACTTTTTCAGCTTAGAAGTTACATTGGGCACACCTGTATCTATGACAGCCATATTATTTTTAAGAAATATAATGCTTGTAGTATTAATGCAGCAATACCATTGTGGTTTGCAATTACTGTCAAACAATTGAGAGGCGTTTCTGACATTTTGGTAACTTATTTAACCACTTGAGAGGCCCTCAGTATGGATGCAGTAACGTTCTACACCACTAAAAACCACAATAATAAGGACAACAAATGCTACAAAATATGTTGGTTTTTTTTCACTTAAGTAAGAATTTATCCCATAATAAATAAGAACATGCAACCACGGATAGCATATTGTCATTTCACATAGCTTTTGAATTTAGGCTCCAGCATACCCCCGCCACGTACAGGTACATGCAGTTAGCATCTTATGGTGGATTTATGTTGGAACATACAAATAGACTACTTGTAAGTGTAATTCTATGAGACTACATTCTCTTCTGGACGAGAAAGATAATGCTAATCTTTAGGGTTCAGCATACATATTGTTGTCGTGATCAGTGTACTTCCAAAATGTTGGATGTATATCATCAAGGAGAGGAACTACGTGAGTCACAATCAGACTGATTAAGGATGCTTCTTCAGGCACCATAAACTTAAACACTTATGTTGAGTTTTTTGGCAACTTTTGTCACATCTTTTTTCTCTTTCCCGAACAGAACAGAAGTATAGCTATCTGCTACATCTGCTGGTTGTCTGCCTTGGCGACCTGAGGACATTTGTATGCAGCTCACTGTAAGTACTGTGACTATGAGTCCATACAAAGTAACTCTTTCTACACTAGCGCCACACTTAGGTGTTCAACTAGTCATGTTGCTCTTGTGTTGGATGATAATACAGTTTGTGACAAAGGTGAGTGCACCCTCACATTTCAGCAAATATTTGCTTATATCCTTCACGGGACAACACTGAGGAAATGACACTTTTATACAATGTAGTGATTGGACAGCTTATATAGTGTAAATTTGCTGTCACAGAAAGTTCAACATGGCACCTCATGGCAAAGAACTCTCTGAAGATTCCAAACAAAGAATTGTTGCTCTACATAAAGATGTTCAAGGCTTTGAGAAGATTGCTGCACCATGGTGGCCAGCACCATACAGCGCTTTAACAGGAGATAGTCATTTTACACTGTTACACAAGTTGTGCACTGACTGCTTTACATGATATATGATTATGTTATGATTATTGTTGTCCCATGAAAAGACATGATGAAATATTTGCGAGGGGTGTACTGCCTTTTGTGAGGCACTGTGAGTTTATAAAGACACACACTGCAAACAATAGCAAAAAATGAATACTCATTTTCTTCAGGCAGCCCTTTTGTTCTGACGCTCTCAATCCGGACTAGGGAACTTAAGTACACCTTTGAAGTTTTTCAAAAGTTGTTGCTTGAACTTGATGGACTGAAAATCAGCGCAAAAATAATGACTTTCTAGAATAGTATTGTTTAAACTGTGACTCAATTTTGGTGCTTTTTCCAACGAAGCACCTGCAAAACTGTTATGGGTAATGCTACGTGTGACAGCTGCTTTTCATGTACATTTTTGAAGCGTCAATTGTATCTGTGTAATTTGTAGAGTGACGCAGATGCTTATTACATTTGGCACATAAGTGCATTTCATTTTAAAAATAATAATTTTCAATAACATAGAAAAGCTTTTAAGAGCAATAAACTTGAAAAAAGTGATTGAAATGTCCAATTATTAAGCCCATGCAAGTTAACAAAAAAAGATCATTCTTTCAACTCATTTTAGATTGTCCGTTGAATGTAAAAATATTGGTGCAAATTGTAGCGTTATTTATTTTCTCTGAGGCAGTGTGTTATTTTTTAGAATTGCTAAAGCACAAATATGGCTTTAAAAATGGTCATTTCATTCCTAAAATAGCAAATAATCTGCATAAATACATCTCATTGGTGGGGCTACAAAGTATTTTGTAAAAAAAAACAAAAACAATTTGAGATAGATTAAGACAAACATCAAAGTCCAACACGCATTTTACAAGCGGTATCTGCGATATTTTTCCAGATGCTGCACTTTCCCCGTCACAAAAGTTCCTTGTTTAGTAATAACGAATCCAACTTTGACCTCCCCTCCTCTTTAAAACAAGCTGGAAATGGGGAGTTTTTAATTACATCTGCATACTTGTGAGCACTTTCATTAGCTGTGAGGCTTGCAGGTGAAGTGGACACATGGCAGCCTGCACCACATGACTCATTACTATTAGTGCTGTGGCAGATGTTGTTGGCCTGTGTGATTATTAGACCTGGGTATCAGAATACTCACGCTTAGGGGGAGGAAAAAAATTAGCCGTGGGGGTTACAGTCTGCATGATCCCCCCCCCCCCACCCCACCATCAGCCCAATAACATGTTAGAAAAATAATGAATGGGTTCTACCGAATGCTGCTTCCTGTTCCCGAAGAAGTAAGACGGCTGCTGATTGGCTGCAGACACATTATGAGCCCCACAGTAAAAACACATATACGCCCACATGCTTAAAATGAGCTATAACAGACGCGCTTTACACATATTTGTGCATTTTTTCCCCCGCATTCACATATTTGAGCAAGATAAATAAATAAGCACTGGGCTGCACGCAATCCAGCAAAAAAAAAAAAAAAAAGTCGAGCGGTAATTCAAACTGTTAATAATGTAAATACGTAATCAAATATTTATCTCGTGCAAAATAACAACGAGCGCTTAACTGATGTTGCACAAGTTTTAGGTCCGCTTGCATTTTCATACATTGTGCGCATTTTCCGAATTTAAAAACTAAAAGAAAATATACTACAAAATGTACTAATAATGCATTATTAGTTTAATTGAAAATATATATTGAATTCTTGCTGCGCAACAATAAGTCGAACATGTCAACTATTTCATGCATTTTCTAACATTTGCTGAGTTCAAAACACGTCAAGCGAATGATCCTTCAGTAAATTATAGAATAATCATAAGAAAAATATTGCCTTATTAGCTGTTTTTTCCACGTGTTAGTGACTTCATAACTGAATGTAAAACTAACACATTCATTAGAATAATACAAAAAATATTGCATTATTTCCCGATTTCGTTCAGTGACTTCTTAAATTAACTAAAATTGCAACAAACCCCCTTTAACGTTGCACTGTAATCATTCACAAGTCAAATTCAAATGTCAAGCAAATGGCAAATTATTCATCGAGAAACACAAAAAATATTAGCTGGTTTCTCTCACTTATTAGTGACTTCTTGTGCAAAATCGATCATATCAATTGCTAACATGTTTAACATATGCAGGTCAAAGCCATTTTTCCGCTATGTCCTTGTTAAAGGAATTTTCCAGTCACCCTATTAAAATTAAATTAAAAATACGCTTGCCTTTGCACAAGGCACGCTAAAATCGAAAAAGAAGGACCCCCAAAAAGCGGGTCGCTTTGGTGGTGGCGGGCTCGGTAGGACTCACCTTGTGGTTCTGGTAGGACGTGACGGCGATGAAGGCCGTTTCGGGGAAGACGTGTGTGCAGAAGGCCGTGTTCTTGGAGCCAAAGCCGTTGTTTTCATCCGCTTTTACAATGTGGATCCTGGGCTGGTACTTGTGCATAGAGTTCAAGATGATCTGAAGAACCAGAAGCGACGTTCAATAAAAACGCACTGCACGTTAAAAGATGTGGAAAATGTAGACCGTAGAAAAATACATTAATTAAATAGAAAGTCTGGGTGAGATCAATTGAGTTGGTCATTTAAAGCATAAACCAAGACTGAATCATTAACTTATGTAACTATTTAGTGAGTTAATACATAAGCTTCCATTAGATTTTCTCACATTTTACCAAAATAAACAACAACTAGAAGTCCAATTTGGTTAAGCAGCAAAATATCTGAGTCAAAACCTGATTTAAAAAGGAATACACATGGATAATTTTTATCAAATGTTGTTAGTCAATTTTCAACTATGACTCTATAAACATACATGGACATCTTTCTAACCGTGTCAATCAAAGTGAGCATTATTCCCTTATTACCTTTGTTATATGTAGGCTATAGCGGGGTTAGGGCACCTATGGCTCGGGAGCCATAGGTGGCTCTTTTGACGACTGGCTCTGGCTCTCAGACATTTCTTACTACCACAAAATTGATTTGTTTTCTTTTTTTTTTTTGCTGACATTTGAAAGTTATTGTTGTTATTATTCATCTGTCTATTTTCAAGCGCAATGCAGGTGGACAGAGCCAACGCCAGCTGTCCTTCTCATGTATTTCAGGTGTTTAAAAATATGATATGGCTCTCACGGAAATACAATAAAATATATGGCTTTCATGGCTCTCATAGCCAAAAAGGTTCCCGACCCCTGGGCTATAGGTGTATATGTAGAGCCCATTGATGTGCGTGCAAGCTGTGACCCAGGGGCTATAATGAGGTGGCCGTTCAATGTCAATGCTAGAAAATGTCTCCATAAATAAATAGTTCCGATTCTGTGAATGACTAAATCCACACAGAATGTATTTTTGCATTTACACACATCCAGTGTGCATATAGGAGAAGTTGCAGGGTGTAGGCCTTGCTGTGTGTTTATGTTTGAGTGGCAGTCAGGGAGTTTGGTCTCTGATGTGGCTTGGACTGGAAAGCAAAAAGGGGCAAACATCTTGAGAGGCACAAGTGATCCCTCACTATCATTAACTACCAGGGGAGTCAAAGTGGGGGGAGGAATAACCGGAATGGTGCACCAGGGCTCCGAGCACTGGGGGGGGGGAGTCCTGGCTTTTGTAAAGTTTTGAGGTTTTTTAAAAAATTTTATTTAAATATGTCAGTTATAGAAAAAAGCTACAACGTCCTAAATGTTAAGATCAAATAAATGCTGTTGTGAACATTCCATAATAAGTTTGCTTTAATTGACTTAAGACTGTCTGAGACTAGCGTGACCCACCTTGCAAAAATGCTAAATGGTTGATTCCACCTGGTAGGACTGTGAAGTAAAGGGGGTTTATGAGTTGCTATTGCCGCTTATTGCTAAACGACGTGCTCTGAGCATACCCCCCGAAAAGAAAAGAATCAGGCTGCCAGAAGAGAACGCCGACAGGAGAAGGAAAGAAAGCTCAATGCAGGCAAATTTTTTTCAAAGAAAGGTTAGTTCAGCCCAAATGTTAAAGCACATGGTGGCTGATGAAACGCCATGGTTTTAATCAGACCTCCCAAGTTTAATGAAAATTCGGAGTGAGGGTGTGTGTGTGTGAGTGGCGAGGAGCTGCTAACATTAGCCTCTGCCGCTGTTTGCTGTCACATTGTCTTTTCTTCTATTGTTGATAGATGCGGAGTTGTGACAATGACACCTGTTTATCTTTCTTTTGACAGTAAAACCCGGCTGACTGCTGAGTCTATTATTGTACAATAGCCTGAAGGAAATTATGAGAAGGAAATGATAACAGTCGTGTTCTTGTCTACTTTGGGGGTCATTAATAGACCGGCCTTTTCTTATCCAGTACAGTAAGCTCAGACTTAAAGCACAATTCACAAACCACAGTACAGCAATTCAGGACAGACTACAGTGTGTGTACGGGGGGCGGCGGGGATGGGGGTGGTCGTTCGGAGGGCCTATGTATGAGTGCCCAGGATTTGGTGCTACGCCCCTTAACTACTATCATTGAGGCATCAGGAGCAGAGGTCTGAACCCACAGTGGGTGGTCTTGTGGAAACACACCCCACGTCCATCCACACTGGACTGGACATAAGAAAGCCACACCGAGAGGACCATCCTAGTTTCCCGGGCGTGAAATGTGCATTTATCAGTGACATCTAAATCCATGCAGTGTGCTGGTGGATGGTGGACTTGCTGCGGTTTGCTCGGTCCCAAATCTTTGCAGACCTCACATTAGCGGAATGCATGCACAGGAAGAGGGCTTTAAAAAGCTTAGAAGCAGGAAGTGGGTTAAATATATCACCACCTTTTTAAAGCAACAGCATGTACAAATCTAGAAATGCAGTCTCATGCAGTTTCATGTCTTATTGGTGGACGGTGCAGTGAGACGTTTTTAAAATATGTACATTTTCAAACTAAACTAACAAGGCGACATTGTGATCTGGCTGTTTTATATTTACATATTTTACAACAGTTAGAAATATAAGTCTGTTATTAAGTGTTAATATGGTTATGTTGGTTCATTATTGGATTGTAGTTTATTTATTGTGCTTGTTTATTATATATATATTTTTAACAATCAAAATATTATGTTTTATTTATTTATTTATCTAGTTTTTGCAGAATATATATATTCTACAAAAACGGTTTTACACTGCATACACTACACAGCATACACTGCATACATATACTGTATTCTCAGGGCATTGATCGCGACTGGACTGGCGATCGATTGAATGTCTTGAGAATACAGTGACCCGGATGAATGAGAATAGTCAGCAGAGTAAAACTGACCTGCCTCATCCCAGCTCACGTTCCCAATAGTGGGTGAACAAATCAGCGCTTGACGCTAAACAAGGCTAAATCGATATATCTATGTATTTTAATTTATATATTTGTTTTAAGTTGTTTTATTAACTGTTTAATAAGATTATACTTGATTATCAGTCCACTATTACTAGATTTGTCATTGTTGTGTCTTTTCTGGGAAATGACTTTCTTCAGGTTTCTGATTGGCTAAAATGGCCTAAAGGATTGGGTTTATGGTGCCACTTGTTGCCAGGCATTCACCTTCAAAGTTAATTACACCTGTCAACCATCGGGGGAGCCCGAGTGATGGCCGCATCTTGACGTGACGTTTTCTTCTCCAGGGTCACTAACTTTATTGACAAAGTACATGGCTGCCACACACAAATGTCCATTTTCTGCCCTTTGCCTAAAACTACTGCGCCATGAAATGCAATCAAGTCCAACTATAGAAACACATAATGGAGCACTATTATAGCCGTCTATGGCCTCCATGGTTCAGTCGGCCCCAAAGACAGGCTTGTGGAGGCTTGTGGGGTCATGTGGTGTCTGGGCCGTGCAGATGCTGGAGGGTCAGGACTGCTTGTGTGTCAGTGAAAGGCAGGTACAAAAACAAGCCCTTGAGATAACAGATAGGCCCGAATACCAGCGGGAGTGAAAGGGGGGCAGGGAGAGGCTAAGAGAAAAGGGGGATGTTTTTATATTTAAATTTTGAAAAAGCAAGCTGTTTCCTCAGAAGACTATATGTGGTCCATTTTTACAATTAAAGCCATAAAAGAAAGTTAAGCTGAGAGGACGCCATGCAGGCCTCTGGAAGTCGTCACTTAGCACGAAAGAGAGAGAGAAAGAGGCCGGGAGAGGCGACATGCTTGTGGGAATCACTTTGGAGTTACATAAGGAAAGTTTTAGGCCAGGTTTGGCAGAAAGGAGACAGATCGGGAAGGTTCAAATGAGTTCAAAAACAACATGTGGTCCAATTTAGTTTCACGAGAGAGCAAAACAGACTTGTATGGTATTTTTTGTAGAAGGTTTTGTTGGTGTTACCTTCACTTATGGTTATCTTGCTATCTGTCTGTGTTTGTTAGCAGTATAAATCAAAGAGAACGCAGATTTGGTTTCAATCTGGTGTGAAACTGACTAATTGATAGGTTTTTGATTCACATAAATTATGATGATGTATGCTCATCATGGCTTTGACCATGATCTGGATTCATATCTAAAGAGTTGAGAACAGATTTGAAGTTGACTTATTAACTTTTGATTCACAATATTCCTATATGCTGTAACTCAGTTTGGATTGAGTTTTGATCCTGATCTTATTCCATATGAAAAGTATTGAGAGCAGATTTGGTGTGAAACTGACTGATCGACTTTTGATTTACATTATTTTCCATATCATCCAACTTAAGACATTTGATCGTCAAGGTTTTTTAATCCTTATCTGGATTCATATAAAAGTGTTGAGAGCAGATTTGGATTGAATTTGGTGTGAAGCAGACTAATTGGTTAACTTTTGATTTGCATTATTTCCAAATAATGCAACAAAATATGTTTGCTTATCATGTTTTTTTTAATCATGATCTGCATTCATACCAGAAGTGTTGAGAGCAGATTTGGATTCAAGTTGGTGTGAAACTGACTACGTGATGAACTTTTGATTTACATTATTTCAATATAATGCAACTTAATGTCATTTTTAAAAATCATGATCTGGATTTATATGAAACGTGTTGAGAGCAGATTTGGACTTCTGATTTGCAACTTCTGATTTCCCATTATTTTCATATACTGTAACTCCATATGTTTGATCATCTTGGTTTTGATTGTGATCTGGATTCATATCTAAAATGTTGAGAGGAGATTTGGATTCAATTGGGTGCGAGGGTTTTGCTTATGATTCCTGATAGTAATTCTTTTCCACATGCCTCAAACTGGCGTAAAAAAGTTTGATTGAAAGTGATTTGAAGATTTGGTATGACATACAAACTGATTCCAGAAGGAGGGTCCCTGCGGTGCATTTTGGACACCCATCATAATACTAATGGTTTATTTGTTTCGAACATTAACAAGTTACATTTAAGGAACATGATGTTTTACATGTTCACAATTCATCATGGCTGAAAAGTTTAAAGTGTATTACTTTGCTTCCCTAATTGAGAAATATGAAAATGAAACAACAGTCCTTGCTGCATGCAATCAATAATAAGAAAGAGTCATTGCAGTGTAGATGTTGTATTACACACTGCCTCGGTGACTCATTGGATTAAGACGCTAAGCTTCATTGTTTCCTCGCGGCTTTGCAATAATCCTCAATGAGATCTGTGCCACTTGCCATTGCAAAAAAAAAAAAAAAAAAAAAAAAAAAAGCAAACCCTAATTGGTAGCCATCTACACCATGCTGCAACTCTCCGCTTTATAGTCATTCCAAATATTCCATCCAGCTGCACCAACATAACCCATGGAAACATATTTCCGGCCATGCTGCATGTCATTTATGAATCCCGGAGGCCCAAGCCAGCCATGCAGGAACCAAAAAAACAAATCTCCATCCCCAAACATTTACAACACTGCTCACATTCCATCTGAGGTGCTATGTGGATGTGTGGCAGCTCACTTTTTTTGACAGAACATCAAACTTTTCATTTTATTTTATGATGAAATATAATGCGATCGTCATTACGACACAAGGGCATGACCTTTTGCTCATCGAGTTTTATCGAGTGTCGGCATTTCTGTCGTGCAGTGTAGGCATGCAGCTATTTGTATATAGCCCCATTACTGTTGTCCCCTTAATGAGTGGCTGCAAAACATCACTATAAGCTTTGATGCCTCTCGTTAGCGTTGGAGACACATTGATGAAGTAAGCGTGTGTGTGCGTGTGTGTAAAAGACAGGAATCGCAGCTGTTTAAGGGCCAGTTAGTTATTAGTGTAGATTAGAATAATGACTTTCTTAGGAAATGGGTAACAGGCCCACTTATTGAAAAAAGTTTCCTCTTTGTAATGCTAGTAGACTTCAATTAAAGTCCATTTAGTGACAAAACTTGGTGATGAAGAATTTCCAGAATTTGTTAATTAGGTTTAGTTTGGGGAAAAAAGTATGTAAGCCTCCTAACTGATGAAGCCATCTTCTGCTTTGTTAATCAAAATGCCTCCCCGCTCCCCAAGAATTCAATTAAATACCCTGTATTCTTCAATTTAAATTAAACATTCATTCATGAGGATACTGTCAGGGTTTAGAAAAATATATTATAACTCTAAATACGTTTTTTAAAAATGTGATCTTAAGTGATCAATATATACTGCTATAATATACAGTATATAATATTTTAAAAAGTGGTATCTTTATAGTGAAACAAGAACTTCATGCATGAGGCAGTGAGGTAATAGCAATTGGAAATAAAATCTATAAAAAAATATATATATATATTCAATATATATTTAAATAATATATTTAAAATACGCATGTGAGGCCCCAAACATCAATTTCCGGTTCGGATATGACAATATAGATATAGGCGACTGTGTATATATACATAAATATATGTATTGGCCTAGGCACCTACGTGTCCGAACGGGTCCAGGTGGTTGTTGGTCAGCTTGAGCTTCTGGAAGGAGACCAGCTGCCGCATCCAGTGCGCCCCTGTGGCCGGAGAATCCGGGTGCACGTAGAGCCTGCCGGGCATGGCGGGCTCGGCCTTCCCGGTCACAGACCTGGAGGGACACAGTCACACAGTTACACACATACAGTACAGTTACGCACAAAAAATAACTTGTAAAATAATTGTACATATGTATGTTATAATTCAAATATACGTTAAAAATAGAGTACATTAAATACAAATATACACAAATAAAATAATTGTACTGCTCAACTCTGGTCACCATATTGTAGCGTGACAGAAAAAAGTATTTACATTATGTTTAAATTGTGTGCACAATAAGGACGTGTGGTTCTTCTTTCTTTTTTTTTTTAGTACTACTCAAGATGTGGTTAGTAAATCCAAATAGTAAATACTAATCCAACACCAAACAAATAAGAAGCCACTAAAAATAATTTTCCCTATATGGTTCTTATGACATTAACGTAACATTACCATTAGGCCTATATGTCTTTTTTAGTCAAATGTGCATAATGCAATCAATATATTTGACTGTTCTATGCATACCATTTATTATCAGCAAACTTGTACCGATGGTCATCTGCAGGGACAACATCCATCAAGAGGATATATTTGGTTTTGGGGTTCAGGCCAGTCACTTTCACTTTAAAACTTGGGAACATTCGCCTAAATAGAGGGAAAAAGTAATTAAAGATCACACAGACATTTGCCAGCAAATTTAACTGTGCATTTTAGTCAAAGTATTACGGTATATCATCACTTAATATGGGTTAAGTAAACACGTGTAAGGGAGTACTTAAGTATTTATAGCATTTGCGCATGTGCGCAGTTGCAGAAAATACAAATGCAGGTGTTGAATTATAAATGTTTATCGTGAATAATACAGGCCGGTGAGCCGCGAGGCACTTCATCATCACCGAGCAAGTCTGCCACCCGGCACCGCAATGTGGGGGCAACCTGTAGAATTGAGCGTGTGCACAACAGGTTGTCGGCTGAGAATGCGTCTTGCTGGTGCAACAATACTTAGATGGTTCATTTTATCCCGCCCCCCCCCCAAAAAAAAACTTTTCATCCATATTTTCAAAGCATCTGTTTTGCTAAAGTTGAATATTAATATGCTTTCTCGAAAAATGTAGTTCAGTTCACGTTTTCGTTTGTAATTTATGTTTTTATTGTAATGTTTAACACACGACCGTCGCGTGCAACAGGCTGACAGAAAGTATTAAATGTCTTAAATCAGAGCAATCAGAATGGCTCACAGTATAATATCCACTTTAAAAGGCACCCTTGCACACGCTAATAAGATGTGATACAAGAGCTCCATCAACAAGTGTGGACAATAATTACGAACATACACGGATTGTGTTAGTGTGGAGTCTGTAGCTTCACCAAAATATTAGAAACCATTGCAAACCACAATAATATTAAACACGACACTGCATACTTATTTCCAATCACCGTCTCTCTCGTGCAAGTGTACCTGATAAAGTTAGTATGGGTGTATGTCCTCACCTCCCAGCTTTGGTGATGATCATCTCGGTGCCCACCTCGTGGAATTTCACCCAGAGTTCCCTTTCATGCAGGTAGACTTTTATACCTTCCATGCCCTTCAAAATAAAACATAATAAGCTGTACAATATGTATTTTGTAGCGCAGTTGTAGGCTTTTTGGGGGGTTACTAAATTAATGCCTTAGCAGAAACACCTCCAAAAAATGTCACAATACGTATAACCTTTCTGCACTTTTTAAAGTACAGTATTAATGTATTTAAGATGGCAAAACAAGGCACATAGCCTACAGGTTGTTTTGTTGTAAATTGGTCAAATTCAGTTACGATACACAGATACACACACATGTGTAATTATATATATAATATATATATATATATATATTAAAAGATGATTATTTTTAAAGATTTTTCTGTATTCACATGCAATACTAACCTGCTGGATGTAGGTCGTCTGCGAGGAAGGCGACTTGCCCGACGTCACGTTGGCTTTCTCGGCTTTCCCCTCGCTCGGAACCTCCCTAGAATCAGAACCACGGGGAGAGGACGTTTGCAGGCCAAAAGTCTCCTCCGGCTCCGCCATGACTGGAGACTCTCAGAACCGCTGCAAAGACCACCGCCACCAAAAAAATGAGATGTATATGTCAGCACTTGCACTGCAACAACGATAAAAGTCTTATTTTGAAAGGTAAGGCACATAACGGTCCACATACGTGACAACTATAGGTTATTCCCCACTATTTTAACTCCAATAACTGCATTAGTGATTAAAAAGATGATCATGTATATGACTTCGCCACATAGCTTAACGAATGCATAAAAACACGCATAGTGTATCTTACCCCAATTTAAAAAAATAACCAAACAACCACGACGACTTCCTCTTGATTCCTCGCTAAAAAAAAAAAGCTCAAATAATCCAAACGAGCCTGCAGCTTCTGCTAGATACCTCCATGAAATCTTCTTTTGTTCTCCTATAGATATACTTCCAGACAGACAGCGACTCCGGGTGGACCTTGTGTCCAATGAGAAGGCTTTGCTGCACGGCTACAGGGAGCTGCCCGGTACCTGGTGGTGCTGCTGGTGGTGCATTTTAGGGCTGGTGGCGCTCTAGTGAGCCGGGGCGGCGGGTTGCATCGAGCTGCATTGGCTGCGTTGGGCTGAGTCCCCCGGGAGCAGGTCGGTCACCTCCTTCTTTGCTTCTCTCCCCTTCCTTCACTCGCGCTCTCTCTCTCTCTCTCTCTCTCTCTCCACACTCCTCCAATGAGCATCAACCAGCAAGCCTGCGAAGCGGAAGTTGCATCCTCTATACGTAGACTGGGAGGGGTTAAAAGGGGGGATGCTGCATCGGTGGAGGCAGAAATAGCAAATAGATAGTTAGATAGAGAGATAGACGTGAATTTCAAATGGGCAGTTCATTAGGTACACCTACCTGCACACACCAATAACATTCAATAAGTATTCATTTCTAATAATTGCTGTGGTCTGCATTGCATCATATTCAATTTGTTTCTAATATTTTGCCTCCTTTCAGCTAGGTTGTTATTGGTTGTGGCCAGTGTAGCATATCATTCTAGTAAATATGTTATCTCCAGGCTGCTGTTTTTACTATTTTTTAACTCCACAGTTTGTGCCCTTGCAATATATATATATATATATATATATATATATATACAGGCTATATTATTTAATCAATGCAATGTAGTTGTTGATGAAAAACGGAAGTCCTGCTCAAGTTCGTTTGAAATTCTGCAGCTCCACCTTGAGACTTTGAAAACGTCACTAAGCCCCTAAAGGATTCTGCAAACGTTGCATCCACATTAAAACCTGACATCCCGGGTTTGGGGGGGGGGGGGTATTTCAGAACTTATTCCTAGGGAAAAGGACCCGCGTTTGAATCGCCTTTCCATTTTAAATGAAACTTGTACTTTCTACTTTCTTTCCAAGGCGATATTCACTGCAGTTTACTCGACAGCTTACTGGAAGTAATGTCAAATAACCACTTTCTATATCACTTTCATGCAGGTTTTAAAAATACAATGTCAAGGAAAGGTGAACATTCAAATAAGTAATTATGATATGGTAAATACATATGGTATTGTCCCTCATTCATTTCCTCCTGCACAATATGCTCAGTTTAAGTTTTTGTTATTTTTTGAAGTGTGTTATAGTTTTATGTTTTTTTCTTCAGTTTTGACAGCAAAAAAAAAAGAATTTCTATAACAAGGCATAACAACGGCGCCATTGAGAGTCTTCTAATTTATTGTCTGGCATTTGAAAGTTCGTCTGGATTGAATTGCTTAATTTCGTGCAAAAACTGAATTGAAATTTTAGTAATGTGAGAGAAATTGAACTTTTCTGTTTCCTCGCTGAGACTTTTAAATATCTGCATTTTCCCCTTTGCTTTCGTATCAAAGTCAGTTTGGGGCGATGATATACTAATCTATTTAGGTTCTATAAGAACACCTTACGTGTTCCTTGTGGGTCTACCAGAGTGCGCAAAGTAATCACGCTGTGATTTAAGACGTCAGAGGTTTGGAAGCATCAAAGTCAAACTTCTGTTTATTTTTGTAAACAAATTTAGCAGTCATTTTGGGCCTCCAGAACAAAAATCATCATGGATTTTCGCATTGATCATCACTGATAAACGATTACTGACTACGTAACGATGACGTTACTGACCCCATTAGCTGTGGGGAAAAGGTGAATTGAGTAATTCCAACACACTAAATAAATACAGAACAATATTTTCGTTAATGGATGAAAAAGGTTGGATATTTTGGATAAAATTCGTTTTTAAATGGTGAAAAGAAACGTTTGCCGCCCTCGTACACAAATTAAACTGTAACTATTGTGTTTATTTCACCCACAAAATACTTGTGCCACTTTGAGCGACTGTGGCAGAAGTTAGCGCTGTTGCGCGTCTCATGACACGTGCGCGAATTTTCTTTAAACAAACACACGCGCGCGCGCACACACACACACACACACACAAAACCCTCATTAACAAGTAATTTGCTGTAGCATCACCCTTTACAAAAAGTTACACAAACCTACAGTGCATCTAAATGTGAGTTAAAGTCCATCTAAAAAATACTCCAAAATAAGGAAATTTGACATCTCTTGCTTGTTTTTCCAACTTTTCAACAAACATCTTTATACTGGAGAGCCATTCCAAGACGTTGTTTGTGCGTACTTTCAAGTACATAAAACTCCCTCTCGACTCCAAATAAATCACCGTCTAATTAGCATTTAGTCCCAAACTAAAATGTGCCTGTGGGACAGTGAACGCACCACAGAAAGGCCAACATATTCTGCTGACCTGTGGCCATGCAGGCACACCACACCCTCTCAGAGTATATTAAAAAGTATATTTCAAAGTTAAAAAGGTCTTGAAAAGTGTGGTGTGGAAATAACAAATACGCCTGCAACACATTGAAGCAAGAAGCCAAAATCTTGTGGTTTAATCTTGCGGTTTATATGCAACACACACACACACACACACACACACACACACGCGCGCGCGCGCGTTCGCACACGCAAACACGCAGACAGGGTGTAAATACGTGCTCCTACCTTGTGGCTGTCCACTGTTGGCGACTGTGTGGTCAATATTAGTGGTTGAAAAGTGAGACAAAATGACATATTGACCAATAACCTTTTCCTCGTGTGTTTAGCAGGTGAGGGTGGTGGTGCAAAATTTAAGAAAAAAAATAAGTGGGCGCAAAATTCACATAAGAATGATGAGACTATTCATTGCTTCTGCATAAGTGTGGTGGTACATGATTGAGAAAAATAATAATTATTTTTTTTTTTACCTCCTCTTTCTCTATTTTGTCCAATTTGCGCCCTCCCCCCTTTCTTTTGTTCAGCACTGATGTGCTGGCAATAAACTCTTAAGAAATTATGTACATTTTTTACATTTCTTTTCTTTTTTTTAACTATTAACTAGCAGTTAAAAGTTAAATGTGGTGGTACAAAATGGGGGTGGGGGATCCACCCCCCCATTTAAAGTGGTAAAAAGAGAGACAAATTACCTCGACTGATAAGCTTTTGTCGAGGGTGGTGGTACAAAATTCTTGAAAATATCTTTTTTTCCTGCTATAGATTAGCACTCAAAAGTGGGCACAAAATTCTTAAAAAGAATGCACGTATTTATCTATTTTCTGTTATTGATGAGCTGTCAATGATGGTGATACAAAATGGGAAAAATAATTCTTATTAATGTATTTTTTCCTTTTTTTTTACCCTGCTTTTTAAAGTGGTGAAATCTGAAAAATATTGCACATTTGTGTAACCCCTCCCCCTTTTTTCCCTATGTTTATCAGTAAAGCATGCTGGCACTAAACTCAGAAGAAAAAATGCAAATTTTTGACTTTTTTTCTTTTTCTCCTTCTAGTCATTAGCAATCAAATATTGTGGAACAATTTGGGAAAAATGAAATTAATGGAATTTTTGTCTTTTTGTGACACAAACCTGTAGAAAAAATACTTCTTTAAAATTTTTCCTTCTATTGTCTGTCGAGCATAGCGACAAAGGACATTTATGTACCCTTTCCTGCTATTTAAAGTGGTTAAAACTAAGGGAAAAAATATGGGACATTTATGTATTTTCCAATTCCTTCCTTTTTTTAGCAGCCAAGGGTGTTGGCCACAAAACTGAGACTGCACTATTTTTGTCAGATCACTCCCCTTTTTAAATTTTTTTCTTTAAATTTGTAATTGTTTAACAATTAAGCATGGTGGCCAAAGTAAAGAAAAAAATCAATTGAAACTAATAATATGTTCATAATTACAAAATAATATAAAATAATTCATATGAATAAACATATGCATATAAATAATGTTTTATTCCTTCCACTAAAATCCTACAAGAGCGTCAGTTATCAGCATTTACAGAGCACCTTGAATACACCACCAATCTGATTGTTTTTCCCCTTCCATAGCCCACACATGGCCCTGGGCCCAGCTGACCTATGACCTTCTGAGTGACTTCACCCTTGTTCTACTGAGGTAAGACCAGGATGATAATCTATCTGTGCCTCCATGGCAACAACACATGGCACTGAGGTACACACTTGCACACATATATACATTCATGTGTACAAGAGGTCCACTTTTAAAGGCCTGAGCCGCCGCACGCTATAAGGCCCAGGATCCGGCTGGGAGGGCCTTTTGGCGGCGGGCGGTGAGGAGCTTGGGGCTGACATGTTCCTGCAAACAATCACATCACACACACGGGGACCCACATTCCAACTTCCTGATCAAGCCAACACCACTACACACACACACACACGCACACACACACACACACAGTGTTGCCCACCCCCCCACTGGCCTGAGACATGACAAGTAGTCATAGTTTACAGAATTATGTCTATATTCACTGTATATATTTATATATATTCAAAAGGGAATAAAATCTACTTTTTAAAGTGATCAATTCTAAAAGGTGTTTTTGTTTGTGGTAATATTAACGTAATAAAATCCCTGCACTTTTGCAGCCACGAGTCTGTAGTACATTTCATGTACTCTGCCGCCCTCTACTGTCAATATGAGGCAATAGCGCTCCCATGGAAATTCCACCAATAAAGGAACAGTCCACGTTGGACGTCTGGCAGACAAGGTCAGAGAGGCCAGGCTAAGATGGTTTGGCCACGTGAGAAGGAGGGATTGTGATCACATTGGTCGAAGGATGTTGGGTGATGGGGGGTGCCAGGGAAGAGAAGAAGGGGAAGACTGAGCGAGGAAGATGGAAACACGTGGTCCGCTGTGGTGACCCGTAAAGGGACAAGCCGAAAGTAGAAGAAGGTTGAAGACTTTATTCTCGAAATCTCGAAAAACGTCATACATTTACGAGAATAGAGTCGGAAATGTACAAGAATAAAGTTGTAAATTTACGAGAAAAAAAGCTAGACTAGTACGAGTATAAAGTTGTAAATTTACGAGAATAAAGTGGTCATATTACGTGTCATACGTGTCATACGTGTCAGAGGGAAAATAAAGCATAGCTCTTCAGGAAAGACGGAAACCTTCCTCTTGCTTCAGGCAAGCTTTTATTTATAACGTGGCAGCTGAGCACAAACAGATTAGCATGTGTAGCCCTTCTCACTTCCGCCTTCCTTACCCTGCCCTCTCCACATGCCCAAGGCCAAAGGTCACCTAAGCCCCCACCTTTTCATAGTTGTCTCAGGCAATGCCTGTAACATAAAGTTCCGAGTTTTTTCTCGTAAATTTGCGACTTTGTTCTCGTAAATTTACGACTTTTCTCTTGAAATCTCAGATTATTTTAATACTCTGTCGTAACAGGCATTGCCTGAGACAGCTATTAAAAGGGGGGACTTATCTGACCTTTGGCCTTGGGCAAAGGTAATATTACGACTTTTTTTTTTTCTTGTAAATTTACGACTTTATTCTCGTAAATGTAAAACTTTTTCTCTCGTAAATTAAGATTTTTTTTCTCGTAAATTTACGACTTTATTCTCAAAATCTCTGATTTTTTTTCCCAATGTGGCCCTACTAAGCCGTCGTACTTTCTGACCAGAAAACAAACATTTTTATAACATAACTACATTTGATATCATAACCTTCATTCATTGAACTGCTTGAAAATTAAGATTTAAAACCACAAAATATTTTTTGTTGTCCAAAATGACTTCCTATATGGATAGTTACAGTATATACACTTTTATTCAATAATAATTTTTAGAGATTTATTATCATTACCTTTTTCATTTACCTTTCATGACAAAGAAATGACATTACTCAACTGACTTATAACAAGGCTGTTTATTTGGACTTTAGTTAGCAAATACGGTTCCTTGCCCTCCTATGGGCCACACAGGGGGTGTCCAAAGTGCAGCCTGGCGACCATTTGCGGACCCGCAGCTTGTTTTTTATTGGCCCTCGACACACTTTAAAAAATACAATTAACCCCTTGTGCCCAAAGTACAAGTAAACAGAAAAAAAAAACAGCAAAAAAAAGTTAAAGTTGAAATGTTGACATGACTAATAAGAAAACTAACAAGAATTGTCACCTGTTGCACAAAGCTAAAATGCAGGTTGTTTTTTCTTTAAATATATTTAACTTCATATTAGGCGTGTCTAACATTATTGATCAACCAACATTAGCCGCCGATATTGATGTCGTTTTTTTCCTGCTGATAATAATAATATGGACGTGCTAGTGATGACGTCGTGCATCACACAGCAACAAGCTTGCTAGCTCAGTATGTCCGGAATTATTTCCAAGTTTCGCCTTTGTGTTGTAAATATGCAATTTGCAAAGAAATCGCAGGTTGCGCAAGGGGGGAGTAAGGTGTCTTCCTTTGCTATTTATAATCTAACATGTTTCCTTCATGCTGCATTCATGTGTGACGTGCTGACTTTCATGGATTGTATTTGTCCAGTGTTTCATACATTGCATTTTACTTTGTTCTTGATGTTTGTGCCACATACAAATGTGCAACTTTCCAATCTGTATAGTTACCAGCATTAATAGGATTCTTTTTGGTGATTTTGTCAAGACTAACCGGTCTTACTTGTTGACGTTAGAACATGTTATTTTAGTAGAGCGGCCATGAATTCTCAAAAATGACTTCTGTTGAGACAAAATGTTTAAAATAAATATACACTTTCCTTTAACTTAGTTTACATATTGCAGTATTTGTCATATTTTGCACAAAAAAATGAATTGTGAAATGCATCTGGTGGAAGCATCATGCGTTCATTCCACAACGTTACAGTATTGGAAATAGCGCGGACATCGCTGGGCTACACGGGTAATTTGGTCAGGCAATAATAATAATTGCAATATTTGTAAAGTGGTCGGTATTGAATATTTCCATGCACATGTCAAGTAAAAGACTAATATACACAAAGCTATAAGACTGTTGGCATGCAGTGACGCACACATGCAAAGCTAACGAGCATGGGAAGCGTGTGGTGTGGTCTCCTCTATACCTCCACAGACCTGAGGGGTGTGGGGTGGGCCTGGGGGCCATCACGTCTCACCTCGCTGGGGTCAGGGTGCCTTAAACCTCAATATATTACGACTTCTCTGTCAAATGTATAAATGTAATGGTTTCTTTTCCTCACGTTGACTATGCCCAGGAAGGGCCTTGAAAGTGGAGAAACAACTGGGAAATGAACTTATGGAAAAATACAGCTTTGAATCCAGAATATCCTGTTACATCAGTGGAAAAGGGTTTGGCAGGTTACCCTATAAAGCAAGTCCCTGAGATGCTTCTTCTGAGAAACACATTCATTGTCGGCGATGCATCACAGCATATCATAGCCGCCCTCGATTTCTATGCAAATACGCCCCCTTGTGGCTGCGAGCAGAACATGCAATGGCATCAAAGCAATTTGATTGGATGCTTTCTACAAGTATGTGCTGTGAATTTTCCTGCATCATTACTTTTATATATGGAAAAAGTCAAATGTTTATATTCAAGAGATTCAAGATTCAAGAGAGTTTTATTGTCATGTGCATGGTAATATGGTAATATATATAAATTTTATATTATGCTAATAAATATATTTTTAGATCTTATTCCTAAAAATGTCCAAGGGAAGTTTTGCTGGGGCAATTTGTTAAATATTCATTGTTGGATATGTTCCATCAACAGAGTGAGAATTCATTTTTCCAAGATGCTATCCCTCTTTGTCTCCAAACTTCATTTTTTTCAACCAAAAGAATATAAGACGACCACCACCAGCTAGCATATGTTACCAATAGTGGTTTAAAAGAACAGATTGAACAAATAAGTGTCTATATTATATTTTACAATTCAGAGTTAATTTTTGCAATGATTGTATTCGGCCCGAATAAAACGATTGGCGTTCATGGCTTTCACTCACCCGTCTCGTATACGCGTACATGTCCGTATCACGTGCACATGCACAAAAGCAGTGTCAGAGAAGTGACCAACAATTTGGAGGCATTGTGTGGTTATGATAGGTTACACATTCAATGACAGCTAACGTAAGTAGTTAAACTTTGCCAAACCGCTATTATCACCTGGAAATTGATAGTAGGGCAATGGACACAGGAAGCAATGAAGGGACAGCTACTTGACGGAAGAGAATTGCAACTTTTTTTTTTGCAGGCAACTTTATATCAAGCTCGGATCATAACATTGCGGAATGACTTACAAACCGCACTTATACACTTTCCATAGAACAGGTGGACGTCAACTGGATTAAAAGGTAACCATATTTGTAGCATACTGTAGGTATACATGTGTAACACTTTCTCCGTATATGTCAAGGCATGTCTGTTCACCTCAAGGGCTGGACTTTTACTCAGGTTTCAGTCTGCAGAGAGCGTTCTCTGTGTAGCTTTCCTGGTGTAGAGAAATACATGCTATCAACAACTAGTGCGTGGATGTGTGTTATGTGGGGCGTGGCCAGGGCTGCCGCCAGTAATTCTGGGCCCCATGAAAAAAAAAAAAATCACATTGGGCGTGATATATATATATTTTTTTAAATTACCAATTTTTTGGGGCCCCCTTCAGAGCAGGACGAAGGCAGAATATACTGTACACATTCCAAAGTTAGCGCAGACCGCACCTTTAACAAACATTTTAAATGGAAATATACACACATTTTCCATCCTTCCATCCATTTTCTATGCCGCTTCTCCTGATTAGGGTTAGCCTATCCCAGCTGACTTCTGGCAACAAGCGGGGTAGACCTTGGACTGGTCGCCAGCCAATCGCAGGGCACATATAGACAAACATTCACACTCACATTCATACCTATGGACAAGAGTCACCAATTAACCTAACACATTTTCCATATTTTATTAAAACAATGACAATTACAATTAAATGATGAAATATTATTTTTTTTAAACGTACGTTTATGTATGATTAGTGCCGAACAATTAAAAAAAATGTTGAATGGTATATGAATATAATAATAATAGTAAAAGACATGTCACGCTCTGCCTGACATCCTGCGTGACTGCCAGTTATCGTCTGTGTGGATTCCTTAGTTCGGGTTGTCATGCTCTTATTTTGTTAAACGTCCGGTCTTGGTCTTTGGTTTGTCTTGCACCATTACTTTCAGCCCATGCACGCCTGGCTCTGATTTGTATTTGCTCTGATTTAGTTCAGCTGGTTGCGTTTTCTGTTGCTGGATCCCTGCCGCTGCATGGCAGTTATTATTAATAAACAGACATTTTACCTGCACTTGGGTCACTCCCACAACACCACCAAGCCAAAACGTGGCAAATCCCTATAATCAATGCATGCAGGGGCTTGGCCGAATTAGCAGTCCAGGAAGTACTCAATTAAATATGTAGAAAAGCTGACAAAGATTGTGCTGTACGATCAAGCTGTACTGTATTTAATTCTCCTGCGTAGATTATGCATTAATTTCCTTATATTACCCATTAAAATTCATTACATTTCCATTAATATCCAACCAGAGCTCTTGCGATAAAATAAAAGAATATTGGCATTAAATCTATATTCTATACCTCTTTCAAACTAGAGGGGGAAATGTAAAGAGAATCTCGTTTTAATACTAATTTTCAAAGAAATTCTAAACCCACAGTTGTCATTTGGAGCATATTTATCAATAATAGATAACTTTCTTGCCGCTGGTTATATACTTTCGCATGTTTGGCATCCACACTGAGGCAACGCATTTGGACTTCCTTTATAGTAGCCTTCCTTATGGGAATGTACCAAGTGTGGACAGATGGAGGGGTGTTTGTTTTTTATTTGGATAAAAAGCAACAAAAACACGGTTATATTTGCTTTTGTGGATGTTTTAAGTGTCCAAATATCAATTAAAGTATGTTTTATATAAAATATCCCCATGTTTTGTGGTCAGATTGATGAATTGAGTGACTTTTGAGCTGCCAGGTGGTTTTTACCTGTAGTGGGAGGAGCCAAACCCTACTTAAGCCGTCATTTGAAGCTAGGTCTGTAAGACTGTCTGTCTGACACACGTGTGGCTTGTGCTTTTGCAAGACAATCACTTGTCATTTAAAACAAAAAAAGATGATTCACAAGGATTCACAAGTGGGAATATTAACTGTTTTTTTGTGGTATTTTTTTTTTTTTTTTTTATCTGCACAAACCCCCCAATATTGAATCAAGACAGCTTCATTGACTGTTCCAGCCAACCTACAACAGGTAAGACAATACTGACCAAACACACACACACACACAAAATGGTGTATTGTTTTACTTGCTACATAATCTTCTAGTTTGTGAGGCAGGTGTATTTTGTTATTTGTAATATATTCTCCTAACTAAAGTGAGGCCCGGCCTACTTTTTGGGGGTCCTCACCATTGACTGGTAATCCTGCTAGCAAGCAAGCTAACATGATCTCCTGCACCAGGGTGTCCGTAGTTCCCCCATTTTTCTCAACATATTTTACCAACAGGTCAAATGAATTCATTATTAATTAGATATGCTAATGTGCTTTATTTCCTACATGTTTTGTTGAGATAGCTTAGCATATGACCTACATTGGATTGATTTTAACATCAAAATATATTAAAGTGGCCCCCCACAGCCTTTAGTTTTTCTATATGTGGCCCTCGCAGAAGGTTTGGATACCCCTTTCCTACACTATGATCAAACTACATTTATTCAAAATAATTTTAGTTTACTTTACCTGCACAAATGGGTTTGGAATCTACAGCAAGGGTTCCCAAGATGAGGGTCCGAACCCCAGAATGGGACACACGTCAACTTTTATTGGGTCAGAGTAAGATGCCAAGCAGGCTTCTGGTAAGTTAGGTTCTTGTTTGTTGTAATGAATTTGTCTTTTGTGTCTCTAAATCATTTGTGTACATTACAGTAATCCCTCGTTTAATGGTTCCAGACCTGATTGTGATCAGTGAATTTTTAAAGGTTTTAAATTTTTAAAGGTTTTAAAGGTTTTTAATGACCTGTTCTTAATGACTGATAATGGTGGTTCAGCCATTTTAGTGCTTTTAGACCTGACTGCTGCCTTTGACACAGTGGACCACACTATTCTTTTATCTCGCTTGGAAAACAGTGTGGGTGTCAGGGGGACTGCCCTTGATTGGTTTAGGTCTTACTTGTCAGGGAGATGCCTTACTGTGGGACTTGGTGACTCCACCTCATCTACTGCCCCCCTTGAATGTGGAGTCCCCCTGGGATCAATCCTGGGGCCCATCCTATTTGTTCTGTACCTAATCCCACTTAGCACAATTTTTAGAAAGCATGGCATCTCCTATCACTTTTATGCAGATGACTGCCAGATCTATTTACCAATTACAAGAAATGACCATGCCCCCCTGACTCCCCTTCTTGAGTGCTTTAGTGACGTCAAGGTCTGGTTGGCTCAAAATTTTTTAAAGCTCAATGAGGGGAAGACAGAAGTTATCATCCTTAATAATAATGGCCCCCACTTGGACTTGGGTCCCATGAAAAACCATGTCAGTCCCACAGCCACCAGCCTTGGCGTCATCATTGATAGTGATTTTAAACTTAACAAACAAATCAATGCCGTTGTAAAATCTTGTTTTTATCATCTTCGGCTTTTATCCAAAGTCAAATCATTTTTATCATTACAACATTTCAAACAAGCCATGCACTCTTTTATCTCGTCACGTCTGGACTACTGTAATGCCCTTTACTCTGGAATAAGCCATAAATTACTCTCTCGCTAACAGTTAGTCCAGAACTCTGCAGCACGACTTTTAACAGCAACCAAAAAGAGGGAGCATATTACCCCAATTTTAGCTTCCCTGCACTGCTTGCCTGTGCGTTTTAGAATTGATTTTAAGATTTTATTGTTTGTTTTTAAGGCTTTGAATGGGCTGGCCCCTCAGTACATCTCGGACCTCATCCAAATTTACACTCCAGCGCGCACTTTGAGGTCCGAAGGCCAGCTCTAACTGGTGGTGCCTAAGACCAGACTTAAGACCAGGGGAGACCAGGCCTTTTCTGTTGTCGGCCCAAAGCTATGGAACACTCTCCCCCCTCATGTAAAAACGGCCCCCACAATTGAAAGCTTTAAGTCTCGTCTTAAAACCCACTTTTATTCTGTGGCTTTTAACTCGGCGTGAGTCGTGTGGTCCTCTGTGTCTTTTATTATTTTTTAAGTTTTTATTGGTTCTATTTATTTTAGTTTTTTAAATTAAATTTACTTATTTATTTTTTACTTACTTCTTGGACTTTTGGCTTTTATTGTTTCGATTTCTTGTTTTAAATATTTTATTGTAGTACGTTTCTTTGTTTCTATTTGATCTTTTAGTTTTTATTGTCGTAATTTTTACTTATTATTTACATTTACATTCCTTTATTTACTTATTATTTATGGTTTTGCTAGTCTGTGCAGCACTTTGAAAACAGTGTTTATAAAATGTGCTATATAAAAAAAGTGGATTGGATTGGATTGAATTTTTGTGAAGTAGGATGTCTTATTTATAAATGGAATATTTTTGTAGTTAGAGCAGAAAGAACCCGTTTATGACCTTCTAAATACAGTTTTTAACATTATTAGAGCCCTCTAGACATGACGTAACACCCCTGTAGTCACCTCTACACTTGTATTACCCAATATAGTAGACAGTACAAGAGTAAATAAGCCATTTAAGACATAAATAAGACTCATACTGGTGTGTTGCTGATATATTCCTAGTGGAATTGAGTGGCGGGGGGGACAGGTAGTAACGCTGGGGGTTCAGAGTTGAGTTTCAGCTTGCTGTGGGGTTATGACTGCAACAGTAGCCCATGTTTTTATTAGGGGTTTGCATTAGGGATTATTGTGCCTGTTGTGAGAGAATTCAAACCTGCAATAAAAGCCTGTTGTTCCGGTGGTAAAAGCTGCCGTTTGTGTGTCTCACCGAACATTACAGTAACATTGCTGACACCTGGTGACCAGTGTAGCAGCAGTAGTACTACTAGTACATATTATCAGGTCTTTGAGTGTGTCTTCTGAATGCTTTATATTTGTATTTTAGTTCATTTACCCATTGTTATGCTTGAAAATACTTAATGAAGGCAAAAAAATACGTAAAATATGCATATTTCGCACTAATTATTTGTATTCAACCACAAAACAGCATGGTTTCCATCCATTTTCCTCATTAGGCAGCATATATATTAATATATTTTTGATATGATAGATTGGAACAGCAATGTGGCTAGGGACTAGTGTATATGTTGATTTTAGTGGACTTTTTTTTGTGTGTCGTTAATCTGGCTGTAGATTATTTGTTTAAATTTGCCGCTGTGACTAATCTTTCACTTACTGTAATTATACACAAAGGAAAGTTTGCTCTCATTTCTGCACATGTAATGTAACGTAGTGTGCTAGAGTCCTCAGTTTGGCGGCTTTGGTCATTCTAGCTCGTTTAGTTTTTCAGGAAGGAAGAGAATGCTACATGCTAATAGCTAGTAACCCAGATAGTGTAAGATGAGCTACTCAAAATCAGCTCGCGAGATAGAAGAATAGTAGTATGGTGATAGTATCACCATCATAAGGCCGGACATAGTTTGTGTTTATGTTCATTAAAGAACCACACACAGATAGCGTTTTGATTACAAGATGTAATTGGTATAATGACAACAAGAGAAAAAATCGTTTAGCGACACTTGAAAAAGTTAGTACATACCCCATGAACTTCTCCATGGAACGACAATAAGTTCTGAACTAACCGCATTGCTTGTTTGTTTTCGAAAAACAAAATGTCACTCTGGTAAAACGTAACATTTGGAGTCCGAAGACGAGAAGCTAGGCGGATAACTCTAGCATACATATACAGTACATACTGTAGGTGTACCCATGTACACGTATGCTGAACTGAGTAACGAAATGACCCTGTGTTTGTAATGCTAGCCTAGCAACCAGGCTACGTGCCAGACTGTGACTCCAATTCCATCTGTTCTATTGGTCATCATTATCATTCATGAGTGGTGACTACCTTTACTGTACATTTTATAATGATAAATGTGTTTGAGTTATTAGTGCGGCATATTTCGGACTTAAACCTGGATTGTGCATTTGACATTTAGCCTGTTATCTTCCGAGTGAACAATGGCAGAGGATTCGAGAGCTTTGTCTAATCCCATAATTAAAAGAGTCGCTTTTATTGCAGATGTTGATCAGAAATGGGAGAACACCAACGTCAAGCCTAGCAGGAAGGTTTGGAGGGGTAGGAGCGAGCCATGTGTTAAAAACAGACATTTTCAAGGGTGTTTCGATTACTCACGGTTTTT
Organism: Dunckerocampus dactyliophorus; assembly: GCF_027744805.1. Taxonomy (NCBI): domain Eukaryota; kingdom Metazoa; phylum Chordata; class Actinopteri; order Syngnathiformes; family Syngnathidae; genus Dunckerocampus; species Dunckerocampus dactyliophorus. The sequence goes on from NC_072835.1 coordinate 15,003,711, forward strand.
CGTCATTAGCTGGTGGTCCTGGACATAAAATGCAAATTGGACAGAACAGGTTTTGGACATTTGACATTTGAGTGTGCAGGAACAGTATGTCAGACAGCCAAACATAAAAACATACATACAGCCCATGTATGTATTGCAGCCCATGCACTTAACAATAATCAGAGCCAGCCCTACCCAATGCGGTGCCCCATAGGCGAAATTTTATGTGGCGGCCCCCCTCCATCAGCAATTTACATACACTTACAAAATTAAATTGAGTAGCACTGTTTTTTCCTGTAGTCTGCAATTTATAAGATGATATGTCTCCCAATTTACATGTTTGCCAAATTACAAATAAATACAAAAACATCTGAAATGCAATGTCAATACCCTTACCTAAAAAAAAAATAAAAATAATCCAGTAAATAAATAATAGTAATAGATTATAAATACATAAATCAACATCAAACAATTTAAATAACCACCCAGTTTGCACACAATTACTCAATACATAAGCTACATATGCAATAAATATGTACACAAACTCAATAAAATAAATATATAAAAAAGCCTCCTGGCATCCACGGCACCCCTAGCAGTTGCCTATTTTGCCTAATGGACCAGCCGGCTCTGATGATATTGATGATGATGATGATGATGATGATGATAATAATAATAATAATAATAATAATAATAATAGCCACCTGGTCTGTTGTGATTCCACCAGTAAAAGGCCATAGATGCAAAATGACATAGTGACATACTCATTTTCTGTATTTGCACATGTTGTAATTGACCCATGTACTTAAAAGCTTTGCATGCATGGCGTGGAAAACGTTAGCGTGCGTCTGTCAGTGTTTTTGCGGCGAGCGCTCATCTCTAATGTGCCAGCAGTGGTTGTGTATGAAGTGAGGCTGATGTTGGAGACCATTAGGGTCCTTGAAATTGAGCGCTGGCTGTCTTCTCCTGCTCCACACAGCTCGTTTAGACTTCCAGCCCAAAGTAGTGAGAGTAAACGCCTAAACACCCCCCCCCCCCCCCCCTTAAAGAAAGAGGGAGATCCTGCGGCCACTATTTAAGAAGCTCCAATGAGTGAAATGCACGTAAGGAGCCTGTTTAAGTGGAAGACCACCATATTGTGTGCATATGAAAGCCCAATACATGACATGCCACACATGTCGTTTTCCTGTACATCTGGCCTCCCGCTCTGAGGCTTTACAGATGTCACATGCAGTTGCAGTATAATGTTGAAAACATATACATATACTTTTTCTATTGTTGCAAGTAGAAATGGACATAATAATCGATTAATTACTCAATTAAAAGTGTGGAATGAATAGATTAACATTAATCGCATTTTTTTTGAGCAACTGAGGCAACATGGATTGCGCTACTTGCATAAATATGTACAACCAATGTTATAATGATGCAAAATACGTATGTAATCTTATAAAAAGTACTATATATATATATATATATATATATACATTATATGAAATATTTTAAAAAGCAGTGAATCAAATGGCAATTAAATAACATGAAATAATAAATTAAGCAAAAGAGAAGAAAAATGTCTCATGTCCAGTTTTTTCAAAATGAATCGCTTTAGTACATTTTCAATTACACATAAATTTTCCAAATTAAAACAAATGGTCGGATCTCCCGTAATTGTACTTAAAAAATACTAAATAAATTAAACACATACCATATATTATATTTACAGTGGTGTGAAAAAGTGTTTGCCCCCTTCCTGATTTTTTTTTTTTTTTTTTGCATGTTTGTCACACTTAAATGTTTCAGATCATCAAAGGAATTTGAATATTAGTCAATGACAACACAACTGAACACAAAATGCAGTTTTTAAATGAAACTTATTATTAAGGGAGAAAAAAAATCCAAACCAACATGGCCCTCTGTGGAAAAGTGTCTGTTACGCCCCGCCCCCCCAGAAAGAAAGTAATTGAGATCTTGAGTCTGGAAAAGGTTACAAAGCCATTTCTAAAGCTTTGGGACTCCAGCGAACCACAGTGAGAGCTATTATCCACAAATGGCCAAAACATGGAACAATGGTGAACCTTCCCTGAAGTGGCCAGCCAACCAAAATTACCCCAAGAGCGCAGCGACGACTCATCCAAGAGGTCATAAAAGACCTCACAACAACATCCAAAGAACTGCAGGCCTCACTTGCCTCAGTCAAGCTCAGTGTTCATGACTCCACCATAAGAAAGACACTGGGCAAAAACGGCCTGCGTGGCGGAGTTTCAAGATGAAAACCACTGATTGACAAAAAGAACATTAAGGCTAATCTCAATTTTGACAGGAAACATGCCCAAAACCTTTTGGAAAATACTCTGTGGTCTGACGAGACAAAAGTTGAACTTTTTGGAAGGCGTGTGTCCCATTTAAACTGGCGTACAAGTACCGCCGCATTTCATAAAAAGAACATCATACCAATGGTAAAATGTGGTGGTGGTAGTGCGATGGTCTGGGGATGTTTTGTTGCTTCAGGACCTGGAAGACTTGCTATGATAAATGGAACCATGAATTCTGCTGTCTACCAAATGTCCGGCCATCTGTTCGGGACCTCAAGCTGAAACCAACTTGGGTTCTGCAGCAGGACAATGATTCAAAACACACCAGCAAGTCCACCTCTGAATGGCTGAAGAAAAACAAAATGAAGAATTTGGAGTGGCCTAGTCAAAGTCCCGACCTGAATCCTATTGAGATGCTGTGGCATGACCTTAAAAAGGCGGTTCGTGCATGTTCATCAGGAAGGGGGCAAACACTTTTTCACACCATTGCATGTCCGTGAACATGTCAGGACAGAGCTCGGTGCTGCAGGGTATGGCGTATCATGACTAAGAAGAAGAAGAAGCAGAAGAAGAAGAAAAAGTACCGTAGTCAGTTTGACAGCAACAGCAATGGAGACATATCATGTGGCGACACAAGCACGTAACCTCATCCTCACAGGGGGATTTATCAGTTTGAAACATCTCACAACACCAAAGTTGCTTTTACTCCTCCTGGGCTTGTTCCCTTCAAACAGTCAGGCAGAGTGAAGTTGTTTTCACTGCACTTTGACGCCTTCAAGTATCAGTGTCACCACCTGACAATGTTGGAGGACTTTACTTCCACGCACTGCTACTTGAAATAACCAAACATCCTCCTCGTTTCATCATGCCACTCAGGTTTAGAAATTATTTATTCAATTAGTTAATGAAACTTACATTCAGCCTTTAGTGTTTTAGCCCGCACTTCAATGCTTGTTTTTCTTGTAGTAGACTTCTTTGGACACTAGAGGGGGCTACCACTCCATGCAAGGCTTGAAGTATACCTTGTAGACCAGGGCTGTTTGTAGAACGCGAAGACTTTGCTTTTTATCTCACCAAATGAGTAATATTGTCTGAAGTGAAGTCATACTGTAAAGTCGGGGGGGGGGGGGGGGGGGGGGGGGGGAACGGTATGATAATCCTAATCAAAGATCTTCTTCAGTATATGACACAAACTCTCTGGTTATTTTAGTCATCTGCCGCAAAAACTGTAGTCACTCTTCTAAATTGAACTGGTCTGATATCATTCATGAGGCCTGTCGTAGCTGATTGTCACCTGTTTGAATAATAATGTGCTTCATAAATCTATAAATGTATTATATTGTTATAGTTTGGAGTAATGTTTTTCAATCACACATCAGATAACAACATTTAAAAAAAAATCTTGCATCCTTCACCATGACACAAGTTTTTATTTTTATTTTTTGTATTAATCTGTCATCAGTATCATGAACATTTCCATCATGCGGACTTGCAGTGAGATTATGCTGAGAATTACAGCACTCATAGAAAATAACAGTATGTATGTCATCTGACAATACAAGGAGACACTATAAAGGCTTAGGGACACTATAAACTGCATCAGAAAGTGTTCTCATCCCTGCAGATTAAAGTTATTTTACATTCAACATCCTGTGAGCCCCTGCAGTACTCTGTGCTTACCATCTGCCTTTGTGTGCGTGCGTCTGTAGTGTTTGCCATCTGTGCACTTCTAATGTTGGTTCCGCTTGCTCTCATCAGACATGACTAACAGAGCTGTTATCTGCTAACATGTATGCATCTACAACTACAGTATATGTTTAGCCAACACAAGCATGAAATCACATACACTATTAAACACTGATCTGGACACACTACTACAAGTAATCCACTTATAGTAATGGGTATCAGTGTACTGCTTTACACTATACTATACTATACTATACCATAATATAGTACTTCACTACACAAAACCCATACTATAACACCATATGAGATGCTCGATATTGAATTTCTTACACACTTTTGATAGTGCCTAACACTTCATTACCAATGTCAACCCAAATTGCAAACTGCATATTTATAATCCGAGGGCGAAACATGGAAATAATTCCACACCGCCAACATATTGAGCTTGTTTTGTCGAGCATGGACCAGTTTGATGTGATCCCACTCGCTCGCCGATATTATTATCAGCCGAAACACCGATACCAACATGATCGTCTATGCCGCTTATCCTCACTAGGTTTGATGGTATGCTGGAGCCTATCCCAGCTGACTTCGGGCAAGAGGTGGGGTACACACTGGACTGATCACCAGCCAATCGCAGTTGCTCTTCCAAAATATGCTATACTGTGGTATAGTGCACTACACTATACCATATGATAGCATACCACACTATACTGTACTGTTGTGCTACCATAATATGCTATACTGTGGTATACTGCACTACACTATACTGCACGATAGCGTACTGCACTATACTGTACTGTTGCTGTACCATAGTATACTATGGTATACTGTACTACATATACTATACCGTAGCTTACTGAGTTACACACGCTACAGTGCTATACTGTACTATGTTGTACTGATACTGTTCTAATATACTGTACTACACTGCACCATATAATACCATATCTCTACTATACGGTACCAAAATGTACTCTGATCTGCCATACTATTGTATGTATACCATTCTGGACTACAGTATGGTGTACTGTACTGCACAATACCATAATATAACATACTATGGTATTATGTACTGTACCATGCAGTATACTACATTATACTGCACAATGGTGTACTTTACTGTACTCTTCTGTATCATACTATACCATAACATAAAATAATATATTATGCTACGGTGTGCTGTCTATACTACACTATCATACTGTACTGCACAATAATGTAATATAGTTTACCTGACTTTACCATACCGTACGTCTATATACTGTACAATATTATACAAAGATTTATTGTATTGTAAAGTACTATACAATAGTATTGTACTGGCCTTATGGCCTTCTGTTGTAGTATAGCATAGTACACTATGTTGTACTGTACTATGCTATCTTTGATTTGATGGTTACATATGGCACATATAACCTTGCAGTCGTAGGTCCCATTGACAGTCACCAAAGGCCCCTGACATGATAAATAATGATTTGCATGGGCAACTAAGGCCGCCACTAGATGGCGACACTGACCCGTCGCATCCCTACAAACGCGGACACAACCTGTTGGACCAGATTTGGAGTTGGAGCCCCTTGTGTCGAAACATGAAATCTGGCCACCAAACTGGCTGATTGTTTTTGTGTCCAAAATAAAGGAGAGCACTTTAGAGTTGTAAATGTCTGGAGTGGACTTGTAGTTTGTGCTGGAAATATTGGACTACAATAGCACACAACACGAACAGGTGTGCATCAAGTGTTTATCTTTGGCCTTCCTTTAATGAATTACATATAGGTCTGAGCACGTGGAAACAACTCTTTAGATCCCAACAAGAGCTTTATTGGAAATTCTGCCTTTACTGTACAAAGATAATCATGCCCAAATTTGATTGACTCCCAAATGTATATTAATATATTGTGGTATAATGCATCATACTGAAAAATGTCTAATTTAATCAAATTATTAGTCATTAAGGTGCATTAGAGTTGTGCCCCACTGCAAACTACAGCCACCTCAATATTAACCATATTGCTACGCTATCACTGTACCTCTCTTACCGTGTCAATCAGAACTCCACTGGGGGGCGTCGTGCAGGCAGACGCCCCGCCGCCCGCCTTGCAATAAAATGGCAGATATGAGCAGGGTGAGGGGCGCCAGGTGAGCAATAAGGCGGTCATCTACTAGCGCCAGTCTCGCTGCACATTAACTAGACTGCATACAAATAAAGATAGCTACCTGATAAACGCTTGACTCTCAGGTGGAGCAATTAGGAGAGTTTTTCATGCAGCTTTCTTCAAAGTTTCAAATCCAACTTGCTTTTTAAAATCGTTTATAGCTATTTTCTTCCTTTTTGCACCAATAAACCTCCGCAGTAGTATAGTGCAATTATCACTTTGATTGTACCAATTAATGAAACTTTAAAGTTTGCACTGCACATTTATTTTAATAGTGTGCGCAAAGCACACATCATGAATAATGACACGAAAAGGCACAGATAAAAAGAGGACATTTCAATGTTTTATTGAAACTTTCAAGAACACGATGTTGTAAACTAGACAGAAATCCGATACAACCCAAAGATAAGAAACACAAACAAAAGAAACCTTCATATTTTCTTTAAAGATTATGCGGCACTTTTAACGACCAGGTTTACAAATTTCCTTAAGAGGAAAAAAAAAATCCACTTTTTATTTTCTCCAACTTAAACACTTGTTTTGTTTTTCTGAAAGAAAAAAAAGAAGTTTTCAAGCCATTGGTGCGGTGCGTTCGTTGTCGCATTGAAAACAGTAGCACTTCACACACTCGCACATACACGCTCACGCACGCACGCACGCACACGCGCACACACTCAGGACAACAAGTGAAAAATACAATGGCACATGAGTGTGAATAACTAGCAGAGTGAATATTAAGGGAGGAATAAAATCCATATTTTAAGTTTTTTTAAAAAGAAGAATAGGTTATAAATGTAGATGGCAACAAAAAAGGATAATAGCCCACAAACTATTATTATTATTATTATTATTATTATTACACAGATATATTGACAATAAATTAACAGAACAGAACCCTAGGACAAACTACTTTTTTATTTACACACAATATGAAATAATTATACATAAATATTTTATATGTCCATATGTACATGTAGAATCAATACTACCTTTTTAAAAATTTTTATATTTTGAATTTTCCGCTTCCCTTTGCCTGTTGAGCATCATGGCCTTTTTTTTGCCCAGAATTAAAAAGATGAAATTTTAAAACGTGTTTCCAATTAAAGAAATGTGGTTATTTTTTTATTTTTTAAACAAACATTTTCCTTGACTTTTTTTTTTTTGTAATTTCAATTTTTCTGCTTCCGTTAGCCTTCATTATGGCCTTGCCTAGAATAGAAAATTTGCCCAGAATAGAAAAGAAAAAAATATATTTTCATAATCCAATTAAACAGATATAATTTTTTTGTAAAAAAAAAAACAACAAAAAAAAACAACCAAAAAACCCTCCACTTTTTAAAATTTTTGTGTTGAATTTGTAATTAACATTCACAATGGGAGGGGGAAAGATGCATGCAACATTATTTGGCCAATTAGTGAATGAATTGTACAACAAAATACAGCAGTCTCTTAAAGGTAGGTTATGTTTAGCGGTAGTGGAAATCAAACGTGTAAATTCGGAGTGCATATTGGGAAGTACATAAACATTTCGTCCTGCACGTATGAAGTTAGGAGACAGCAGCAACTTAAAAAAAATTGTCTCACCCCCCCAATGACCACTTTTCACTTTCAATACTTGTATGGTATTCAAAATGACAGGTTAAGTGTTGTTTTTTTAATTTAAAAACAAGAACAAAATACAGATGTGTATTAAACCAAAGTGCATTTCAGAAATTAAAACAATTCCATGTTTTTTTTTCCTTTAAAAACCTGCATTCATCTGTGAAGAAGTCCTCCTATTTATCATCAGAGACACTTTCCAACATTTGGGACGCCTTGAAAATGAAAATAGTAACTAAAAAGTGTAGTTGAGGGAAGGGAGTGGCGTCCCCCTTAAGGCGACCCGCTTCTTGACCTGTCCTGGTGTGAGTCCAGTCCACTGACCAAGCGTTGAATGCTCTGCAGCTCACTAGCACCCTCTTTCTCCGTGCAAATTTTGGGTGACACAGATCGACTTGTGCGACTCGTCACCTCCGACGTGGAGTCCAGCGTGACCCCGCCTGCCGACACGGGGCTGGACGGGATCAGGACGTCCCCCTTTAGGTCTGCCCCGCCGGGGGCTAAAGGGGGCATGGTGGCCGAGGTGAGGAGGGTGCTGTCCGGTACCGTCATGGGGAGGGAGTAGGGGTTGTACCTGAGTCGGGGGCGCACCGCGTTCAGGAAGGGGTGCCGGTGCACTGAAGAGGAGGAAGAGGAGGATGAGGCGGCAGCGGCGGCGGCGGATGATGCTGCTGCGGCGGCAGCCATATATGTGTAGGGATAGGGGAAGAGACTTCCAAAGGGGGACATGGCCAAACCCTGTGGGGGGGGAGAACCATAAAGTATGTGTTAGCACAGTATAGTCTGTAAGAAGGGCGGGATCAGAAAACTGCACAGCAGCTTGAGAAAATAAAGAAAAAGTCATTTTTCAAACCTGTAAGTCTAACTTCAGTTAAAGGCAGTTTTAGTTCCGATGTTGAGAGCGCAAACAGTCTGGGGTGGGCAGAAAAGGCATCAAAATATGTTCCAGAAAATCAGTTTTTCAGGGAGCAGGGGAGGCCACATTCGTATTGTGGTTTCTGAGTGGAGGCCACACTTTGAAAATCCCTGATTTATAGTATTGCAAAGTACAGTAGATTAAAACCAACATGGAACCATGTCATACTGGATCACTGGCGTAGCATTTTCTGTGTGGAGGGGGGGGCAATAGAGCAACAGCCCCCTTTGCTAAAATTGTCGGGGCCAGCGGGAGGTTGTGGAGAAATACTTTTTGGGGAAAAAAAATTTAAAAAGACGCATACTAGTCAAAACTTCCACCAAGGAGAATCAACTCTTTTTACACTTTCACACAGACTCCCTTTCTGCAATTTTCCCATCCACATTCATACAGTAATCACTGAAAAATTAACAATAAAATCCAAATATTATTATTCATTACATTGCAATACAATTAAAGGGAAAATAATTTTCCCCTGACATAAGAGCCCTACCCCCGCACACAGCGTTGCGGAACTACAGGTAGTTTTTGCTACTAGTAGTGTATAAATTGTTCTCCTTCATACATCTCCATTACTCACTACGTCTTTCAGAGTCGTGTTATTTACTGAGAAATTCTGTCAAAGTGAAACAAGCCGACAACCCACCCCTCCACAAAGAGCAGTTTTTGAATCAAACTGCCAACTGACAAAAACCCCTAAAGCACTGAGAGCACAGACCTCCACCGTAGCCTATAGCAGTTGTACTTGCATGTACAGTATAGTACTTGCATCAGCACTTTTACGGATAACTACCCCCTGCCCTGACTTCAACGGTGTCATTATTTACTATTTCACTATTTACTTCATATAGTTTGGGGGTGTTGTGAAACTTCCCTGTTCACACTTTCATTTGGATGTACTGCCACTTCCTGGGCCTACTGTACACCACAGCCTTCTGCGAAGTGTCGTGGGAATCTTTGCAGCATAATTGTGCTTGTATACAAACCATAAAAATATAATGTCAGAGTTGTTATTTGCATCATTCCCTATCCCCCCTTGTCCTTCCTGAACTGCCGTGATTTGACACTGACGCAAACACTTCACATGTATTTCCTCTGTTTATTTCCTATGTTTGTTATTATGCACATCGAGTGGGTGGACTGGTGGAATGACTCTGTTAGGAGTGCTAACAGTCGAAGGGGTTATTGGGGGCACACTATAACTGTCTTGCCCCCGGGCTCTGGCAACCTGTGCAGAGCCTCTGCATGGATCAAAACAAAGCATGTGTGCCGTCTTCTGTACACAGTCACAGATTTTTATCAGCACATATTAACACACCCACAGGTTAACACACAGCAAATCCTGTCCCGTAACAAAATATCACCCCCAGCCCCAAATGCACAGCAGCCTATGTGTGTAAACAGCTTTGCCTTAAGTTCAAGAATTTTCTAATGCGTATTAAAATTCCTCACGTCTGCACTCGAGCAAGACGCGTTGACGACGTGTCGAGCGATAAAATGGCGAGCTTTTTAGACGTGAGGGACGGTGAGAGGGAGGTGTTTCTAATGTTTTGCTCACAACAACAAAAACAACACAACAACACTTGGTCATTCAATGACATCAGCAAGTGTGCCCAACTTTTGTATTATTGCTTATGTATTAACAATATAGCTTTTTCACAACTTTTTACACCATCCATCCATCCATTTTCTATGCCGCTTCCTTTTCACTTTTTCACATGATCTTCATGAAAACATATTTTGTGGTTTTTGATCACAGGTGTGTCTCATTGTGGCAGTGGGTGGTTTTTTTTTTTACAATATTAAACCGTCAGAAGTTTGGACACCTTTTCTCATTAAGTAATAACTTTTGACTGGTACTGTGTGTGTAACAATTTTGCTTTGATGTTAATGATACATTATTGAGCATAATGAAAGGTACATTTTGCTTTATTCCATATGCCTCACAATGCATTATGTGCACCCATGGACTTGTAATTTCAATCTCTTCAATCTACTATATACCATGCATACATATTTTATGCATTTCTATGAAGGCAGGACTTGATACTGCTCTGCAGGTATACCGTATACTGTAGCTGGTTTCTGGATATTCTTTTTTTTTTGTTCAAACAACTTTTTACAATTTCACATGATGCGTTTGCTTTTTTTCCTGGATACATATCTTGCATTAGATCACTAGCACCATGCAGGTATACCTGCTGTCACAAGTTATTGTAGTTGTAACATTGATCTGTGATATACACTACCAGTCAAATGTTAGGACACACGTTCTTAGTCAACAGCATGAGGAAGTGTGTCCAAACTACCTATAGTGTGGCTTGTGACTATAAATTCAGTATATTTTCTTGTTAAAACACATTAATTTTGTGTATATGTGTAACTTTTTTCCAACTTCCCACTATTTCACATGACATGTTGCATTAGATCGCTTGCATTACGCAGGTGTACCTAATAGTGTGACCAGTAATTCTCAGTAGTTATTGTCTGATTTGCAATACCAGTCAAAGTGTGGACACTTGAGGAAGTGTGTCCAAACTTTTGGACTGGTTTTGTGCATGTTTATAAAGTACTACATACAGCACAGTAGGCCTACTTTGATGCAGTATTGTACAGGTAGACACAATAATATTAACTTGTGACTATAAATCCAAGATATGCAATGTGTAGGTTTACAGCTCCTACAGTATATATTTTACACAGTGCATTAGTTTGCAAGGACACTTATTTTGAAACTACAAAAAACGATGCCACTATTGCATTGGCTCTAATTAGATTGTGCAGTGTACCCAATGCTATAATGTCAGTATATTTTCTGTTAAACCACACAAACTGATACAGCTCGTGTGTTGACTATGAATAAGTTGTGCAGGTGTACTTAAAATTATGAACTTGTGACTATAATTTCAAGATATGCATGAGCTTGCATTGACATTTTCTTGTAAAACTACAAAAAATGCTGCAACTCTTTCACGAGATCTGATGAGATTGTCCAGGTGTTCCTAATGGAGTGGCCTGTGAGTGTACTTATAATAATGCACCCCTACAGTGAATATTAAAGCCTATTTACATTAAAACGTCGCAAAAAAGCATGTACCCACATGTTCTGCATGCATGCAAAATGAGCGTACGTGTACATTAAATGGGTTTATATTAAAGGGGGAGCATAATTTACCTGCGAGGCCAGGACATGTTGCTGCAGATGGAAGGGCAGGCCTGGAGCGCCAGCCAAGCTCTGAGGGGAGGACGCCATGCTGCTAGTGTCCATGGTGCTCACCCCTCCCGTAGACACGGCCGCCAGTAGAGGCCCCATGCCCGCAGCCATGTTTGAGAAGGCGCCCCCCATGTTGAACTGACTCGGGTGGAGGAGGAAGGGGTGCGCGCCCCCTAAATGGTTGAAAAACTGCTGTCCCGTCAGCCCGCTCGGAAATCCGAAGTTGGGCAAGTGGCCGTGGCCCATGTGGGCACCCTCCGTCTGCACAGTCAAAGGCACGAAGGAGTCCTTGCCCAACTGCCGGCAATCGTCCTCCTTGGCCGGCTCCAAACTCGGACTCTTCACGTCTTCCCCGGAGCGAGTGGTACTTGAGATGACTGTGATGGGGCTCTGACGGGAGTCCGCCCGGCCTCGCTCAGTCCTCGGACTGCCGTCGCGGGTTCGCCCGATGGGGTCGCTACCTCCTCCGCCGAACAGGTGGCTTTTAACCGGGCTGGCTTCAGGGTCTTTGCCGTCCTCCGTCGTGGTGGAGATCTTGCTGGAGTCTGGACCGTCTTTGACGTGTCCATCTTTGCTCTCGTCGTCGCTGTCCTCGTCGCTGTCACAGAAGTCTATTCCAAAATAAACAAACAAAATAAACTATTTATAATCTTTTAACACCTCGCTAAATCCCCACTAATCCAACAAGTGTAGTTAGTTTAATTGTAATTACAACAGTCATCAAACGTCTTCTGAGAGTCTCACTTTTTGTCCCAGTACGTAAAACTTTTTTTAACAGCCTGTCGTAATTTGACCCAATTATTGAAAGTATTAGAAACACCACAATAATCCACATCATGTTAAACTAGTACTTCTATCCAACACATGCAATGTTTATAATTCCTATTTTTGATACGGTTTATAGTGTTAGATCTCATTAGATTGTGCAGGTGTTCAAAATACCGTTTTCCCATATGTATATGTAATACAGGGCATTTTCTTTGAAAAGGCCGATTCTTTTTTTCGTATAAAATTCTCATTCCATTGTGCAAGTGTACCGTACACTGTACTGAATTTTGCATATAAGCACATTTATATGTTCCACTATATTTAATACGTTCTTTATCACCAATGTGCTTACAAGTTCGCTTTTTTGTATACGTTAGTTTGCCCACTTGTACTTAATATTCTAATCCAGACTATACTACTGCTAGAACTTCTCTGTAACATAAAAATATATATATATATATATATATATATATATGTTTAAACTCTGTATATATAATCACAATAGAATCACTGAACTTTTGTGGGGTGTAAACAATCCGTAGTAACGAAACGAGCTTTAATGTGTTTTATGAACCCTCTGTGGTCGTGTTTTTGCAACAGTACATACTCAATTCTAGCAAGCCTAGCATGCCCCTACGCTATTACGACTAACACCATTTAAATGTTGTAGTAGGCTACTGTATATTTTTTGTTAAAGCTGGGAAAATGCAAAGGTTTTTCTGGAGAAAAACTCTGATCCCCCCCCCAACCCCTCCCATTGGCACACTTCTTGTCCAAATGTACACCCACACGGCTGAGTACCTTTCAGGTGTGGGGGGCCCACGGTCGACACGGCAGGGGAGGAGGCCTGGCCGAAGCATTTAAAGGGGGCCTGCTCTCCTGAAGAGTCGTCTGAAGCTCCGTTCTCCTTCTTCTGCTGCTCCTCATAGGAGCGAATGGACTGCAGTGCCAACTGTTTCCTGCATACACACATGTATTCTTCATTTTTAAAGCCTAAATAAGTGCAGACTAGAGAGGTGTGTTGCCATGGGTACCCAAGCTGTCCATTCCCACTGCAGTGGTGATGGTTATAAAAGCAAGCTAATTAATTAAATATGCTCCATATAGCAGCAACTTTTTACAGCGTGCACCAGCATCCACACCCTCCGGGTTCATTTTGACGCTTTGACGCGTTTTTAATGTAACTAACAAGATGATTTATTTTTTGGGGGGGGGGGGGGCTTGCACGCTTACCTCTTTTCCCGTCGACCATTGCCAGTGTCACGGAAGCCTTTGGCAAAAGGGTTGTGGTCAATTTTAAGCTGAGTTATCTGCAAAATAGAAAAAAAAGCAATTTAATGTTTTAGCAGAAGTTTACTAAACGCCTCGAGGGGGTCACATGTGGAACACTTTCTTTTATTTTAGCCTACCCATTAAACAAAACAGGCACACACAAGCTCACATTTTTGCGTGTGTGTGTGTGTGTGAGAGAACTTTTTTCTTTTTTTATTATTTACACACCAACGTACCCTCCTTTCGTCTGAAGACGTGTTGCCATTGCAAACTGGTGGAGGGAGGTAGCACCACCATTTCTCAGATATCAAAGAGTCCAGGTGATTTTTTTTTTTATTAATTTGATTTCACATGTATCCTCACGGAAGGAGGGAGAGAGGCAACGCAACACACACATACAATGCAACCACGCAGCGTGTAGTGTGACACGAAAAGCCTTTTCTGTTTCTCCATTCATGCATGCTCGGAGCCTTCTTCTTTTTTCCCCTCCATTTCTCAACCCCCTACTATTTTTTTTTGCACATGCAGCCAGCGAGTGTGTGTGCGCGCGCGCGCGCGCGCGTGTGTGCGTGTATGTGCCAAATCCCTTCCACGTGATTAAGAAAAAAGCATGATAACCTGCATCACGTCACCTCCTACACAAGTATCTTTTAATTTTTTATGACAACAAAACGACACCGTGTGTTGAATGGCTGCATGCAACAAGCAAATTGAGAATGTTCCAAATATTTGCTCATTCTTACAACATTTTTTCCTAGTTAGAAATATTCATTGATCGTCCTTACCTTGTCGTTCTGATAAGCAGTCACCGCAATGAAGTCAGTCTCCGGGAACACGTACGTCCTAAAGGTGCTGTAGGGCAGCTTGAGGATGTCGTTGGCCCTAACGATGTGAAAGCGAGGCTGATATTTGTGCATGGAGTTCAGTATAGTCTGCAGACACACATTATAAAAAAACACACTTAAAAACACTGCTGGTGCCATTGAAATCTCTTCCTGTTGGGCAAAATTGTAATTAAAATCAAAATGCATGCCATGAAAATATAAAATTACATTGGATTGCATTGCAAATTCTAATGCTACCCCCACAAAAATATCAAACATTTTTTTTTACAACTGCACAACACATTTTGAATTAAAATGTTATATTTTTACAGCACTCATGCAGCTAAGCCAGGCAACCATTACATTAGGAACATCTCCCAGTATAATGCACTGCACATTAAAAAAAGTCCACAGCATCTTTTGTCGTGAAAATGTCACACTTTGCTTCCCAACACAGCTACACAAGTTAAACAAAACATCAGAAACATTTGTCAATATGATGCACTGCACATGTTTAAAAGCAGCATAACATTTGTAATTAACATTTAATATGTTGCCCTCTTATGCAGCAACCAAAACATTACAAGCATCTGTCTCGATGATGCACTGCACATTTTTTTTTTAATACATTTTTAATTTAAATGTCACATTTTGCCTCCCTAATGTAGCTACACCAGGCAACCAAAAAAATTGAAACACCTCTCTCGGCATGATGCACTGCACACACAAAAAAATGCATCACATATTTTAAGGATTAAAATGTAACGTTTTGTTATGTAGCAACCTAAACATTATGGAACATCTCAGTAGATGGACTGCACATTAAATAAAACATTTGAATGGGAATCTCAAGTTTGCCTCTCAATGTAGGTAAATGGGTTAAGCAAACATTAGACATATGTGTGTCGTGAATTTCAAATTAAAACCACAAGGATATACATGTTAATGTCCGTCGAAAAGGAGCAGCAGCAAAATTCTTATAGCATTGGATGTCACTAATATTATGGCTGGTGGCTAAGTGTACAAGTTAAAGTGGTATTTAAAAAAAATGTATTTGAAAAGACACTTAAATCGAGCAGGTGTACCTAATATTATGGCTTGCCAGTGTAACGTCTACATATTTTTGTTCATATTTAAAACAGATCTATGACAATTCAAGTATGAAAAGGCAGGCAATGTTCTTCAATAGTACATGTATATGAAAGGTAGTAGGTAAAAAATAGTAAAATTGACATACATTAGTAGAACTTACAAATCCATGCTTGTCGGAGATGTTGTTGGTCAGCTTGAGCTTGTGGAAGTTGACCACTTTGGACATCCACTGCTCCCCGGTGGCTGGGCTGTCCGGGTGGATATACATCCTCTTTGGCATCTCCGGGTCTGCCTTGCCCGCCACCATCCAGCGGGAGTTGTGGAACTTGTACCTGCAGTCGTCGGCGGCCACGATGTCCATAAGGAGGATGTATTTGGCCTTCTTGTCCAGGCCTGTGCACCTCACTTTGAAGGGGGGGAACATCCTCCTGCAGGGAGAAGCACATTTTGCAAAGCATCAATATCAGTATGGCATTTAATTTCTAGTGCACTGCAACCATTTTTATTTGAAAGCAAAAATAACAGCTAAACACACAATGAAAGTGCAATCGCGATAGGAATGATAGGATTATCAGCAGAAAATCAGTGTGTGTGTGTACACACACAGTAAAGCAGGCTTAATTACTGCAGGCCTTTTAAATGATTTAACAAATCACACCTTATTTAAATACACCCTTTCTAGAGAAACTTATTACAGGTTGTCCATTTCCTTTTGTACCTGCGCCCTCATAAGCAGGAATTTTCAGCAAATTGACTTTTTCATTATTATGATTTTGAATTGTAGTTTTACCCCATGCACTTTTTGTTGGCTTTGAACACAATGCACCAAAAAATAATTCACACGGAAGACACCAAAGGAGAGCGAGTATCACCTTCCGGATTTGGTGATCACCATTTCGGTGCCCCTCTTGTGGAAGAGCTCCCACAGCTCCTTGGCTTCCAGGTGGACTTTCGGGTCGTCCTCCACCTCCTCCTCAGGCTCCAGACTCTTCAGAGGCCGGAGGTGCGCGGCTGCGGCGGCGGCTGCGGCTGCCTGGTGGCCCAGCGAGGAGAAGTGCAGCCCGGAGTCCGCCGCTCCTCCCATCAGCTGATCCATGATCGGCTTGCCCAGGGCACCCGGCAGCGAGAGCGAGCCGCTGGGAGGCAGCGCCAGGGCGGGGAAGAAGGGCGGCTGGTGGCCCAGCATGGCGCTCATGGCAAAGTCCGGACCCCGGTGAGGTATAAACGGATGATATGCCATACTCGAGCCCTGGATGACTGGATCTCTCATCAGGAAGTTCATCCAAGTGCTTTGCAACCAAGTGTGGACGTGGGCTTGGATTTAGAGAGTTTGGAATAAAACAAGAAGAAGGAGGAGGGAGGAGTGGGAAATGCTGAAGAAGTTCTTCAAACTCGCAGCGATGACGATGATGAGGATGTTCTCCGGGTGGACTTTTTTAGAGTTTGACGCTCATTCGGACGCCTCCTCGCCGGTGAGTGGAATCAAACCAACTCGGGTGCGTCACGGTGCATTCTTCCCATTCACAGCGTCGCCATTCCCGGTCACAAAAAAAGAATGCTTCCCTCCCGGTCGGCTTGTCTGACTTGGTGGATGGCTTCTCGGCGACGTGTTGAAATATCCCCTTCCTGTAATCCTCCCCTCCTTGCAGCGTCCTGCAGTTCTCCGTTTTTTTCTTTTTTACGCACTGCACTCAGTCATGCACACGCCAGGCGTCCTCTCTCCTTTACTCGCATTTCTGGGAAGGACGTGCGCGGAGAAACAAGTCGTCCACGGAGCTTGAAGAGGGGAGAGAAAGAGAGAGAGAGAGGGAAAGAGAGAGAGTGTGGTAAGGTCCCGGCTCCGTGATTTTCCTAGCGCCTTCTGTGGCCCACCGGGCTCCACGCAGGATGGATGTGTTGCAGCCAACTCCCTTTGATTGGCTCTTTGACGCTTTCGGACCAATTGTGAGGCTTGATGGGGGCGGGGTTTTAACAGGTCCGGGTGCAGAAGGGGAGGGGAGGGGGGGCAGATCAGACTTGGGACTTATAAAAAGGTGTTTGGAAACTGGAAGAAGAAGAAAAAAAAGGAGAGAAAAAAGGCTTTGCATGTGAAACCAAGCTTCAGTCACAGTCAGTCAGTCAGTCAATCAGTCGCTCCGTGCAGTGTGAATATGTCAACATGGAGCTCCGTGAGGCGTAGCGGGGCGAGGAGTCGAGCCAAGCCGGGGGAGCGACGCTCTTTCCCCTCTAAGATGTTCTCACGTGTCCGGCTGGTTCTCGGAGCCCGTCATTAACTTACAACAACGGTTCTGCTATGAGTCTACATGTGTGTTTTTGAACAGTTTAACCATGTTTGTGCACGATATGCTGCTATTTCATAAACAAAAGCACCATTTCCTGTTGCAGAACAAATGGGAAGAGGCGCTCGATCACAAGCTATAATACTGCATTACTCATCACCGCATTCTGCTTGTGCATGCAAAAGTACACACTTTTCATGCATTTTCCGCATTTGGCCATTTTCTAATTTTCACATTTAGGCTATGATTTATTTTGTGATGTTTTTATATACAAACGTGTAATTTCTATTTGTCTTGGAAAAAAGACATGCATGTCACAAGTCATTGATGCTCCAGTTGTGCGTGTGTGTGTGTGTGTGTGTGTGTGTGTGTATGCGTGCGTGCGCGCTATCATCTCTGGCATCAAAACGGCAACAGATATTCTGAATCATAACCAATCAATTGTCCTGGTAAATATAGAGCACTTCCCGGCACAACTGCACTCGAACAATTCAATTTCAAGCATTGCATGGCAGATCCCAGTTGTATTTATCATTTAGGAAAACATGTTCTGCAATCTGCATGCAAATGTTGCGCTTATGTGCCGTTATTATTATAAGCGCGTCCTGCCCTGCTTTTTCCTCCCCTGCACCCGCTTATAGTCACAATATTTATTAAAAGGTTAATCCACGGCGCACGGATGTGAATGGAGCCTTTAAGGATTCTAATGCATGCTAGAATAAGTCTGCAGTGCGTCTAAAATACACGTGCACACCATCTCCACCTCTTTAAAATGCTATTTACTCTAAATTCACAAGTAAACTAAAGAGCTGGTGACCATTCGTTCACCTCGGACAAACACTGTTGACTGTGCTGCCCCCTTTTCTTCGTCTTCAACAATAGTGCATATTTTGAGTCTGATGAATTTATTTTCAAAAGTAGCCACAATTAATTCCCAGATGTCTTGTGTACACCATTGTGTTGAGAAAATAGTAAATAATTGTCTTAGTGTGCTATTAAAATGAATAATAGTGTTAATGGACTTTTCATTTTGTGGAAATTTGCCATGGGTGACAAAATGACTCCTATGGAAGATTTTCCTGCCTGTCTAAAAATCAGCACTTGTGTATTCATGCATGTCTGTATGTGTGTATACCAGTGGTGTCCAAAGTGCGGCCCTCGAGTCTATGCGGAGTCTAAGTTGAGAAAAAATGAACGCTACATGATATCACATTAATAGTATTTGTTTTTAGAGGTAGGGTGTTTCTTTTTTGAAAATGTATTTAACTATTTGCATAGTTTGACCAAGGTTGGATTGGTTGTGTGTTTGATAAAATAGCCCTCCGCATTCTTAAGTTTTTCTGTATGTGTCCCTGTGTGGAAAAAGTTTAGACACCCCTGGTGTGTATACATGGTGTCCCCCTGGGGAGGGTTGCTCACTGATATGGTGTTTTGCGTGTTATTGACTTTCGACAGAAAACATCACTATTAAAACAAAGAAAAAAAGGTTTAAAGTGTGTGAAGCTTAAAGTTACCGCTGAAGTACATCGAGGTTACACGTGCACAATTCAGCCTGTCTGAAAAAGAATAGGCAGAAGCAGAGCTTATTTAAACCTACCCGTTAATGTTGTGTGAGGTCTCAGGGTCTTCTTTTCCCAAACACTGTCCACCCATTACTGGCACATTTCAATGAGGTGTCATCAAATAGGAAGCGGTGTTGACAGTGCGGCAGCCTCTCAGGCTCCGTGCAGCCTGGATGTGGCTTCATTTGCTAAGCAAGTAGAGGACGGTCAATATGCTGTATAAACTTTTACTGGGTTAGGGCTCTCAGGGACCTGGAAAGGGTAATAAAAAAAGCTCACGTTGATGGGGCTAACTTTGTCAGCGCTTCCCCTATATTCAACAAAAAAGAAGTATATTTAGCTTAGGGTTGTCCAAAGTGCGGCCTGGGGGCTACTTGCGGACTGCATGTTATTAAAGGGCCTGTGGCGGTATACAAATACAGTTAAAAAGGAAAACTACAAAAAAGCAAGAAAAAGGTGAAATGTTGACACCAATAACACCAATAATATTAATACGCTTTGTCACCTGTAGTGTAACTTAGCATATGCACCGTTACGTGTTACCCCAGAGGTTGGTGCAGTCAAAAAGGTTTATTTAATGCAAGGTGAGCAAAGACAATGATGCTGCAAACAGCTGAAGTAGCACGCTAATTGCCAGTGACACACAGGTGTGGTCCCATTAGGTGCCAAACCACAAACAGAAATGCCAAACAGGAAATGGGTGACAGAGAAAACCCCAAACCAAAAGTCCAACCTGTCATGTGGCTCACATCTACGATGGATTAGCCTTTTTAGAGAATATAAAACATCTTTTCCCTGCATCTTTTTGTTGAAATCTGTGCCTGTGCTTAGCACGGACGCAAGTGGACTGAAACGGCAACAAGCAGTACTTGACTTGTAGCATAAAGTGAAAGTACTGGGTTCATGCTTAGCACATACCAGGTAAACTATGATGAAAACATAACATCTCTCCTCGCAATTTTCTAGCAGGTTTGGGACAAGTACTGATATTGCCCGCATTCATGGGCACAAAGCTGACATGCAGGCTATTCTACATAATATTACTTATTAGCATGGCTACGAGCGGCTACTAGCCTTTTTAGGAAATCACAAATATCAGTATGGCCGCAAGCATTCTTCGATTTTTCAGTATATGGCCCTCAGTGGAAAAAGTTTGGACACCAGTGATGTAGATGATCTGACCTACTGGATTGTAGCTATTCTTGCTAGAGGTTTCCTAATCTGTCATTCGGGTAGCCCTGTGCTGAGGTCATGGCGTTATAAGGAGCCTACACACACAACAGCCATACTGTGCAGGTTCATTAAGCAAAGCTTCAAAGACATTCCTGGAATTGATCACCGAGCTGCAAGTGATGTAATGTATGCTGTCCTGTTTATTTGCAGATTGTTAATGATAAGCAAGGACAGACTCGGCGGCACCGCTCTCCAGTCTTGGAGAGGAGAAACCCCCTTTAGCTTATTCAACTACTGTAATTGACTCCAAACTTCCTGACTGGACACAAAGCCCAAAAAAAGGGGGAACATGTCCGATTGACGGGCTAATGTAGAAGTGTCCGAGCTTTTTCAAACGAGGGCCGCATACATAAAAACTGAAGCCTGCATTTTTTTGCATTAAAGATGCTAAAACCAGTCCAATGTAAGTCAAGATATGCTAAGCTGTCTGAAGAAAACATCTACAACTTAGCTTTGTCATATTAGAGACAATGCTAATGAGAATAATATCTAATAATATATTTCATTAATAGTGAATTTAGAATATGCAGAGGGCCAATAAAAACGAGCTGCACTATGACACTCGTAGGCTAATGACGTTCTAAACGCAAAGCCCCAAAAAGAAAGGGCCCAACTATAGGAATTGATCCACAGAGGCCCTTGTTGCTGCTGCGGATTGTACAATGCACTTTCCAGAATCAACACGTTTTAGTCAATTGCCTGGAGGATTGATAAACCCTTTACCTGTCGATACCTCGTCCCCATGCATTTTTTTTTTTTAAGTCAACCCTTGCTCTCGTCAATCCCCGCGCTGGCCAGTTATAGCTATTGATGAAAAACAATTTTAGTTAATTAGGGGATGTGTTTATTGATGAGTACGCTGCAGCAGGCCCGAGACGGACAAGGAAAATGGTGCCGTGTCAAAGAGATTTCACTCTTGTAAGTTACCACCTCAAGAGGCCACTAAAAGGAAAAAAAATCACTGATGCTTCGTAGCGGGAAAACAAAATGGAGGCTTAGGAACATAATATACCGATTTGGTTGTTTCAGCAATGTTATTATGATCATATCTAACTAAGTAGAGCACTAAACTTGCTGAAACGTAGAGCATTTTTATTTGCTGATCTATCATTGTTAGCAGGCTCCTGCTTCATGATGATTCTGGGGGTTGGACAGTTCCATCCATCCATCCATTTTATATGCCACTTGTCCTCACGAGGGTCGGGGGGGGTATGCTGGAGCCTATCCCAGCTGACTTTGGGGGAGAGGCGGGGTACACCGTAAACTGGGCGCCAGCCAATCGCAGGGCGCATACAGACAAACAACCATTCACACTCACATTCATACCTATGGACAATTTAGGGTCGCCAATTAACCTAACATGCATGTTTTTGGAATGTGGGAGGAAATCGGAGTACCCGCACGGGGAGAACATGCAACCTCCACACAGAGATGCATTGGACAGTTCCATTCATTCCAATACATTTCTGTAGCTACAGCTTTATTCTGATCCGCAACACAATTCCAAACCACATGTCAACTTTCCTCAAAATATTGTGGAACTCGTAATTTTTTAAATTTTTATGGTAATCCAGCTATTGTTATGCTATTGTTTTCCAATGTCAAACATGACTACTGTATGGGGGGGAAAAAGGCAATTCAGCTAGTGATGGCCTAAGGCTATCTTTATATGAACACAACCTAGTTTGCATTTGTCAATAGTTTCACGTACAGACAACACTGTCACAACGATCCCCATTCATGCGCACCAGCAAGACAAATGCTGAAATGTGCATGCCAGGCCAGTAGTGGGTGATGTCACACCAAACAAAGCCTCCTCCTGCAACATTCATACAATTTGAGAGTGTGAGGTATGTAAGTAGTGCGACTCCGCTGTACACATTGTGGTGGTTTAGTATCTGTATAATTTGCCGGACTGGTGCAGTGTGGGCCTCAATTGTTTTCACCGTGACATACTGTAGTTGCACATGACTACATTAAATCAAAGTGACGCTATCGCTCTGACAATCTTTGAAGCACGAGGCACCTTTTCAGGCTCCAAAAGGCCAAAAGGACAACATTGCTTCACAAACAATGAACAAGTCAAGTCTTTTGTCGCATCAACACAAATATCCTAATGAACAGTTTGTGTGTAAATGTGGTCTCCTCCTGAGGAAGAACCAAACACACTCAATTACAACTTTTTTCAGGAAAAATACATCCTTTTTTGGATTAAATCATGGTTTTTATTTTATAAATAACTCTAATAATAATTTGACTTAATTCTCATAACATAGATTTAATACATTCATTACATTCATTACATTTTTTTTGGTTCAATTACGATTTTATGATGGTAAGATTTACGTCATTTTCTCCAAACATTCAGACTTTCTTCTCATAGCATTGCGACTTTTTTCTTGTGATAAGAATACTTTGTTCTCGTAACACAGGCTTCTTTAGTCACCTAACTTAGCTTCTTTTTTCTTTTTCTTGCCAATTTTACTTTGGTAACATTGCGACCGTTTTCACATAATACAACAAATAGTGCCCTGAAAATCAAGTGGAAAATTTTGCGACTTGATTTCTAGGAATATTTCGGCTTTATTTTAATAGCATTACCACTTCTTTTTCTCTCTCGAGTTTACAACATTTTTTTTCTAACATTTCGACTTCATTGCACTAACATTCTGACTTCCTTCTCGTAATGTAACAACATTATTTTACTAACATTTCGACTTCCTTCTCCTAATGTAACAACTTTATTTTACTAACATTTTGACTTCCTTCTTGGAACATTCCGACTTTAAAGTACGAACATTTTCTTTCTTGTAATGTTATGACCTTGGTCTAACATTGTAGCTTGTTTCTCGTACCATTACGAAATGGGGTTGGGCATCGAGTTTCGAGCATCGATGGGAACCGGACTAACATTCCGATTCTCCTGGAACCGTTCAACTGTTTTTATTTTGATTCCTAGCTTCGATGCTGACTTTGCCGACTGGAAGAAATAGCCGCAAACGAAGAAGAGGCCTGCGAGCACCAGCTTCATAAAAAAGCGCAGTCGGCACAGTGAAACATTTGCAACACAGTGATATCATGCAAAGGAGGAGAGTGCACGATCAACATGATTAATGTTCACACATTCATGGTGTAGACATAACACAGTACCTGGTCTTTGATGCGCTATGGCGGAGTTTTTCCAAGCAGTGAAAATCAGGGAAGTCAAACAATAAATGACGTCTGTTTCATGCCAGTGTAACCCAGGGTTTCAGGATGCTAGCTGATGTGGAAGTTCTGTGTCAATAAAGGACGGGAGGTACGGCTAGGCAAGTTCATTTAGTTGCACAGTATGTTATTTGCACAGTCTCTGTTGGCAACAATCAAGGCACCTTGTCAACCCACACAACACATTTCTAGCCTATTTCTGTAAACAAAAAAAAAAAGAAAAAAAAGGCTGCCATGAAAAGAATAGCTTACACCAACATTGAGGCCAAAAACAAAGTATACAACTTGTCAAAAGTAAACATCTTTTTGTGAAACTGTACTCCTTTTAAAAGGTTTCGGAATTGAGACTCGTTAGGAATCGGAATTGGAACCGTAATCGTTCAAATTCAAACGATGCCCAACCCTAATTACAAAGTGTACGCACTTCTTTCCCATAATACTCTGACTTTATTCTTGTAAAGTTACAAATTTTCCTTGTAAGAGTACGACTTTTCTTCAAACATTACGCCTTCTTTCGTGTAATATGACAACTTTATTTTGGTAATGCTGACATTTTTTTCTGGTAATACTTGTATATTGTATTGTATGTACTTTATTTATCCCACAGCGGGGAAATTAACTTGTTACAGCAGCAAGCAAGCAAGATATGCAAGTAAAGAGTACGGTGTAAAGAATGCATAGTGACTACAACTTATATAGCTTGATAGCTTTACAGCTTGATTGTCTTAACATTACGCCTGGTTTCTTGTAACACGACTTGAACATTAGCACTGTATTTTGTAATTCTTAATGTTAGATTGCAGCTGTATTATTTCCAGTACGGCGCATTGATGATTGTTCTATATTGTGGTGGAATAATGAAGATGCAATCATGTGGTGCTGTGATTGTCCCCAAAGCGAACTTGTGCATGATGCTGTATGGTAACGCATGTTGTTGTGTGGCCTGCAGCCCATTGCATGCATCCTTAATGGTTTCTTGTGCACAGCTCTGCTCATTATCACCTGTTGCACTACAATAGCGGGGACTATACGGCTTGCAAAACAAACCAGTCCAGTGGCATGCATCACCTCCAGAGTGTAATGCAAGGGATTTGTCTACTCGGCCCCCATAAACAGCCGCCGGCTAGAGGCGGCGAGATCGGGACTGCGAATGCCTTCAGATGTGGACCATGTGTCAAAAGTCTTTAGGGCTTTATGTGCCACCAGGAGATAAGCATCACCCCTGACACCCTCCACGTCCTCTGTACAATTTTAACAAACCAGTTTTGCATGCTAAGAGGCAAACAATAGCAAATCAGGAGCAGAGGAAGAATCCTGAGGTTATTTGTCGTCAAGTTAGCGCTGTGTAAATACACCTCATGGGGAGCATCTGTGCTGGGGATACTTTTTCTCTAGCTCGGTCCCCTCATGTGACATTCATTTAGTCTCCACTGGCGTCAACGACTACTATGGTCTGGCTTCTTATTCCTTAAAGTCGCTGCTTTTCCCCCCTCTTTGTGCCCTTCAGTCCATCCCCTATCCTCTTTTAAGAGGATAGCGGTATAAAGCACCACATTCCTCTTTGTCGTCTTCTGGGCTAAGAGGCTGGGGTGGCTTCACTCTCTCGGGGGTTAAGTGGGATAAGTGTGTGGCTCATGTCAAGACCACTGCCCCCCAATAGTTTCGGGAAAATTTGCAACGGGGTCAGATTGGATTACTGTGTTTTGGTATTTACATGGAGACACACAGGAGCTTTGAAATGGAAAACCATAAGCGGAAAGACAAGTGCCACGCAGTCTGAAAGGCTTGGGCAAAAGAAAAGCAGCCCTAGTTTTCTCTGATGGCACAGATGAATGTGACACACATCGTGTTTTGTTGCTAGGAGTAATGGTTTGAGGTAAAAATGAAGCTCAAGACCCAAATTTAAATTAAAATGAAATTCAACATCGAGACAATAAGGTAACAGTAAAGTGCATTTACAACTTTTACGGAGTGACCCAAAAAAATGACTACGACTCAATGTTTTGGTCTGGTTAATATATGCATATCTTGTTGTATAGCCTAAGATGTACAGTGGTCCCTTGCCACATCGCTCCCTCACTCGCGGTTTTTAGAAAATTAATTAATAAATGGCGGCTGTTTTGTGGTTGACGATGGACTATTATAAGTCAAAAGGTATTGAAAGAAATGTTATATGTAACATTCTTGTCAGTAGGCATCAGTAATGTTACGTTGATGAGACATGACATTAGATTAGATGTCCTTCACACTGCATGGACTCAGCCATGGCATGTCCAACATGTAGCGAATAGAAGTTCTCCTCCCATTTCATGTGGAAGTGGTAGGTTTTTGGCTTTTTACTTTGTCCTTTGTCCCCACTCCGTTTGAAACCCTTTCTTAAGTTTAGAGTAAATACATTCGAGGCTATGCAGTTAGCTCGCTAGCATGCTATTTTTAAAGCACTGACGTCCCTGCAGTGATCCCGTAGCCTGCGCATTACAGTTGGGCAATGCTGAGCAAAACAAAGAATAATAGGAGTGTAAAGGTGATTATTGGGGTGTTATTTCATGTCTACATGGATCTAGTAATGGTGAAACATTGTATTTAGAAAATCATTACAGGTTTTCTATGCTCTAACTATGGAAAATATTCTATAAATTAAATTAACCGTGACAAACGAGAGATTAATTTTGTGGAATATTCCAGGATTCACATTTTAGCAGTATTTTTAGCAAAAAATAATTTGTATAAAACTGACATTTTGGCAAATGAGCATAGCATCATCAAATACATTTTCTTTCAAGGTTGGTAGGTTTTTGCAGTAGATCTTTAAAAACAGCAGAACACTTGTCACAAAGAGGATATTTGACTATTGTTTTTGCAGCAGGTCTGCAGCAGGTTCCACTGTGTATTGCAATTCATGTACACCGTAAGGCTTGTATCAGAATAGCTTCAATGCTGATACATTTTTATGAATGTATTTATTAAACAAAAGCACTTTAGATCTTATTTCTCTGCTGCAGGTTTCCATAAGTTGCCTGCTACTTTCTTTTTTCTTCCTCCTCTTTTCCCCCCTGCCTCTTGCTCCTGTTGAAACTTGACCTGCAGTTTCTGGGTGAATTAACGGTTTTGTCAGTAGCGAGCACAACAATTTTTTGAAGTGTACACGGCGAACTCAAGCGGCGGCACAGTTGAGTGCGGTCAATTGAATATCCCGCATGCCTCTGCGCCACGAAGGCACCACCATCCCCCAAACTACTTCTAGTCCCAATGAGTTAATCATAGCTTTTAAATCAGAGGTCTGTAATTGGTGGACCGTGGGCCACATATGGACCACCAAAGCATTTAATATGGCCGTATTTAAAAAAAAAAAAAATATAAAAAAAAATTAAATTAAATATGACTTGTATAAGAGAGGCCACAAATGCTACTATCTTATATATATATTATAAAAAATGCCCCCAATAGGAAAAAGGTTGTCTGGATCCTTTTAACAGGGTCTTTGATTAGCATTTTTACAGTCTGTCCTTAAAAACGGTTGTGTGCCCCTGTCATATGGCTGACATTTGACTAAAAACAGAAGTGTTTCTATTATATAGAGGATCTTTGACTCGTCCCTATGACTTAATATCTTCAGACGTAGGAAACCTGTGGCTTGTAGGCCATGCACAGCCCACCGGAGCCCTACAAACAAACGAACCCTCAAAGGAACTTGGCTAAAAAGCTGACAAATGCTCATCACATATTTTTCACAAAATATGTGTACATTTTAATGCTGACTGATGGGATAAAGGTTTTCCACTCCGCTTTTAAATGAGTAGATGTGCACTTTTAATGAATCATTTATATCGCAGATGTTATACGGCCAAAGTTGCAGTGTTACCACTCAACAGGTTCACTTGGTTATGCCGTGACAAAGTATGCTTTTAACCTTTTGAACCTTCTAATAGTCTATTAAGTGAAGGGGAATAAACCCTAGCAGATCCCTTCTATATGCACCATGCACACGTTTTTAAATGTCCTTTCTTTACATCTCTTATGAGTTAAATATGACTCATTTTCAGAGTCACCTTCTCCCCCCACATTTCTTTCTTTTTTTTTTTTTTTTTACAAGCGGTGTTTAGCTTTTGCTGCTTTTTCATGTTCAAATTGCATGTCCCGTCAAGAGACTTGTGACATTTGAAATACGATGCCCGGCCGTATTTACCAAGCGAGACAATACACCAAAGCCACATGAAAATCAAAATAAGTCGGATGCGGTTAGAAGCCGTGCCCTCGTTTATTGAATTCCTACACAGATGTTTTGCATAAAGACATTTTCGAGGGGGTAATGAGGAGGCTATTTGGACGTAAGCTGAACCTGGGTGCCTATTTTTTTTTTTTTTTTTTGCTTATGTGATTCAGGAGTGAGGGCATGGAAGAGGTTTGAATGTGTGCAGCTGCTGCCTGAAGTTTACCCCATCAAAGAGTTTTGTGTGTGATGAATTGATGGTCATTTGTGGTCATGCTCGCCTTCATGGCTCCCTTTTCGTCTCCATGCGCAAGCGTTCACAACAAGTTCACTTCAGTGAGTAAATCTGCACCATGGATGACATCAGATCAGTGCTCCTGTCATATAGAGGATCTTTGACTAGTGGTCTAGCAGGTCTTTAAACAGCAGAGCAATCCTGTCATATAGAGCAGTGGTTCTCAACTGGTAGGTCGAGACTCAAAAATGGATCGGGGATCCCACTCTGGTGGGTCGCAGACAGCGAGTCAAAAATGACATTAAAATATGTAATATACTGTACAACCAATGTTTGAGATGTTTGATTTGTTTTGTCCTGCGATTGGCTGGCGACTAGTCCAGGGTGTACCCCGCCTCTCGTCCAAAGTCAGCTGGGATAGGCTCCAGCATTCCCCCGTGACCCTAATGAGGATAAGCGACATAGAAGATGGATGGATTTGTTTTTTTTTTTTGTTTGTTTTTTAAATTTTAAATGTAAAATTTAGCAATATTTCGTTTTCCTGTATGGTATGTATTCATTGCACAGTTCTAAGTGAAATATGTAATTTTGTGGTCTTATTTAGTGCAATTTTAATATTTTAATTTAAATTTATGCATTATTTGTATGCATGCAGTTACAGTAGTGTGAACAAGTGGTTGCCCCCTTCCCTTCCTGATTTATTATTTTTTTTGCAAGTTTGTCACACTTAAGTGTTTCAGATCATCAAACGAATTTATATATTAGTCAATGGCAACACATCTGAACACAAAATGCAGTTTTTAAATGGAACCGTTTATCACTAAGGGAGAAAAAAAATCTAATTTTAGATTGCCCTGCGTGGAAAAAGTGATTGCCTCCCGCCCCCCTTGTTAAAACTGACATTAATTGAGATCTATCAGTCTGGAAAAGGTTATAAAGCCATTTCTAAAGCTTTGGAACTCCAGTGAACCACAGTGAGGGCCATTATCCACCAATGGCTAAAACACGGAACAGTGGTGAACCTTTGCAGGAGTGGACAGCCAACCAAAATTACCCCAAGAGCGCAGCGACGACTCATCCAAGAGGTCACAAAAGACCCCTCAACAACATCCAAAGAACGGTAGGCCTCACTTGCCTCAGTTAAGATCAGTGTTCATGACTCCACTATAAGAAAGACACAGGGCAAAAACAGCCTGCATGACAGAGTTCCAAGATAAAAAACACTGCTTAACAAAAAGAACATTAAGGCTCGTCTCAATTTTGACAGAAAACATCTTGATGAGCCCCAAGAGCTTTTGGAAAATACTGGTGGTCTGACGAGAAAGGAGGAAGCTGTGTGTCCCATTTAAACTGGCGTATAAGTAACACCGCATTTCAGAAAAAAAACATAATTCCAACAGTAAAATATGGTGGTGGTAGTGTGATGGTCTGGGGCTGTTTTGCTGCTTCAGGACCTGGACCTGGAAAATTTGTTGTGATAAATGGAACCATGAATTCTGCCGTCTACCAGGAATCCTGAAGGAGAATGTCCGGCCATCTGTTGGTGACCTCAAGCTGGAACCAGCTTGGGTTCTGCAGCAGGATAATGATCCAAAATAGCAAGTCCACCTCTGAATTGCTGAAGAAAAACAAAATGAAGACTTTGGAGTGGCCTAGTCAAAGTCCTGACCTGAATCCTATTGAGATGCTGTGGCATGACCTTAAAAAGACGCTTCATGCAGGAAAACCCTCCAATGTGGCTGAATTACAACAATTCTGCAAAGTTGAGTGGGGCAAAATTCCTCCACAGCGCTGTAATAGTAATAGTTATTGCAAACGCTTGATTGCAGTTGTTGCTGCCCAAGGGTGGCCCGACCAGTTATTCAGTTTAGGCGGCAATCACTTTTTCACACAGGACCATGTAGCTTTGGATCTTTTTCCTCCCTTAATAAAAAGTTTCAATTGAAAACTGCATATTGTGTTCATTTGTGTTGTGAATGGCTAATATTTACATTTTCTGATTTGAAACATTTTAGCGTGACAAACATGCAAAAACAAATAAATCAGGAAGGGCCAAACGCTTTTTCACACCACTGTATGTTCTTCCTCATTTTCTTGACAAAATGCCTTAATAAATTCCTCTAAAATGCACCTTGTGTGTCGTGTATTAATGCCTCGAAAGATGACATTGCTGTTTTTATAAAACAAATACATTTGCTTGTTTGGTCTTAAATAAAATTATGAATAAATAATAAATAAATACATGAATGAAAACATAAAAAAAAATATAAAAAATTTAAAATGTAAAAAATAAATTTAAATGACTTAAAAGTGACTTGCGTCTAAATGACCATCGGAAAATGTGAGACAAGTTGAGAACCCCTGATTTAGAGGATGCTTGACAAGCATATAGTTTTGCAGTCGGTCAACAGCAGAGAGATCCTGTCATATAGAGGATCTTTGACTCATATTTTTGCAGCAGGTCCTTAAAAACAGCAGGGCGCTCCTGTCATATAGAGCAGTGGTTCTCATTTGATTTGGCTGAGGGATCCACCATCACTCCTTAATGACAAGCGGCGACCCATACCCGACCCGACTCAAATGTCTTATATTTAATGAAAAGACAGTGCAGTTTGAATTGGAGGTAGTGCACAATAACGCTGTGTGCCTGCACAACAAGATCTTATGCACACATGTCTGAGGAGTTGAATCAGAGCAACTGGACCTGGATGAGAGGTGGAACATCCTCAGAAAATCAACTCTTCAGACAAACAAAAGAGCAATTGAATAAGATTTAAATATACAAATGCATAGTAGCTTTTCTTCTGATTAACTCGGTACACCAACACAAAACAACAAGTGTTAAAAATAACATCTTAGTAAGAGATTTTGTGGTCACATGACAGCTTCATGCTCCCCTTTGCCGATACCTTGCTGCACACAACACCGATGTTTCTGTTCTCGTTTGTCCTCAGTGTAGGAAAGAGTAGCTAAAGCAAGGTTGCCCAGCATATTTTGCGGGTTGTAGATTGGGGTATAGTTTTGCATGCATGTGTAAGCATGATTTTGATGTCTGCATAGTCCGCATGATGCAGTTGCGTTGTGTGTTTTATTTATGTTGACTTGCTGCATTGCCTGTGTTGATGACCTCCTGCCTGTTTGTGCTGCCTTGGCAGAGAGAGTCGTCGCACTTCAGTAAAGCCAGCAGAAGATGCCTTTGATCGTTTACTGTGCCACTCAAGCTCGCCATATTAACAAACTATCTTGGACTTTTAGCAGGTTTCAAATAGCTCTACAGCATTGTCCACCTCCAGGAGTACTTAGTTATATACTGTAGTTATAGTTATACATCCTGCTGCATTAAAAAAAAAAAAAATTCAGAATAAAGGCGCAAAATTATTTTTTGGATAATTTTTTGACCCGTGACACACTGAAAATGAGTCTGCGACCCAAAAATGGGTCATCAGTTGAGAATCATTGCTATAAATGATCTTTGACTACCTTTTTTGCAGCGGGTCCTTTTAAACAGCAGAGTGCTCAAGTAGAGCAGTGATACTCAACTGGTGGGTTGCGACCCAAAAGTGGTATAAAATATAAGAATGTAACACATTTGAAAACTTTGAGTTAAAAAAAAAAATCCACAATTTGGGTCAGCGCTTGTCATTGCGGGTGATGTTGGGTCCCGCAGCCAAACTAGTTGAGAACAACTGATACAGAGAAACTTTGACTAGCCTTAGAAATAGCAGAGCACTGCTGTCATTTTGAGGGTCTATGACAGTTTTTGCTGTAGGTCCATAAAAACAGCACCATGCTCTTGTCATAGAGAGGATCTTAAACAGAAGAGCGTTCCTGTCATATTGAGACTCTTTGACTCGAGTTAACTGCGTACACTTCAATAAATCTTCTTGGAGCATTTGATCTGGTTTGGTTTGAGGTTAGCTGTGGTTTGTGGAACTATAGTGGTTATAATGAAAGCAATAAAAAACATGAAAGTAGAGGTTGTTAGCTTCTGTTGCGTTGTAACCATTTTACTAAACCTCTCTGCTCCAAAGTGTCATGTCTGGCCGTGCCGTGTGCTCCACCAAACGGAACAGGACACAAGCACTAACCAACCAATTAAAATCCGATTAGGAAACATCTTAGTTAGTGAGAAGAGGGGTGGGGGGCGGTGGGGGGAGAAAGACTGTGACCTTTTCCTGGCTGGGGTCAGCCACCTAATAAGATCCATGGCCTATAGAGAAGCTGTAGACCTTCACAAATGCTCCTGGCGACCGAGTGTGGCCCCGGAGACCTTCTTTGGCGTAGATCGCGCTTTAATTGGTCACTGTATTTCAAAGAATAAGGTGGGATTCCAGTTAATTAGTTCGGGGGAGTGGACATTATATGATGCAAGGGGTGGGGGGCGGTTTGTTAGCACGGATTTGGAGTCCAGGATCAGCTTTTGTGCGCGCCAAATGAGAAGTGAGTAGCGCGGTGCCGATACACAGTGCGCCTGTGTGGACTGGCGACAGTCTCCATTCATGGGAAAAACTTAAAGGAGCCCCGCGTTATCACAGGACCTCATTATCTCATGTCTGCGAGCATCTTTTGGCAGCGTGCCCTAATCAAGAGTGGCACAGACCTACTTTGCCGCACAACTTTTGCCACATACACACACTTTCACACACACTTTTTCCTGCTTTGCGTGATGTGAGGTGTTATACCATCATGGGGCTAACCTGCATGGGACGCTCACATTTGTTCGGCCATTTAGCGTGTAATTGCCAGCCAACGCCTCTGCTAAATCGTACATTAACTGTAAATACTCTCTCCATTTGGATGGCAAAATACTTTATAAAATTTAAAAAACTGAATTAAAAAGTTAAGTCAAATGTATTATCTAAACCGCCTTACTGCAGTTTTGCAAAATATCTCTCTTGAACACCATTTGGATAGTAAAATAACTTTCAAAAAAATGAATTCAATTAAAAAGCGAAATAAAATACGCTATCCAAACCGCCTGGCTGCAATTCTGAAAATGTCGTTCTTGACGACCTTGATGGAAATAATTTCTAAAATGACAAATGTATAATGAAAATACATTGCCCAAACTGCAAGATTGTGTGCAGAAATAAATATTGTTTTGTAATTTAAAAACGATACCATCACAAGTTATCAGGATGTTTATTATTGTTGTCATTGCTATCTAATTAACTAACGATTGTTGTTTAGTGATGACCATCAACCTAAATGAGGGAACCAAACTATAAACCCTTTTAGTATGATGCAGTGCTATCCTATACTATTGCAAACTACAGTCACTATAAGAAACAACACTTGCTCTACAGGTGGGAGGCGTTTCCCGTTTTGTCCTCCCTTCAGTCTGATTTCAAGCCAATTGTTAAATTAAAACAACTATTGCGGCCGCTGAGTGTCTTTGTATACTTAAAAAAACAGTACTTTTAAGGTGGAATTTTAATGAATTTTCCCAAGAAACATTGCATAAGCTGGACAAACCTCGTGCATCACCGAGCGGGGGCCATAAAGCATTTATTTACCTGGAGGTGTGTGTCGCAAAGACTGCTAGAGAGATGGCATGGAGAGATTTACACCTGCCTCTGTGCTCCCATGGAGAAGAAGCCTATAGGCTACAGAGATGGCCCACTGGAGCCAGCTTGTCTGGGCCTCTGCTAGACAGACCCCCCACCCCCCACTCCTCCTCCACCTCCACCACTCATGCTCTCACTCCCTCCCCTTTCCTCCTTCCTCCACTTCAGTGTGGATTAAACAACATCATAAAAAATGACCATCAACGCACACACTGTAAACAGATTACTCTGCTCGTTGCCTGCTGCACAAAACGGCAGTGCTTAGGGCAAAAAGGCATGCGCCCCATGAGGTCCCTGTGCGTGCACGTCCATCACCACTTTACCACACATGAACGCGCACACATCTTCCCGGGACACTTCCCGGTCATGTCACATTTTTTACCAGCATTTCATGTCTTCAGATGTGATGGAGAGTTTTTTTTGTTGTTTTTTTTTAAATGCTACCTCCTTCAAGGCACTTGTAGTTTTCTGTTTGTTGCTGTAAGTAATCAGTGTTGTTTTTACTCTTATGCACAATTTAATGATTAATATATTTAATACAAAGTAATTTTTAATTATTAATATAGCAATGCATTAAATTGAAGTCATTTATATAATGTATTTATTTAAATAAAATTATTATTTTAAAAAGCCCATGTTTTTCCATGAGCATTGTTACAATATATTATCATATACACTGGTCACTTTCTGGCCACTTGTTGCTAGGCAGACTTTTCAGGGTACCCCCATTAGTGCCCTAAAGACCAAGTAGAAAGTTGTCATTTGTCAGCCACGCCCACTAAACTGGAATTTGATAGCAGAATGTCCACAAGAGTCACTGCTCTGTATTAAATATAAGAAAAAAAAAAACATTACCACCTAGTGGGACGCTCCCTCCCTACCACCATTAATTTTACTATTAACTCAGATGTGTGTTAAGCATAAAACCACATTTTTAAAAAGGTTTTGTGCTTAATAAATTTCATTTTATACTTGAATTTGTGCTCTGTATTCAGTATAAAACGTTACAAAGAATGAAAAACGGTACCATCAAGTGAAAGTACTTCCCCCTCCAAACATAGAAAGAAAAAGACTGCCCTCTGTTGGGGCACTGCCCTCTGCCACTATTAATTTCATGATTAAAGTGGTTTTCTGTATTAAATAGAAAACGTTAGAAAAAAAAAAGCGTCGTCTTTTGGGGCACTGTGTGCCCTCATTTCACAATTGAAACACTGCTCTGAGATACTCCTAAAAACAATGGAAGAACAGCACTGGCTGGTGGTGCACTGCCCCGCGGTCCTCGTTTGTCACAAGTGAATTACTGCTGTAAATAAATAAATAATAAAAAAGGCAGTGTGATCTGGGAGGGCACTGTCCCCATCAATGTCACAAATAATTCCCTGTATTCAGTATCATACATTTGAATGCCGTCCGGTCTTGCACTGTACCTTTGCCCCTTTTTAATGTCACAACTGAATCATTACAATTAAAATAACAATGAACATTAAAATTAATCGTGAATGTGGGTACCAGTAATGTCCACCTCATGCCCCTCAGCAGGCTTCACCTCTTCTGCCTTTTTGAAAGCTTTTTTTCTGATTGATTGCTACTATGAATTTCAGTATCCTGTAGGCTATCAAATACAAAAAGTGGACGTAAAGTAAAACTGTCATTTCGTGTCATCTCACAACGGAATCCCTGCTCTGTGTAGAAAGTGAAAGCTCTCCACTGCTCCTTCCTGCCCCAATGAGCACAACATGTTTCCATATGATCGCCGTACGTATAAATAAATGATATTGTTGTGTCCGTGCATGTCCAGCAGTGGACATGCTAAATAGGTTAAGGGGCTATCCTGATGTCTCGGTGATGTTACCCGCCTCCTTGCTGATGACGGCTGCGCGTGTTCTGCTCTGTAATGACCATGTTTGCTTCTTACTGCATCTTCATTTATCCACTGCACACGCTCAAAGGTGCCCATCTATCTATCTATACACACAAACTGACATATTTAAAATTAATGTAAAATTGTGACAAAAAGGAGCATGTTTTGTTTTAGGTTTTTTTTTTTTTTTTTTAAGAAATTAAAATGTTGCTTTACTATTTGTCAACTATTTCGCTGTTAAATAAGACCTTGCGTGACTCATTGTTTGGCAAAGACTGTTTTATCCATTCTGTTAAACCAACAATCCTGTTATGACTGGAACATTTTTATAATATTTAATTATTGACTAACTGCCTTTTTCTTTTTTTTTTTTTTTTAAAGGAGGGATCAAAGCAGCAATGGTAAATGTGGGCTCACTTTTTGGCAAGAAGGAGGTTGTTTGTGTATGTGTTTAGATAACCATTGTATAAACCCATAATCTAATGCATTCATAAAGCTAATAAACTAGCATTGAGAACTAGATTGGAGCATAATGACATAGAAAATGCATACACAGAGACTAGCTGCAGTGAACACATACGATGCATTAGAGACAACAGCCCTTCACTTCCGTGGTCACTGCATGTGAGAGCATGAAGGAGTGTCTTGTGGGCTAAAAAAATCCCCCTCTGCTGGAACCAAAAGTCATCTCTGTGCGCTATGATTTGTGCAAAAATAAAGTCTTCGCATGGAGCCTGTTTGAACGCGGGGGCCTGCAAATCATCAGGCTGTCAGCGTGCAGATGCTGTGCTCCTCGCTGACTTTCTTGGATTTTGCACACCATACGCTCGGTCCAACTTTTGCACAAGTAACAAAAAAGTTGATCCTATTAGTACTGAAGTTCCATCCATCCATCCATTTTCTATGCTGCTTGTTGTCGCTAGGGTCACCGGGGTGTGCTGGAGCCTATCCCATCTAACTTAAGGCAAGAGGCGGGGTACACCCTGGTCTGGTCGCCAGCCAATCGCAGGGCACATATAGACAACCATTCACACTCACATTCATACCTACGGACAATCTAGAGTTGCCTAACATGAACCTAACATGCATGTTTTTGGAATGCGGAGTTTGGGAGGGAACCGGAGTGCCTGGAGAAAACCCACACACGCACGGGGAGAACATGCAAACTCCACACAGAGATGTCCAAACGGAGACTGGAATCCAGCTCTTAGTACTAAAGTTCATCCATCTGTTAATAGCACGTGGCAAATTTGTAATTTCACTGTTAATTTAGTAGAAATTTGCATCAAAATGACATGTCTTCATCCACTGTATTTTGTTACTATTATTGTTACCATTGTTTTGTTTTGGGATGTTAATATAAAAAGTCATTTATTTTACTACAAAAATACACCACTTATGAGTAAATGATTAGTAGTTTTGTTTTGTAGTATCATTTAAAAATATTTAAATTTATTGGTATTTTTGTCTAATATTGTCCTGTTGTACTGCAGTATGTTTCGAACTTATTTTAGAATATTAGTCGTAATTTTGTGTACATTTTCTCCTAAATCGTTTTTATCGCTTGATATTATAAACGATACGCATTAAAATGTCGCTAATTATTCCACCAAGACAATTGCGCCATCTTTTATCAACTATTTTTACATTTCTGCCCTGAATAAGCTTCCTTTTAAGGTTTAAATCCATAAAATAATCTATTTCACTTATAGGAAGGAACTCAAAGTTTCAGCACACAAGCATGGCAAGCATGATTGATCATTTGCTGAGTGAGCAGCAACAGTTAATGGAGGAGCTTTTAGCTTAAACACCGATATGTAGTAGACGTCTCCCGCTGTAAATTATCTCCAGATACTTTTTATTTTATGATTTTGTTGTAAAAATAAAAAAAATAAGCTCATATTGATTTAACAGTAAAGACGCATCCTGTCGTAAACACTTTTGTAGTAGAATTCAGATCATGTGTAATCATTCAGTCATGTAGCATCAACCCTTCGACATATTGTTCTAGTAGAAGGGGGTGGGGGGCACAGTTCGGAATCCTACAAGAGCGCCTCCCGTCTGGTCGGGGCCATGAGGGAATACGAAGAGGAAGCAGTGATTTCCAAAATGGCTCGGCCCATTGAATGACAATAGGCAGCCTCCTCGCCTTCCTCGCTTTTCTTTTGCTGCCTGGTGCGACCCAAAAAAAACAAAACAAAAAAAAAACAACACAGCGAACGAGAGGAAGCGAACAGATGTGATTTATTTCAGCCCAGTATTTGTGATTTAAATCTGGACGCAGACTGAGGGAGATTGATGGTCTAACCCAATTTGGTGGTTGTCTCATCTGATTGTGTTGTTTTTCTTTTTATTGCACTGGATCGGGAGTTGGAATAATGGTCAGAGACCATATCAGCGCATGGCGATTCTCTTATTTCAAAGTCACTCTATGGAAACATGCTCAAGTTGATCCAAAATAATGATTTAGTTTACACACAAAGTTGTGATAATTAGGAGCAAAATGACATTTCATCATTATTTCATTTCGTCATGTCTTTTGTTTGTAAGTGAGTGTCATGAAAGGTGCCCTTAAATAAAATGTTAGACTTTTTTGGGGGGCAGGCCGGGTTGCTGAATGTAAAAATTGCCCAAAACTTGGTGTAAACATTTTAATATACAAGTATTGGTCATATTTTGGTGTTTCTTTTTTTGTGTGTGTCCTTTTGCACCACACTATAATTACAACACAGATTTCCACCCTCCCCACTTACGTACCACAGTATAGTTACATTTATTTATGTATTTATTTTGAAACACACTGCATTGGTAATGTTTTTTAGGAAATGTTCTCGTTTTGTACTACTGTGTAATTAGCACCCATTTTAAAACATCTGTCATATTTTTGTGATTTTTCTCCTTTTGTAACAGTATACTTCGAACATACAAACCTTAAAAAAAAAAATTTAAGATGGAAAAATTGCAAGAATGTACATTTACACTGTTTGATCTTAAGGAGGTTCGAAGTCGAGCTTGAAAATGCAAAAACAAGAAATGGGAGCGAGACAGAATTTAGTAATTTATTGCAACCATTAAATTGAAATAGGCTGTTCATCTGCTGATCAAAACTTTAAGACCACAGCTAAAAAAAAAAACCCCAAATCCCACCTAAGATAGAAATAACATTTTCAAAAAAACGGGACTCCATAATGAGCAGCTGTGCCATTCTTTGGAATCACCTCAATGATGCCAGTGCTTCCAGGAGCCTAGTGGGAATGTTGCTTCAGGTGGTGAAGATGGCTTTACGGAGAGCATCCACTGTCTGGAACTGATGTCCATTTTTGTAAACCTCCCTTGCCATCCATCCCCAGATGTTCTCAATTGGATTTACATCAGGGGAACATGCAGGATGCTCCAAAAGAAGTGAGGTTATTCCTCTGGAAGATGTCCTTTATCAGCCGGGCATTGCGAGCTGCAGCGTTGTTCTGTTGAAAAAGCCAGTCATTACCACCACATAGATGGCCTTCAGTCATGAGGGATGCCCCCTGCAACATATCCAAATAGCCAGGTGCCGTTTAACGCCCCTGCACAACCTGAAGCTCTATTGTTCGGGTTTTGACGAACAGCCATTGCGATCCTCAGGGTCAGTGGAATTTTTTGGGGGTCTACCACTTGACTTTTTTTTGTTCCAAAACCCCTCAGGATCTTTGAAGAAGTTTTAAAACGAGTGTCTTACCGCGTCCAACCTCAGCAGCAATGGCGCTCTGCGAGAGGCTTTGCTTATGCAGCTTAACAATCCGTTCAAAGAAAGACAGCTTTTTTGCCTTTGCCATCAAGAGATCATGCCAATGTTTTGTTTGGCTTTTAAAGGCTGCGGTCTTAAACGTTTGATCAGCTGATGAACAGCCTGTTTCACTTTGTTTCTTTGCAATAAATTGCTACTCAGTTTTTTTTGTGTGACTCCAATTTCTTCATTTTGCATTTTGAAGCTCTACTTAGAACCTCCTTAAGACCCAACAGTGCAAAATGGAAATTTTTCCATCTAGTCTTAAAATTTTGATCAGGAGTGTATTTTAATTAGAGTTTTCTTTTTATAACAGTATAATTAAAAAAAGTTTTATTATATTGGTGTTTTTTTTGTGTAATTATCACAAAAAATATAGATTGTGATAATGTAATATTCTAAAAGTATGCATTAAATCTTCAATAATTATTCCACCGCAAAACTAGCGCCATCTTTTATCGACTATTTTGGAGTTATTGCCCTCAAATAGTCTTCTCCTGCTTGACGATTTTTTTTTTTCCCCCCACCTCCAATAAATAATTCATCTCGCCTCGATGGCCGGCGTGCACAAATATCTCAGTTACAACCATCTTGGGAGTATAAGGCAGTACAAGAGCATCCTTAATAAACAAATAGAAGGAGCAGCTCTGGTTTCATTGGAGGGGGAACAACAACATGCTGTCTTTCTGTGGGCTCAAGCTGCATTATTGCTGGGGAGGCTCTGTAGTAATTATTGCTCTGAACATCACATCATCACATGTGCTTTATGACATGCATATTCAGTGTGATGGAGCACATTAATTAGACATATCGACTACACGTATGCTGGAGATGAAACACGATCCAGTTGCCGGGTCTTGTGTGTGTGCGTGTGTGTACAAAACTCCTGGAGATGTTCTTGTCCCAAAACACAAAGACCACAGTCTCTCTCTTATTTTTCCCAAATCGATTTCAGGGCTGTTATGAACAGACACATAATCCCGTTGTAGGCCTTCAATTACTGCTTCAGAAACACTTCTTTTTGGTCAGTTCAGACGACAAAAAATACTTTTTTTTCCTGGAGCTTTGCCTCATTGCCTTCAACTAATGGCCAAATGAAGTTAACCGGGCAATTTTCCAGCTTTAGTGGTTGTATCAGAGCAGTAACAGAGGTGGGATGCTGCCTGTGTGAAATGATATTTTGCACAGTTTGTCACCCAAAACTCACTGCCCTTGCCCAGTTGTGTTGGAAGCAACTGTCGTCGTGTGTCCTATTATGCTGTATATTGGATGCAAATATTGCAATTTTGTGTCATCTCCCAAGTATATTAAACTGTTATGAGCCTGTAAGTGTACTTAATAGTGAAGGTGTAGTATTAGCTGCATGTGGCTATTAGTGGGAGCGTTTCAGTTGTAGGTGTGTTTGGTCCGTCTGCGTCTCTGCTGCAAAGACTCCCCTGTATGAAATATTCAAGGTCCGGTGAAAATTGATCCGCTGATCTGAAGTCTGTTTCCCTCTCCCAATCCAAGCAGATCCCGGCGGAGCTGTCTTAGCACAAGGAACCCGATATCACGTCAGCCAGATGACCAAGTTCAGGGCCTGCGCACCTCCTCCTCCCTCCTCCGCCTGCTGATGCTGGATGTTGGATCAATGGAATCCCGCTGGGATACGCGGGACCACACCCACACGCTCAGTAGTGGACTGTTTATGATTGGACGCCGTTGACCACCGCTTTGGCTTTCATGCAAATTGATGAAGGTAATTTGAGCCGATTAAGTGCAATTTGATTTGCGTTAAGAGCCCTTCCTTCCTTCTGCTCCCTTTTGGCTAATCCGAAATGGTTTTGATTAATAGTTTGGGATGCGATGAAGTCATATGATCAAGTGCACTTCAAAGGAGTGGTGGAGCAGCTGTTTGTCATTGGAGGAAGGAAGCACTGATTTCCTTCTTATACTCACAAGTCAGACATGCTCGTTTTTATGACAACTCTCCTTGAGTTTAATCGATCCCACACTGTCAAACCTTGCATAGATGGACTATCCTGTTGTCATTTAACAGCTGAAATGCTTTAATATTTAAAAATGATGCAGCAAACATTTAGTTGTGCTACATCCCTAGAATACGACACTACTTTGTCTGATGCGTTTCTGCCAATTCCTATTTCTTGTGCTGCAAAAAAAGCACCCACCAACGAACGGTCATCATAAATCTTTGCATACGATAACATTCTTGCCCTCTGGCAGACTCAACAATGTACATCATTTCTGCTTATGTGTCACTGGACACTTGTTGCTAGGCAGACTTCATAAAGCTCAATGTTCAATGCCTCATTGGGCAATAATAAAAAAAGTTTTGGATCAAATTTAGCAAACTAAATTGCTACTCTGTGTTATATAGAAATTCATATCGGAAATAACTGTTGTATTAGGGACGCTTTAATATAGATCTGTTCAATCAAAACTATTAACTTTTAAGTATCACTGTCAAAAATA
This sequence comes from Dunckerocampus dactyliophorus, assembly GCF_027744805.1. Classification (NCBI taxonomy): domain Eukaryota; kingdom Metazoa; phylum Chordata; class Actinopteri; order Syngnathiformes; family Syngnathidae; genus Dunckerocampus; species Dunckerocampus dactyliophorus. The sequence continues at coordinate 15,045,921 of NC_072835.1, forward strand.
GCGCATTAACGGTGGTAACTAATTTTTACAGTAACTAACGCATGTGCATCATGTCAAGACGCACCTCTCTGTTATGACGGCAGACAGAAGCATAGTGTAGCTCCCCGCAGAGTCTTGTAGTCTGACGCTCTTTTATAACTTTATTCTGACCTGAACACATCAACAGCAGTGCAATTCCAACACCATGTATGGATCTCCAACTCACAAACACGTCTCTAGTGCTCCTCGGAATGACACTGCTTCATTATCACTGGAACGGCGAGATGCGTCCAAACATCCCAATCGTGTGTTTATTATGCGTGTATGTGTGGTCTTTGTCTTTCTGTTTATTTAGACCACACATATATAATAAACAGAAAGACAAAGAAAAGCAATAAGTGGATATTATCACTCACTAACGTAACTCTTACTGCGGAAGTACAGTATGATGCATTTAAGTACAGTATGCTCGGAAATTCCAGAAAATACATCGACACTCAAAACATATGAATTCAACTTAAATGACTTGGTGTCTTTGAACGCAACACTTCATGGCTTGTGATTACTACATACAAATATATATATATATATATATACACACACACACACACACACACACACACATATTCCTGTCATTTATCTTTTTGTTAATAAAATACAATAAAAAGGGGGCATATTTTACGCATTGCTGCAAATGGTGATTATAATCATGATTAATTTGAAAACTGTGATTAATTTGATTGAATTTTTTAGTCATTTGACGCCCCTACTATTAAGTAAATATAACATAATAGCAACATAGACTTGCCACCTAATACAGAGCTAACGGCTCTGTATTAAATATAAGAAATATATTGGGGAAACAACCTGAGGTATCTATCTGGTACGGCACCACCTTTTGTGATGTCAATTAAATGACTGCTTTGTATTGAATGTAAAACGTATATTGGGGTGCTGATCTGATCGACTGCTGATCTGGATGGGCGCTAATACTAATTGAATATTCACTCTGTATTGAATATAAAGTTCATATTGGAAAAAACCTGGGGCACTGTCTATTCCAATTAAATGATATCTCTACTCTGTATTAAATATAAAGTATATTGGTAAAAATGCTGGATCTGCCGGATCCGATGGTGTCCCACAGAGGACTATAGAATACATATTTGTGAAAAAAACAACATAGACTGGATTCGCTGGGGCACTGCCTGTGAAAAAGCTTACCACTACTCTAACTACTACTGTATTAAATATAAAAGTCATATTGGGGGGAAAACAAACTACAGGATCATTAAGTGCCTTTTTGACACCTAAAAATCAAATCCAAAAACGACCTTGGCTGTCACCATTTTGTCTGACCTAGCCTCATTGTTACGTGCCGCAGCTAACGTCCACAAAAAACTCCACCTTACCTCTTCAGAGCGCTGCGGCCTGACTCTATGAAAAAACAATCTGAGGAAACGGGGAACAATCCGAGACAGGCTCCAGCGGGCCGCCATTAAAAAAAAAAAAAAAAAAAAAAAAATGCAAGAGAGGCTGCCTCTCCTCCCTTCATGCCTTTTAGCTTTAAATCTACGGCTTGATGAAAGATCAATGAGCCGACTGGGCAGCCGCCGCTTGTGCTTGGTGTCGAGCGCTGTATGCCAGGAAGCATGTTACAAAACACCAGGAGGAAAAAGGGGGAGAAAACCCCTTAAATGGTGCCAGTACATTGTGAGTGATTAGTGGAATTTTGTGTATATACGTGCGTGTGTGTGTGTGTGTGTGTGTGTGTGTGTTATCTCACAAACGCCCGGTCAAGAACTGTTGAATGTTTCCAGCCCATGGATCATATTCCAAGCTCATTTTCTCTCAAATCTCTGCCTATACCTCTTTAAACAACCCCCACGCCCCCCCGACCCCACTACCTTCCCCTTGCCTCATCCTCTGGACGCTCCTGTTCTGATGTTCTGGATCTCCTGCAGGAGTAATGGACTTTTTTTTTTTCCTGTGCGAGAGACGCTGCAGCGGCAGACAAACAAATCACGCTAAGTCTCGGTTGGCAGCGCGCTCAAAGAGGAGCCCTCTTGCCAGGGAGGAGAGTGCAGCCATTTTCCCAGGGAGGGGGTGAGCACCAGGGCTGGTCCTTATTGAGGCCCCGGATCGCAGACACCTCCGCCCCTCCTGGCAGGAATGCATACAGCCCCTTCGGGAGGAGGAGAAGGAGGAGGAAACAAGCTGACGTGAAGAAGGGAAGTAAAATAGTGAGCGAGGGAAAGAGAATGAAGAAGAGGAGGAGTGTCTTGGCCTGCATGGAGTCGCAAACACACCAATCGTCGCTCTCTACACACGGCTTCTAGCAAAACAAACATGGCATTAGGCGGCTTAAGCGCTGTTCCGACTACACAAATGCAACTATTTGTGGTCGCCTCCCTTCACTCAAATCCATTCAAAAATGTGATGATAGCTCGTGGGAGATCACAGCAAAATGTGTTATTGTATGGTAAACCCTTGCCACCCTTGCCAAAGCCCCTATGCCGCCCCGAAACTGTCAAGGTATTCATTGCCATTGTGAAAATTATAATTCAATGAAAAACAAACTATGACTACTTTTACGGTTTTGCACCTCTTCAAAATTGTGCCCAGGGGCACCACCCTCCTCAAGACCCTGAATTTATTCAAGGCAGTTGATGCTGTCAAGGAGCCCTTGCAATCCGGAAATGCTCTTTATTACTGTTATTATTATTATTATTATTATTATTATTATTTTTAAATTTTGACCTTAACATTTTGCACCTTGACCTTCCCTCTGGGCTCGCCCCCCATTCTATGCACCTAGTTTGCCACTAAAAGTGGCTAAAATGACCATTGGTTGTGTATTTTTTTTTTTTTTATTTTACTACGCAATGGGACACAAATTGCTCTGCTCCACAAATTCTGCCCAGCAACAAGTGGCCATCCACCCTGTATCTGACATGGAAAAATAATCTGTTGGTCTACGTTGCTCATTTAGTGATGAGTTGTGTGACTTACAGCAGTGCCGGTGTAAGATAAATATGGATTAAAACCCATATTACACTGTAGAAGCGAGTACTGTAGTTTTCCTTCTATTTTTCCTACTTAAGTGGTCGCTGCCATGCCATTTTTCCACACACAAAAGCCGCTGGTTCACCGTTAATTTACACACACTTCCTCCAGACCTCCAATGTATGTTTGAGTCAAAGGCGGCAGAGGATGTTCAAGTATTACACGTATCCTCAATTATTGGGGATGTGGAATATTCCTGTAGATTCTCCCATGATGGAAATGTTTACGTTTTAAGCTCTTTTTTTCCTTCTTCCTCTTAACGTGCCATTCCAGCATGCCGGCTGCTGGCTCTTTGTGGTTGTATGTCAATGCAAATAACATAGTCTGTCAGGTGCAGATTGGGGTTTGGGGGTTCATCTGCAGTTCACTTGAGAGCATTCCACGCAATCTTTACATTTTTATTCACCCTTGCACGCCCCCGTTGCACTTCTTCACCTTTATCGTTCCAATTATTGCTTCACCGATGACACTTTGGCATGCACTTTATTCCTTGCACTTTGCTAAATGCCCAGAAGTGACGCTGCAGTACGATGCAAGCAACACACTGTACCAAACATTCTGATCGCTTAGCACAATTTTGTAAGATTTTACCATATGTTGCAACGACTGGCTTTCTTGCCTTACTGTATCACAGTAGAGTTGTTTTTATGTATTTACTTGAAGTAAGGCATTTATTTGAGAGGAGGCCTCACGTTATTATTGAAGTAATTGTGGAAACGCTAAACAAATCTTTTTTGAGGTGAGGTGTTTATTTCTTGAAGCAGATGTCACATTAGCTGAGACATGGTGTCTTTTAGAGAGGAGGCCGTCATTTGAGGAAATGCAGCAGTCAAAATCCACCTGTCTAAAGTGTGTAAAGACTGGCGCTGGCACACATTGGGAAGAAATACATTTGAGGAGAAGCTTCACCTCACTGGAATTAGTAATTTGATACAATATACAATACAGTACAATACAATATACAGCGATATATTTCAAATTACCTTTTTTCCCCCCAATATATCGACTTTTCCAATTAAATATTTTTGGATACTTTTGATGATCTACCTGTTTTGAAATTATGACAGAATATGCATTTTTTTTAATTTTAGTATATCACTCATTTTTGTGTTTTGCCTGTGTTTTGGAGTGTTATTTTATGGGTGTGTGTGGGAGCTTTTACGTGCACACAGCTTCGTCGAGCACAAAGATATATTGCTCAGATATTTTTAAAAGATTTCCTACTACTGTATATTCTACTGCAGCGTGATTTTCATTAACTTTTATTTGACATATTTGACAAAACATGACCAAAATAATTGTGAAAATGTTCTCCAGCTATTATGCAGCCGCTTGTACATTGACTTTACCTCTCACTGAAATAAAAGAGGTTGAATTTTAAATGAGAATGATGAATGCACATGAATAGATTATGATTATTTAATAGGTATGCCTTTTCAAAGATATCCAGTTAATTATTGAAGTGGCCATCACTGCAGTGACCCACCCGACAAAAGAAATTAGGGATTTTCAAAAATTTGCGGTCAGGATACTTTGTGGCATGCGGCACTCACGGAATCCAGAAATACATCTTTTTGTACTCATTTCAACTGCAGTGTAAACTTGCTATTTTTTGTATTTGTTTGTAACGTTGCTGTCCTGTGATTACCATATTTTTCAGGTATTTTAAAAATACAAGTATTTATGATGGAAAGAAAAAAAAAAAGAACATACATGCTTTTCATTGGGCTGGTGATGCTGTACAATACCAAAAGTACACATAATTTACTCCTAGAATTTGGCCTGTAGATTGGAAAGTGATTCACAATCTAAATATTTGACATAATTCGTTTTTATCTTCTTTTAAAAAAAAAAAAAAAATTCTCAATTTTGGCAGAAGAGCTTCTGCCTGCTTCCATCTGTTTGTCGGATCCGAGCGGCCAAGTCCAACTTATTGCAAGCACATGTGACTTGGTGTCGTGTGCGTGCATGGCCACAACCTATGCACCCCCACAGCCCACTTAAGATAGATCCCCGCCTCCATTAATACAGGCCCACGACGAGAGCCTGTCTTCACGTGTTCGCATGCCGTACAAGCATCAGGTTTGTACCTTCACCTCCAGGTTCTCCCCCCTTTTCTTACTATAGACTCATTTTGTGTCTTTTCAGGAGGGAGGATGTGATGCTGTCGTTGTCGTGGCGATGTACTTCAAAGAGGTCGGGGGTTGTGGAGGGGTGTGGGGTTGGGCCGTCAGTCATGAGTGAGCAGAGGGCAGAAGTTGGTCAATGGCGTGGATTTGTCGTCTAATAGCCCCTCTGGGGGGACTTAAGTTCTAATTTCAGAGGTGCTGAAAGTAGGATTTTATGGAGTATGCGTGTCCGAGGGGTTCCTCGTTGTTCCACATGTTTTTTTCATTACGCTGCGTCTAATTGCAGTGATAATGGAGGAATGACTTTGAGTGTGTCTTTAAAGATGAGTGTTTGTTTTCAGGACAGCCTTTCATGTCTCATTGTACCCTACTTTCTTGAAAACAAAGGATGTTTTGAATGTGTTTATGAAGGTTTACTTGAAGTAAGGCATTTATTTGAGGAGGAGGCCTTGGTGCCGTTGATGAAACCAGTTGTGAAAACCAAATAAATTGGAGGTGAGGTGTTTATTTCTTTAAGGAGATGAGTCAATGCAATTCATTGAGTCCCTTTTACATTGCCTTTTAAAAGCTGCCAAGTTCTGTATTAATGGCAGTGGCACAAAATGGGAAGAAATATATTTGAGGCGAGGCGTTCATTTCTTTAAGCGGACAGCATACGCTGCTATTAATTGAGGCACAATGTCTATTAGAGTGCAGGCCACTGTTTGAGGAAATACTGTAGCATCGTCTAGAGACGCTTTTAGATGGCGTGACAAATCTGGTGTCCTTTCGCCTTTTTTCCGGGTTGCTCTTGCATAAATGGGACTGATGTACTATGGGAAGAGTTGAGGTGAGGCGTTTAAGTGGATTCAGTGCAGTTAACTGAGTCTTATATAGCGGTCTAAAGCTCTTTTTATTGCCGTAAAAGCGAGTGTTTTTCTACCTCTTTTCTCTGGGTTGCTTTGCTGTATAACTTCCTCTGACATGTAATGGGAAGAAGTGGATTGAGGTGAGGTGTTTGTCAAAGTGCATGAGGTTTGTAGGGAAATGCTGCAAGCGGCAAGTTTTACCGTTGATACAAACTTCTCCTACACTGTTGCATTGAAAGCAATTGGCGCCGTTTAAGTGTTTTGAGTGCACAAACAAAGACCTTGCCCCTAATACACTCCTAACAGAGGCATCCCCGGCTTCTAGTCACATGATTAGATTCTTGCTTTTTTTCGCCATTGCAATTTGTTTATTGTCGGTGATGATGTCACCACGGTCGCACAAGTAAATCCTGTCAACGTTAATATTGACGTTCCCTCCGCTTGTCTCTCCATCAGCAATAGATTTAATGGTCACTCTCTACATGCTTATTCAGCACAGGGAGGAAACGAGGGCCTAGAAAACACTCCGAGAGCCGAGAGACAAATAAATGGAATGAAGCTAATGAGATGCATTGACCAAGTTGAGAGCATATTTTGTTTTTGTCCATTTGACAGACAGGCGCCTCAGATGCGTGGACTGGACGAGTGCAGCGTAGAAGCCATGAGGCCACTTTAGTAGCAATCCACCTTTTTGAAAAGGCTTGTGGTCAGACGGGTTTGTGGAAAAGTCGCTCCTCCACTTCCTGTTTATCTTTCTTTTATCACCTGAGCTTCCTCCCAGCAAGCGCATGTCCAGGTGTCCTCTGTGTCTCTTCTTTGCTTACCTCTCTGAAGAAAACCTCTAATCGGCTAGTTGAAATCCACCTCATGCAATTATTCACGGGACGCATTTGCCTTGGCTGCCAACCAACACCAACCTCTCAAATTGGAGGGGTTGTTGCATATACTGTGTGTGTGTGTGTGTGTGTGTGTGTGTGTGTGTGTGTGTGTGTGTGTACATGCGTGCAGATGTGCCGCCTAATCACAGGTTCCATCACGCAGAAAACTATTCTTTACAACCATTTGAAAGCATCCGTGTGTGTCAATGTGGGGTTAAAGTAACTTCACCATGCAGGTTCCATGCCCAGAGTTGAATAAACATGTAACGCTTAAGCAACTGCAATGGCACGGACTAGAACGCAGACTTCCACCAAGAATGAAAAATACTGGGAATTGCCTTTAATATTCATGTCTTATAGTCACTGAAAAACATTTTAAAAAAAATGTATCTCTGGCGATTCTGATATTAAAAAAAAAAAAAAACGTGCACCAAATATTAAGACTGCTTATTGTGCAACACTCCTAGTAGGAGGCATCATATCATGCCCTGTCGTGACTATTCCAGCATAATACTGCAAATGGCCCTCATCTTTTCTAACTTTTGCGCACTCCCGCTCGCTAACAATAATAAATACTTGAAGTTGGAGATATTTAATCTCTTGCAAGATTATACAGTAGTATCTACATTGTGAGTATTTTCGGTCCCGGATGGCAGCGAAATGAAAACAGAGCTAAAACACTTCATCTTGTCCTTATTTGGCGGCTTTCTGGGAAGGTATTGATTCGAGGCAATTGCAGTAATTAATAAAGGACGCCCAAAACCTGGAAAAGATAAGTATACGGTTTCAGGTTCCTGTTAGGAAAAACACAACTTAAATGGAAACATTATAGCCCAAGCAAGCACCCTGCACAGATTTGGTTTGTGTAAACAAGAGTTAAAGCTATGAATCATTTCACAATGAAAAAAAAAAAATATATATATATATATATATAATTTTGTTTTTTTTTTTTGGCAGGCCAAGGGAGCATTTTTGATTTATTAAAAAAAGGTATTTAACTGTGATTTCCATTTGATTTTTCCCAGTCAATTAATAAAGAAAGTAAGGGAGATCTTTAAACATGTAAAACATAATTCAAGTATATTATACTTGTATATCGCTGTTTATAAATACTTTTAAAAACTTTGTTACAATTTAAACAATACTTGTGTAAAATATAGGGAAAAAGTAATAATTCCAAAACTTTTTAAAGATACAATTTTTTAAATATTAAAATAAAAATAAAATATATTTTTGAAAAAGAAAAGAAAAAACTAAATGTAGTATTTTTATTATTTAATTGTAATATGTATAAAGTATATATATATATTTTTTTGGTGCATTTTGATTGTTGAGTTGAATACATCACCCACAGAAATGTGCTTGGCTGCCATTCACGTTACTCAAGGTCTAGAAACATGGAGTTCAAAGGTCTTTAGGTTGCAGACGAGCTCAATGGAATTCTTCATCCTTCCTAGAACTTGCCCTTTGTGTTGCCAGTTATCTTGACAAATCTGTCTCATGGCCCCCGCTTTCTGAGATAAGCCTCATATCTGTCTATTGTTATAAACACACAGCAAACTGCTCGTAAGGGAAGCCCTTTCAGCCCGTAATGATCTTAATGAGCCGTAGGAATGTTTGCTTGCAAGTTGGAGCATATTTTGAACTCACTTTCTCTAGTCCTCCGTCTTTTTTTGGCCTTTCTATGACAATGTTTCATATGTTAAAGTGGATTTCTCGTCTAGTTCCTTGGAGCAAACCGCTTGACATGCACTAGCGTGAATAATCTAGACTGCAAACAGTATTTCGTCTTTGTCCGTTGTTCCGATAGCGATATCAACGGATACCGATATGTGGAACATCACATATCTCCTGCTGTGGAATGAACACATACCTGTTGTGAAGCTAATGGATATAGAATCAGCAATTAGCTTCTCACACGTGGTTCATCCTCATCTTGAACATGTGAGCTCACCATGGTATACACACTCTGGCACTTTTTGGGACTAATCAATCCTGATAAGATGTCCTTATTTTATAATCCCTAGCCACAAGCGGCATACCATGCACCAGCATCATACTGTAAACTCTGCTTCAACTTCTTGTGCATTTGTTGTCATACTTGTAGTTCACTATTTGTGTCAAAGTCAAGCCTGACAACCTGATTTTCACATTCTTAGCAGCACACCATGCACTATATTGACTATTCCAGCGTAATACTGTAAACATTTCATTTATGAAACTCTTCATGCTCATCTTCTTTGGCGTTGCCTTGTCATAACTATTCTACTGTAAAGCAGGGGAATCTCCATTCATTTTCAACTTCTTCCACACTTAGAGTGTAATGCCACCTTAGTCGACAGATTCTGGGATATTTTGAGTTTAAATTGATTCTCACAATCAACCCAAATGTTTAAACACTTTATCTGGCAACAAGCAGCATATCATGCACGAGCATCGTACTGCAAACTCTTCTTGAACTTGTTTGTGTGATTTTGTTGTTCGTCGCTGCCCTCCACAAATCAATCCCCATAATCCAGTGCTTCTCATATAGAGGGGCTACTTCAAGGTCGGCGGGTCTTTTAGTGTGTTTATTCATGCTTGGACGATGCTAGTGCCAGCAAATCATACAGTGGTTTGTCCAGATAAAATATTTAAAAAAATACAACAGGTTCTCCATAATATTTCAAATTAGGGGGAACGTGAAAGAAAAATTGTCCCTGAGGCGGGCATGACATAAAATAGAACCACTGCCATAATCCATTCCAGTTTTCAAATTTCAAGCAGAACGCATCATACCATGCCTTGTGGTGACTATTCCAGCACAATAATACTGCAAATGGCCCTTCATTCCTTCATCTTCACCTTCTTCCCCACGTTGAGGGTGTGACCCCAGCACAGCACACAGACAGTTGCACCTTGTCAGTCTAAATCTATCCTGACAATGTATCCTTATTTTTCCATTTCTAGCTTCCAAGCAGCATACCATGCACCAGCATTATACTGCAAACTATGCTTAAACTTCTGTTTGTTTTTGTTGTGAGTCGCCCATTCTAGTTTTCTCATTCCTACACAGCAAGCAGCTCACTGTTACATAGTCGTACAGTATCGCTGCCATTGTCCAACGTGTTTTCCTGAGAGATGAAGTCCATTTCAAGGAAACTCTGAGAGCATGATGTGTATTCATGCGTGCGGAGGTGTACTTGTATACTAACGACTCTGAGTGTGTGTTTGTGCAGTCTTGCGTCTGGCCGGCCATGGCCACATCTGTTTGTCATGTTTGCACTTAAGCGCCTGTAGGAGCCACCATTCTAAGTGGAGACAGAGTCCTCTCTCCCGGTCTCTCCCTCCTAATTACATTTGTTCTTTAATCCATTTTTCTGCCCTCTTCTCTTCTCCTTGTTTATGTTGTTGCTCCGCCGGGCTTTGGCCTCCTCCTTTGACCAGCAGACAGTGACCTTTCAGGGGATGCCAAAAGCCTGTGTATTAAGACGGTGTTAGCCCCTCCTTCACCCTTTCACTACACACACACACACCCGCGCACACACCTACTCTGTCCCATCGTGGCCCCTCAGTATCCCCTCAGGCCATCTCCGTCAGAGCGGCTAATGGAGTTAGCCTAATGTCTGCACAGCGCCAGTCATAAAACTGATTTGAGACTGAAGGCTTGGTGCCGAGACCACCACTCTGCTTACAAAAAAAAAAGAGCGATGGGAGTGAGATGTTAAGAGTGTGTCTTCAGTGGAGGAGGTTGGCGGCAGCGTGGTGCAGGCTGGCGTAGCTAAGGCAACTGCAGACAATCTAATTGGTATTGACATCCTTGTCTCGGAGGAAATTTGACATCTAAGGGCAAATCATTCTATTTAGTCGCCTGAATAGTCTGTGAGGCGGGGCACGAGGAGCACAATTGCGCCGCGGCGTTGTTCGGCCCCTCATGTCTGGGGCGGCTCTGCCACGCAACAATCGATCCTAATCCGATCGTAGAGGAGGAGCAGCAGCGCCAGAGAAAGGGAGTTAAAAAAACAGCAAGAAAATCAAAAGGTCTGTTGGGATCATATTTAACAAGAGTGAGTACAATTGGGGCGGCGGTCCGTAATGCACTTGTGTTGCGCTTAATGTATAGAAAAGCCCGGGTGGGTAATGGTGCTGCAGCCAAGGTGGCCAGGCTTCAAAGAAATGTGCTTGCTTTAGCTAAAAGACCGCCAAAGACCTTCATTCTCTTAGAGCATCAAATATGGCCCCCGCTCAGGATACACACACACACACACACACACACACTGATTGTATTATCCTCACTCCCCAGAGAAACTCATCTCATCCTGCGTTTTTGTTTGAGTGACTGACCATCAGTGGAAGTCAAGTGAAGTGATGCTGTCCATCAAAGGTGCATTCTGGCTTGTTTTGGGGTGGGTCTAAAGTGAAGTGAAGGTCCTCCTTACTCTCCTGACCCTGGCGGTTTTGGTCCATGAAATGAATGCATTGTTCGTTTTGACATAACTGATGGCAAATGTACATACAACTGGAAACATACACAGCGGGCAGTTTGCAACTTAACTTTGCAAGAGTCAGCACTATTCTTGACGGTGCCATCTTGCTATGCTATTTTTCAACAGTTTTAAACCCGTCTCAAATGAACTGTGTTGATCTAGCCTTGATGCTGGAATGCAGGACAGTTTAAAAGTGCTTTTAGTCAGCCCGACTGAGAACTTTTGTGTGTCTGTGGCTTTAATCCTAATGAGCTGTGTTTGTCCGTGACTGGGTGTCTCCAAGGAGCGCTATTGTGCACTTTACAGGTGCTCCTTGGTTTGCGGTGTTTCGAGTTTTTTGTGGTTACGTGCATAAAAACAACCCCAAAACACCAAGTAGGCAGTGGGCGTACACACGGGGCAGGCCCATCTGGTGAGAGGTAGGTCAGAGGTGGTATCATATCCATGAGGAAAGGAGTTTTTTCCTTCATGATTTCATGAAAACCCACAACTTCAAAAGAGATCATTTGAGCACCGCTTCTTTGAAAAGCAGAGATGATCATTTTTTCACACGTTTGGTGCTGACAAACAGAATTATAGGAACACATTACTGTTGGAACAACATTAAAAAGTCACTTTTGCATAATATTGGACCTTTAAGCTCAGCTATTATGATTATCATTTTTCTAATATAATATTAATCAAGTTAACCGGGTCCAATGTTTGTATTATGAATGACGACTTTAGTGTTAGGTGTTGTGTTGCGTTGTTGTAGTAGTGTTGTGTTAAAATTATATTTAAGGCAAGGTTTAAATGCTTAATTAGCAATAATAACACTGCTTGTGCCATTAATGAAATGCAATTAGATGAAATATGAGCTCTCTAATTTACTGTAAGTGGTGCCTGGAGTAAATAAAGAAGTGTTTGCAAGTTTAGGAGGGCATGCGTGTGCAGGAGTGTACAAGCATGTGATGAGGGTGTACAGGAGGAGCTGATGGCTGCAGATATTGTGTCCCAGACACTTAAGTCATAAAAGTGTGTCGTCTCGGAGCCCCGTGGCTGTGCAGGGCCTCTTGGTGCCTGATGTTATCAGCGGTGGAACAGTGGCCACTCTATCAGGACAGCAGAGTACAGAGGCATTCCTGTAACAGTGGTGGTGGGGAGAGGAGTTTGGGGGGGGGGGGGGGGGGGGGGGGCTGGAAAGGATGCGCAGACGGGAGCGAGAAATGGGAGGCTGCTGGATTTACTGTGGGACCTTTCGTAAGTGCAGACTCAAATCTTTTGCAACGTTATAAAGGCAGCAGACTCTCTTACCGATGCTTATTTATGTGGGATATTGTGTTGTATTTGTGCTGCTATTACCTAATGAGGTGGTGTAGACCTTTTGATAAAGCCCCACATCAACCAAAAAATGTTCGCAACTCTTTCAGTTATCGCCATACAATATAAACAAACTGTAAATATACAGACAGCAATATGAAAGTATATAAAACAAGATTTATCGACAGTAAAAACAGGCTTCACTACACATCTTTAAATAATGCTCTGCCAACTATCTGTTAGTCAACTACAGACGTGGGAGCTGCGAGTTTGATCATTTAGTTTTTCTTCAGTGCTATGCTCACCTAGCATGTTGTTGCTGTTAAAATATGAGTGCACTGTAGCGCTGTAGGCACTGTTTTTGGGAAAAATTGTATGTTTTCCTTTTAAGTACCTTTTCAGGCACCAATGAAGCACTGGCACAGTTTCAAAAATACTGATTTGGCACCGGGATGGAATAAAATAAAAATTGTAATACCCATCGATCCATCTATCCATCTTCTTTGCAGCTTATCCTCAATAGGGTTGCGGGTATGCTGGAGCTCATCCCAGCTGACTTCGGGCGAGAGGCGGGGTACACCCTGGACTGGTCACCAGTCAATCCCCGGGCACATATGGACAAACCACCATTCACACCTATGGGCCATTTAGAGTCTCCAGTTAACCTAATTAAACAGAGATTCGAGCCCAGATCTTTCAGATCTCCTGACTGTGTGGCCAACATGCTAACCACTCGGCCACCATGCAGCCGGGAATACCCAACCCTAGTTATTCAGCCCCATAAGTCAGATGGACTTGAAATTTCTCACATCTCAATGTGCTCTAACAAAACACCCGCTGTAACGTCAAGGTGAATCACCTTGGAATTTGGTACACACCCTTAGGGGACTGACGAGCACATTTACGCAAAATTTGATCAACATTGGTTGAAAGACGTGGCTGCCATCAAGCAAATAGTCGGAGTAACTTAGCAACTAATTGTCCATAAGTCATTAAGCATTGTCTAATAATTTGGGGATTTCTGTATCACAGAAAGCATTTTGACTGCTACCCATAAAGGGGGCGCCACTAATGTCATTGATGTTCATGTGACTGTGTACAATATGGGCCACATGTGTCAATGGAGGGCCGGAACACTGCAGGTTTCCAGTTTCTCCAGCAGGTGATTTAATTGATGAGCTCCTTCCCTCAAATTGAGGGGAGGTATTGATCATTAAAATCACCTGCTTTAGTGACCGGCTGGAAAGAAAACCTGCAGTGACTCGGCCCTTCGTGGCATGAATTTGACACCCCGGATATAGACAGCTAATCCAGCCCATTAATTTAGTGCAAATGAAGGACAGCAGGATGTCTCTCTTTTTTACCTGACAGTGTGTCCCCATGGGTCTCTTCCAAGCAGTTGTCCCCAGTAGCTAACATACACATTAGGCGCCGGGGGGCGGGTGAAAGAGAGCCATATGGAGAGTCCATCAGTGGTGTTGGGGTGGATCTGACAGGTTACATCTTCAGTAGCAGACCAGTAGCACCTCACTATCCCATGTCGTGCAGAAGTCAAAGGTCTCATGACAAAGACTCGTTGGGCTTGGTGGTGTGGTACGCCCCCCTGCACCCCCCACCACCCGGACCTCTGTATGCCAGCGATTGTCTCTGGCCTGGATTAGTTTTTGTATCCTGTTACAGGCTTTTTATTCCCGTGGAGTTGGGTTCAGCATGGCGCTGAGGGCCAGCAGGGCTGCTGAGAGCCTGTTGATTTATGTCTTGCTGAGTGAGACAAGCAGGTTCATGTCGGAGGTCTCCGGGCAGGCTAGTGGGCTGTGTGTGTGTGGGTGTGTGCGCGCGCCTGTGTGTTTAAGTGTACAAATGTGCGTGTCCAGGGCAAGTCAAACCTCGCGGCAGGGTGCCATTGCGGCTTGGAACGGCTTCATTTGTTTGACTTGCGCGCATGCCTGAAGGCTTTCGCCGCTTTTAAAAATAATGACTGGCTCTAATAGAGGCGGGCTCATGTGTCTAATGGCTGCGCTGATTGGCTGAAGAGGGGCGAATTTAGTGATAGTATTTGAGGACTGATTACCGTTTCGCCAAATTCTTAAATCGATCATGCAGGCTTTGGCAGCCATGTAGTGTTTATTCACACAAAAGGTGGAGGAAGGTCTCACGTGCGGGGTCGCTTGCTGCCACCGTGTTAGCTTGGTTTTTTCCCTCTAGATTATAAACCACGGCCAAAAGCAACAACCTAATCTACATGTCAACAACAGGGGAAAAAAAACCTCACTTTTACCTACATTTTTGTCCTGCAAAAGTCATTTTTGATAAAATCCCATATGACACCTTATTACCTCCACCAAGGCGTATTTTTGCCCTTTTTTCTGTTAATTCCTCTATTCTGTTTTGGATAAATCACCATTTAAAATATTAATTGTTCCAAGGATGTTGCTATTTAGTAAACTATAAATAAATACTATTTATTATGTATATAATAATAATATTAATAATAATATTTTTTATTATAAAAATCAAATTTATAAGTGCATTTAATAGTATTACATCATGATATACTGTATGTCCTAAAATTAAGACAAAGTTGAAATATTACAAGAATATGGTCTTGATTTGAATTAATAAAAAAAAAAAAGACAGTGGTATTTTAGTCATTATATCGTGGAAACAAAATTAAAATAAAATAAAAAATAAATACATTTTCAAAATTAAAGTCAGGTTATTATAATGTAATAATACTGTAATCTGTGTCATGTCATTGCATTGCATTTTAATATAATAAAGTTGTAATCTGACACAAATTGTCATGTCAGATTGTATAAAGTACTTTAGATTGGATGTTATTGCTAACTTATTTTAGGCATTACCCTTCCTGATGGAAATTGTAAAAGCATTTCAGCACTCGCTTTTGTCTTTCTTTTTTTTTTGGCAATCATTTGTTGAATAAGTGTGATCCAAACTGCACTCTGAAAATCAATTTCTTAACGCAGCCTGTGCTCGTATTTATTCGTCCATATCCATATATCCATATTCCTTTTGAAATATGATGTGCACATGATGGAGCTGTGTTTATTCTCGACGGTACATTTGGACGTTTTCGAAACCGGAGCATCTGTCCGCTGGCTGGCCGCTCCTGCCATCTGGATACGCCGCCGACCAAGAGAGAAGACGTTAATGCACTTCAGGATGAGAAAGGAGACCAACACCTCTGACCTTCCTTAGCCTTTGACCTCGGGAGCCGATATGGAGCCAGTGATGCTATGGGTTTCCTATATCTAGCATATGCTTTGGCCTGGCCCGATGCGTTAAAAGAAATTCTTCATTTGCAGCGCGCTGTTTTATGTAGCCTCGGCTGTGTTGTAAAGATATTTACTTCACAGGCTTTCTATTTGATTAGAACAAAGAAATTGACATGCATATCCATATGTTGTTGGCACCACTGCTAAGGAAGGATCAGCTACCTGAGCGAAGTAGTTGTACATTTTGTTGTGACTTGTCAGTCATCATTTTACAGTGCATGTGTCAGGATGCCCACTCCCTTGTGAAAACATTTGACTTTCAAACCACAGCTGCACTTCCGAGAAGAGCCACTAGGGTGAAAGAATGACATGAATGTCCGCCCACAGGCAAAGACTGATCACTTTTCCACGCTGAGATTCAATTACAAATTAGAGTGCACACCACCTTTGACCTTCTCTTCCTGTATCGCCTTGTAGCTCGGGGCATATTTATGTGGGAAATCGGGGGGCGAAAAAAAATCTATACATGAGCCTGATGTGTAAAATGAAACTTGGACATTAACATGTATAAGAATCCATCTGAATTTAATATTTGCATACTATTAATACTGCTCATATTTCATGTTTCTTTACTTTAGTGGTATATTTTTGTTATATGAAGTCATATTAGGTCTATTACAAAAAGACAACTAATAAAATGAAAACTATGAAAGTAAAAAAAAAAAAAGAGCATGAAGTTGAAATATTACACGGATATACTCTTAATATTAGGAGAAAATAATAACAAAAATTCCGAGAATATAGTTGGCGTATTAGGGGAAAAAGTTACGTTGCAAGCATAAAATCATTCATTCATTTTCTACTGTATGTCCTCACTAGTGTTGCGGGGGTATGCTGGAGCCTATCCCATCACATATAGACAAACAACCATTCACACTCAAATTCACACCTATGGACAATTTTAAAGTCTCCAGTTAACCTAACATGCATGTTTTTGGAATGAGGGGGGAACCTGGAGAGAAAACCCACGCACGCACGTGGAGAACATGCAAACTCCACACAGAGATGCCCAAACGGAGATACTAACTCAGATCGTCCACATCTCCTAACCACTGGGCCACCACATGTGGCACATAAAATCACATCACGAGAAAAAGTCCGAATATTAAAAAAAATAATGTCCTGCTGTTGCCATTTAAAATGTTGTAATTTTTTGAAAGTCTTAAGTCTATGAAAGTAAAAATATTTGTATGTTAATAAAGTTGGCACATTTTGCGATTTTGTGACAATACAGCAAATGATCTGATGCGAGGAAAAAGACACAAAAATCGAAATTTTTATGAGAATGACATACAAATATGACAAAAAAGCCTTATTTTTAGAGTTTTTAGAATAAACTTGTAAGTTTACTAGAATAAAATAACAGAATACTGTACAATTTTATGAGATTAGTAGGTTCTAAAGCAAGGAAAAGGGCAAAAAAAAACCCCAGAAGTTGTAATATGACAGAAAAAAGGCTGGTAATTTGTTTAGAATGTTGCAATAAGACAAGATTAACTGGGCGATAAATATGGAATGAAAAAAAAAAGTAATTTTAAGAATATAAAGACATTATTTACAAAAAACAGTAATGTACAAAACAAAATGTACACCTGCCAACATAAGTTATTTTTTATTATTAATGATTTTCCCTTGCTGATTGGCTTTGGAGCCACTGGATGTTCCTTTCCTTCCGGTAAAAGCCTTAAAGTTGAATGTGGATCTAAATCAATGCGCGTACTCTTACGTGATCACAAGAAATTCTGCTAATGAACATCCTTCCAGGACAGCCTTAGTGACGTGCATGTAGTGTGTTAGCGAAATGAAGACGTGAAATCAAACACGGTGGTAAATAAAATAGTAAATTATTGTGACTGCTTCCGTTTTGGAGCCGGGGGGGGGAAAAAAAAAAATCCAGGATGTCATCCCTGTCGTCTGACCGGTTCCGTGTTCTAAACATTGACCTTGCGACCTCTGCTCATGACCCCTGACCTGTGATGTTGACCCCTCGTCCAGGAGGATGGGTCTCTTGTATATCTCAGCTGGCCGTCTCCATTGACTACCTGCCAGGCACCTGCTCTGAGAAATAAAGCCAAGGCGAATGTCTCTCTGGGGAGCCCTTTTTGGTGTGGGGTGGGGCGGGTCGACAACAAGGCCCTGGCCTCATGCGGCCCCCCTCGCATGTGAATGGGCTTTGAGTGGCCCTGGTAAACCAATCTCCCTAATTATCTATTGAAAGAACATTCTTTTTCCTTGCCACTTCTTTCCCTTGGTTCCCATTGGCCAAAAGTAATGTGGAGGAGCGGAAAAAGAAGACATCCACGCAGCCCTAACGTACAAAAGACTGCCAGTCTCTTCCTAGTTTCATTAAGGTTAATTGTGGGTCAAAGGGAAGCAGATTGGGGATATAAATCCAGAATATGAGGTGCGGGTCAAGGCAGTGAAGAGATATTAAACATGAATGTGCGCATTATGCTGCAATCATGGCTCATGGCAGGTCACATGGACCCACCCCACCACCCCCGGTAATGAACACAACCTGTTTCATGTCACATTAGAAAAGATTTGAACACACGAAAAACTGAGGGCTTTTTCTGAAGATAAAGTGTAAAAAGAATTTCACTGCATTGTAATATTTAACCACATATTTAATCACATGTGCACATATACATTTTTAAGTGTCATGTAAGTGTAAAAAGAAGTTAATCATTTTCTTTTTTGTTGCCTGAGGTCTACGGAGGTCATTCTCTTCACATTAAAACTGAAATCACATACTGTATCATAGGGAAGTGTCAATGGAGAATGCGTCGCACATTTTTACATTTTTAACTGTCACAAGTGTAAAAAGAAGTTAAATTTGCAATTTTGCGCTCACCCTTTTGACACGTGAGGCCTAGGAGGTCAGTCTCTTCACATGAACTAAAACCACGTGAAATCACTTGCTTGAGGGAAGAGGGGTGGAAGGGTTGCATTTAAAAAAAAAAACAACAAAAAAAAACAACTGTTTTTCAAATGTAAAAAGAGAATCACATGAAATCTTCATGCATTACACTTTTAAGTGTAAAATGAACTCAACCACTGTTTAATTTTATACTCTGTGATATCGGAGGCGGGTACAAATAGTGAAGGCATCTCCCCTTTCACTACATTATGTGGTTCTTGTATTGCAATTGTGATTATGCTCTTGTTGCTTTAGCCATATTGTACTGAGCAACCAGGACAGAGACAAATACAGTCAAACCTGTCTTTTGCGGCCGCTGAAGGGAATTCTAATCTCTAATTAGTCGGCATTTAAGTGAAATTTTAGATGTTTTATTGAGGTGTTTTGGCCATTTTGGAATCTATTCACGGCGGCATTGCAAAGTGCGAAGATTACCGTTTTGGCCGTCATTGAATCTTTTCAGGGCGGCATTGCAAAGTAAGAAGACGGCTTTTTTTATGTGGAACAACTGACAGTTTGTGTGGATCTTGTGAATGATTGTGACTGAGCTAGGACTCAGTAATTAAAGTCTACACACGACGGCTTCATTGCTTAAAAAACAAAACTTTTTTGTGCATGAAGCTTCTGCTTGAGTCGGTATTTTGGCCGCTATATGCGGTCAGATATTGACCAAGGGATGCAAAATGGGTGGCCGCTGGCCGCGTTAGACAGGTGACTGCTATACACAGGGTCTACAACACGCAAATTTTCTGCGGGGGATTTTTCAGTGGCCGCTATAGGCAGGTGGCCGTTATAGACAGTTGGCCGCTAAGACAGGTTTGACTGTACTGGCTTTCTAAAAAAATTGACCCAATTCGGGGTAGGGCTTTCCTGCTGTAGATGCTCACTGAGCTGACTTCTTCGGAGATATGCTTACTTGCATGACTTGCCAAGTACTTGTTTTTTGTGTAACTTCAGAGCTGTATTTTTTTAATGTGGAAGTTCCACAGTGCTGTTTATGCAAAATGGGCCATGTTATCTTAATTAGTGGGTGTTTTCACTGGCCTTGAGGTTTGTCATCAACATCTTCATGTGTGCTTTTAGAAGTAGCCAAAAAAATTAGCACTCGAGCGTGAAGCCGCCTTTTGAGTTATTTTCTCTGAAAGTAATTTTTCCTTTAGACTAAATACCATCTGTGTTTTTGCGCCTTGTTGTATCAAGAGCACCATTTCACCACACTAATGCAAATTGTTTCAGAGGGCATTAATGCTGCGTCGCGTCCATATTTCGAGACACATGGCAGGTCAAGAGCGAGTAGATAGCGACTCAAGAGGAAGATCTGTTGGGCTCTCGGCCCAGGTCTCGCAAAGCACTCGAGGCTCGCATGCAGTCGCCGTGTAGCCCCCAGGAGATAAAGTAAGCCTTTGAAACTAAATTTAGCAGCAGAGTCTTTAATGTCTGACGTTTGTGCCTATTAGTTTTTTATTGTCTTACCATGCGTGGCTCTGTACATAAATCAAAAGCCATATAAATCAGCGTGTTATGATATTTGCACGAAAAGAAAACATATGTTGTTCCATTCAGAATAAGTGGTTCTGCAGGGAGAACAGAACTTTTCTACAGTACATACTGACCTCATGC
Organism: Dunckerocampus dactyliophorus; assembly: GCF_027744805.1. NCBI lineage: Eukaryota > Metazoa > Chordata > Actinopteri > Syngnathiformes > Syngnathidae > Dunckerocampus > Dunckerocampus dactyliophorus. The sequence goes on from NC_072835.1 coordinate 15,066,422, forward strand.
AAGAGCCTAAATTATATCATTTTGCAGCATTCACTGAAACATTAAGGCACAAATCACAATGTACTGTTTACTCAACTGCTGAGAGTACATGGGGCTCATTAGAATGCAGTGTCCCTGTTTTCATAGCATAAGACGGTGTATAGTTGTCCCTCGTTTAACGCGGTTAATTGGTTCTGGACCCGACCGCGATAGGTGAAGTAGGATTCCATATTAATAAATGTAATATTTTTGTAGTTAGAACGTAGAAAACCTGTTTATGACTTTCTAAATATGTTTTTTTTTACCATTATTACAGCCCTCTAGACATGAAATAATACCCCTATAGTCACCAATACACTTGTATTACCCAATATAGTCGACATCATCATCCATCAAGCCATCTTAGACCTAAATAAGGTAAGATAGCTAACGTTAGCATTGACAGCGTACTTCCTGGTGCCTATTGTCTCATCAGTGTAATGTTGCTGACACCTTGAGACCAGTGTCGAATACTGTTTATGGTTCAGGAATATTTACAATGCACGTCACTCGCTTTATTAACAAGCAGAGAACACATGCAGTGAACATTCGCACAGGAGCAGGATTGGGCCTCAGCTTTTTGCAGCCGATGTGGTCCTGCTGGCTTCATCAGGCTGTGACCCTCAACTCTCACGAGGTCCATTCGCAGCCGATGAGAATCAGCACCTCTAAGTCCCAGTCCATGGTTTTCACTTGGAAAAGGGTCCTGTGCCATCTCTGACTCGGGGATGAGATCCTGCCCCAAGTGGAGGAGTTTACTTACCTCGGTGTCTTGTTCACAAGTGAGGGAAGGATGGAACACAAGATCGACAAGCGGATTGATGCAGCGTCTGCAGTGATTCAGACTCTGCATCGGTCCGTTGTGGTGACGAGGGAGCTGAGCTGTAAGGCATCTCAATTTACCGGTCGATCTAAGTTACTACCCTCATCCACTGTGTGGTCATGAGCCCTGGGTAGTGACCGAAAGGACAAGATCGTGGGTATAAGCTCCCAAAATGAGTTTTCTCTGTAGGGTGGTTGGGTTCTCCCTTAGAGATAAAGTGAGAAGCACTCTCATCCAGGGGAAATACGGAAATGCTGCTCCTCTGCATTGAGAGGAGCCAGATGAGGTGGCCAGGATGCGGCCCTGGGGAGGTGTTCAGGGCACGTCTGACCGGTAGGAGGCCTTGGGGAAGACTCGGGTCACGTTGGAGAGACTACGTCTCTCAAATGGCCTGGGAACAACTTGGGATCCGCAGGGAGAGATGGGCAAAGTTCCCAGGGAGTGGGTCGTTTGGGCTTCCCTGCTTAGGCTGCCCCTTGACCCGACCTCAGATAAGCGGAAGAAGATGGATGGAAGGAATACCAAATTCAGATCGTAATAAAAGTCCCATGCAGGCCTCTCTCATGTTGCTCAATAAGGCAAATACTTGAAACAGTTGTACACCAACCACAGTAGGCAATCGGCTACTAATACTACTACTTCTCTCAAAAGTATGTGGAAAAATAACTGTAAAAACTGGGAAGTAAAATAAATAAATAATGATAAAGAAATGATAAATAAATACATAAATAGTCTTGCTGTAGGTAATAAAGTCGTTGGTGAGCGTATTGGCACACTTTAATGTTGTGGCTGTTGGAGCAATTATGTTTGTGGCGTAGAAAAGAAACGTACATACTCACACTACAAGACTATTCTGTTATAATCATAATTTAAAAGGTATGAATATATATTTTAAATAAATCCAGAACACCAGGTTTACGCAATGAATGAAGTGACATAAATATATGTCAAGTACATGAAGTGTACATATATTTGCAGCATAAAAAATACGTTTCTTTTTAACTGTCTATTATATCAAATCAATGCTACTGTTCATTTTGTGTGTGCGTGTGTTTGCTTGTGTTTGTTCAAAGTTCGAATGACTCACTATTTTTGACTGACTTTTTTTTTTTTTCATCTTTCATGTCAGACTCACTTCTGTTGAAGAGGGATATATTTTAAAAAGCTTGATCCTCTCCATGCTTTGTCAGAGCCTTAATGAATCCCAGTCCTCTTGTGCAATATTTCAACTTGAGGAGAGAAAAAAAAAAAGTGGATTAAAATCCATTTTCAGTATTCGGTGGCTAAGAAACACTTGAATGCACGTCACATTCCTGCGACTCCTTTTGCAATAAATGCATTCCAGTAGCCACCCTAAGAAAGTGTTTGTTATGTTTGCTCACAGGAGGAATCAGACGGTCTTATTATTGTCTCACTTTTAGCTGTGGGACACTGTCTCGCCCTTTGACCTCCTCCAAGGGCTGCATGGGGGCTTGAGAGAACTTCCCTCTCAGAGTGTGTGCAGACAGAGGTGGGGCGTGAGTGATGACACTGCCGGTGTAATCCCGCTGACATCTGCTTTTAATCTGCAACATGAAAAAGTCACTGCTGTGACCCCTATAGACAAAAAAACTCATCCTCTGCTCCTTTCACCCCTGGAGACGCTGCTCTGGATCCAGTTACCACAGGGTTTCCCCTGCAAATTCACAATCATATGTACACAAGCGTGCATCAACGTTCCTCATAAGGGGGTCAAGAGTTTTTGGCCTCTAAGGCTGTGTTCACACTTGTGGTGCGGATGGTCTTTGGTCTGCGTAGCGTCCACATTTCAGCTCAAGTGAATCAAACTGCACCAGAATTCACTTCCAAGCGGACTGAGACAAATGGCCTCTCTCCGCTTGTTCGGTGCACATCAGTGTTCAGATGGCAGCATTCGCCTGAGCAAACAAAACGTACTAGCAGAGTAAACACACCAGAGTTCCTGAAACAAACATGACAGGTGTGAATGCACCATAAGAAGGCGCGGACTTTCTCATGTAGAACGGGTGAAACATCACTATAGGTACGGTTTGCTGGTTTGGTATGTACCAAACGGTTGGGTTCATTTTTGGGTAGAGTAAGGGAACAAAGTGCAAAGCATAAAACTGCTTAGCTTTAGTAGTTTAATAGTAGCAGCTTGTAGCCTGGTTTCCCATCGCTACTGAACAATGGCGGCACACTGTCTTTGTCCGTTTACGTTTTTCAGCGGGAAGGCCAAATGTTCCCCAGCACGAGACTAACGACAGAAGAGCTCTGGTTTCTCTTTGACGCTAGCTATCGCTAGCCGTGACTCCCGTTAACCAAAGCTGGACTGCACTGTATTTCTTTACAGAGTAGGTGCGTGACTATATCGTGAGGCAGTTACACTTCCTGTCACTCATTTAATGTGTACCGCGTGGGAACTTGTTACACCTCTGATTACGTATACGTGTACCGCTGCACCGCTACCAGGAGTATTTATTCAGGAGTAATTGAGAGCAAAACCTGGCACGTAAGGCGGATGAGCTCGAAGAAGGATGTGGGTGATTGAAACATGGCTGCAATTTGTTTTAACTGGCTGTAGGAATAAGCATGGCAGAGCTCTTTAGGGGCTGGCTAGTAGTAAATCAGCAGCCTTTGCTCCGAGTATTGTCGGTTCATAACCTCTCCTCTCACTCTTGATCTCCCGCTCACTCCCTTACACGTCTCTGGGGTGCGTTTAGCCAGGGAAATGAGCTTTTCTTCCCTTTATTTGACTTCCTTGTTGCTGGCAAACTTTGTGACTTTTTCCCCCCCGCTCGATGTCTTTCTCACACACGTGCGCACACACACACACACACACACACACACACACACACACACACACACACACACACACACTCTCTCTCTCTTTCCTTGACCCATGTTGTGCAGGATGCGTAACTGTTGATGTGTTGGGAGGACAAGGACACAACACAGAGATGCATTAGTGAAAATCACTTCCTCCTCTCAGCCCACAAAGGGGAAGTCATGTAATTCGTCTGCTTTCTCTCCTGGATACACATTTAAATGCATTATCTTATGGCAGCGCCACACAGAGAACACATGTTGTTCTGCCGGTGTGCATGCATGTCCACTACAAAAGAAGCATATATTTTTTTCAACCTATGACCAAATGTGTACATTTTGCTTATTTAAAAAAAAAAATTATACTGTGTGACATTTGGCCAGTTTTTATTTTTATTTTTCAATTGCAAGGTGCAATAGAACAGGAGATTTGCTTGTATAGTTACACTCTAAACCGGGGGTCTCAAACACAATTTACCTGGGAGCTGCTGGAGGTCGAGTCTGAGTGAGGCTGGGCCGCATCAAGTATTGGGAGTAGGGCTGGGAATCTCGGGGTACCTCACGATACGACACGCGATACATGGCTCACAATAACAATAATATCTTGATACAGTAATAGGGTGAATCAAATAAATCAAGAAATAATTTCACAGTTTATATTTTGCTGCATTCAGCTGGGATAGGCTCCAGCTCACCTGTCACCCCAATGAAGACAAGCGGTATAGAAAATGGGTGGAATTTTTTTTACCACATTTTTTACGTGACTGACTCACTTTTAGTTCAGTGTAGGCTGATGTGTGCGTCCTACGAGTAACGTTGGCTTGTTGCAGGCCGCAAAATGTGACTCGGTGGGCCGCAAATGGCCCACGGGCCACGACTTTGAGACCCCTGACTTAGAGCTTGCGGGCCGCATTTACAGTATTCTTTCGGGTCAAGTCGCGGGCCGCAAAATGTGACTTGGCGGGCCGCAAATGGCCCGCGGGCCGCGAGTTTCAGACCCCTGCTCTAAACCCTCTGGAGTGATTTTGGTCCCATTGACTCCCATTTTAACCACGTTTTTGATGTACTGCAGTCCTGACTACTTTTCTCAAGTATCTCTATATTTACCTCCGCCAAGCACAGCACAAAGCACAAGCACAACCCAGAGATTATGTTTTGCCGGCGTTTATCTTTGTCTGTGTTCAAACTTACTTGAAACGTTCGCAATCCATTTGACATTTTCAGGAGTTGTCGTAAATGGGATATGGAAGAACTGATTAAATTTTGGGGGCGATCCCGATCACTGTCTGGATCCAGGAATTTTTAAAAAGGATTCTTTAACTTTGTGAGAGAGGACCATTTTCGGCATTTGTGCATATAACTCCACAAAAAATGGTCAGCGCACTTGGGGGAAAAAAAAAGAAAATACAGGACAAGTTTCCAACAGGTTCTACAAAATATCAAAGACTGATCCAGAAAATGGGGGATGATTATTTAGGTGTGAATCACAACATGGGGGCAACTATGGTGCTTGGCGGAGGGCTGTGCTCTCCGAGTCCTTCTCTAATTTACATTTATAATACTTTTATGACTTATTATTGTTCTGATGAGAATGTAGCAGGATTTCATACAAACACATTGGACTGTAACTCACATTTTTGTTTTACAAGTTTATACGCTTTAAATTTGAAATTGAAACATTTGAAACAAACACATTTTTGAGAAAGTAATGCTTGCCTTTTTGAAATGATGCAGCGTTATTGTGGCAGCATGTCTGCCATCTTTATTGCATTGGAGCTTGCTTCACTTTTTGTACAATCTCACCCTAAACAGGAAGTGACAGGAAGTGAATGTATCCGTTGTGGTCAAGAGGGGAGAATTCGCAGTCTGGATTATTGTGTGTCATCACATGACTGTTTTGTTCTTTATGTAGCTCATGAATATTTGATGATTTTTAGTCGTATGCGGTTTTCTTGAGTTCTCACTAATGGAGACTGTTTAATGACAATGTTTGAATTATTCACAAGTGTACCTGTGTCGCATCTGGGGATACAAAATACAACCAGAATTGTCTCAAAATGTAATTCTTGGATGTATTGGATACTGTATTAGGTTGTGTTGTTTTAGCAATGATATGATGACCATGTATGGTTGTCATGTTACTATTACACGTTACTTCCTGGTTCATGGAGGATGATGACAAGATGGGCAAGGCTGTTATTGTTGTTGAAGTGGGTGGTATCGTTGATGCCATAGAGTCCGCATGCACAGTGTTAAAAATAAATCCCTGTACAATCCTCACCCAAGTTTAATTGGTTCTCCCTCGGTCCATGTGCCACCATTCTAGTTTCATGGAACTTGGTTTTGAATAATCCTGCGAAATGACCACCTACCGCGGTTACATTATACATTTTACACCCTCATAATTACCAACCTGCTGCATTATTGTCATTATGATTTACTGACAAAAAAAACAAAAAGAAAACAGCATTATAACGTGACAAAATCAGCCTTAAATTGTTTTATTGGGGTATAATAAATTAGTATCCTGCTTGTGAAGATGAAGTAACGAGGCAGGTAGTTAATAATAAATACAACTTTTATGAAAAATGATCTAATAATAATAATAATAATAATAATAATGATACTGAATAAATACAGAAGAGAAAGTAGTTCCCACACACTTGTGGCACATGCGTGCACCTCATGTTCTCCATCACATCCAATCTTCCCCTTCTTGATCCTTTACTCCCAGTGGAGGTGTGACCGGCCGGCCAAAGCTTTTGCTGGTGGCTAGGCGGGTGAGCACACGCACGCACGCACGCACGCACACACACACAAACACACGTACGCGCACGTTACACACTGCTCCATCCCAAAGAGCTGTGGGTCAGTACTCTAGGGTTGGGGTGTGGGGTTTGCACAGGGGGGGCAAAGGTGTTAATGCTACATGCTTTAAAGGGCTATACAAGATGTCTTCACTTCACCTCTAAAAGGCACCCTGGGTAAAAGCTGGAACTAATCTGAGTGAAGCGGAGGAGAGAGGGGAGAGAGCCATTGGTGATTGGATTCAGAGCACGGCCATGCATTTGTGGACCAAACTGTGATTTATTTAGATGTGGTGTTTGTTTACAAATTGGAGCGCTTTCACTTCTTTGCGGTCAACACAAACCTCATTTTATACACCGCCAAGAGTGCAAAAGTTAAATGGATTGTAATACCTTGCTGGTGGTGCCTGTTAACTCTGGCCACAAAACACCTGTACACCTGTATGCTCTAAGATCAGAGTTATCCATATTCAGATAGAGCTATATCTACAAATTATATTAAATCTACTTTTACACATTATTCTCTTCTTTCCCTATTAGAAAATGCTAACATGTCAAACTGGAAATCAACAAACTAACTAAATAAACTCTGCTTCTTCCTACTCCTTTTCGGACATGTTGAATTGTGCAAGTCTAAAGTGGATCCCTGCATATGCGCGAGTCAGCATTCGTGACCCCCGCAAAGTTGCGGACTTTTTTCTTTGTTTTTCTCCCAAAATATTCGACTTTGTCCACAGAAATCTCATTCACCCTAAGTCGGTAATAATTTATAAATATGTGTTAGTAAAGCAGGAAATGGACAGGATACTGTACATTCAGCGTAATGACGTGTTGTCAATGCAGGGACGGCGGCGAGCTGTGTGTGTTGCTACAGCAGCGCTAGCTTCCACAGTCATCTTTCTGAAAATCTGGTAAATTGTCAAAGGTGACTGGAATTACAACAGGAAGCAATGTGGAGTATGTCGAAGTGGCTTGGAGAAACGCCTTCTAGCCGGCAGCTAGCTATTATCATTCATTAGTGGTCACTACATATACATTTTATACTTTAAAATGAATTTATTTATTTATGTGTGTGTGGCGTAGTTAAACCTGGATTGTGCTTGTTAGCTTCCTTTGACATGAGCAATGGCAATTAAAGAGAGAGCGATTGAGAGGCTTCTGGAACTGAATCTAATAATTACAAAAGCCATGTCTATTGCAAATGTTCATCCGAAATCGGAGGAAAATGTCGTCAAGCTAGCAGGAAGGTTTATAATAATAATGGGTTAGATTTTATAGCTTTTTTTCAAGGCACCCAACGCGCTTCACAATGAATCAAATTCACTCCAGATTCTGGTGGTAAGTTACATCTGTCTCCACAGCTGCCCTGGGATAGTCTGACAGAAACGTGGCTGCCAATTAGCGCCTACGGCCTCTCTGACCACCACCAAACAGTCATTCACACTCATACACCAGCACTGGAAGCAAGGTGGGTGAATTGTCTTGACCACGGACACAACGCTAGGGAGCGAACCTTCCGATTTCTAGACGACCTGCTCTACCTCTTGAGCCACTGCAGCCCTTTGCCCCCGTTGCTAGTGTTTTTCCACCATTCACGGGTGGTCTCGGAATGCAACAACTGCAAAAAGCGGGGGGCTACTGTACTTCATTAGATACTTAATCATGTTCAAAATAAACTAAACCATTACTATACTAATATGTGGAACTGAGCCCAAAAATAACATTTTGAGATACAATGCATTTTAATTTGATTTTATTTGTATTTTTTTGAAAAAATATTAAAAAAGAGAGAAAATTATTCAAAAACTTCATGATTATTCAAAAACTCAATACAAGCATATCCAGTACTCGGTGTGTAGTCAAATGCATTCTCAATTAGTTTGCTGTCTAAGGAACGCAAAGAAGAATTTGCGTTATAAAGACGTAGACCTCGGCGATGGCTGCTTTATCCTGATCAATACAACACTTGCCTTCAAAGCAGAAGTTCCATTGCAACATATATTGAAGAATATCTATTTGTTTCCCATAGCTGATGATGGAAATGTAGCCAAATATCAATATAACAATAATACATCAAAAGTGTGCATTATTGTGTTTGTAAAGTCAGAAAAATACTTTTATATTGTATCTGATTACAGAGTTACAACATAGTGTGCAGTATAGTGAGTGCATTTTCAAAATCTGGTCTGTTCTGTTCCAAAAATAAACTGTATGCACGTTTTATGATGTTAGGTCATAGCAGCATGGTAATGAATGAAAACACATTTGCCAGCAAATCAATTTTTGCAGCCTCTGCGTGTTTATAAGATACTCTGAGGAAGAAAAACACAATAAAGTAGCAGAGGGCAGGCGATATTGCAAGCCGCAAGGGGTGCACGGTGGAACGCGTCCAAACAGCTAATGTCACCTCTACAAATATTACACATTGGGAATGGAAGTGCTGTGTTTACGAGGAATACGTTTGATTAAAGCCAGTAGTGGAAATGACAAAACGCTCCACTTTGGATGCATGTACACAAACAAAAGTCTCACACACACACACATACACACACGCATGCATAACATGGCCCTTGCTTCTCCAGCCGAGGGAAGTAATGAAAACAAATGGCAGAGTTCTTTTCCCGCTGGGACCCGAGGAGGAACTTAGTCATCAAGCTAATTTTATTCTTGTCTGGCCCAGAGACTCCATTTCCTCTGGGTGTTTTTACAAACGCCGGGCTGCACCACGCCATGGCCCAGTGATGGATATGAGGGCCTGATGACCGGATGGCAGATGCTGGCCCTGTAACTCAAGCTCCAAACACTCACTGATGACCCCTTGTGCTGCACACCATCCCACCCCCTGCAACCCCACCTCCCTCCACTACACATAATCTGTCGTCAATGCAATGTTCAGGCTTAATCCAAGGATGCAAAAATCAACTGTTTCAAGCTAATGCTATCGTCAAAATGCTCTCAAGGGAATTTAATAGTGAGTTGGTGCTGCGTTATGTCCATAATGTGCTATTTCAGCAATTCAAAACTACAAATATGGCGGACATGTTGTGCCATCCAGTGAGTGTTCGGAACTGAACTGCACTTTGAACAACAGGTTTCGTTGAATACTCTCCACGTTCAACAGATCTCACACCACTCGACTTTTTTGTTTTTTTAATGGGGACAAAGTCTACGCCAGGGGTCACCAACGTGGTGGCCGCGGGCACACCAGGTAGCCCCCCACGACCACATGAGGTGCCCGCAAGCCTGCTTTTCATTCAGGTTTTCAGTTAATAATGAAAGAACAGTAGAAAGAAATGCATTCTGAAATACAAAATGTGAGTTGTGGACACCAGCATTTTGTTCATGTTCTGGTAAAACAAGCATATTCACTTTGTTTGGGTTTAAATTAAGCTCTGAAAATAAATGTTAGAAAAATGAGTAGCTCTTGGCCATTTTCATTTTGTAAAAGTAGCTCTCACAAGGAAAAACGTTGGTGACCCCTGGTCTACGCTACGAGAGCTGCAACAGTCGCTGAATTGAGCGCAGCCAACTGAACGTGAATGCACGCAAATCCCAAGGAAATTGTTTTGTGATGTGTGCAATTCCATTGCTTCCCGTTGTCAGTCGTGTCTGGACCAGAACGGATGTCACTTTGGGAATAGGCAGTGACAAAAACAATAAACTGATGCTTGTCAATCCTATTAGACTTTGAAAATTGAACTAGTTACTGTATAATGGAGACCTGGTTTGCAATTATTTAAAGTGTGTATACATTTTTTGGGACACCCTGTATGTCTTTTTCCAGGCATTGTGTAGTGGTTAGCATGTCAGCTGCATTTGTGGGAGTGTGTCGGGACACAACTCCCATGCTAAAAAACCTTTAGAAGCAAGGCAAGTTTATTTATAGAGCACAATTCATCCATCCATCCAACCATTTTCTATGACGCTTCTCCTCATTAGGGTCGCAGGGGCATGCTGGAGCCAATCCCAGCTGACCTCGGGCGGGGTACACCCTGGACTGGTCGCCAGCCAATCGCAGGGCAATTCACACACAAGGTAATTCCAAGTGCTTTTCAGAAAAGAAGGGTAAAATCACTTCATAAAATCATTCCATAAAAAGGATTCAGCTTGGATTTGAACATTGCCAAAGTTGAGGATTGTCCCACATCTTCTGGAAGATTGTTCCAGATTTTGGCAGCATAAAACTGAAACGCTGCGTAGATGCTGCAGTATGACGACATTTTAAAAGGCTTAGCTTTGCAAGCTAGGTATGATGTCGTTCTCTTTACTGTATGCCAAGACATTTTTAGCACATTTTGTGGAGTCCTGTGGTATCACACTCCACAAACATGGCTGCTATGCTGAAAGCGCTATATACTGTAGACGCTATATTTCATCATTTCAAAGTCGTTCGCAAAAATGAGACCAAAACCATTTCAAGTAACTACCCTTCCAAAAATCCGTGTGAGAGCAAGCGCTACTCTTGTTGATGCTTTGGATTCATGTCAAAACATAGTGTTTTTAATGCAAAGTTTCGCCATTTTAATGCATCGTGTCAGCCGTGTTTGTGGAGTCATGTTGCAGCACATTCCACAAACATGGCCGCCATGCTGAAAAAGCAATTTTTAGCTGCAAAGAGGACTGTAGTTGGACATAATTTCAAAGCAGTTGTCTTAGCAGGCTCTGCACATCATGCTGTCATAACTATGACTAACGCAATCACAAAACTTTTACAATTCACCAAAATAATCTCACTTTCTGTTGTTTTTGGCACAAAATTCTTGCTAGAACAAGTGCAGTTCTTGATGATGCTTGAATTTACGTCAACATATAAACTTCTTAGGGCAACACACAGCAATTTTAGAGCACATGTTGGCCATGTTTGTGGAGTGTGTTGCCACAGCAGGCTGCCATGCTCAAAGTGTTATACTATCTGGATCAGGGGTGTCCAAAGTGCATTTGCACCCTGCGACTGCGATTTTTGGCACAATGTAGAAATAAAATGAAACACTAAAAACAGCAAAAATGGGAAAAATAGAGCAAAAAGGCACAATGCAAAAAAACCCCCAATGCTTTGGCTTTAAATGTTTTTTTCATCCTTTTTATAAAATCAAAATGTAATATGATGGAAGTAAAATGAAATATTTCATGAATCTATGTCACAGTCTTACTAAATTCTTGTGAGAACAGGCACTACTCTTGATGATGCTTTGAACTTCTATCAAAATCTAAAATGATGGCAAACTATAGCAAGTCTTGTGCAGCATGTCAGCCATCTTTGTGGAGTTCTGTTGCAACACACTCCCCAAACATGATTCAGTCTATTCAATGTGGATTCGGCAACAAAGACGACATATTTTTCCATAATTAGGAAGAAGTTAGCATTTTAGCCGTATCATGTTGTCATTAATGCACCACGGTGGCCATGTTTGTGGAAGGTCGGAAAAAGGACTCCACAAACATGGACAACATGCTGAAAGCGAGGTTGTATTTTGTCATAATTTCCGTTTATTAACTCCAAAACTTTAGAAAGTAACAGTAAAATAAAATAAAAAGTCACTTGATGTTGCTTTCTGTTAAAATCCTACATTTTTCTCAGCATGTTAGCTATCATGTCATTTCAATTGTAAAGGCGATGTACAACAATGAGCCTTTTCTCCGCTCGCTGGGCCGATTAATAATGAATGCTAAAACTGAAATTTTTCCTGAAGTTGCGGCCTAAGAAGGGAAAAGGGTGGGGAAGGCATGTCACTTTGCTTCATTTGCTGAGCTGGATTAGCTGGATCAGTGTTACATCGTGCCATCATTGCTCGCACCGCAGTCCTATCTTGCAACATGCGCACAGATGGGCACAGGGGACACTTGGGACGCGGTGCAAAGAAAGCCAAATGGCCTCTTGTTCCCACTCCTCTGTTAGCAGCCTCCATTCCGCCGCAGCCAGCATGGATTATTCAGTAAGCGTACCCTTTTAGCCGCGGCTGTGGCCTGCGACAATAAAGAACCTTATTGTTGTTGATTTGTTAGTATGCGACAACTTCCATGAGAGGAGGCTAACATTAAAAAGCAATTAATATACTGCAGCGCAGAGGAAAAACGGCCTCCGCTGGGAGTGTCTTTAGCCGCGGCGTGACCTGAAAAAGCAAGAAAAACACGGAAAAGATGGCTTTTAGTGTGACTTGCGCTCGTCTCCTCGGATAGATGACTGACAGCGGGGGAGCGAGGGGTAAACAAATGCAGTTTATGATCAGCATAATCAATGTGACATCAGCACAGGAGGATAATGTGCAGCCTCTTCTTTTTCAAATAAAGCGACAACTTGTTCCTTTGACATCCTGAAAGAGATTTTTCTTGGGCTTTTACCACCCGTCAAGAGAAGCCTTAACATCAGAGCGGGACATCAGCGGCACCCACTTTAAAAGCAATCTAGTATGCATTTAAATTGCCAACTGACAGGTCTTCTTCTTTGCTTTATTACAAAGAAAAAGCTGCTTTGGCCTTCTGTTTCTCCACTTATGAGCTCATCATAAAACGAGGAAGTCGGGCCCGGAGATTAAAGGTATCTCACGTTACTTGAACATGAAACGACAGATAAAGTAGAATTATGTGCTGTGGAAAAAGCATGCCAGCATCTTCATGCGTATTAGTGTTGTTGTTTTTTGTTTTTTTTTACATGCATGAGACTTTGTATGCTCAAAAGAGACTGTGGGTAAATTACCGGCTTTCAGCACACGTATATAAGACAAGCCCTCTGGAAAATGGCTTAGGCTAGTCCTGAACTTAGCTCCTGGCCCCAAAAAAGGGGACTTGGCAGAAACATAAAACAACAAACACGGTTGTGACGATCAACCCCTCTGAAAAGTGGCATTTTCGGCCATTTTTTGTGCTTAAACTCAGTGTGACGAGTCGATTGATGGCGTCTTGAAGCAACTGAGACAAAAAGGATGAGTGCACTACTTGGCTGCAACCAGCAGATGTGCTGTTGATTCATTCTCAATGAGACTACTGTCTACAGATATTGGACAAAAGTTGAAATATTGTAAAAATATGGTGCACAGGTTTATCATTTTTGCTAATGATCTGGATGCAGGCAGTAGTTTTATAAAATTTCACATCACAATGGTCACCCTGGGGGCATAATCTTATGGGGGCGCCAAATATTGGCAGTAAAATGTCTTTTAAAACTTATAATACACAGTAGTAGTGGCCAACACAAACAAAAATAAAGGTCTGGGTTTTACACCACAAGTGTCCACCATTGGTGCAGAAAGAGGCAGCAAAGGGGGTGGTCACCCTGGGGGCAAGGTTTTAGGCGCCCAGTTTTGGTGGCAAACAAAAACATTCGGTGGTAGAACATAACATGATCAAGAAGCATTTTCATCCATTCAGCGGCCTCAAGACTAAGTAGCGGAGGAAGGCATCACTCGTAAAAAAGAAAAGGAACCACTCAAACCTTTCATACTTCCATTACAATCAGGAAGGGGGAAGAGGAAATCAATGACGGTTGTTTCTCTCCCGCAGCATGTACTTGATAACCACCAAGGTGAGCGTGTCCAGCTGCAATGGTAGGCCACAAAGAATGACTAATTGTGTATTACAAGGGGGTCAAGGAAGGGGCAGCCTTGTTCATGTAAAGGGTTACCATAGAGGGATGCTCTAAATACATTTCCCCCACCGTACCATCTATTTTTGGTCAGTATGTAATAGCATGGTGTTAAAGAGACCGCGTCAAAATGTTAACTTTTACTTTCTTGTAATCATGAGAGTAGCATCTCTATTGCTGCCACGGTGACGTTGAATTACCTGTCTTCAACGTCAGTGGACCAGCCAGGACCTGTCTTGTTGTTTTGTCATTAGTGTCAATGCTAACATGATTGCGCAAAGTTGTGTGTACACCCTGGCAGCCAATCACAGGGCACATACAGACAAGCAACCTTTCACGGCCGCATTCATACCTATTACCAATTTAGAGTCACCAGTTAACCTAACCGGAGGAAACCGGACTAGCTGGAGAAAACCCAGGCAAGCATGTGGACAACATGCAAAGTCCAACGGAGATTTGAACCCAGATCTCCCGACCGTGTGGCCAACATGCCAACCACTCGCCCACTGCATTTATTGAGTTTCTTTATCATCAATGTCTTTGTTGCCAAACAAATGCAAGGCTACTGTTGATTATTAAGTAATAACAAATTACACTTTGCATCTCTGCACATTATTTCTTATGGGAAAAAATTAACATTTAAAGCAACAATGTGTAAGAACATCCCCTAAAAGGAATACTTTCATAATGGTCTTTATGCAACACTACCTTGGAATAATCAAAACAGCATTACTACTAACCTACTTTGCGGTCTTTCACACCGTTGGACCAGGCAGGACAACACCTGCTGTGCTAAAGTTATTGCTCAAACTTGTGCGCACCCATTGAAATAGTCCTGATTGTTTATTTTATGATGTTATACAACAACACAGTGCTCAGATTCAGCCATCTTATGTTATAAGCCCAAATAATCATGTTTATTAGCTTTGCTTCTGTGACCTGCCTTTGTTGGTTATCTAACGAAAGTTTACAAGACAAGAAACATAAACGTTCATTCGTACTCCATTCAGTGGATGAGGGTGTCCAGGTGTCATGGTGGCTACATGGTTTCTACACTTTATCATTCAAGGAGGGCCTGTTCCGTGGGGGTTATCTGTGGCCAGCTCACTTTGAAGCACTTGATCCTCGGTCATGTCTGCCATTTGGGGCTCATTGTGTCATGGAGGAGGTCACTGCGAGGGCAGCATCACCGGCTGCTGCTGCTTTATCTCCTGCTCCGACGCCCTTATAGTCATATTAGGGGGTCTGGTCTGCACTCTCTGGGATGGATGGATGTATGGATGTGGAGAATTCATGTTTAAAGATGGATACCTCCATAATTGTCTGTGATGTTTGCATTAGTGATCAATCGCTTTCTCAGCCCCTGCCCATTCCTCTCCACATCATCTCCACTTACTCCTCCAGGTCATCTCGGTGTCGTCAGCTGGCCCCAGCATATGTCTGACATCTCCGTCTGTCCCCTCTTACACTTGTGTCGCCGCCCCAGTCGCCCGTGTCGGACGGTGGCCAGCGTAAACATGTAGCGACCACCTGATATGTTTGCATGGGGATTCTGGGGATGAACATTAGCATGTTTGGAGAGCAGAACATCTGGTGGGGGGACGTGATGGGGAGGGGGGGGAAAGGTTACAGTGTAAGGATACCATGGCGAGCCCTGTGTAGAATTCCTTCCATCAGATAAATCAAGACACTGAGCCACTGGGAGAGAGGAGAGGAGAGGGATGGGGGGGCAGGAGGGGAGGGCTGGGACTTTAATCCTGCCTGGTTGTGCAATAGTGCAGTAACAGTGCTTAACTTCTTTTTACATTTTTATCAAAGCTTTACCCTGGGATAGATTAATCTCTTTTCCGCTATTTCCTATGGAAATGTTTTTTTCTAAATTCAAGTCAACCACTGCGTTGGAACTGGTTGTGTTCCTGAGAGGTTCCACTCTATTTTACTGGAAATGTCAATACTTTATGGTTATTTCCTTTGTGGATTTGCTGGTGGAATCACATGATTCATATTGAGGGTGCAGGGTTTGTTTTTAAACCCCCACTTAAGAAACCAAAAATGGTTCCGTTTTGCTACATTTTTAAGTAAATACAAAAAAGAAAAACACTTTTTTGGTCGAAAAAGTCTTTCTTTTGCATTTGCCGTATTACATTGAAAGAAATCCTGAAAACAATGTCATGAAGGGAACTTGTAAGAAGCTGTATTTTTATATATACAGTACAGCATGTATTGTGTGTGTGTGTGTATTTTTTAAATATTGGTTAAAAAAAAAAAAGACAAAACAACAGAATTTAATTTAACATTAATTAAATTTAATCTCAAATCGAACTTGGGACCAACCCAGCTGAGAACACCCCCCCCCCCCCCCAAAAAAAAAATAAATAAATAAATAAATAACTAAATAAATAAAATAAAATTATATGTATGTACATATGCACATACATATATATAATAGCTACATGAATGCAACATGAATGCAGTGATCGTACAGTAGTGGGAGGGTAATATAAAATTGGCAGAATACGACAGGAAGTTGTGTATTTTGAATTATACAAGCATTTAAATAGTAATTAATGATTTTTTTGTGATAATTTCATATAGTTAAGAGCCTGACAGCCAGCAAAAAGACATTTTGTCTCATCCTGTGTATATAGCCTGCTTATGCTCTGTACATTGCACTGGGAACCTGAATGACACAATGGTACATGCTAGAAGTAAACATAGACTGTGTACTTTGTGAGCAGTTAGCACAGTTAGCTCCTTCTTTTGCGGCCCCCAATCTCCACAAGCACTTGCCCATCACCTACACCTACACCCATCTGTGTATCCTCCTCTTCCTCCGCTTCCTTGTGCCGCTGAGCCAGCGATGACTAAAGCTCACGTCAGGAGATGTTCTTCGGCGGAGACATAGCTGTCAGACAAAATGCTGTCAACGCCAACACCCGAGTATCAAGGACATCTACGCAACTCTTGCTCCTCTTCCTCCCCGCTGCCATGTTGTTTAATTATGCTGCGTGTACACTGCTATTGTCAACATCTTTGACGTGGCGCGACTGTTGGCAAGCTAACTTTTGACTCGCTGCCCTGAAGACTGCACTGCTTCATGTGGTGTTGACGCTTCGTGTGCACAGGCTACTTTGATGATAAGGGGGGGGTGGAGCTAGGTGGAGGTCAGACGGCAGCCCCACTCAACCGGCGGCCCGCAGCCAAGTCTGGCCCTTGCATGACATAAGACCCACCTGCGAGTTCAGTTGAAACCACATTTGCATCCATTCTGCCATATAGATGATCTTTGAGTTGTGGTTTGCATCGGATTGTCAAAAACGGCAAAGCTTGCTTGTCATATAAAATGTGATTGAATAGTAGGTCGTCAAAAAACGGCACAGTGCTTGTGGTCATATAGAGGATCTTTGACTTGCATTTTTGCAGAAGATCCTTAAAAACAGCACAGTGGCACTGTCGCATAGAATATATTTGACTCATGTTTGTGCAGTAGGTCCTTAAAAACAGCACAGCTTTCTTGTCATATCAAGATTTTTGACTAGCATTTTTGCAGGTAGGTCTTGAAAAGGAGCGGAGTGCTCTTGTTATATAAAGGATCTTTGACTCATGTTTTTACAGCATGCTCCTGTCATATAGAGTAAAATATGATTGAATAGTCGGTCGTCAAAAAACAGCACAGTGCTTGTGGTCATATAGAGGATCTTTGACTAGCAGTTTTGCAGCAGGTCCTAAAAAACAGCAGATTGACAATGTCTCATCGAGGGTGTTTGACTTGTTATAATTTCTATTGCTTTTGTATGACAATTTTATCCATTGAGTGACGTACATACATAATATAGTTAGAATAATGTAGTGCTTTCAGTTATGTCTAAAACATACCATTTAATACTTTCTGCACAAAATTCTAAAAAGCTCCCATGCTACATAATTGTGACCAGACATTCTGAGATACGTTGACTATTTTTGGTGGGGAATTTTGTATAGTCATTAGCGGAAATGATGTTGGTGCGACCCCTGGGAGAGATGGCTTAGGGCGCTGGCGTGAGAACAGTAGCTCATTCACTTCTCATTGAACAGCTGCAAGCACACAGATCTCTTATGCATTTTGATATTTTCCACTAATTACAGTGCATCATTTTTTTTTTTTTTGGAAAGAAAATCCGACTGGATTCTCAAAACAGGCTTTGATGCCACATGGCCTGAGCTTTTTCTTGTGTAACGCTGAAAATGTCATTTTTCTGCGGTACAAATAAAGATTGACTGGAGTATCATACGACCTAAGGAGCTCATGTAACTCTGGCAACAAATAAGACAGTTTGCTCTGTGTATTACATTACTTTTTAGTAAATTACCATGAACCATCTTAGGGGATATCCACACAGAAATGTTTTCAGGTCCACACAGCGAAGTATTTTATTGTTACAGCCTCTCGTCCACGTGGAAACGGCTTTTTGGGTACCCTGAAATGGTATTTTTTGGAAAACGGCCTCCAGAGTAGGAACATCTGAAAACGACGGCTCATTTCCACATAGACGAGTAATCCACTGTTTTTTCTAAACGATGATGTCAGCGACCCGTCGCGTCACATGACCAGAAGTGAGCTTTGACGAGAAGCCAACATAATATCTGAATATTTCCAGTGTCGTGACTCGTCACAGTCGACATTCTTTTGGTATTTTTGTGTTTTATGCTCCCAAAATGACGCACGTGTAATTCTACTGTGTCATAAGTCTAGATGTCATAAGTCTAGACTGGCCTTGGAAAGCCGTTCCCGTCTGGATGCAACTCTTTAGGCACAGTGTGGACGAGAATTTTTTTCAACCGGGCAAAAAAAAATAAAAAGGAGAGTTCCTGTGAGGACAGGGCCTTAGATTATATTATAAGATTTTCTTTTTTTGATAACCCCTAAAATATGAGTCACTTTTCTGCAATACTCTTGTGTGAAATCCTACTAAATTCCATGCCAGATGATTCAAGGTTTTTTATGGAATACTAACAATTGTCAGTTTTCAACAAAAAACTGCAATATTTATGTGTTGAATCTTACTAAAGTCTGCTGGGATCAGGCGATCTGTCTGGCTTCTGCTTATTGCAATGGAACACGTTTAGTATTTAGTAATCTTACAAAATTCCTGTCAGATTAAACCCCAATGCTAGCTTGAACCTTTCCAGAATGAAATCAATTTGTTAGTAATTGCAGTGGGAAACTTTGCACATACAAACATAGTTTTTTGTACACATTTTTTATACGAAATCTCACAAAATTACCATGCTTGCCACGGAATGCCAACAAAATTTATACCACAAATAATCGATTCTTAGATGCATCTTGATGCAGACATTGCCGATTATTAATCAATTCATAAACGTCAATAATCGATGCTGATGCAACAAAAAAACGGAACAAAAAGACAGAAAGCGGAAGTGCCGCCCGGACTGTTTATGGTGGTGCACCTAAGTGTAAGACTCAAACAGAATTGCTGAGCGTGAACACCGACCCGCTCCCGCTGATTTAAAGCGAGGCCTGGAAGCACGTTGGCTTTCACGTAGTTGAAGGTAAAAATGAGCCAGACAATATGCAAGCTTTGTCATACAAGCTTAAAATATTTTGGGAACACGACAAATATGAGAAACCACGTTGCACATATCCACACGAACCAGGAGGAAAAACAGCCAGCTGAAGTTGCAGGTGATAACTAATTTTCCACCCAACTTGGAATAGGCGAAGCGAATCACAAAGTCAATTGCAACTTTTATTGTGAAAATACAACTAGTAGCTAGAAGCTATTTCATGTAATCCTAAAAATATGTCATACTTGTTTTTTTTTGTAGAAAATACTACTAAATTCTTGTGAAAACAGGCTGTTACGCCACATGGTCTAGATGTTATGTCACATTGCAATAAATTTTCAGTTTTTTCTGTATGAAATCCTGCAGATATCTTATGGTTGCAGTTTTTATATAAAGTCCCTCAAAATTGTTGCGAAAACAATGGAAAAGCGCGCATGCTTGCTAGTTAACACAAGGGTTGGCGTCAGGAGGCCTACTTCACACCGTGCCTTGACCAGGAAGTAGTTGACAGCTCTTCGTGCCCCAGCCCTGCCGCTAATTCCGCCGTTTCCTCCCCCGCTAGCCTAGCTTAGCATCAATCACTTGACTAGACCCTCAGCCCTCGTGCAAACCAATTTCCTTAATGCTGATTGCACTGTAAACTAACTCTCCTCACCAGCTCTGGCTCTCGTTCGGCGAGGCTCATTCATTCTCGCTCGCTTCACTTCCTTCCACGGCTTCCTCTCGCCTTGATGGAGCCAAGACCGAAGCCGCCTTGCTGGAATAGATGACCCCCAAACGACTCTGTTGGTCTACTTATAGTTCAGGCACTGCCATTGTCAAACCCGTTACTTGTTGATCTAGCTACATTCCGGCCTCATCTCCCTTTTCTCAACAAGAGGAGCGTATCACCGTTCTCCACATTGGATTCGGAACGTCGAGGCTTTTGCTGACAACCTAGTGAGTGTATCAGCAGAGGGCTTCAGCGAGAGACACTTCCCGCTGAGGCATGAGAAATTCCTTACATGTCTTTCAGCTCTTGGAGTCATCGTGGACGCAAGAGGAGGCCAGCTATTTCTCACCTTGGCCGTCTTTAGGCTTCAGTTCACATCGATAGCGTTTACATGTGCGCGTGCACTGCCGACCGCCGCCACTCCTCCTGCTAGCACCCCGACTGATAACTCTACAAAACTGTACTTTAAACAAACTCACAATGTCTTTTTTTAAATGAAGTCACCTTACTTAATTCTTGCAAAGAACAGACTACACTGCCATAAACACTAAGGTCTCTCAACTGTTACAAAAACAAGCTAAACTTTGACTGACCCTTAAAATAAGCCAGTTTACTCTGTATACTCCATTGCTTTTTGTATAAAATCCCACTAAATTCTCATGAAAGCAGGCTACCATGTCACATAATCAAAGATTTTTCATAGAACCCTAAAAAAATAAGTCAATTTTTGACTAACTGCAATATTTTTGTGCAACATCCCACATAATTCTCATGAGAACTGGCGCAGCCATGTAACTCAATTAAAAAAAATTTCATAGAATGCTAAAAATAAGTTGTTTTTTTACATGCAACTGTGATATTTTTGTGCAAAATCCAGCTAAATTCTCATGAGAACAGGCTACCATCTCAAATGATTTTTCGTATAGAATCCTGAAAAATAAGTCACTTTTCTTCTCAGAACTGCAATATTATGGGGTGAAATCCCACTAAATTCTGCCAAGAACAGACTAACATGTCACGTCATTTACGTTTTTTCATGGAACGCTCAAAATAAATCAGTTGTCTACCAAGAACTGCAGTATTTTTGTGGAAATGCCTACTAAATTCTCATGAGAACTTGCTGCCATTTCTAACCAGAGAACTAACCTTTGCCAAGAAGAGGCTACCATGTCACATGAGCTAACATTTTTCATAGAACCAGTCAGTTTTCCACTAACTGCAACGTTTTTGTGTAAAATCATGCTAATTTCTCATTCCAAATCATATGATATCGTATATTAATAGCAAAAAAGGCTTTAGCATTTACTGTACATGTGAGCACTCACAACAGACAGCCACCACTCATCCCGCTAGCACTCTGAGTGACGACAACAAAACAAAGCTATACTTTCAATGTCTTCCTAAATCATTTTAATCCCTCCTCGCCAGCGTCTCGTGGAATGTAGAATTAGAGGAAGTTGTCGGGCAGAAAGACCACGGGAGCCATTTGCTCTCACCTCGTCCGTGTCGAATTATGGGGATGCAGCGCTACAAATCCTCTGCAACCACACACTTTAACACCACAAGGGGCTTTACATTAGATGCTGACAGTTACATCCTGCTCTGTTTTTAAATGGAAACGCATCATTTGTCACGCAGGCGCACGTAAGAATTCAATACCAGAAGTCTGCCGTTCTCAAGATGATAATGCTATGTTTTCTCATGTAATCTTTTATCATCGTTTTTGATGCTTTCTGATCTCATTAAAACATCAGAAACAGCTCTCAGTATGATGCACTGTAGTGCAGTTGTACACTACTGCAAACTACAATATAATGAACATACACAATTCATACCGCTCTGCCAGTGTCAAATTGTGATGTGTGCTTGATGTTGTGTCCAGTTCTCATGCCACTGACAGTGTTTCCATTAATCCACATTGATTAGTGGTAGGGATGATCCGATCGATCGGCCACTGATCATATAGTCAGCTAGTAGCTAGCTGACTAGCATTATCCGCCTAGGGCGACGGCCGCACTGTTTGAGTGGAGATCTGCTTGGTAAATAAAGTAGAGTACAATTTAAATGTACACATCAGAAATAAAAGACAAATAGTCGACAGCTCTCGTAGTGATGAAAGTTGGAGACCCCTGCAACCTGGACACTGAATTTATTCTGTTTTAAGCCGAGCAGGACAGATTTCTATTTAGTAAAGATATGTATTTGTATGATTTTAGTCTGTTCATTTTGTTATCTTGGCGAGAAAATAATTATTGAACAGGTTATTTCCCATGTATTCGTAGTGCTACAAAACATGCATCAAATTAAATTCAGGTATGTGTCAAATAGTACAAAAATAAAGGCATTAAAAAGCCAATCCACCCAAACATTTATTTATTTTTTATATTTACCTGTTTGCCAGGGACTCTTTGAATTGTCTAACAGTGCCCAAAATATATTTTTTTTAAATGTAGAAAATAATTGTAAATTATTCTACTGTATATATTAAAAAATAATATAAAAAAATTAAAACATTTTGTATTTTTGTGGGATTTTTTTTATTTGTATGTAATGAATGAATGGGGTAAAAGAGTACAAATCCACTTGAATTCAATGCTTGCGTGATGACACCTTGATGGATGTGACTTTGGAGGGTGACTGGATGATGCTGTATATTTACAAACAATGCATAAGCACACTCGCGTTTGACGCCCATGGAGCTACTTCATTACCGGATTGCGTTTATTTTGCTTTGTGCACGTTTGCATCCTTCCCTCTTTTCCTATAAACTGGCTTTTTCAGTGGCAGGTCTTTCCCAGCGGAGAGATTGATGAAGTGCAGTAGGCCCCGGGGGGTTGGGGGGGGTTTCACAGAGAGGTAGTCCCCTGCTGGGACTTCTCTCTCTGGTCCACTGAGCGCCGTGCACAGCCACACAGGATACATTTGTCAATCTGCTGCTGGCTCACATACATCGAGGCCGCCGCCGCTGGACGACATACGGGCGCTGAAGAAATCATAGCTGCTGCATAGCTGCTCCTAATGGCTGGTACACGGTGGTTCATGTTTCAGCCCTGCTCCGGGCCCCCGCCACTGACATGCTGCTACATTATGTTTAGCCTGTGTTTTATTTGGCTCTCTTTGGTATGGTGGAGTGGAATAGGAAGTGAGGAGGAAGAGGAGGAGCGGGGGGGGCTTATGCACAAGCAGAAGGAGGGCCACTCCAAAACAAACAGTAGGAGGCCTGCCGTTAGTGCACACAAACTGCCGCGTTACGTGCGATGCAGGCCATAGATTGTGTTTTTTGTGGGGGTGGTGCGATTTGTAAATCTCAACAGGTTCACCCCCCCACCCGCCACGTCATCATTCCTAATTTGTATGTGGATGTAACGTACAAGTGTTGACAAAACCCCACTAAATTCTGCAATGCCTGCCTCTGAGACTTTTGTAGAACTTCTCCAAAAACAGCAAGATTTTGTACAAAATCCTACAAAACTCTTTAAAAAAAAAAAAATAAAAATAGGATACCATGGCACATAAAACGTAATCCGAAAAATGTGCCATGCTAATTACTGTTTGTATGAAATACTATTAAATTTGAGTAATATCCTCCCATGCCATAGGAATATATGTAAATATGAACTATTTCATTACTTTTTGTTCGAAATCCAAGAACAATTGTGTTACAATTTCAGTTTATGTGCAAAGTCTCACTAAATTCTCATGAGGAGAGGGAAAATCACACAAATTTCTCATGATTGCCACAAAACCTGCGATTTTTAATAGAATCTTAACAAAATTTCTACCAAAAACAACATGATTTTGCATAAAAATCCTATTAAAGTCTTCAAAAACTGGGTAAGCATGGTGCATGGATTAAACCTTCATGCAATACTAAAAGTGAGACATGAGCAGGCTCCCACGCTCCTGGAGCTAACTTTATGTAGATATGAAGAAATTTATGACGCTTTGTAGGAAATCTAATGAAAATCTCTGTACAATTCCAGTTTTTGTAAAAAAAAAAAAAAAAATCCTTCCAAATTCTCATGAGTGAGAAGAAGAGAAAATCCCACAAATTTCTCACGATTGCCACAAAACTTGCAATTTTTAATAGAATCTTAACAAAATTTCTACTGACAACAGTATGATTTTGTACAAAATCCGACTAAAGTCTTCAAAAACTGGGCAGCCATGGCACACGGGTTAAACTTTCATGCAAAACAAAAAATGTCATTTGTATGAAATACTACAAAATTTACTGAATGTAGTGACAGCAGGCTCCCATTCCTCCGGCGCTAACTTTCTAAAGTAATTCATGCCTCTTTGTATAAAATCCAACAAAAATATTGGTACAATTCCAGTTTTTTGTACAAAATTATCATAAAAAGAAAGGAAAAGAAGTGAAGGGTCGGCATGGCTCAGGTGGTAGAAGGTTGCGGGTTCCATCCTCGGTCCTCTCGTGATCATGTTGAAGCATCCCTGGGCAAGATGCTGAACCCCCAGTTGCGTTTTGAGTGCCTTGAATTTCTCATGGTTGCCACAAAACTTGTGATTTTTAATAGAATCTAATAGAAATGGTTCAGGAACCATATTTGGTATCTCATGAAGCGCGCAGCATGGCATTAGTGGGCACACACACCGTATCGAGTTGTCGCATGTCTGGCATTGTTGAGCTCATCAAGCTTCAATGCACGGCCACCGACACCATCCAGCGCCACTTTATGCAGCAACGGAATGCTGACTTGTCGGGGGGGGGGGGGTGATGCCTGGACTGCATGGCGACATAGTTGGAGGGATTCCATGGAGGAAAGCCCCCTATTCCCCAACACACACACACACACACACACACACAAAGGTATACCAACAGCAGAGGGGGGTGGGGTTGGCTTGCCCTGACAAATTACCCACATCCACGGCACTCTGGTGTCTCAGCATGGGGGGAAACTGGATGGCCCAGTAGGAGGTGGATGGATAAGTGGAAGGTCAGGGATTTAAAGCGGAGAGGGCAACCAGAGTCCATGCTGTTTCTCGCAGGCAGACAACTTTTTCACCTCAACACCCAAATTAACACAAGAATATACATGATCAATATTGATTACCATCATTTTTACATACAAAGGCAGAATGCAGCAGATTGAGTTTTCTATAGCAAACATTAGGCCATTCTTGTACGACCTAAACATTAGTAATTCAGCATTTGCATGTGGTTTGTATGGAAAATCAACATTTTTGGGGCTTGTCTCTTTAAGACATTGTCTCCTGATGTGGAGACAATGTCAATGTTACTGTGCCTTTTTTCCCTGGGATTACTTTCTACAGGCATCTGATTGGCTAAAGTGATCTTGGATTTATAGGGCTATCGTGCTACATGTGTTTTGTGTGTGTCCTCACATGAGGCAAATATATAGTTTGTTTTGTTTTAACTTTATATTCAAATACTGTATGCCTTTCCCACGGGATTACTTTCTTCTGACATTTGATTGGCCAAAATGGCTTTATAGTTAGGGTTTATTGAACTGAATCAGTTATTTTATTTTTTCTAGTCTGTTGTTGCCACCGACCAGTCCAGGGTATACCCCGCCTCGCGCCGACAGTCAGCTGGGATAGGCTCCAGCATACCCCCGCCACTCTAAGGAGGATTAGGCGGCTTAGAGAATGAATGAATGGATGTTGTTGCCACTTGCTCACTTTGTATTTAGTCCTTTTTGACATCAGTGTTTTGACTTCCACGGGTTATTGCGCCACCTGCATCTGTGGCATGCAAGCGACAGCCTGTATTTTTACGTGGATGCTGATTCTTTGAGGCGTTTTTGGAGTGAAAATGTACCCCCATGTAAGTGTAGACTCAGTCTTCATCCCCTCCATCACCACGTCCTGTGCTTGATGGCGAGAGGAGCGCTCGTTTTTGTGTGCGTGGACACGCTCGTACGCAGCGTCAAGAGGCCCGTCGCTGCAGACTGCCGGCGAGAGGATTAGGAGTCTGGAATGCAAGACACTCCTTGACCCCGGCGCGACCTTTCCGACTAAATCCCTTGTCCATATCTGTCCCTCATGGGTCATGATCCAATTGGTCGCCCCCCTTTGAGAATGCTGACCCCTCGTGCACCTCGCCACTCGGTCTGCGCCAAACATCTCCAAGGTTTGCGTGATGGTTAGACCTTTGGTTGCTGGGGCAGACCTACTTTAGGAGATAAATATATAGATCTATCACTCTTGTTCTACCTTCCATGTGTCCATGTACACCTGAAACATAAATGAAGCATTCCCCTCTTTTTCTTTAGGAGGCGCGGGCGGCGTTCCATTTGCGAGCATGTCGACCAAGAGTGACGTTAATGGAGGCGGAGAGGAACAAACACATCAGAGCGGCGGGTGAGTGGCAGTGACACTGAGCAGAAAGAGAAAGAAAGAGAAAGATGGGTGGTGGCAGTCGCTCCCGTCCCACATGACATGGCTGCCTAGAGAGATGAGAGACAGATGGGTGTCCTGCTTGCTATACGCAGGCCTCCTTGAATAAAATATCACGCTAGTGATTAATTTATACCTCATCTGCATAGAGAGGAGCAGCAACCTTATTGTTTTTTTCTTTTTCTGTCTGTCATCTGTCATGTAGCGTCGGTGGAAATGACACACATTGTTTCATCCCTAAAAGGAATCATCATGCTAGCTACATGCTAGGTGTTCTTATTTGATATATCCATCTACTGACCTACCTATGTTTCCTATCTACATACATATGCTAAATACTGTACCTACAGTATGTTGCCTAGCTACCTTTTTTTGAAAGGAAGTGTATATATACACTCATAATTATGTTTGAGTAAAGGTCCCCAAAGTTGGAAGCATAGAATTGTCCAAGGTTCTGAATTAAGATTTGAGAGATGCCACCCCCTGATAGATTAATTAGGACTTGTGTAAATGTCGTGCATGAGTTCGATCAGTAAATACAGTCGCCTTGTGTGCTTTCTGTGTCTGCGAATGGACACGCGTGCTTGCCCCCTGTCAGGCGTCCTGCGTGTGCACCTGTCTCACAGGGTCAAATAAACAGCTGTGAGGAGCCCGCCAGCTCCTCCAACGCTGGCCCTCACCTGTGTCACATCTGCCTGCCAGTGCCATCAAGGTGCGTCAAAGGTCCAATCTGGCATCTCCCCACCCGTCGGCGCCACGCTGCACCTCGGCAGGCTGGCACGCTCGCCTCCTCCGCCTCCATGCTTCCACTTCTTTGCTCCTGGAGGCGTCTGCCACTCACCTGTCATTTCTTTCATCAACTCCTCGCTCCGCAACCCCCACTCTTCACTCCCTCACTGGCTTCTTTAAAGGCAAAGGAGGGGAGAATGGTGACCACTTTGGTCCCCGTTTGAAGTTTGGCAACAAGTGAGGGTGTTTCATCCCTGTGTGGTGTTTGTTGAGAGAGAGAGAGAGAGAGAGAGAGAAGCAATAGATTTTGGCACTTCGATAAGTTAATGCTAATGCTAAAGTCAACATTAATCAATGCTACGAGTGTTAGTCAGCAAACTGGTTGCCATGCTCTAGTGTGTCATTGAAATGACTCGGAGGGGAGGAAGAGGAGGATGATGATAATTCTGTAAAAGTCATACATTCATTCATACATAGATTTATTTGGAGTATGCTTTTCATTTTCGTACCAAGCTTAAGTTAAAAAGAGTATCAGGGCCATACTACAAAAAAAAACAACAGAATGGAGAATTGAATTAGGATTAATTGCAATAGTTGTCATAATACAATGTGAATAATAATAATAATAAGATGTCATTTTGTATGAATGAAGTCACAATTACAAGAAAGTCATAATTCTATGAGAAGTCTTACTTTTATATGAAAAAGGGCTTAAAAACACAAAATTAACTTAGTTGTATCGTTGCACGTAGCAACTTTTAGTAACTTTTAGTCATTTTAAAGGAATAACATCACAACATAACAAAGTCAGAATTTTATATTATATAAAAATATTTGAGAATCTGATCATAAGTTTAATTTCTATGCCGCTTGTCCTTACTAGGGTCGCAGGTTATGCTGGAGCCTATCCCAGGTGACTTTGGGCGACACCCTGGACTGGTCACCAGCCAATCACACGGCACATCTTGACAAACAACCATTCATACTCACATTCACACCTTTGGAAAATTTTTTGTCGACAATGAACGTAACATGCATGGAGTGTGGGAGGATTAGCACTAGGCCACCGTGCTGCCCATATTTATTTATTTAAAAAAAAATTAAAATTAAAAATTAAATTCATACACAAAAAAAAAAGACTTCTTACTGCAGGAATAATAAAAAAAAAAAAAAACGAGAATATAGTTAAGTTAAAATTGTATCAAATGTTTGTAGTTTTTAATTTGTTGTAATACATATTACGAGAAAGACGGCTTCGTTGGAGAGTAAAGACGTCATATTACATTTTATAAGAGGCCTTAGAAAAAAAACGAGACGTCGTAATTTTAAGTTTTAGATAATTTTAAGTTTTAGATTAGTCATAGTTTTCTCTCATAAGTCATGATATTATGATAATAAACTAGATAGTCTAGCTGTTGATGTTATACTCCAGTATAAGTTTCCCAAACTATGAAAAAGTCAATGTTTTGGTTGTTAGCTTAATCTGGTGATTTTATGTATATGTTTTTATCAGCACTGTATATTGTGGTTTTGACCAGCGAGGCTTTGTAATTAAAAGTATCAAAGTGTGTTTAAGATTATAGATCCAGCTGATAATGGAGAAGCAGACACTAAACACAGCACTCCCTTAGTTAAAATGTTTGTCCTTGATGTAAAGAAACCACAAATCAGATGATTGTGGTATTTATCACCTCTCTGCAGGCATCATTAGTCCTCATTTTCCCCCTACCCTTTGCACAATAGACACATTCATACTTTAATAGTGACGATACTAAAAGTTGCATGTTTCTCCAAGCGCATTTCGCTTCACACTCGTGCCTGCTGAAAAAAAACTTTTTGTCTTTAGAATATCTGCTGCTGGCCCTCAGGGGTGTGTGACCCCACTCCTCCAGCGTAGAAAATGATCAAACATTGACAAGGTCTTCAGAGGTGAAAAACATCAGTGACGACAAATGTGCTTCACTTTGCGCGATTACGTGCAAAAGGAACAACACGGTTTGCTTACATTCCATCCTGTTGATGCAGTTTCAGCACAGGAAAGTGACACTTACCTTGTTTGTGTTATCTTTCGCCCCGTTTTCATGGCTCAGTTAAGTTTGACACAGCGTGGTTCGGACCGGCAAACACCGTTGTGGTTCGTTTTCACTGCCAGGCGTGTTGGCAGGACGTTAAAATCTCTCCGTCATTGATAAAAATGGCGTTTTCTTGGTGATTCCGTTCCGTAGACACTGCACTGTGTCTAACTGTACAGTACAGTGTACCACAGTTGGTGCTCCAATGGGAGGGTGCCAAAAATTGTCAGTTATTTTGGTACCCTTCACAACATTTGACAATGGAAACGCAAATAATGTCAGCCCATATGGAGCTGAACCAAACTGTACTTAAATAAGGTCCCAGTATTGGGGGTCCATATTTGTTTGTCAAGGTACAATCCACACAAATCTACCCAGAAAACATTTCACAGGAATGAAGTTGTAAAAATATAAGAGAAAATTTGACTTTTATGGTAATTTTAGGGTATTTAAATTGAATTTTCAAACAAATGAATGAGAAAAACATGACGAAAAGTCAAAATATTACGAGACTAAAGTAAAAAATGTCAATAGAAAAATGTAATAAAACTGTGTGAGAGTGTAGCTTACGAGTGTAATTGTACAATGAAAAATTAACAATATGACAAAAACGTCATAATGTTGCAAGAATAAAGTCCAAAATATTACGAAAACAAAGTCAAGCTTTTATTAAAATAAAGTTGCAAAACATGGAAGAAAAAATTATCGTGATTTTACAAGAAGTTGCATTTTCAATAGAAAAAATGGAAAAGTCATGTTAGAATAGAATAGAATAAATTCCAAATTTGACAAGAATAAAAATGCACATTTGGAAGACAAAGTTGTACAAATAATAAGTAAGTCATAATTTTAGAAAAGCAATGTTTGCAATTCCTTCTTCTCACACTTTGCAGAGTGTCTAACTCTACCTCTATTGAACATGAAGGATGCGAAAATGTGCCACAATTAGGATCAGTTAATTTGGTGCCATCCAGCTTGCAGTATCTTACCATACTTTGCCCCGGTTGGTAGCCCCACACAAGAATGTTATGCAATTTCTTTCCAAGCTTTTTTACCGTGGAAAAAAAGTGTTCCAAACTACGCAGCTTTGTTGGAAACACGGCTTAAGAGTCTCTCCTGCATGGCAAATCTCACAGGAGCTGTGGAGAAGCTCTTGCAGCTATCAGTGGTCACCTCGCTGGCTGAAATATTGCACAAATAACCATCAAAGCAGCTTTCTGCGCTGGCCGGGCCCAGACAGTAAATCCTGGCTGCTGAGGGCCAGACAGTGATTTTGTTTCACATTTCCGCCCAAGACACAGGCACGGAAGAAGAACATAGAATAGATGAAGAAAGAAAGAAGAGAGAGAGCCCTTGGCTGTGGCCCAGCTGTATCAGTTGGACTTTACTGCCACGTGGCATATGGTACAAGACAAACTGTCAGCGTTTTTTCCCCCCATTCCTTCCCGCCTTTGCTTTGCTTGGAGTTGACAGGAGCAGGAGCACGTTTGTGTCCCAGCAGCAGGCATCAGGCGGGCTTAGTGGTGATTTGGGAGGAAAAGGGGAGAAAGGCAAAGCATCATGCTGTGTGGCGAGCCGCTGATGGCTCCGCATTGCTGGATGAATGAGGTGGCGTGGGGTTTCATGGGGGGGGGGGCTTACGTGGTAGCTGCAGGGGACAGCACAGTGCCTGCGATTGTGAGGAAACTGCAAATTGATCAAATTGTGGAGGCAAGACTTTGGGCCTATTATCTGGGTCATGTCAATGTCTCTCTGGTCACCATTTGGTCACAAGGGCAAAGTGTGTGTATGACTGTAAATGTGTGCGTGCTGAAGAATCCAAGCTTTAAGGCCTCAGAATAGATTTTTTTCTTCTTCTTCAAGTGTCTTCACATGCATGATGTTTACACCATCTCTCCAGCACAAACAGAGCCACCAAGCATCCAAACAAAATCCCCATTTGCACCCGAGTGATACATCCCAACACTTTGTTGTCAAAGTGGAGCTAGGAACCCTCGCTTGTTGCATGTTTTTCAAGATTTCTGTTTGAAAAACTTTGATAAAACTAATGGTAATGTTTTAGTTTATTTCAAACATTATTTTGAAGTAATTCACCTTTACACTTATACAGGTCAACATGTCTGAACAGGAGTAGGAAGATACAGAACATATAGCATATGACATATAACATATCACATAACACATAGAGACAGTAGATACTTTAATAATCCCCTTGAGGAAATTCAGGTATCTCTCATAGCTTCACACAGTCAGAAATGCAACCAGGATGAGATAAAAGCAGACTGGTTACATCAAAAGTGCAAAAAAGCCCCATCACACAACACATAACCAAAATAGTAACTTGATTGTTAAAATAAGTACACTCGGAAGATACTTAAAAATCTGTCTATTAGTAGGCATTTAGTAGATATTGACTGGAGTGGAAGTGGCTCAGGAAGTAGAGCAGGTTGCCCGCAGTGTTGGCGGTTTGAACATTTCCTCCATCCCAGTCACAGTTGTCGTGTGCTTCACCCACTTTGCCTCCGGTGCAGTCCGCACCGGCGAATAATGTGAATGAATGTTTGGTGGTCGGAAGAGGTCGTTGGCACAAATTAGCAACCGCATTTCCATCAGTCCACCCGAGGGCAGCTGTGGATACAAATGTAGATTACCACCACCAGCGTGGGACTGTGGACTGAATGAACAATGGTTTTCACTGTGAAGCGCTTTGGGTAGTATTGTTTCAAACGTACTTAGCAAAGTCATATTGAAGTACATCACATGTTTACACTTGCACAATTCAACGTGTCCTAAAAGTAGTTGCAAGAAGCAGAGATTTAACCCCACCCCTTTCCCGTGTCTTAGCAGTTACTGATCGCATACCAACTTTGCATTTTATTATAGGAAAACAAAAATGTAATGGTAAAGTTAATAGTTTGTAGCTAGCTTTGAATGTTTGCATGCCGCAGTGGATGAGTTCTGGCTGATATGCATTCTGACATCTCTAACTCATCTCGACCCCCAATCCACCATGACTATCAGTAATGATCGTGGAGTCGAGCCGCGATCAGACATGACTTCTGAGGCGGCGTATTGTGGATATTAGCCTAGCATGGTGCGTGATCTGCGTCTTCTCTCATCGCTGAGGGGTGCTCCGCCTTGACATTGTGGTGGAGGGGGAGCGGGCATGCACATGAGGCAGGGGCGCCGTTGTCGCTTGTCAGCGTGCTTCTGTCACAGCGTTTGGAGTTTGACTTGC
This sequence comes from Dunckerocampus dactyliophorus, assembly GCF_027744805.1. Lineage (NCBI taxonomy): Eukaryota > Metazoa > Chordata > Actinopteri > Syngnathiformes > Syngnathidae > Dunckerocampus > Dunckerocampus dactyliophorus. The sequence goes on from NC_072835.1 coordinate 15,099,172, forward strand.
TCCCTGAGGTGTGCTGTCACTCTCCCTGGCTGCTAGCAGCTGGTAGCCACAGACAGTGGCTGTGCAGCCCACCAAGCAGAACTGTTCGGTCCAGTTCGATATGGCATTTACTGGACCCCTACCTTTGACATACCATCTGTGGTAGATAGGCTTGGGAAGGTCGGCTAGGGTATTGTCACTGCTGGGTATTCAATCTGGCTAGTATGCCTTAGAGTAATGTTACAAATTGGTGACAGAAGTGGCATCCGTAGCTCTGAGGTTGTCCATAGTGTGACCACCGTGAAAATTGAGACCGAAGGCTCATGGAATGGCTAAAACCCAATAGTCCCATCCGAACTGAGGGTACTCTTTCTAGAGTCATGTGAAAAATGGTGTCAGAAGTGGGATGGTTCTGTCGTGTGCCCATTTACTAGGACAACCTCTGTGGTTCCACCTAGTAGACCTATCTGAATTCAGGATAATCCTATACAAAGTTCTGCTGCAGTTTTCCATGTGCAATTGATACTGCTTATGGGTGAGAGACAGTGTAGGCTTGAGTTCACGTAACTCTTTGTCACAGAGTTCTGTGACAAATGATGTCAGACATGGGATCCTTTTAGGCCTTCAGAAGTTTGCCCAGTTGAAGTACCCGTCGGACAGGTGACCCTTGTGCCCTTTGACTTTCAAGATGGGAGAGGAACAATGTAGGATTAGGGACAGTTGTGTGGCGCCGGCCATCCCAATAGACCTACCATACGGATAGGGTACTCCAACAGTTTTGTGGTACTTGTGTCAGAAGTGAGATCCTTAACTATGACGCCATCCATGGTGCTCAGAAGGACAATGACTTTTTGGCCTTGTTTCACTGTGCAACCTTTGTAGACCAATAAACCCGACTTTGCATTTGGATTGAGGGTACTCCTCTTAGGGTTTTGTGACAAATGGTGTCAGAAGGGGGATGGTTAGCCACCATATGAGATTTGACACATATGAAACCCAGCAACAAAAAACAGCTAATATTTTCAGTCTAGTTTACTGTTACATTCTTGTGTACGTGTTTACTTCCTGGGCTGTATCCCTCACAGCTAATGTCAAACAGCTTTTGATGAAAGCAGCTCCCGAGGCCAGCAACCAAACATCCCGATTCCTTGTAAATCAGCGGTGCTCATATTAGCTGTTGAAGGCTAAATGGCCATTATGGATCCTCAACACTCTGACATGTTGTGACCTGCCTCCTTTGGTGAGGTATGTGGCTCTGTGTGTGGGAAATACACACACACACACACACACGGACACACACGCACACATATACATGCATGCATGGCGGCTAACTGCTCCGTGTGTGGGCCATGTTTGCCACCACTTAGTGACAGGTCAGACTCCCATGGTGTGATCAAACAGCAGACACAACTCTCTCCAGTTCCCACAACACTCCGCCTGGTGGAGATTGGACAATAAAAATAAAAGTGGTGGGCTTTCATCACAGGCTTTGAGCCAAAGCCTCGGCCTATTCTCGCTCACTCCCCAAATGTAAACTGTGCTCGTCTGTGTGTTCAATGTGGCGCTAAGCAGTATATAGAGCCTAGACAAGGAAAAAGTATTATGCTCTTTAGCGTGCGTCAGTGTTTCTGGTTCTATTTGAATCGAGATATTAATATTTTCATACAGCTGGCTGTTGTTCATAATGTTACTGCTGCAAGGGTGCTCAATGTAGCAGAAGAAACAAGGCATTTGCCTTTAACTCTTCTTTTGGGAACTCATTTAAATATCATGGGATTTTGAAATTTCAACCTATAAAATTATTTCAGCACATAAAACAAAGTCCTATCATGATTATTTTAACTAATCACTAACCAGTTTAATTTTTTTCCACCAAATATGGTTTGAGGCGAGATAATGGGTAAAAGTAATATTTCGAGAAATGGTATTTTTGATATACAATATACATTTACAATATACATTTGATATAGACATTTCTTTATTTATCTATACACTTTATTTTTATAACATTACGACTTTATTCTTGCAATTGTAGGACTCCATGATTACATAAACACTGCACTGTATTTTTTTTTAAGCGTTGCCGTAATACACCTTTGTGACGCTTTATTGCATAGTTGTCATGGTTACAGAAATGACAGGACTAGTTGCTGGGTCTTGATGAAAATATAAATGCATTTATACTGCATCTAAATATAATTCTCGTAATGTAAAGATGGGTTTAATCTATGCCGCCACCAATGTCCGATATTCCCAAATGTCACCGACAGGGCTGTTATGGAATTATACTATCGGAGCTGAGCGCTCTCGATGACAATATTGTGTTGTGTGTCTACCCATCATGCACTGGGAGCACATGTATTCTGATTTGTGCAAACGGTACTGATTAGCCACATCAGACTTGAGGCCGAGTCGGCAGACGGCCAGTCCGCCGAGAGGTATTGTAGTGAGGTGGAGGTGGAGGATGGGGAGTGAGCGGGGAAGCTGTTATCTATAGTGCTATCAGCCCCAGCCCCTGCACACCACTAATGGAATTGTCCTGCACCCCGGGCTGTGTATTACCATAGATCTGAGGGATAGTCCAGTGATTTAATAACGGGCCGCTTTCTGACTCACTTACAAACACAAGAACATTAAGACAAGTTCAGACGTATAGCAAATAAATAAACACAGGGTTCCTGTGCGTGTATATTCAAATAAACGCTACCTTTTAGTCAAATACGGCTTCCAGGGATGCACTTAACTTGAGTTTTGTCTTTTTCCTCTTCTTTTATTGTTTCATACAGTCCCAAATATTGTGTATCGTTATAATGATGGCAAGCAGAACAAAAATGAGACTTTATTGGATGTCTCACATCATCCACTTACTAAATCAGCTCATATATTCTTTAATGCTAGAGGATAAGACAATTTAGACCAAAGAAGTCACCGCAAACCAAGGATAAGAATCCAACCACTGCAAACTAAAGCCATAATAATAATGGTTTTGTTAAACTAAGTCCATTGAGTAGATAAATCAATAATCTTGAAGCAAATGACGTTTAGTAGGCACTCTGCAACAAACCCAACACAGCATATAACATAAGTTATAACTTAACATAACAAAGACCAAGAAAGTCTCTGTAAAACAAGTATAAGAATTAAACCAGCCGTTGCAAAGTAAAACAGCAATAATACACATATTGTTAAACTACGTTTACTTTAATAGTCTTGAAGGAAATCATGGCATTGAATAGGTATTCTGCAACAATAACATCACAGCACAGCATAACAAAACATAACTTAACGTAACATGTAACATAACCAAAAAAGACGTGTAAAATAACATAACAAAAAAAATAACAAAGAAGCAAAAAGTCACTGCTAAGATGCATTACGCATTGTGGCACATGGTCATTAAAAAATACCTTATGTAATATGCTTGCATGGATTGTGTGGTAGTGGTGGATTGTCCTCACATCACAATATTATTATTATATTATACAAGTATTATACTGTAGTGAATACATTATGAATCAGTGCAAATCCGGGCTCGAACCGTAATGCATCAGTCAACAGTGAGGGTTTCCACTATTGCTACTGAGGATGTTAGCTTCCACCATATATCTCCATATACTGTATGTACTGTATGTGGAGTATCATTGCTATGCAGTATACCTGTGTGGGCTTGGCTGGCTGGCGGGCAGGCGACAGGCCTCTGGCTCCACATTATGAGCTCCTGGTCGATGGCGCTGTTAGCTCCACACACACCTCATGAAGTTATAGCAGGGCTGAGGCTGTTGGGGAAATGGCTCCCTGCAGATTGGCCAATCTCGGCCACACACACCGACAGACAAATGCACACACACACAAGATGAAAAGGTGCATCCAGATTCAAACTCAAAGCATCATTCAATCCTCAAAGAGAGAAGAGGAGAGTCCTCCCATGCACCCTAAATTGGAGAGGTGGGCTAGATTGATGCCTTATCTGCAGCCGACTGGGTGGCTGGCTCGAGCCTTACTGTCTCTGTCGTGGTAAACACACACACATAACGTCCCTTTGACCACCCCGGAGCACTCGTTGGCTAACTCTTAAAAAGCCCAGGCAACACAATTATCTTTTATGACCTGCCAGAAAATGCTGGCTGTGGGAGGCTTTGGAGGGTCCATGTTGAGGGCCCGACGGAGGAGAAGGTCACAAGGAAGTTGTCACCACAGACTCTTTGCATCACTTGGACACCCGAGTCAGTCTGTTTTTTATCGTAGCTGCTGTCTATGTAGCTTTTACGGCTTTATTTTTCATGAATATAGAATGATTTGTGATAAGACTAGCGGCATAGTATTTGTTTGGGTGCGTGGGTATTGTCAATTCTCTACAATAAATAAGCTTATCAACCACAATATTAGGAACAGCTGCATGAGCTCCAATAATAGGAGTTATATCAGAATTAATAATATTGAAATATCTAAAAATAAAATGTTAAATGATAAAGACAACTATGAAACATGTATTAATGCTGTTTTGCATCACTCCAAACTGTAGCCACAATAATAAACATAGCACAAAAACGTAATACTTCTTTTTTCAATGTCAAGCAACTGCAGTGTATACAGTGTATTGTTTTTGTTTGCATAATATGACCATTTTTGTGATGTGCATCATCATCATTAAACGGTGCCCAAACTTAAAAAAAAATGTGACATGCAGAATAGCAATTAAAATATTCAACAATATAAATAAAATGATAATTAATACATTCACCAATATGTAATGCAATCCACAAGACATTGTCATAATTATCACAGCAAAGCCAGCAGGAATACAGAACGTGCAAACATGACCTGCTTGTGATATTCAGAATTCCTCTGTTTGTGAATGCACCTCACTCCAACCACTGATAACAAGGACTTGTTGTGTTGCTTTTGTGGTCACCACTAAGTAGCCGTACTCTGAAATGTGTTTGCAGTGTTGGAATTGAGCACAACTGTCAGCGCATTAAGGTATAAATAAAGTTTAAAAAGAGCATCGGACTCTGTGTTCCTCTGTCGACATTTGTAAGATGTTCCTTGCACAATATCACCTTCAAGAACTTGTTGCAGGTGACTTTTTTCAGTCTGGTTACTCCCATTAATGTCGGTAGTATGGAACTGAGTTTTGGTTCCCGTCTCTAGCTGTGACCCTATACGGAATGGATGGATGTATCGGTAGGTGAATGTAAATTAGATGACATAAGTACAGCTTTATAGGCACGGATGAGCCAACAAAACATGGGAATTAAACACGGGAAACACGTTGTTTGATCCCGCCTTTGCCAGCTTCGAGTCAGGGCCGCCGTTTTCGACAGATGTCGCAGCTGCAGACTCTTCCAAAAGTGCTTATTCAAACCTAAACTGTAATTCTTACACCAAGCCATCAAAGCACTTTAGTGTCTAGAAGTGACATAAACAACACAAAACACTGACATAGTGTATATACACAGTATATGTGCTATTTAGCAAATGCACACCTGCACAGTCACATTGTATATCTATACCAAAGATTCTGCCTTTACATTATAGACCAAAAAAGTCTATGCATATCAAGGATAAAATAGACCAACCACTGAAAATGAAAACCACACAAACTAAAACTGTTAAATGAACACATTAGGTAGATTTTAATAATCTTGAAGGAAATTGTGGTACTCAGTAGGTATTCAGCAGCAGTCATTAACATGACATAACATATTTCTGTTATCTTATTTAGTAATCCCAGTAATCCTTTGCCACTTCGAGTTTAGAATTTTGCTGCTTCAATTTATGTATTTTTTGGCCAAAATTAAGCATTTTCAAGCATAAAAATGGCTAAATGAATTACTACAAATACATGTATGAGGCATTCAGAAGATGCGTTCAAAGACATTGTGATGACATGAAGTATTCTGCACTGGTCACTAGGTGTCAGTAATTTTACATTGATAGGACAACACTACTGTACAGAAACAGGAAGTAAAAAAAGGAACAACAAGGAACTCTCCCAATGCTAACGTGTGAGTCTATATTATGTTTTATTTATGTGTTATATGTCCTATTCTCTCTCTTCGTGTCTAGGGTAATACAAGTGTAAAGGTGACTATAGGGGTGTTATTTCATGTTGAGAGGGCTCTAATAATGCTAAACTATATTTAGAAGGTAGTAAACCGGTGTTCTATGCTCTAACTACAAAAATATGGGATTTATAAATAAGGAATCCTACTTCACGGAAATTTGGAACCAATTAACTGCGAAAACAAACGGGATTACTGTACTATAAAATCTGGGAGAAGCTCATTTGGTCTTAATGTTGTGGTGTTGTTGTATGGCTTCAATCCACCAACTAAGGAATCAGGAGGAAAGGACTTTCCGTAGTCTAGCCTTAGACACCTGTAACTTAAAATTAATAACAATACAAGAATAAAGCCAGCACCACAATATAGCATAAGCCTTTTAAAGTACACTTTAACTGAACACAAATAACCTGTAATTAAGTTAGCAATTTTTAATATCTACTGTCCATCTTGGCAAAAAAAAAAACAAACAAAAAAAGAAATGAAGCAGACAGTCGCTTATTGCTGTGTGCAGAATCTATTATCTATGTTAAGACGTGTACTGTGGTTGTTATTATGGAGGTGTACTCTTTACCTCCGCCAACATGTGTCCTGAGAAGCTTCAAGAATGTCAACTATCAATTCTCTCCCTCTTCATCTCATTAGAGGGCAGATGGATTCAACTGCTGGCTCCATGGCGTTCATCCGGGGACCATCAGCACGCTGTGCAGACAGCAGGAAGTCAGGCGTGCTAGAATACAACATTGAGGAGGACAAGGGGTGTGTAGATAAGATGACAATAACTCAATGCCAGCTTTTAAGATACTTGCTAATGGTTTATGGTATTTCGAACATTCACAAGTCACACCGAAGTAGTTCACGCTTGCGTAATTGGGCATGTCTGAAAAGGAGTAGAAAGAACCAGAGCTTATCCGCGCTCTCCATTCAATTAGTAATAAAATGCAAAAAGAACATGTTCAAATCAGGTTCTCCTGTGGAGGGGGCGGTGCGTCGTGGCTTGATTCCAGGGTCTTGCCTGGGTCCCCATGTCCCTACCTTTTAATACACATTTCTAGTGATTGTTGTGATGTGGAGATGAGTAGGAAGCTCTGCTTCTTCCTGCGGCTTTTTCAGGCATGTTTACTTGTGAACTGCAGAAATGTGATGTACTCCAATGTAACCTTGTGTGCATGTTCGAAATAAATTAAACCAAACCAAACATGTACCAGGCTTCAATTTTGTTTTAAGGAGAAAAAAAAAAAAATATATATATATATATATATATATATATATATACAGTATATATATATATACAGTAATCCCTCCTTTAGCATGGTTAACTGTCCAGAACTGGCCATGATAAGTGAATTTCCCTGAAGTAAGACTCCTTATTTATTAATGGGATATTTCCTAGTTAAAGTGACCGAAACAGTTTCTAACATTATTAGAGCCCTCTAGACATGAACTAACACCCCTATAGTCGCCTTTACACTCCTATTAGCCAATATCATTGACATAATACCAGAAAATAAGCCATTTAAGACATAAATAAGACTCTCTGGAGACTCGCTCATGAACATTACAGTAGCATTACTAGTGACCAGTACGTCTCCTGAAAGCCTTATTTGTATTTTAGTTCATTTATCCATTTTATGCTTAAATGCTTTACTTAGGCAAAAAATATGTAACATTTGCTTAAATAGGCTTTTCTTATATTAATAACAGGTTGCAATAACCACAAAACAGCAATGAATTATTCATAGATTTTTGAAAAACCTTGATAGACTAAAGCCACGAATTTCAAACCGCAATGTGGCGAGGGACGACTGTATAGAGTTACATGAATGTTAGTGTGTTTTAATTCAGTCATATCATCTAGCCTTAAGGACTCTCCAAAAAGTTTGATCATTTTCTTCCTTCTCTGGTAAAGAAATATATTAAAAAAAAGCACAATGTTCAAGGTATTTTCAGTTTCATCACACCCTCCCTATTTAACCTAAAATAGATATAATTATAAGAAATGTGAGCATCGTGCGCTGCATTACATGACAGTCGCAGCACGAATGCTGTTGGCGGCTTGTCATGCTGTGGCCCATTGTGTTTATCATGGTCATGATCAGCAAATGCTCCTGACCTTTAGTTGCTCTCCACTGGCGACAATCTTTCCAGATAATATCCCAGATATCAGCAAAGCTGGGGCCTTCACTGAAGGACCCTCATTGTAGTGATGTGCGCATATGGAGTCCGTACGACTGCAGGGGGAAGCGCCGGGTGCCCGCGTTGGCGTATCGCATGGGACAGGCGGTGTCACACCAGGGCCCTAACAGGCTCACTGATCGTCCCTGTAGAGCATAAAGATATAAGGGGACAGTTGGAGTCCTACGTGTCCCCGGGGTCGGAGTCCGCCCGCAGAAGCTGGTGTGCCTGTTTACCATCTTACCAGGGGTCCCCGCGGTCGGCGGCAGCGCTTCTCTGCTGCACGGACTAGAAATGTCTTGTGAGAAGGGGCAAACGCGCTGTGAAGACGAGAATATGGAAGCTGACAGAAATAAACGCAAGGTTGGAGGAGGAGGAGGGGATAGTGGGGGAAAAGGCGAGGATGCGGCGAGCGACGGGGGTCCCATAGTGCTGAAGAGATTGTGCTGGCATGGTGGCCAGAGGCCTTTCTACTCAACGGGCAATGCTAACCTCGCCTTCCTCCTTCTGAGGAACTGTGTGCTGGTGCTGCGACATGAAACACACACGCACACACACTGCATTCACCACCAATATGTTTATCTGTGGTGTGCGCCGTGTTATTTGCAATACTAACCTATAGTTTCTAGCCCTACTTGTATTAATGTGTTTGTTCTTCTGCTTCGTCACGACACTGCCTTGTTTTTCTGGTTAAGTTGCAAATTTGTCCAGCTGGTTGCCAAGGAGGCAACCTTGGCAGGGTCTCATTGACCAATCAAAAAGAGTGGTGACAAGCCGGGCCACGCCCCTTAGATTATTTGAATGAAACACTCAGACAGGAACCGAAAGTCAAAAAAATGCATTGACTTTACAACAACTCTGTATTAATGATGCAATAATAGTCATTTCACATAACTGTAATCGGTTGTGCTCAAAATTCATTGGAAAAAAACTAATTTCCAGACTATTGAGTGCATCTGAATATAAGCTGCAATCACTACTACTATATAGGCTGCACCTGTCTATAAGCCATAGGTGTCCACGTTGTAACATAGGATATTTATTATGCAGTTGATGTTTTTTTTTACTTTTAATTGTTTTACTTTTAACACACAATTCCTTTGACACAGTTTGTGTGTTGTCGACGCTCTCTCTCTTTTGTTGTCGCTCTCGGTGTCACTTTTGTCTCAGGGCAAATTAGCCCTCGTGCTCTTCATCACGCAGTAGTCCAGCCTTTCAAAACCTGTTGGTGATGGTGGATTTTTTGACACTGCTCCACACTGTCAGGATCCACTGGCGGACTTGAGCAAAAGTTGCTAGATCGATCACCTTTAATTTGAAAGCTGCATCACATGAATTTCTTTGTGTGTTTTCCATGATGAGGGTGTGTGCATGAAGCACATATATTCGTTTTTAGTTGCTAAGTCCTAAGACATTTTGCTGGACGGTGGTCTTTTTTTCAACCAATGTTGTTCACATTTTACTGACATGTGCTAGTCAGTCTTCTAAATCTGTGTATCGAATTTTGCGGCGATTCAGCTAAACACTAAAGTTTCAGTGGGTGTTCTGTAGCGCAAAGTTGTGAAACTGTGAGGAATTTGAAGTCAGTCCCACTTGTGGGGTTAATAACAGAGCCACCATGTGCTGTGTGTACTGTACAGTTGGAGTGCAATGTTTTAACACATTTTCACCAATTTGTGTGCAGAGGTTTAAGAGTACAGGAGTTGGCTTCCACAAAAAAATAACGTAAGACTAAAAAGACAGACATTACGATCAGTGAGGCACTGCAGCTACTCCATAGAAGGACACGAGGCGGGAGAAGATGTTGAGAGATTAGATCATTTAAAATGCTGAAATAAGAAGGCCGTGGCTAAGTGGAACAGCTGGTATCCTTCGATTAGAGACTTTTTTTTTTTTTTTTTGAATCATTCTACAGTGCAATATTATCTTGACAATATATCAGAATGGAAAAGCACTGAAGAAGGTTTTGTGTCTTCTCAGGTCTCAGGTGAAGTGGTCTATTTCTTGGACATTTGGTTCTGTTTGAGGATTTTTTTCCTGCCTCTGTTGCTAACATGCTTGCTCATGCGGGGATCACTTGTTTTTCTTTAATGTCTAACACAGTTCTTGACCCTGCTCAATGTGCAATAAAGCTAATTAAAAGAAATTAAGTGTTGAGATCTTACTAAATTTTGGCGAGGCCTGGCCTACACATGTTAGAAACAACTAGCGGCAAAGAACAACAATATGACATCCACAGTCTATCCTACCATCTCCCGACATGTATTTTCGCCCAATAATTGCCAAGTGTTCAAGTGGTTTTCCAGAACGGATATGTAAAGTTAAGGCTGCGTCTTAGACGGGATCAGTCTTCATTTCCTGGACTGTGAGATGTTTTCAGTTGGAGGTGGAAATGAGCAGTATTCCAAAAAGCTAAAGAAATGTCAACACATCCGGGATTAAGCAGTTTTTGTTTTTTTTCTCGCCAGTGGTGTGTTTTGTTCCCTTGTTCTCTGCAAATTTTTGCATTTGTTTTCTTTTCTCCCTAAAGCTGTGCCTTATGTCTGCAAAATTTGTGTACATTGATTGACTCCTTCTGACAACAAAATATAAACGCAAGACAGTTTACATATTAATGTTATGGAGCCTGAAAACACAAACATTAGTAAACGGTGGACAGTTTTGACAATGACAACATTAGTGTTTCCGCGTAGATGCTGAATTTGTTCTCCATAAAATGTGTGTTAAGGTTCCCAATTTAATCTGATTAAGGGGCTAGCGACATGGAAACGTTTCAGCCTTTCATCCACACGGAAACGGCATTCTGGGTAAATGGTATTTTTAGAAAACGGCCTCCAGAGTGAGAAAATCTGAAAACGACGGCTTGTCATTTCCATGTAGACAAGCGAACTGCTGCTTTATGAAAACAATGACGTCACCGGCCTGTCACCACCTCGTCGCCATCAGGTGACCAGAGGTGAGCTTTGACGAGAAGCCAACATAATATCTGAATATTTTGACTGTACTTTCAGTAAGCCCTCCAGGGAACATGCCGTTTTGTGTGTCTGTAGCTTTAATGCTACTGAGCTGTGCTTGTCCAGGAGTGTGTGGCTCCAAGAAGGGCTATTGTGCACTTTTTTTACATGTACACTTTTCCTGATGCCACATATCACACACACACGTGAGACAGGAAGATGCAAATGTTAGCAACACTAGCATAGCCATGTACGATAAAGTGCTAACATTGCAGCCCCATTTGAAACAGCAACATTATGCTAGGTTAGGCTATTCACCGAAGCAAAACAAAATACTCAAACTGACACGTCCCACGTCTGTAGCTAAGTGACGGATAGTTGACAGCGCTTTATTTCAAGGTGTGGAGCAGAGCCTGCTTTCTTACAAAGTTTTGGCCGTATACATGGGGCTCTCTCATTTATCTGGAGGTGGGTCAGAGACCATGAGGAAAGAGGTTTTCCCTTTGTGACATCATGGAAACATGGAACTTCAAAGCAGACCTCTGGAATTACATTTTTATCACATCAGGCTCCAGGAACACATTCTGTTATAGCATTATTAAAAAGTCACATTTGCGTAATAGGGGACCTTTACACATAGTAGTCAATAGTGTTTCTGTGATCTCCCCTTGGGCCTACCTCCATCCTTCTTACCTCTAAGAGTTTTTAGGGGCAGAGCAGAGGTTCAGGGCCAGGGTTAAGGGAGAGCGCGGCGGCGCCGATGCAGTAAAGCGATTCTGATTTGTGCCCGCCACCATCAGTGTCACTCTGCTCAACTTGTCAGTCTGCTGCAGCGTCAAAGCCGGCGTTGCGGGACTGCTGTCACTAACAGTAATAGATATCATTTCAAAACCATCGCTCCTGCCCATTGTGTCTGGCTCACGCCACTGGCTGGGGCCCACCTTGGCCATGCTTGGATGGGCCCAGCTCCGTTTGCGACGCACACAGGGGGGCTCCGGCGCCGGGCTTAACTGTTGGGGTCACAGCCTCGCGATATGTAGACGTGCACGGATGGTTAACTCGCTAAATGTGTTGATATGGCGGGAGCGAGGGGATGGTTGAAGACTCCACGGGCCTGTCATGTGAGGCAGATTTACATTTCTGGACAACATTTGAAGATATTTCTATCTCAGCTCTTCAGCCAACATTGCATGTAGGTGCCTTTACACACATGCACACACACACACACACACACACACACTGGGTCACATTGTCCTGCCACACCAATCAGCGCCTCTCCAAAGCCTCTTAATAGCCATTAACAAGCCAGCCGGTGGTGCAAAGAATGTGACATCACAAATGTCAAAACGCATTAAGCCCACATGAAGTCAAGACTTTCGCGATGGCCAAGCTCCCTGGTACTTTGTGTGTGTGTGCTTTTATATTTCCATGTCTGTGCAAACATGTACGGTATATGTATCCAGTGTGAGAAGCCATGTTTGTCCATTTGAAGACAGCCTGGGTTATACTTCTGTCTAGTCATTATACCATCCACTCCGACGCAGTCTTGACCATTTGATAGCTCCTGTTGGGGTGATGTGCAATTTGGTATTTTTCCATGGAGTCAACTCAGTAAGCAACCATATTTATTTAGCTTAGCGTCTTTCATCGGTAGTCAACAATGGCAATTAAAAAGAGAAGTGGTGTGTTACTGGAACTAATCAGTGTGTTATAACAGTGTTGATCCAAAATCAGAGGAGAAGGCAAACGCGAAGGTGCACCCTTTAGCTCTTTCACTGCCAAAGACGTCTTATTGACGTCTTTTGCTTTCTTTTCGCGGGAGCTACATATCTAAGTTTTATTCATCTTGTGTGTGAAGTTTGGACTTGACAATGTATTTTTGACCAAGTAGGGGGCAACAGTCCTCTTTTCCTCCAACCGGCAGCGACAATCAAGATGGATTGTGGGTTGAGAGAGGAAAATGGCGCAACACATGCAGAAATCGAGCGGACACAAACAATACAGGCAGCTAACACTGTCACAGAGCTTGTCTGGCTGTGGATCTGCCTGGAGTAGTGACGCCATCGCAAAAGATAGCGGTGGCATGGGTGATGTAGGTGACGAAGACGCAAATGCAGTTGACAGTGGCAGCCGAAGCAACAAGCCAGGAGTTAGCGTTGCTGAGCCATGTGGCGCTACACCGGAGCCTGACACCAGGGGCAGTTCAGAGTCGGGTGACTCAGAACCCGACCCTGATTCTTCTGACGAGTGGCTGCCGTCTGGATCGGTCAGCAGCAGGGATTCATCCCCACATCCAGCAGACCCCACCGTCACTCTGCTTGCAAAAACCAATCCTAAGCCTGTAGCCATATTGGACATGCTATTGTATGGTACCGCTGTGTTTCTTACTCATTGCCTTTGTCGGTGTGATTTGCATGAAATTCTAAAGCGTATTTCCTGTACTGTAGTGGACTTTATGGCATTGATTATTACCTGAATGACCCACTATATATTACCATGTGCATGTCTTTCTGTTTTCCTTGTTTCCTGCCTCCAAACAAGCAGGAAGAGAGTTCAGTCTGTGCATTGATTTCAGCACCTGGTGCGTTTGTTCCATAGAACAATGGCATGAACGGAGTGAGTCCTGTCAGTCATACAGTTTTTGCCTGGATGGGTGGAGGCGGGGCTGGTGGCCTACACACAGAGTGCAGAAGCACGTAGTTAGAATTAAATTAGTAGATATATTGTTATATCTTTTTTGTTTTTTAGATGTCTTTGTTGTGCTTTTGTTAAAAGTAATGTTAAAATCTCTGTATCGTCTCATTCTCGTAGACCCAATCTCGTACATCGTCTCGTCTCATTAGTGTGTGTCTCGTGTCTCGTGACACCCCACTAGCTAACATGTACAGTAATACAGATATCCTAAAATGTTTGTATTCATTAGACAAAAGAACAATGACTTAATAAGTTGCCAAGACCTTTTGCTTGATGCTTGCCATGTTTGTTTACCTACCGTCCTCAAGTTGTTGCAGACATGTACTTGTCAGTCTTCTAAATGTCTTTGCGATTTGGCAGAACACGTTCATATTACAGTGGGCATTTTGTATAGTGTGTGAGAAATTTCAAGTCAATCTGAATTACGGGCATCCAAACATTAAGGTCACAGAGCCAAAATGTGGTGTTAGTCAGAAAAATAATAGCACAGGCAACACAGGAGGTGTGCATGTTCCGACACATTTTCACCCATTTGTTAAACGTTTCAGTTTATTTATTTATTCAAGTATAAACAGTAAGACTAAAAAGGCAGATATTTGGATCAGATATTTAGAGGCCGTGCCCTTTATGGAGCTTCCACTGCCTCTGTGAGTAATCATAGGCAAATAAAGGTTTATATTTGCCCCCTTAATACACAACTGTTTGACAAACATACAGCAATGTTGGTTTAATAGCTACGTACCCGTCTATGTGTTGTTGTGATGTGCTGTCTTAAAGATCTTAAAGATAAAAACTGGTGTGTATATATGAACATACACCGAAACGATGGTACAATTTAAAGCCAAAAGACCCACAGTGAACATGTCTCATCAAGTCCGACATGTGTAAATCTGAAATATACTTGTGCCTTTGTGTCGGCGCAGGTGTTGATGGGTTCCCCATTAGTGCGTGTGTGTATATGCACTGGCTTATACATACGAACAAAAGCATACATAACAGGTCATGTCTTTCACACCCCAAACCACAGCATGCACTATACTTTTTGATGAGCGCTTTAATTTGGCTTTTTAAAAAAGTTGCACCTGCCGTACGCCTCCGTTTCTTTTCAGCATTGTGATATTAGCACAATGGCAATCTTTGTGATGAGAGGGTGTGTCATTTTCCAAAGCCTGGACGTGTTTTATGTTTTGGTAATGGTGCGATTAGGATGTGTTTGGCATTGTAGACACATACACACACAGGCTGGCGTCACACAAATACAGCACACACAAAATCTGTGCACTAATGCAATCTGGTGGAGGCAATGCCTTTTTAGTTTTTTCCATTATGTTCCGTGTGAAAATGCACATACAGGTTTTGTACATTTGTACACATCTCGGGTTGGTTGTCCACTTGAGAACAAAAGGTGAGAATAGAAAAAACATTCCTACATCCACATTTTTATTCCAATGCGCACGGAAATGGAAGGGTTTATTTGCTCTGCACTTGTACCACCTATGCACCAAGTGGTTTTGTTTTTGCATAATCATGCTCGGTAATTCATATCCAAACTGACCAACTAAAACAGGGGTCACCAACGTTTTTCCTTGTGAGAGCTACTTTTACAAAATGAAAATGGCCAAGAGCTACTCATTTTTCTAACATTTATTTTCAGAGCTTATTTTAAACCCAAACAAAGCCAATATGCTTGTTTTACCAGAACATGAACAAAATGCTGGTGTCCACAACTCACATTTTATATTTCGGAATGCATTTCTTTCTACTGTTCTTTCATTATGAACTAAAAACCTGAATGAAAAGCAGGCTTGCGGGCACCTCATGTGGTTGTGGGGGGCTACCTGGTGCCCGCGGACCCCTGAACTAAAACAACATGTTTTTTGTTTGAGCTTTTGTGCTTTCTGGAGGTAAAAAAAAAAAATAAAACAAAAAACTGGACAAGAAGGAGCTAACCACTTCATGGAACATAGCTTTAAAAAAAAAGCAGGCTTCGCTACACATCTTAAAATAAAGCTCTGCTAACTATACGTCAGTCAGTAACAGATGCCGGAGCTGTAAGTTTGACCATTTTTCTTCAGTGAATATACTAACCTAGCATGCTAGTAAAATGTGAGTTTAATGTTAGCACAGTCGCTCACATACTGTAGCTATGCTAGTGTTGCTAAATACGTGTCCTCCTGTCCCACTCCTTGATGTTAGATTGTTGACATACGACATCTATTACGTTGGACACGTGCAGAGTTACAGTGTCTATATATAAAGTGGATAAAGTGCAAAATAGCGCTTCTTGGAGCCACACGCTCTGTCGGAGACAGTGGTGAACAAACACAGCTCATTCGCCTTAAAGCTACAGACACACAAAACCGCCTGTTCCTAGTACGCCTTAGTAACAGCACTTTTAAAGCCCTTTTTTGGTCTAAATTCCAGCATCAAGACTGCGTGGACAACAAATATACATGGGCGCACTTATGGGATATTCACTATCAATTTTCCAACTAAAACTGTGCAAGATTCCATAGAATGAGGTCAGGTGAAGAAGGAGCATAGATTCAAATTGATAGACGGATGAGCAAGAGAGAATAGAGATCAACACGGAGCTGACAAAAAGTGCTTACGACGCAGTGCCACTTCGCCTTAGATGCCACCCCCCACTCTGCCTCCATCCTTGCCCACCCTCCTCCCCCCTTTTCCATGCTCTCGTCAGCTAATTATCCGGAATTAGAATCTTCTTTCACACCAGTGGTGTCAGGCTGCCTTAGCTTGATCTGTCAAGGCCCCTCATGACGGGGTGCTAAACTCACGACAGTTGATGAGTGCGAAGGCCCACAAAGCTAATTGTATGTGAAAAGCTGGACAGCACTGATGGCACAAGGAGGGAGGGCAGGGACGGAAGAGACAAAAATTATTTATTTTTTTTGGTTTGAGGACAGATGGAGGGATGTTTGCAGGTGGGAAGAGGGTGATGATGTTTGATGGCCAGTCGAACATCTATACGACAGGAGTGCTTCACTGTTTCTAAGTACCTACTACAAAAACGCTAGTCAAAAGATCCTCTAAATAACAAGAGAGCACTGCTATTTTTAAGGACCTGCTGCAAAAACACTAGTCAAAGATCCTCCATATGACAGGAGTGCTTTGCTCTTTTTAAGGACCTGCTCCAAAAATACAAGAAAGAAAGTATATGTCAGTGGTCCCTAACCATTCTGGACCCACGGACTGACTCATGTTCCCACAAACCTCTGGCAGACCTTTATAGCAATTTAATTGATATTTTTATCATTTATATTTAACGAATACAGACCCACCATCTACCAGTACGAGCCTGGAGTTTGTTTTTGAGCGAGAAGATTCTAACATTGCCGTTTGGTGTGTGTGTGTGTGTGTGTGTGTAACAGGCAGTGTGCTAGCATGAATTCATTAGTTGTGCACCCAAAAAATATGCACATTAGCAGTGAATCACATCATCAAACCTTAACTTTATGCATTCCCACATAATATCAGCACGTGTGAACAAATATGAGGTGAAAGGAAAAACAGGAAAAATACAGTGTGGGAGCATGGGAGAAAGTCAGCACACGCACACAACTATGGTGCGTTCAAGGACAAGAAACACAATGACACAAAACACTATAAACATGGAAAATCTTGGGGATTTCTCCCTGTAGACTATTTTTGGAATAAAAAAATGGCCCATATTTTCAAAATTTATATGCATTTACATAAAATTATATGTAGTTTTTAGTGTTTTTTTAATCATTGCACTTGAAAGTTTCCTGGCCTTGTGGTCTGGTCTATATGATTGCTGTTTTTAAGGACCTGCTGCAAAAACAGTATTCAAAGATCCTCTATATGACAGGGGCGCTCTGCTGTTTTAAGTACTTAGTGCAAAAACACTTGTCAAAGATCTTCTCAATTACAGGAACGCTTTTCTGTTTTGAAGTACTTTTAAGTAATATGACAGGAGCACTCTTCTGTTTTTAAGGAGCGACTGCAAAAATGCCAGTCAAAGATTCCCTCCGTGACAGGCCAACTGTGCTGTTTTTAAGGACCCCCTGCAAAAATGCAAGTCAAATATCCTCCATATAACAGCAGCACTGTTTTTAAGGACTGCTACAACTAAAACACCAGTCAGGAGCTTGGGGGATGGGGGTTGCTTAAAGGTGCCCCAGAAAAGAAGAAGTCATGTGTGAAGAAAACAGGTAGGTGTGATGAAGGACAACAACAAATTCTTCCTTTCGGGGCATGTCGGCTGACATCTTCCTCATCAGTGCTCATGGCCTGGGACCACCTGACAGCACTATTCCGTGTGTGTGTGTGTGTGTGTTTTATACATATTTAAATAGAATGACTTGCTTGTTGAGTGTTATCACTTGCTGCAGTGTGCTGGAAGCCACTGCATGTGTGAGTACTTCCACCCCAGAAGCGGTGATATCATATTCTACAAAGTAGTGTTTATTTGTCGAAACCTACTGAGTCAAAAAGCTTCTCATTTTTTAATATATTTATTAGTCTTTGTGTGCCGGTTGGCCCTAACCTCATCTTAGGTTAAACGCTCCCATGCCAGGCCAAATTAAGTGTGATACCAGCACAGCGATGATGATGGCGGCGGCAGCGAGATGAGGCATGATGGTAGCTTGTCACCTGTCTCTTCAGGGCATCTGGATGTCTGAGGGTGTCACAGTCCACTCTTGTCGTGCAGTCACTCCACGCACTCGGAAAACATTTCTCCAAACACAGATGGCGTTTTGTCGCTTAATGTTAACATTGTGATATGAAACCTTAAGAGAAAAATACTGGCGCTCTGTGGAAACCTTAATTTGGATCAGCACACTACACTATTGTACATTTTGAAGTTAAATTGAAGAGCGCCTTCCTAAATAAATAAATACAGACTATTTTGTAGCCATAACTAACAGAAACATTGTAATGAACAGATTGTACATATACACTCAACAAAAATATAAATACAACACTTCATTTTGCTCCCATTTTCCATGAGCTGAACTCAAAGATCTAAAACTTTTTCGATGTACACAATTGCTCAAATATTTTTTTCAGAAATCGTTCTAAATCTGTGCTAGTGAGCGTTCATAATTCATCCACCTCACAAGTGTGGCATATCAACACAGCATGATTGTTGCATAGGTGTGCCTCAGGTGGGCCACTCCAAAATGTGCAGTTTAACTGTATTGGGCGGTCCAAAAACCAGTCAGTGGTGTTTTGATCATACATTGTTGATTAAAACACTTTCTCTTATAAACCCGCGGGAGCTGTTGACCTTCCATTTATGTGTTTTTGCCGTAAAAGCTTAAAGAGGCAGACGGCAGGATTCAGCAGTCAGCCGACAGCCTCCACTCCAGCACTACTTTGGAGTACTTGAGGACTGGAAACAGCTTTTCTCCAGCTCCTGTAGATTTGTGTTGATTAGGCTGTGGAAGAGGAGGTTTGGAGAAAGTCCATGTCGGAATAGGCCAGGAAGCTGTTTGGAATTGGACGTCCCTCTCGTCATTACCCTCCAGCCCTTCACAAAGGGCCCAAATCTCCCAGTGCCTTTGAACCTGTGTTTGAAAAAGAAAGACATGTCCAATGGAGGGTCTTTTCTTATTCTTCTGTTTGCAGCAGACAAGCGTAGAGGAAGGGGAAATGGAGGATGGAGGGAGGGGAGAAGAGCTTTACAGCCTCATTTTCACTCATGCTCCTTCATTTTCTTCCGGGCTTGAGCTCTTGATTTTTGTTTACTACATTATATATGTAGCCTATATACAGTATATGTATATATTAATATCAAATACAATCAGTTTCATACTATATGAGGCACCGCATTACAAGCCTGTTGTTTAAAATGTAGTCATTTTTGTATAAAACAGTGATGCCCAGTAATTATTAGAAATCAGATATTTATGGGGTTAATTATTTAATTTTATTATTAAAATTATACATTTTAATTGGTTTTTCAATAAAAAATAAAGATTTAAAAAAAGGAATTTAAGAGAATACTTTTTTAAAGTAGCTTGAAATTTATACATCATTTAATGCAGTATAAGTTTAATACTCCTACTCAATACAACAATATTTACATTACTTGTTGATGTCAAATGACCTGTCTTAATTTCATATATTAGATGTTTAAACGTGACTGTCAATGGCATTTGGGGCGCCCCCTAAGGGTTGTCGTCAAAATGCTTTTTAAGACAGATGCAGTCGTCCCTCGCTACGTCGCGGTTCAAACATGGCTCCTATCTCGGGAAAAAAATAATTAATAAATGATCGCTGATACGTGGTTGGCTATGGCCTGTTCATGAAAAAAATAGTGAAAGACAAGTTATATGTAGTATTGTGGTCACAAGGTGTCATTCATGTTACATTGATGAGACATTACCTTGTATTACATTACCTTCACACTGCATGACATGACACGTCTGACATGATAGAGTGAAAAAAGTTCTCCCATTCCGTGTGGAAGTGGTAAGTTTTCCGCTTCTTACTTTGTCCTTTTTCCCTAGTCCGTTTGAAGAACTTTCTTAAGTTTAGGATAACTAAATTGGAGAGGCTAACTAGTTAGCTTGGTGGCTTGCTATCCTAGCGGTGGCTGTCTCTTATGTACCTGCAGTGGTCCAGTAGCTTATGCAATGTGGTGTCAACAAAGAATAATAGGAGTGTAAAGGTGATTATAGGAGTGTTATTTCATGTGTGCAGGGTTCTAATAATAATAATAATAATAAAAACCATATTTAGAAAGTCACAGACAGGTTTTCTATTCTAACTACGAAAATATAAAATGTATTATGTTGAATCCTGCAGAAATTCACTTTTTGCATTCACTTTCCTCAATAAATTTGAGGCTAACTAGTTAGCTCGCTAGCATGTTATGTTTTTGTTATTATGAAACTACTTACTACGAATATATAAAAATGTATTAACATTGAATCCTACTTTGCGGAAATTCACTTACCGGGTCGAGTCTGGAACCAATTAACCACGATAAGCAAGGGACGGTTGTAAATGACATTTGTGGCGCCCCCTATTGGTTGTGATCAAGATGCTTTGGAAGAGATGCTAGCATACATGTAAGATAGTCTTAAAGTTTGATCATCATTAGAAATTTTGTTGCCACACAGGCTGATTTCTGTTGGGGGGCGGAAAAAAATTCCTGGGGTTGGCAGTGGATGAGGAGAGAGGCGGGGGCGGGGGTGGGGGTGAAGCATGGCCAAAGGATAAGATGAGAAAGAAGGGTTGTCTGGAGCCAGCTGCTGGAGAGGTTAGTTGGAGATTTCCAGCCATTAACCCCAGGCCTAGCCAGCTTGGCCACTTGAGGCCGGCCCGGAGCCCCGCTTTGAAAAGGGGGACAGAGGGGCTTGATCTTGTGGGGAAATTGTTTACAAGTGGTGACCCTCGACTGCACAATAGGGGGCTGAGCACAAGAGAAGAGCGGTAGAGAAAGAGCGAAATAGTTGAGTGAAAGAGTGAAACAAATCTTCCAAAGAAAGCATGAGGGCAAAAGTGAAAGAGCGCAGAGCGAAAGTGATTAAGGATGGACCAATAGGAAGCTTTAGGCGGGTGCTGTTGATGATGGGGATGGAAGAGGGGGGGCAGCATGCTGTGATTTTGACACAATAAGTGGAGGGCCTATTGGGATGGAGGGCTCGGAGGAGGAGGAATGAGTAAGGGGGGGTGGGGAGTTAGGGGCTCTCTCATTCTCCTTTCAAAGGCAGGATAAACAAGGAAATGAGTCTGTAATCATTTCCAGAGATTGCCTTCCTCTTTTGCTTCTCCTCCTCGACTCGCCCGTGTTCATTAGTTGGCCACAAACCGATTAAAGACTTTATTTTGTGTCCAGTGAAGGTGAATCTCCAAAGTACGGCCCACTCTCCCACTTTGTGGTACCTACTTGGCTCTACTTACTGGTGACGATCATACAATTGAGGATACATGGCTAGAAATGACGACAATAAACATACATGCTAATGTTAGCTTAGCCTGTTGCTGCATTATTGCACAGTCTCCACTTTGCTGCTGCCCTCAGTTTCGTCTTTGATAAAATGACGTCTTCAAAAGCCACAAGCCTTGAAGGAATTAGTGTTATACTCCACAGTCTCCACTTTGCTGTAGCACTCAGTTTTGTTGCTGCCCTCAATCTCCTCCTGGATAAAATGAAGTCTTAAAATGCCACAAGCTGAGAAGGAATTGCAGTGTTATACTCAATGATCTCCGCTTTACTGTAGTGATCCCTTTTTTTTTGCCTCCCTCAGTCTCCCCTTGGATGAAATCGGTCACAAGCCTATAATGGATTATAATGTTTTAATCCGCAGTCTCCACTTTACTACAGCGCTTCGTTTTATTAGTACAAGTTAAATAACTATTCATGGTCCACAACTGGGTGGAGCAGATGTTTGTCTTTTACAGTAACCTTAATTGACATGCCCTCATGGTCTCCCATTGATCTAATTAATCTTCCTTGCTGTCCACTTCAGTTAGCTACATAGCTTTGTGTGTTTTTTTTTTCCTTAAGTAGTGTGTCTGTGCGTGTGCGTGTGTGTGTGTCCACATGAACATTATAATAGATAGTAATCCAGGAACCATGCAGCTCCCATTAAGAAGCAAACAATGACATTGCAGGCCCCCTGCCCTTCCTGTGAGGTCATACACGTATTGCAGAGCGATGATCAATGTCATGACCAGTAAAAATAAAAAAAAACAACTAAATGTAAAGAAATACAAACCTGTATATGAAATCAACTTGTAAAAACTTTTCACTTTCCAATATTTAGACAAATTTCATTGAGTTTCAGTCGCAGGGCTGTTGTGCTGAACCGGTCTCAGGATGGTGCAGTGCAATTTTACACCACCCTTAAGAATAAAGATATTTTGAAATGACTACCTGGCTGTGAATCTTCACAAAGGCAGAACTTACTCCTCAGCGGTTGCTGTCGACCTCATTCATTTAGATAGTGAACCAGCAGCCTTTCAAAAGTGCACAGAGAACAAGCATCACAGCACAAGATAAAGGAAGAAAGGTGAATAAATCAACCGGGGGGGAAAAAGGAACGTGAAGAAAAAAGGGCAAAAGGCAGTCTGGCATATAGAGCCCTGTGAAGAGCCTCGGCCCAGTCCCTTTTTTTTCCCCGCCGGGGAGGAAGTTATTCAGGGTTTTATTGGTTTCATATGACACGACAGAACCTTTTTAAGATGTTGTAGACGCACTGGTAAAAAAGGCGTCTGCCCACCCCTGCATTAAGTACCCCTCTGATCTCGGCCATATTTATAGGCACTGTCTTGTGTCACATGGCTTCCATTTCTTCACTTGTTGCAGGGACCCCCTGTGGTGGCTTTTACAAGCACAGGTATGAAAGGGTCACGGGCACCCTTGACAGTGGCCCTGCCTCATAAAAATAACATAATTAAATAAAATTATATTTTTCACCTCTGTGACTTTGTTGTGTTTAAAAAATAAATCATAATATTTGTCAGAAATATTACCTCAGTTGGAACAATGCAATATTCACACAAGCTTCCATCCAGTGCATACAAATTACATCTAGAATGTTCTTACATGTGTCATTAGGTTTTTTTGTATTAATCCACTAATGGAACATAAGGAATACATTAGATTTCTAGTCATCTTTGTGCACCTCATCCACCGTCTAGACTTTATGTGTAGGTCACAATTTTATTTGGACCATATTGACATTTTGTGTATTCATAACAGTACTTCAGGTCTCAACATGGACACAAACATCATATGAAGCGTTGCTTGCGTCCTTCACTCAGACTTTTTTGCAGGTCACTGCTTTAATTGGATCTTGTTAGAATTTTGTGTGTTTGTAACAGTACTTCAGATCTCACAAGTGGTGTGCATTCAGGGCCAGCAAAGCCTTGTCAGCTGGCCTAACCGCTACCAGAAGCAGTGGCCAACATTTACACTTCAGACTGTTCCATTAAATTATATTAATTTATTACCAATTATTTTTCTATTATTTTCATTTCTTGTCTGCACTGCTTCCAGTAGTGAATGTGTATCTTAGATCTTTCCATGTGTTGCCATATCAATGTAATCTGCCCAGGGCCTTCAGAATCAGGAGTGCTGGTCCATTTCACATACACACTATTAGCGATGTGGCTGTTTTTTTTTTTTTAGCAAGCCCACATTGAGCACTTTTCCGTCCTCTGATTGGTTGGTCAGAGAAAAACTGTTCAACAAGCCAAGTTACGCCCACAATGGCTGACTGAGGAGGAAATTGACATCTCTGGTGAGTAGATGTATTTTAGTTAAGCGTTTTGTTTTTTTGGTTATCCTCTTAATGAGCAACATGCATTAATAAAAAAAAAATTAAACAAAACTCCAAAGGAGTCAGTGCCTCACCAGCCACTTCAAACTTAATTTCTGCACACAACAAAACATCAGCTGTAACTTACGGGTGCTTGGACAAATAACCATAAAATATGGTACACACCTTCAGGGGAAAGGTTGGTTGAAAAACATGGCCAAGCAAAACTAATTGTCCATAGGTCATTGCCTGTATGACATTGACATGTAGGCTAGCAACATATAGGGGACACCACAAATAGCATTTACAGTCAGACTGAAAATGCCTTGCATTTTGTCCAAACCAGACATTTGAACAGACAGACTGACCCTCTCCACACTGGATGTCAAGCGAGGGGCAGCCACTCCCCCCCATCCTGCCGATCCTTCCCATCTATCTCGTCCTCCTTCATCTCCATTGTCCTCCGTAAAACACTGCTAGTCTCCATCTTGGCCATGTGTTGCTGTGTGTTGGTTTTAGTGGGCCCTAAAAACACACTGTTAAACACACTTTTAAGGGTTCCTAAAAGCATTTTTTCCCTCTTGGCGCTTTGGCACTTTAATCTACGTACTATTGGGTTTCACGTGCAGCACCTGGGGAGACAAATGAAATAAGACGTCTTCGTAGAGTCCTTGTAAAGGGGAAGAAAAGGAGAGGCCTAATCAGATTTATTGTTTTAATCATAGGCGGGACGTGTCGCCTTCTCTTTGCTGTGATCGCTTTATGACCTCTCAACTATCCGAGCAGGAGTTGCGTCTTTAGATGTGAAGGGCAGAGATTAAACCCTCAGCTGCCCTGCTTAATCTCTGCGGCTGCTGCTGCCTTTTTTTTTTTTTTTTTTTTTAAACGGCCGTCGCCACAGTTGCTGCTCATGTCGCACAAAGTAGCGCTTATCATTGCTTCAGTGACAAGACCAGACATGGAAAAGTCCAGTCATCATAACAGTAATACAAGACTCTTTTCCTTTCTTATTTATGTCATTTTTATGGTTAGCCTTAAAGTATTGCATGCATTCTAGTGCTATAAATAATCAAGCTATAAACCAGAGGTGGGAGAAAGTCCGTGTTTTGCAAGTCTCAAGTCGAGTCT
Organism: Dunckerocampus dactyliophorus; assembly: GCF_027744805.1. Classification (NCBI taxonomy): domain Eukaryota; kingdom Metazoa; phylum Chordata; class Actinopteri; order Syngnathiformes; family Syngnathidae; genus Dunckerocampus; species Dunckerocampus dactyliophorus. Next base: position 15,124,429 of record NC_072835.1, read on the forward strand.
CAAGGAAGGATGTGCAAGTCCAAGTCAATTCTCACGTGAAGTCAAAGGCTTGAAGTTTTGGAGTCCTTACACGTCATAAGCACTGTTTAGTGTCTCCCAAATAAAATACCATGACCTCATAATTTGTGAATGCAAATTAAATGTGCAGGAAATGTGCTGTAAAATGTCTAAAATATATTTGTAAAAGTGTTAATAAAAGCTATTTGTTGACAATACTGTTCCACTCCAGTCCTGTAGGTGGCGGTGATGTGTATTAGAATGTGGTTTACACCTGAAAAAAATCCTGGATTGGTGTTTTTTATCCGGGTGGAATATATCTCTTTTTCTTAGTCTTGCCAACACATACAGAAGAATGAACTCCCTAATAATGAGAACTTGTTTTGCCCAAGTTGTCTGACTTTGACATCGGGGCTAAGACAGCTGTTGTGCATCCTTCTTCTCTCTAGTTCAGGAGGAAGGGGGCCAGGTCACAGTCGGGTCAAATCCGAACATGACTGTCTCCAAGCGAGAGCTAACCCTCGCCTTCATCCGATTTGCTTGTTAAAATGATTTTTATTAGAACTTCTCCACTTTTGAAGTAAAGTGAAAGGAGTAGGATTGCTCTCGTCTTGTTCTTGCCCATTTCCTTGAGATGGGAATGTTTGGTGCAAGAGGTAAAGGGAATTAAGAGGTCAGTTTCAATACTTTATTGGTAGGTGTTTCAGTTTGATGACGCTGTTTCTCAGTCAAAAGACCGTTAAAGGTCCCCTATTACGCTAAAAGTGACTTTTTAATGATGTTGTAACGGTAATGTGTGTCCCCAGAGCCTCTTTATGAGCACCAAACGTGAGAAAAATCTATCATCTCCTTCACTTGTTTGCTCCAACAAGAGGCACGCCAACAGTTGCTTTTAAAGTTGTGGCTTTTCATTACGTCATGAAAGATGAACTTTCGTCATTGACAGGACAGGGCCTTGCTACACATCTTAAAATAAAGCTCCACCAAGTATCCATCAGCTACAGATGTGGGGATCGTAAGTTTGATCGTTTTGTTTTCCGTCCTTCCGTACTGGCCATTTTAGACCATTTTGACAGATTTTTCAAGGCACGCAGAATATTGTTCTATGCATTATAAACATGGAACCTACCAAAAGAAAGATTAGACTCTCGTCTTTCGTCAGGAAAACAAAGTTTGTTTCTACCTTTTTCTGTTTTTTAGTAATAAGCAGTAGAACATAGGTACGTTTCAGCAAAATAAAGGCTTTTTGTGAAAAGATACATTTCAAGCATAATTTTCACTTTGACACACATTTTTTGCTTTTGTAACAGCTCAAATATCAAAATGACTTGACCCAACACAAAAAAGGGTTGTTTTACATCAAAATAACAATTTATTTACAAATATAAAACCATGAACTATTTATAATTTTCACATTTGGAACTGAAGTGGGTGTGTGCATGTGGGCTGCGCTCCTCCACTCTCTCCCACTTTCTCCTTCCTGTCATGTGTGATTCTTCCATTCAATGATCCATCAAGGCTAGGTTTTTGGACAACACTCTCCCCATACTGTGGGACTTCAAAATGTACTTAAAACTGATGAAAAGTAGTATACTTAAGTAATATGGGACCCTGATTGCTGTATTGAAGTGTTAGTAACCTATGCTACGCTGCATATTTAGTATAATAAAAACGGAAAGATGCTTGGTAGGATACACTGTAGTTGTGTATGGTTACATACGTAATGGTATGCATGTTTTTTGGGGGGGTGGGGGATTAAATTTAAAATCCACAATGTAGACAAGCAGTTGCCATAATGACAAAATTCTGCCAGATGTCAGAGTGGTATTATACTTGCGATGAAATTGAAACACTGCTTTAAAAAAAGGCACCATTTTAAAAAGATTGTGGAACATTTCAATTTAGCTTGCACAGATCGACAAACGTCTTGAGTGGATTGTGGCTACAACATGCTAGTAATGTAGGAATACAATTCCAACAATGAAATCCAATCAAAAACCACAAGCCATACTGCTGCTTTAATTTGGTATTTGATTCATCTGAGATATTTGGGAAAGAGGGTTGATCATCTCTCTGGTCAAGAGTGGCCACATCTGTGCGATGAACGGCAGCATGTCGGGCTGTAACTGTTGAGCCTCAGTGATTGGATATAGAAATCATAATACAGAGGGCACTTGGCTAGTGCATGTACAACCTGTACAGCGGGGCACTGATTTCAAAAGTCCAATCAGAACCGTTTTTGTAGGCTAAATAAAAGGGGATTAATACTCAGATGATCTTTTTTAAGATGGATGGCAAGGACTGTATGACAAGGCCATTTGTACATTTTTCTATATTGTATTTTGTGGATGATGATAAATTAATATACAGTAAATAAATTTAATTAACACGCACACAGTTCCCAACACTTGATCAATATTTACCCCTGACGAAATGTCACCTGTTATTCCATTGAGATGCGACAGGGCAGTTTGGTGGAGGTCTCATCTGTCTGTCAGTGATCTTTGTAGATTAGAATAGGCTTGATCAGATTAGGGATTGTTTGGGATGAACATTCAGTATGACGCCGGAACTAATCTACGCACAAGAGAGCCTCTGGTAATCTACTAGCAGTTTGCAGTTTATAGGACTGGCATTGACTACTATGTACATGTGTTGTTTATTGTAAACTGTACTTGGCCACTCCATCACCTTCAGCTTCCTCAGCAAGTCACTTGTATCTTGGAGGTGTGTTTGGGATCCTTATCATGTTGGAAAAATGACATGTGGCCCAGTTTCTGCTTGAGAATGTCACAGTACATGTTGGGATTCATGTTCTTGTTCTTGTCAATGAACTGCAGATCCTCAGTTTTCAAGACCATGACACTACCACCACCGTGCTTTACTGTACGCAAGAGATAATTATCTTGCTTCTCACTTGTGTTGCCACCTATTCAGACAATAATGACGGCATGTTGATATTTCTTCAGCCTGAGATCATGACAATTCCATCACTATGCTTGATTCTATCTTGCTCCTCACTTGTGTTGCCAACTATTGACAATAATGAGTCCCTCCAGGATTTTGCAGGCTTTTTTTGTGATGGTTGCAGCCTAAATTGCCCGATTTTGCAGCAGCTTCATGAATTTGTGGCCAATGTTTTAAACGTTCTTTGTGACCACCTTGAAAAGCACAATATTTCCAAAAATCTAACAAAATGTGCTTCATTTGCATATTAAACACAAGTACAGAATACATTCTTGAACATTGACAGCAATTTCCAAGTCCCCCCAGGATCTTGGAGGTCCGTTTTTTGAGATGCCCAACTTCACTGGAGTTTTTTTCAAAAATTGCAATGGAACACCTAGAGGATTGGTGGAGAGAAAACAACCTCTGCATCATTGTGAAGAAAAGTCTAGAGATGGTTGTGGATTTTAGGAGGGCCAGACACAAATACTCTGCACATTGGAGGAATGCCTGTGAAGATGGCCTCCAGCGTCAGGTATCTCCATCATCACACCCCTCGTCTCATTAGGAAGGCCCACCTTAGGAACCTGAGGCGTGCGGGACTTTAGAGCTCAGTCCTGAGCTTATTCTACAGATGTGCAGTGAAGAGTGTTCTCTGCTGCTGCTGCATCACGGTGTGTCATGGGGGCTGCTCTGCTGCAGAGAAAAATCCTCTGCACAGGGTGGTGAAAGCGGCACAAAACATTGTGGGAGTCAGCCTACGCACCACCATCTACATAGCGCACACACACACCCCTGCCTCCTCTCACCATGGACAGGTGAATCCTCACTCCCCAGGAACATGTGCAATACCCACACAGCCCGCCCCCTCACATGGACAGGTGCAATATTGGCTAAATTAGCCGACTGGACTGTTCTTGTGCATGACACACAAAAATGTGCAAAATTGGCTTTATTCAGCAATGTATTCCTGTAAGGAAAAAAAACCCACAAATGTTATTTCAGCCTTAAAAGACTCACATGTCTTCACATGGGGAAAAAAGATACAAATAAAAACAAAACAAAACACTTTGACAGTTAAATATAATTTATGCTATAAACTGAGCCAGGCAAGGACTCTCAAGGGTTACTGCTAGAAATGACTAGGGGTGTCTTAGAATAGTCGACTATTTGACGATTCGATTCGGACGAGTCTGATTCGACTATCAATCTCGCTTCGACTCACATAAAAATGTCTTGTGATGAAGATTGTACCATTATGATTACATGGCTGCTGCTGAGCATACATTTTTACAAAGAATGTCTTTGTTATCAATAGCCTATTTTGATACACAAGCAGCCTAATGTGTGCTAATAAAGAATTGAAAATGTTGTGTCTTTAACAGAAGACCTATACTTATAATGCATTCATAAAATCAGACGGTCAACATCGACTGACTTATTGGCCTATTGGCTACTAAAAAATCATCCAAAGTGTGGAAGTATTTTGAAAAAAAGATGACTCCAGAACGCAGCTTGTGTCGGCAGCTTCCTACACATCACGCGACAACCGCCAACATCATTGCATCATCATTGGATATCATTTAGAACGGGTAAGGCTGTCACTCCAACTGAATTTCATATGCCGACAGTGAATTTCAATGCAGGAAGTCAGGCTGAGAGTTTTTGGGAAGCAATGTTGTTCCTATTCTGTGTGTACTTTTCTGATGTGTTTCTATACCAGTTGTACATTGACTACTCTAAAGTATATCCAAGCCTCTTTTCTAGTATTCTCCCTTAAAAAGATGCACTGGAATAAAACTGGTTGATGGGTGTACGTACTTCTGTGAGATACTGTGTATGCGCATAAGTACATTAAGGTAGTTTTATTCTTCATTCATAAAGTGTATCTTTAGGCTGAGTGTATCTCATCTCTTTACCAGCAATTACCTACAGTGTGTTCCATCTGCTGCCATTTTTACACGTGACCAATTCCCACCAATGCATGCGTAGTTTGCAAAACAAACACCACCAAAGGCTCCCTTATCAGCCACTGTCTGCGATGTCGTCCATAAGGTGCAAACATTCTCTTTGTATGTTTTGCACTTGAAAAATGCTTGTCGATCATAGACTTTCATTTATGTGCCAACACATTGCATGTGTTTCTCTTGGAGACGAATAAGGTATCTAATGTGGTTTAGCACGGCTTTCGTTGAGAACATTGGTGACCCTATGAGAGCCATCTCGTTTTGTTGGTAAATGTGAGACAAGTGATTATCATCACACATCGGCATCACCGTCAACGTAAACAAGGGAGTGAGGACGTGGGTGGGCAATGCAGGGTCACGCCTACTCAAGAACAAATTCGATTGGTGCTATTGACGACGATTGGTCAAAATGTGTGGGGAAGTTGCACATAATTTGCGGGTATTGGTTGAATTTGTGTGAATGAAGCAAAATCCAGGATGGTCTGAATAATTGCTGTTGTCACTCTAAGAACCATATTTCCATACCCTTTGTGAAAGGATGTGGAAAAACCCACCATGTGTCCACCAAAGATCACTTTCTCTCGCCAGCATGAATGACGGCGGTCATGGGCTGAGCACGGATTGTTTCCCATGAGCGTCCTTTGCTACCTGATCTGTGCTAGGAAATACAGTACTGCATGGATGGATGGACGCCCCCACCTTCCATCGCTACTTCTTGTTCTCACACGCAAAAGCACATGCACACACACAGGTATCCGTTAGCCTAGCGAGCGCCTCCATTCGCATGGAAGAGGGTTGTCTTCCAACTCCAGGATGAGGTATTAGCTTTCCCCTAAAGGGAGCGTTCTAATTAGGTAATTGACTGATGCATAAAGCAGGTGCATGTATCCCTTACAGCCAGCTCGACCTGTTCATTATTAAACACTGACCCTCTCTGCCACTCGTGCCAAAGCTAACGGTGAAGGGGAGAAAGTGGCCGGGGATAAGGGACACTTCCTAATTACACTTGCTGGTTACCTGAGCACTCATGCACTTTGAATGCCGCTCTAATTCCCACCTACTTGGCTCCATGTCACCGACAAGCCTTTATTATGAACGTTGGCTTGCAAGGGGGTTTTGTGGAAAGTTGCGATGAAAATGGAGTCCTGCATGACAGACCACAGAATGTGTCATCATAACAGTTACAGGCAAATGAAATCGGAGCTACACCCGAGCGAAGAGAAAGGAGAAACTGGCCGAGCGGGCAGCACTTCATTCTGACACTTTGACACCAGTGAAAGCATCGGGTTGCCGTGAAGGCCCGTCGTAGCCCAGGTTATTCACATCAGCAAGCCAAACGATCCAAGATATGGATTGATAGCGGAGACAAGAATTGATTCAAAATGTGTGCATTTTGTGTTGTGTGTGTGTACGTACAGGATAGCGAGCTGCAAAAACATGACCCCCATTGCCACTTTATTAAATGATGACAAAATACAGTGTTTTCTAAATACAGCAGTTTTTTTTTACGCATGCGTCATGTTTCTTTTGCAGTACCTTCAACAAAAAAATGCACTGATTGAAAAACATTTTTAGTTTCATATTTTATGCAAATTGATTTTATGAAGACAAACACATCCTCAAAACCCCTAATGATGACCAAATACTGCAGTTTTATCATATGTATTCCATGTTTTTCAAGTTTGTTGCATCAGTTTTAGTCTAGATTTGCTGTACATGCCTTTGCTTTTCATATAATTTTATATAAAATTAGTTATGTTAAGTTAAATACGGGTGCAGCGGAAGTCACAAATACAGTGTTTTTTGTAGGATTTTGACATACTGCTGTCAAAAATACAGTCAAACCTGTCTAAAGCGGCCGCTGAAGGGAAACGGCAAAAGTGGCCACCATAGACAGGTTGGCGGCCAATGTGAATTTGTGCGCGCACATATTAACATGTTCACAAAAATTACAAATTTAGTGTTTAAAAATAATTTTAAAAATTAAATCAAAGAAGGTAATACAATTATAAAAATATAAGTAGTGGAGAAATATTTTAATAAATGTATTTCCATCTTTATTTTTTTTTTTTAAACACGATTTTGAAAGCAAGAAATACAAATTTTAGTGAACGAGCCTGAGGAATGGGATCTAACAGGATACGCGTGAAGCAGTCATGAATGGGCGTGTACGTGAACAATAGAGTGCGGAGGAGGTGCGAAGATCGTAGTAAACTAACAATACCATCGCTCCTTTTTTATTGAATGGGCTTCTAATCTCTAATTAGTCGGCAATTAAGTGATATTTTGGATGTTTTATTGAGGTGTTTTGGCCATTTTAGAATCTATTTACAGCGGCATTGCAAAGTGGGAAGATTACCGTTTTGGCCGTCATTGAATCTTTTCAGGGCGGCATTGCAAAGTAAAAAGACGGCTTTTTTTAAGTGGAACAACTGACAGTTTGTGTGGATCTTGTGAATGATTGTGACTGAGCTAGGACTCAGTAATTAAAGTCTACACACGACGGCTTCATTGCTTAAAAAAACGAAACTTTTTCGTGCATGAAGCTTCTGCTTGTATTTTGGCCGCTATATGCGGTCAGATATTGACCAAGGGATACATACTGGCCGTGTTAGACAGGTGACCGCTATACACAGGGTCTACAACACGCAAATTTTCTGCGGGGGATTTTCAGTGGCCGCTATAGGCAGGTGGCCGCTAAGACAGGTTCGACTGTATGTCTCTTTTTTTGTACACTGTCTCGGCTATCATATGGCCAAACTGCGCCTAACAACTTAGTTTGTTTGCATGTGTATCATTCTTCGTAACCAAGTGCCCAAACAAAACATCCATGCGTTGGTGACTCGGCCTCTGTGAAGAATCAGTCGTGGTTATTTTAGATTTGGAACACTATAGACAGATTCCGGCCAGGAAATCCGTCAATAATCTTTATCATGTGTTTATTTGGCGCACACTGAACAGTGAACAAGTCAGTTTCTGTCTCCTTTCTCCCTAATAAGCAGGGAGTACATTGTGTTGGTGAAGCATTCAAGTGCACTGCGTATTTCTAATTGTTCTGCGTGCTTTTTTAAAAATTATGGCTGCAAAATAAGCCACCATGGCGCCAAAGAAACTGGCGAGTGCCAGAACTTTGAAAAAGATGGTGAGGAATACGATTGAGTGAACGAAAGTAGCGTCTGTTACTATAGGATTTAAATGGAAAGGTTCCTTAGTCAGCAAGGGTTGCAAGGGGAATGGTTTAACGGAGACACAAAACAGATAGTGAGCTGGGCCAGTGTGTGCAATGATGATAGTACCTGCTGCTGTAGTTTACAGTAAAGTTCAAGCGAGCAAGTATACACTAAACTTTTTAAAGTTAAGTCTGTAATGGACTAGAATGAAAGAGTGTTCGTGTTCTCTACTCATCACCATGTTCACCTACAAGAGTCTTCAATAAAGGCAAAAGTCATGTTATTGATTTCATTCCTCATTTATTTTTTTTGGACATTTCTGTCCATAATTGAGAACCACTGGGCTATATGGAGACTCTAAATTGTCTATAGGTGTGAATGGTTGTTTGTCTCTACGTGCCCTGTGATTGGCTGGCGACCAGTCTGCGGTGTACCTGGCCTCTCGACCAAAGTCAGCTGGGATAGGCACCAGCTCACCGGTGACCGTAACGAGGGCAAGCAGTATAGAAGATGGATGGATGTTTAAACTATTGTGATGGAATCAAAGATGGCGCCCTCCGTGGCAGACGTCTCTGTGACACTCTCCCGTGTTTTTCTATTTTTTGCTATCTTATTGTTCATTTTGGACATTCAACACACTCACGCAGTACATTACAACAGGGAGACACTTTTGAACATCGGCAGGGTTCACCATGAACTTTCATTTAGCCTCTCAGACTTTGCCTTTCTTCTGCGCCGGGAGAACGCAGCAGCCTGCGGCCCCGGTGAGCTGAATACCCGGCGAGCAAAGCATCCGAGGCGTAAACGAGGCAAGCGAGCCGGCCTGCATGCTAGGCTAAAAGCTAGAGCGACTAGGCCACCGCTACCAAGCTTGCTGCTAGCCAACGTCCGCTCTCTTGAAAACAAGATGGACGAACTACGAGCAAGGATTACAGCTCAACGTGAGATCAGGGAATGCTGTGTCCTCACCTTCACAGAAACCTGGCTGACGGAGGATATACCGGACTCGGCGATCCAGTTGGAATCATTTGCTGCTTACCGGGGAGATCGGACTTTAGCGTCTGGTAAACACAGAGGTGGCGGCGTCTGTGTTTACGTAAACAAACGGTGGTGCACAGACGTACAGACGATGGAAAAGCACTGCTCGCAGGACATTGAGCTGCTGATGGTGAAATGCAGACCTTTTTATTTACCTCGTGAGTTTAGCGCTGTGTATTTAACTGCTGTTTACATCCCACCACGAGCTAACACTGCTAATGCACTAGGCCTCCTGCATGACATCATCGATAAACACGAGACCAAACACCCAGACGCTGTATTCATTATATCTGGCGATTTCAACCACTGTAACCTCAGGACTGTCCTCCCCAAATATTACCAGTATGTGAGCTTTCCCACAAGGGAAAATAACATCCTGGACCAAGTCTACTGCAACATGAAAGGTGCTTTGAAGGCTGTTCCAAGACCCCACTTTGGAAAGGCCGACCACATCTCTATATTCCTTTATCCAACATACAGACAACTTCTTAAAAAAGCTCCCCCTGTAAGTACAGCAGTTAAAGTATGGAATGAAGAAACTGATCAAGTACTTCAGGACTGCTTTGGCTGCACAAACTGGGATGTGTTTAAAACTGCAGCGGGGAGGGAAGATTGTACTGTTGATTTGGATGAATATGCTTCTGCTGTTACTGGCTACATTAGCACATGTATAGAGACTGTTACCACCACCAAGTATTACAGAAAATACCCTAACCAAAAACAGTGGATGAACTGTGATGTAAGGGCTAAGCTACGTGCTCGTTCGACTGCATTTGTCATGGGCACCGCTGATGACTACAAAAAGGCCAGATATGACCTGAGGAGGTCCATACGGGAGGCCAAAAGACAGTACAGACAGAAGCTGGAGGGCTACTATTCCACCTCAGACCCTCGGCGCATGTGGGCGGGGCTCCAGCACATCACAGACTATCGACAGCAGAGTAGCGTAGCCACGTCCAGCCAAACCACACTTCCAGATGAGCTGAACGAGTTCTATGCCCGCTTTGACACCCAAACTTCTGATGAGCAGAGAGGGTGGCTGAACCTGGGGAGCACACAGGACGCACCTCTCATGGTGGCATCAGCTGATGTGCGCAGGGTTCTAAACAAAACAAACCCACGAAAAGCAGCAGGCCCAGACAACATCTCAGGACGTGCACTTCGGGTTTGCTCATCAGAGCTAGCTGATGTGCTTGCTGACATATTTAACCTGTCGCTTGCACAAGCATCTGTACCGACCTGCTTTAAGTCCACCACCATAGTGCCCGTACCCAAGAAGAGCAACGTGACCTGCTTGAATGACTATCGCCCTATAGCACTCACTCCTATTGTTATGAAGTGCTTTGAAAGATTAGTCATGACCCACATCAAAAAGAGCATCCCGGCGGCAACTGTGGACCCTCTACAGTTTGCATATCGCCAGAACCGGTCCACGGATGATGCAGTCAACACTGCCATCCACACAGCCCTTTCTCACCTACAGGGCCAGGACACATACGTCAGAATGCTATTTATAGACTATAGCTCCGCTTTTAATACAGTCAGCCCCCACAAACTCACAAATAAGCTCCTCACACTTGGCCTGTCTCCCTCCCTCTGTAACTGGGTGTTTAACTTTCTCACAGGCAGACCCCAGTCAGTCAGAGTCCACAACCGCACATCCAGCTCAAGAATTGTGAGCACTGGGACCCCACAGGGGTGTGTGCTGAGTCCACTCCTCTACACGCTCTTCACCTACGATTGCGTGGCCTCCCAGAACAACACCAGCATCATTAAATTTGCGGATGACACTACAGTCATCGGACTGATCACTGGTGGTGTTGAAACATCATACAGAAGAGAGGTGGCGGACCTCATAGCTTGGTGTCGTGATAACAATCTCCTTCTCAATACAGATAAGACTAAAGAGATGATCATCGACCCAAGAACAAGGGAAAAGGAGCCACATAGACCCCTGTTTATTGGTGAGACTGAGGTGGAGAGGGTGAAAACCTTCAAGTTCCTTGGCACACACATCAGCGAGGACCTCACCTGGTCTCACAACACCCAACAAATTCTGAAGAAGTCCCAAAGGAGACTGTACTTCCTGAGAAGACTGAGGAAATTTGGCATGTCCACCACAATCCTGAGTTGCTTCTACAGATGCACCATCGAAAGTGTCCTTACCGCCTCCATCACTGTTTGGTACGGTAACTGTACAACACGTGATAGGAAGGCACTCCAGCGGGTGATCAAGACCTCACAGAACATTGTTGGGGCAGCCCTCCCCTCACTGCAAGACATTTATAAATCTAGAGTCCTACGCAGAACACACAACCTCATCAAGGACAGCACACATCCACAACACTCATTATTCACACTCCTGCCATCAGGCAGACGCTACAGGAGTTTGAAGTCCAGGACCACAAGGCTGGCAAACAGCTTTTACCCACAGGCCATCAGGCTTCTCAATGAAGCACTCAGACACGCCACACGCAACACACACTCATAGCACTTATTTATTTATTTATTTATTTGTATTATTTACTTGCATTAATGTCTCTTCTGTTGTTGTTGCTTAATTTCTTGGTATTTATGTATATGTGTTTATGTTTCTTATGTTCTTATTCTTTCTTGTGTTTTTCTTTCTTTTCCTTGGGAGAATGAACAGAATAAGATTTTCATTGCATGGTATAACTGCTGTTTTACCATGCACATGACAATAAAACTCTCTTGAATCTTGAATCTTGAATCTTGAATCTTGAATGGTGCTACATTTGAAGTTCAATTCTTTACTGAGTAAAAATGTAAATAAATGCACCCAGAAGCTGTTCTTGAGTGCCATTTTGTGTGCCTGTGTGTGGATATGTACAGGATGGCAAGACGCAGAAACATGATGCCCCCCTCCCCTGCCTGGGAATGGTCCATTTTAATTCCACCTGATACACATTTCATTTACAAGCACGTAAGTTACAAACGCTTTTAAGACAGGCTTTTGGACACAGGCCAGCCCCGTAAAGTTTTGCCATCAAAGGCCGTAAATTGGCTCATACTGTTAAAATTGACATTTCTATAATTTTAACTTGTGTTCTGTCATCCTGTGTAAATGATGGAATACCGTGTGGTGGATATAGATGAGGACAAGAGGTCTGCTGTCCTGTTGAAGTTTATTTCAAACATGCTTCACAAAGTTACATTGAAAGTAGGAACAAGCAGTGCTTATTTTATTTATATAGTTTGTTCACTTCCTGCGTTGAACGTTCAGTTCTCTCAGACTACATTTTTGTGCCATTGTTGAATAAATGCGAAGCGATTATTCAAACAAAACGATCTCAACTGGGTTATAATGAATTAGATATCTGATAAAGACAGATTATGATGCCACGCCACTTCCCGACACTGATGGTGAGAAACCAGGAGAGGGCCGGGCCGACCTTGCAATTGGAGACGAGGGGGCCGGTAAATAATACGATCAGACATTTGTGTGAGCACCGACACCACGGCTTAGCTGAGCTGAGGTAATCATGGGCGCTCATCAGCTATGATTAAGTCAGATATTTTAGCCCCAGGAGGACGACTGGTTAGGAGGAGAGACGGGAATGAGTGATGAAGCTCTCACTTCACAACGAGCGAGTGAGTGAGTGAGGGAGTGCTAATGTTAGCCTGTACGCCTGGAGTGGCCAAAGTGCGGCCTGGGGGATATTTACGGACCACAGCTTGTTGTTTTTTGTTTGCCTGCGGCACATTGTAAAAGTGCAGTTAAACAAAAAAGAAAAAAAAATAGCAAAAGCTGAGAAAAACAGCAAAAAGACGTCATATAATGAAAAAGTTGTAATGTTAATTCTGCAATGACTAATAATAATAATGTCACCTGTAACACATAGTTTTCTTTATAAATATATACAAATTCTTAGCAGAGGTACATGGGTTGGTTTTAGCCTGTTTACAAAATTAAACATTTCAAAATGGTCCCGGAATTTTTACCGCCATTGTTGGAAAAAGTTTGGACACCCCTGCTATGCATTCTCATGTAGGCCCCACCCATCATGCTCCAGAACCCCTGCTTCCCTCCGTCACCTCCACCATCACGACCCATGCAGCAAAATCAATTTCTTATTATGCTTATTAATAACCGCTACAGTGTAAATATCTGTACTGCGATGGAGATTAATTGAGGTGAGTGGTGGAAGAAAAAGGACTCAGCTTGAGATGGCTGTAGTAGGGGTCGAGGTGATCCTCAAAATCAATGTTCACACATTATTAGTTTATTGGCAAGTGGGATGACGGATGTATGTGCTGGAATTCTGTAAATTAATTAACACGTTTTACAAAAGAAGAGAGGCTGTGACAGCTTATTTAGGATAAAAGGCGAACAACATTCTCGACTGATCGGCAGGTAATTGAAGAATTACATCAGAATCAGTCCAGGTGTAAAAAAAAAAAAAAAAAAAAAAAGGCCATGATTGAGATATCTATAACTGTGTGTAGAAGTTGCCACTTTTTGATTACATTTTGTACACAAAATAAATTCAAGGGAAAGTAAAAAAGTAACCAATTATAAATACACACATGTAACCCGACTGTTTTAGCCTGCCCGCGCTGGTGGAGACGAGAGCGCTGACCGCTGGGCCAAGAGCCCAGACTGTCTTAAGGCCGAGGGAGTGAGGTTTTTACCAACGTACACTTGGGCAGCCACACCAGCTGGCATCCATTACGCTCACTCCCATCCGGGTCACTGCACCAATGTAACCCGCCTGCCCACACCGGGGCTTGAACACAGAACCTTCAGGATGTGAGACGAGAGCGCTGACCGTTGGGCCAAAAGCCCGGACTGTCGACCCAGCGTTCAGCGCAGCTCTTAAGGCCGAAGGAGTGAGGTTTTTACCAACGTATTCTTGCACACAGTACAATTACAACATTTAAAAACTATTTTGGTACGCACAAAAAACTACTCACAGGTAAATGAAAATCCCTTTATTGTAAAGTTAACTCAATAACCCTATAAATGAGTTTAAAAAGAAACATGTTAAAGTCCAAATCTGGCAAATCTGGACTATTTTTTTCACATTTGACTATTTGATTGCCAACATCACCTGCATGATCAAATGACCAAAAATCTTACTCCAACAAATTTGCCATACATCTTGTGGTAAAACTGCCATATTTAAGACACACTTCTTTTTGTCATCATTTTAGAGGATTTAGGTTGTCTTCATAAAATCATTGTATGAATGCAAAAATGTTTTTCTACTGATTAGAGTTGCAGTACTTTGTGTGTGAAATTACACTAAAAAGAGCACAATTTTTATGAAAACCAAGCTAACGACCATCCTGTAGTGTACGCAGAGGTGAAAGCAAGTCTGGGGTTTGCAAGTCCAAGTCAAGTCGCAAGACAAGACAGTTTGAGTTTGGTCCGAAGTCAGAGGCTTGAAATTTTTGAGTCCTTACAAGTCATTAACTCTGTTTAGCGTTTACCAAAAAAAATGCCATTTTATTAATGTCACAGTCTAGAAAATTTGACAAATACAATGAATGGATTTTCAATTGTTTTATGTGTGAAATATAATAAGACCAGTGTCGGACAACATTCAGGATTTAGACAACAAATGATCTTCTGAAAACACTCAAGATGGATTCATTTTACCTAAGGAACTTTCTGTGTGCATGTGAATAACTTTCTGCGTCTTTCCAGCAGTCTGGCGCTCACAGAAATGTAAGCTCCACCCTCCTTAAACCTAATTGAACGTTAAATTAGGCAATTCGATGAGGCTGATTCTGTGGTAAAATGTGTTGTCTTGCTGGAAACGATTTAGCATGATGACCGCATTAGTTGAATACTTTGAATGGGGAAACATTTTACTTAACGCACTGACTGAAAATCTCGTGTTTTTCCAAGTCATCCGACAAAAGCCCGAGTCAAATCAGAGTCATCGATGTCAAAGGCCAAGTGGAGTGGCGAGTCTTCGATGATACTGTCACGTCGAATCCAAAGTCATCAAAATTGTGACTCGAATGTGACTCGAGTCCAAGTGGCGCGACTCGAGTCCACACCTCTGCCGTACGGTGTGTTACCACACGCATCATTACACAACTAACGTGTGCTTTGTCCGCTCATCCAAGGAATATGTATGCAGTACTCAATTATAATGTACAAATACGTGTGTACTTGTAGTTCAATATTTTGCACAAAGTCTTACTCAATTCTGCTCACTCAAACAAGGTTAGCTGCTACCGCCGTAGTCCGACTTCCACAAACTGGCATCTCATAGGCCAAAAAAGGTCTGAATAAGTAATCATGCTCATCCTGTCTAATTGTTCCCCCCACTTCTTCTTTTTCTCTCCTACCCGAGACCCAGCCCACTTCTCGCTACCGTTACCAGAAGTGTAAGATAGGAATGTGTCCTGCCTCAGCGAGAAATCCCAAAGTGCTTGGCGAGTCGGAGCTGCTAATACAGCTAATGCAGTAATGTACGGGCCCGGGCGATTAATGAGAGCGCTCCGACTCTGACATCTCAGACACCCTAATGTTGCTGCAGCGTCTCTCCGGCTGTGCTTTAATCCATCACTGGACGCTGTAACCCAATTATGGCCTGACGCTTTACTTTAAGGCACCCCCTCCTCTCTCGCTTAGGTCCTTCACACACATCTGTAAAAGGGCAAACAGGCACGCGCACACACTTCTATAAAGATAAGTGGCTTGGAGTGTGATCAGACAACACAAAAAGGATGTTTCTACCTGGATAAACACACCTATCAGGAACAGGTACATGATACTGTGACTGTCCCATGGCAACCGTGGACAAGGACAAGTACTACGCAAAAGTTTAAGGTTGAATTATGCTACAGCGTAGTCTCTGAGACACTTCCAGATTTTGGCAGCATAAAACGCAGCCTCACCGTGTTTAGTCCTGACTCTGGGCACCGGCGGGAAACCACTCCCTGAGCTTCTGGGAGCTTGAGATGGTTTATGTGGCTCTAACCTGTCAGAGATGTACTTTGGCGCAAGCAGAGCTGTTTTAAAGTCTATTCTCTGAGCGACAGGAAGCCAGTGCAGAGACCTGAGTACTCGACTAATATGCTCGTATTTCCTGGTTCTAGTCAGGACCCGAGCAGCAGCATTCTGTGTGTGACTTGCCAATGTTTTGCCAAAACGGTAGGGACAGTATTTCCCGGAGAGTGGGCAACCACATATCTTCTTGACTAGCTATTTAGCTTCCTGTGTAATAGTTGTGAACAATGGCGGCTGAAGCAACATCCAGATAGTTGCTGGTGCTGGAACTCACGTTTTTTTAACTTACTGTACACGTTGCTCTGCTGCAAGAGATTTTTTCAGTGTTTTGGCGGAAATGATGTACGAGTAAAAGCTGGCCAATCACACTCACACTCTGCGGTGGCGCAAGATTAGAAGTTTTGGCAGGTGCACGTCAAGCTCCGCCGGAGAGTTTGGAGGGGGAGGAGCAGGCCATCGTTGTTTACGCCGGCGCGGTGATGTCGTAGCATAATGAAGTTTTAGTTTAGTGGCTACCATTGGATTTGGAATTTTAGCAGTACTATGTTGAGCACATTTGTGTTTGTTTGTCCATGCGTTTGTTAGCTAGCTTATGCTGTTTTCTACACAAAAAAATGGTAACCTGGTACTTGGTAACACAGGAAGTGAACAAAGAACATCAGTGCTGAGATGTGCTTCTTCCTACTTCTTTTCGGACGTGTTGAATTGTGTAAAATAGAAGTTGCCATATTTTGATGTAACTTTAAGCATGTTTGAAATAAATTCTGTGTAACAGGGGAAGTGTATCTCACACTTTTCCCTGTTATAAAGGATTCACACAAGTACAGAACTTATCAGTGCCGTACTTGTGTTTGTGTCATTTGTGCACTAGTCATGTTGTCAAGTGTTGAATAGGGCTTTTACTCGCTTGGCGCCACTTGTTGGTTTTCATGAGTACTGTAAGTCTCGAGACTGCGAATGTAAGATGACGCAAAATACCATCTTATATTCAGGTCAGTACGGCAATTACGTGAACGGAAGCTAATATGCAGAATGTACTTCTTGCGGAGGATTGCGTTATCGAGAGCTGTTACGAAAGATATGCAGTGCTCGGTCTTGTCTTTTGCACTGCTTTCTGTATTCCATTTGTCATCCCCGTAAAGCACTTTTCTTATGATTGCATGCTCATGCTAGCAAGATGCTACGCTAACATGCTTCATTCCCAGAGGTCCATCAGTGCTCCGTTTTAGCTCGGGGAGGTGGGCGAGTGGAGGGATCATTGCTGCATTTTTCATAAGACACCCGTGCAACATTTATGATTCCCCCTGAAGCTGCTGAAACAATACTTGACTGCTTTGCCGACCATGTCAACCCCCCCGACATGAGACCTACCTGCTCCTCAAGGTTCTCCATTTATGTTGGACCTCCACAGCCTCGCCTCTCACTTCCTGTTATGTCACATGCCCAGTAACCGAGCTGTCAATCAAGAGATCTACGAGCGGGCCGTCCTCTAAATCAGGTGCATTGACTCCTGAAGAATTACTGGAGGAGCCTACTTCAATTAGCCACTCCCAACTGCAAATTAACTTAAATGTAGCCGCTCAATAAAGTTGGAGACAATCATTTGCATGTCAATGTCGCTTTTCTCTCAAGGCCAAACGTTCAGCTGACCCGTGCAAATCCCAAGATTTCATTCATTGCGCTGTAGTACCAATTAGCCAGAAAGCTAACTATAAAGACATATGTGCTGTTTATGACCAGAACACAGTTAATCTAAACAATCAAAAGAGACTATAAATATCACTGTAACCCTTTTTGGCAACTGTATGTATTTTTGGTGGGGTTTTTTTTGTTTATTGCAGAATAATATGTCAACATTTTTAGATAGTTTTTTTTTTAATTTTTCAAACGCAACACTTTTGTTTTTGCTCCCATTTTTTATGAGATGAACTCAAAGATATCACACTTTTTCCACATACACAACATCACCATTTCTCTCAAATAAAATAGTTTAAAGAACGGATAGCTGCTCGAGATAATTGCACTGCAATTTAAAAGAAAAAAATGCACAATGATTTGTATAAAACGTAAACATTCTGTGAATATATATATATATACATGAATATATATATATATATATATATATATATATATATATATATATATATATATATATATATATATATATATATCCAGTAAATCATAATACTTACAAAAATAAGTAATTGTGTATTCATTTTATATTTAAGTATATATATATATATATATATATATATATATATATTCATATATCTTAATTATATATATAATATTTAATTATATAATATTATATAAAATATAAAATGATTAATTTTATATTTAATTATAAATATACAGTATATAGTTATGTATGTAGTTAAATTGCATCTTTAAAATTATTATTATTTACTGTCAATGTATTATATTATTATTATGAAATTTTCTCATCTGGTAGAACAATAAGGTTTTTATATTTTTATTTTATTCTTTTATGTTTTTTAGATTTATGAGGTGCAATTGAGGTTACAGTAATAGTGTCTTGTCCAATATACAGAATTTTATGTTCATACAAACGATGAATTTATGGTAAATGTCATTAATTTATATATTTTCTTTAATATCACAGAATGTTGATGTTTTATACTAATTGTTGTGCATGTTTTTCTTTGAAATTGCAGTAAAAGTATCTACAGTAGCTACCCGTTCTTTAAACTACTTTATTTGCTTTACTTTTGTTTTAGGGAATTTGGAGGGGAATTTTATTCACATTCATGTGATTAACTGACTGTAAATGCCATTCATTTATTATAATATTAATAATACACCCAACAAAAATATGTCTTGAGTTTGCGGATTGAGTGACCCATGGTGGTGGTGAGGTTTTGCCAAGGCCAACGAACACAGGCTTTAGACACATTTTATTGGTGGCATTTTCAATGCCCAGCGATACCACGACAATTGTTGTGCCATTCATCCACGACCATCATCTCACATTGCAGCATGATAATGCACGGCCCAATGTTGCAAGGGTATGTACACAATTCCTGGATGCTGAAAACATCTCAGTTCTTGCATGGCCAGCATGCTTGACGGGCCTGTCACCCTCCAAACTGCACATTTTGGAGTGGCCTTTTAGTGTGGCCAACCTCAGGCACATCCGTCTAATCAGCATTTTGGTGAATTATTAATTATGAATGATCAATTATTTTGTGGACAATAATCATTTGAAAGAGATAGACCTTTTGTGTATGGAAAAAATGTTTTCGATCTTTGAGTTAACTGATGGCCGCACGTTGGCCAGTGGTTAGCATGTTGGCCACACAGTCAGAAGATCGGGAAGACCTGGGTTCGAATCTCCGTTGGGCATCTCTGTGTGGAGTTTGCATGTTCTCCCCGTGCGTGCGTGGGTTTTCTCCGGGTACTCCGGTTTCCTCCCACATTCCAAAAACATGCATGTTAGGGTAACTGGTTACTCTAAATTGTCCATAGGTGGAAGGAGTGTGAATGTTTGTCTGTATGTGCCCTGCCATTGGCTGGCGACCAATTCAGTGTCCCATGAAAAATGGGAGCAAAAGCATTGCGTTTATATTTTGGTTTTGTATCATAATAATAATAATTATTATTCTACAATATTTCACTTGCCTATTAATTCTAGTGTAAAATGAGTGTTTTAAAGTGCAGCGAGGATATGCTACATGACCTCAATCAAACTCCTTGTGACTTGTGGACTATTTTTGTTGGGGATTAAGCGGAAAAGACATACCCAAGGATTAACGTAGGGGAAAAACCCCTGGAAGATATGTTGACCTAAAGCATGTCAAGAGTTGTGTCATTTTGTAATTTTTATGTGGTGTTTTTTGTCATTACACCCCCCCCCGGCTTAAATTTGCTCTCTAAAAAGGCCTTGAGGTGGAGGTCATGAGAACATTAGACACTAGAGTGAGCATGTGATGAGAGAAAACTGCGGCCGATGATAAACAATGAAAAGACTTGTCAGTTTTGTGTATGATGCTGCTGGACAACAGGATTAATGCTGTTCTGCAGTGAAGGAGGAAATCTGCTTGTGAAAGATGAATTCTGCCTTCCTAACTCCACTGTCCCCCTGTCCCCCTGTCCCCCTGTCCTCCTGTCCTCCAGCCAACCAGCCTGTCAGCCCCTGGGCATCTTCAGCATCAGATGTCAGCTTCCTGGAGTCAAAGTAAGTCAGACAAACACGTACACTGTAGGCCGGACCTCTGAGGAGTACCTTGCCGCATGCTCAAGTGCTATAAGTGCCTGGGAGTCGTCTTACAAGAAACACTTATTGCATTTTGTATTGAGCATGATGTTATGAAAAATTAATACAGGCAATGGTGTGCCTTTGTCTCCATATCCATTCAATGTGTGTGTGTGTGTGTGTGTGTGTGTGTGTGTGTGTGTGTGTGGACCTCTGAGTCCATCTGACACACTTACATGCTTGTGAGAAGTCACGTGCAAATGTGGTTGCTGTTACTGTATCATCACATGCAAAAAAAAAAAAAAAAAAAAAAAGGTGAGGTGTGCATCTCTGGAGACTTTTTGAGAATCCATGCAGGATTCCCTCTGCTCAGACTTCCTTCCATTTACTGCATTTTAAGTCTCTTATTCCCACTGCTGAGGACACATATTGACTTGACTATTGGCAAAACAGTAGTGGAACAAGTAGCCAAGTAAAACAATACGCACACACAGGAAGTAAAAGAGTGGCTGAGACTAGCAGATAGCCTTCATGCGTGTACATGAAGCATTATGATGAAGGATAACCTTGCAAATATATCAAACAGAGATTTCTCCTTATTGTGTTGCTTGTAAATTTACATTTTATTCATTTTAAAAAGACAAAAGGACAATTAAAATATAAATGTGTTGCCCAAAATGCAAGAGTGGAACACGGAACATCCATCTTCTGTGCCGCTGCTGGAGCCTATCCCAGCTGGCAAGGCAGGGTACACCTGGGACTGGTCACCAGTCACTCGCAGGACACATATAGACATACAATCATTCACAGCTATGGACAATTTATGGTAATGGTTGAATTGTATTTGAACATGCATGCAAGTTACAATGGAATGCATCACATGATTCTATTTGCATTTCCAAAAGGAGTAGGAAGAAGCAAAGCTTATTTAATCCTACCCCCCCACCTGTTCCACATCTATTGCAGTACATTTATTCACTTCCTGTATTCCATGCGATTTTGTTTTAATCATGATGATGTAATTATTAAAATTAGTTTTCATAATAAATAGAAATCATATGTAATAATCAGTATAATAATAAATACATAATAATGAATTGAGACCAACATAAGTTAAAGATTCTTCTCCCCTGTATTTTGCAAACATCAACTGCTTGTATTGTTTTGTGAATTCGCTCATCTTGGTGCTTTGTTTGTGTTCCTTACTCAACCCGTTCCATAATTTGATTCCACGGACTGAAATGCTGTGGGTTTTTTGCCTTGTTCTCGTGTATACGTCTTTCAAGTGTAGTTTTTCCCCTAAGCTCAAATTTCTCTTCTCTTGTAAAAAAAGTATTATATGACATTTTTGGGTAATAGGTTATTGTTAGCTTCGTGCATTATTTTATCTGTTTGAATATTTACTAAATAAGCAAATTTTTATATTTGTGATTTTAAAAATAAGGGATTTGTATGTTCTCTATACGCGGCATTACTGATCTTTTTTGCAGGACATTTAGCGAGTGAAGATTGCTTTTATAGTTATTACGTCATATCTCCACACAATAAGTTAGATACGGTAATACCAGAGTCGCCAGTGAACCTAACATGTATGGTTTTGGGATGTGGGAGAAAACCCACGCATGCACGCACGCAAGCTCCACACAGAGATGCCCAACGGAGACTTGAAAAACAAGCTTTATTATTAGCATTATTGTTTTCGTTATTGACTTTTATTTCTTTCTTTTCATTGTACTCAGTTAAAAAGAAAGAACACAATTTAGAAAGAGAAATACCAATGTAGACATGGCAAATGTTGGCAAAAATTATGTGGAATTTTCTTTCTTTTTCTTTTCTGCTTAAAGAGAATTTTTTTTTAGAAAGTAAAAAAAAAAATAATAATAATAATTTCAGGTTAAATTTAGAGCACAGGAAGTTCCCTCAGTCCCTTTCCTGAGCCCATTTTCCCCCTCCCATCCCCATTTCGTTAATCCCAGTAATGTAAGCAACCTGTACTCTTCAAATTGTGATGGATTATTTCGAGTAGATCAAAGAGAAAATCCCATTAAAATGGATTGTGCATGAAAACACTCTTCTAAGCAATTTTCTTAAATATCTCATATCAGAATTTTGGTAGAGTAAGATTATGTGATTAGATTTCTTTTAAAACCCTTTTTGATTGTTAAAGAACATTTAATGCCTAAAATTGCTGTTTTGTATGTTGTGTATTCCCCCCCCCCCCTTTAAATAACATTTCTGATGCCCCCTATGGGTTGTGCTCAAAATGCTTCGGAAGCCGTGCTATCATACATGTAATGGAGACATCCTCCAAGTTCTGTAATCATTAGACAATTGGTAAATGAGAGTTGGCCAATTAGTAGCTAAGTAGCAAAGATGTTTTGCTTGATGACAGCCATGTTTTTCGATCAATCTTGCACAAATTTTAAACACACGTGCTTGTCAGTCTCCTAAAGATGTGTACCGAATTTCACGGCGATCCGCCACGACACCGTAAAGTTTCAGTGGGTGTTTTGCAGCGCCTGCATGAGAAATTTTGAGTCAATTCAATTTATGGGTTTTAAAAATAAAAATAAAATAATAGCACATGCAGCACAGCAGGGGTGCATGTTTTGACAATTTTTCACCTTTTTGTGTGAAGCGGTTGAGGAGTAGAAAAGTTGGCTTCCACAAACAAAGGCAAAATGGTCATATACCTGTCTATACACATACAGGACCCAAGACAACGTATCACCTGGAAACTATGATGACGTTTTTAGTAATTAAGTGTGAATTTTGAGGCATTAGAAGCAGGAATTAACAACAGGTGGATCCAGCACTGAGCGGCCGCTTTGGTTAAAAGTGTGCTAGATCATTAACGACAAGAGTCAGGCCTGGAAATGATATTGGTGTGACTCCAGGGAGCGCTGCCTCGTGACCCCGGACGGACTCATTTGGTCCAATATTTGGTGACCAAAACAATAAATCTTCATCCCATTCACTCGCTTCCACAGCGTCTTTGACTAAAAATAAGCATCACACCCAAGCCTGTTGGACGTTGATGGATGGACTGTGAACTTCTGACCCTATAAAATGTAACAAGAAAGGCTACTGCAGGCACAGCATGGGGCAGGTCAGAGGTTGCGATATTGAGTTAGCAAACACAGGTTTTCGTTCTTGTTGCGCACGTGTGCCAGTGTGGCTCCAGAGAAAACATACGTACATGGAGATGAAATAGTGAGGAGTGTTCAGAAAGATTGAATTTGGGAAGTGTGCAAATAAGTTAACCAGTGTTAATAGTAAAGCATAAAAACAATGACACGTATCTTAAAGACTACTTAATCACAAACATGTGCATGTCAGTTGTCATCTCCAGACACCTGGCACTCGGCAGTGCAAAAAGAAGTTAGCCAGTGTCAAATCAGCATCACCCTACTTTGATAACAAATCATAATGCACGTGAGGACGTTGGGGTCTTTACTGCTTTAAACGCTTCCTGTGTTTTCTCTTCTCTTGTGTCTTCACTTGTTGAGGTGTCTCAAAAAGGTAAAGAAAAAGCACATCCAGAGTTAATCCTTCAATGTTGACTGAATTGGGGTTTGTGAGGTACAAAGACGCCCTTGCAAGGTGTGCTAATGATGATATATGATGGCATTTTGTGCTACTTCAGAGGCGTATTTTGGGGGGAAAATAAAACATTTTGTCATTAGGTTTCCAGTGTATTTTCATAAGCGGTTATAGCGCCACCTGTTGCTTTGGCATGCATTTGATATCCTGTGTGTGGCTGGTAGCGATGTGTGGATCGATCCTGAAATACCGATACTTCTGATACCAGCTATTCGTGCTCTAAAATTGATTCTCAAATGAAAATATCAGTACTCTTGATACTTCGGTCATTTGAGGTCATGCTTTTTTCTGAAACGTTTGGCCGTTGAAACGATGACCGGTCGTAAATGGAGCCATGTGTGAATTGCGGATAAAGTTTTTATTCTTACAGTAGTTCTCAATAATTATTTATCTTAATGGTTTTCTTTTTTTGTTGTTGTTTAAAATACAATTTCCCATATTTGAAATGTCTGTTTTTTCTGTTGTTGTATATTAGCTTGGCTATGCTGGAAATCACCCCACCCCACTACTTAAAATAAATAAATACATGACTTTAATTACGATATTATTTAAATTAATACTGTATTTCATCTTAAGGCAAGACGTGAGTCAGCATAGAAGTGAAATTGAACATCATAGAGAGTTATCGAGAGAGGAGAAACACCCACCAATATTGGCTGCACTTTTGGTCTCAACCAATCGACTGTCGCGACCATCAATAAGGTTAAAGATTGGATCCTTCAGCATGTTAAAGGACCTGCTCCTACGAAAGCGACAGTAATAACTAAGCATCGCAGTGGTCTTATTATTTGCTAGAAGACCAAAATCAATATCCCAGTGTGCCTTATGTTGACTCAGGAGAAGGCTATGATGTTCTGCTTTTCTACAGGAATAAAAGTATGGAAGTTTTTTTTTTTTAATCTCTGTTTCATTTCATTCTTGTATCATCTTTCATTTATCTTTTTATGACTGTATTTTACATGTCCTGTGTACAGTTTGCGTGGCTTCGGTGTTCATTTAAGTATAATTTAGGCACAAGATCCGACCACACACCAAACCTCAACTCCCACAGCGTCTAGAAACAGAACTCGTTCGTAACCCGAGGACCGACCGTCCTGTAGCTAAAGTGAGTAGCAAGATAGTTGAGTGAAGCATGGTGGTGGTAGTGTCATGATGCGGGGCTGCATGAGTGCTCCCAGCACTTGGTGCCTGTGGTTCATTGTGGATTCCAATTTGTATATCCAAGTTTCATTTGTATAGTATTGTGCCTTCAGTGGATGCTGTCACACAAGAGTTGATAAAATGTGAGGGGTTTACATAAGGACATAGCGCCTGTCCCTACCTCTAAGACATCCCAGCAGACTCCTTTTGGAGTAATCTTAATAACATTCTCCTTAATGCTGTCCACTTACTATCAGGTTACTTCCACCACAGTGGACATGGCTTAAACACAGCTCCCCTTCCCACTCATTCACACCCTGAGGGGGAATGCAATAGGTCAACGGCGTGTGAGTTGTAGCATCTCCCCTCTCGTTTCCTACAACACCGCCTCTGGCGCTGGGAACACTGTCGCTTGTCCCTTCCTCGCAGGACGAGAGGGCACATGGACAGAGCCGCCCATATATAATAAACACGTTCACTGTCAGTGAGAAGACGACTGCTTGGCGTCGTCTCTGATGAGGTGTCGGGCCGGCGTAACTTGGACGAGCGTCAATGTGGAGCGTAGTTTGAATATGTGCTCCGAGTGCTCCGAGGCAAGGCAAAGACTGTAGCATCGGCGCACTCGTCTCGGCTCCATGTCTGTAGGAAAAGTGAAGTGCCACTTTTATATTTGTATAATCAAATCTGATATCCATATGTGTTGTGTTGCCTTTCAAAATGACACACAAACTATATGTTTTTCTAATGCTATTGATTGCACATCATTGCTCACTCAGGCCTCTCAAGGCCAACATTAGAGCCACGGCTTCCTTGTTCCGTCTTTAATTGATGCTGGATATTGCTCCACTTTCCGCTCCTTGATATTAAGAATGCATATTGAACATAGCGGGGGCTGCCTTTTGTATCGTTTTAACGGGTGCAACTGTCCACGCCGGCACGTAGACGGCCAACTTAAGAGCTTATGGATTAAAAAAAGAGAGGCTGCGTGCTCTGTATGAGTGCTGCAGGGGACATTAGGAGCTCTTTGTAGCATTACTACAAAACATTACGATGGAAGAACATCAGCAGCAGCTTCATCTGCTAACATCCAGTAAGGATCTGTCACAAAATTAGGTACGCGAGCACATTTTAATGAAACTTGGCATATAGATTACCTTTGCAAATGCAGTTTTTGCTCTCGCTTTTGTATTGGATCTCACAAGTGCAGGAACCAGCTCTTGTGACCTGAGAAAGTACGTACTGGATTGCAGGAAAAATACACTCCTGATGAAAATGTTATGTCCAGTTGAAAGATTGCAACAGTTTACATTTTGCACTGTTGAATCTTAAGGAGGTTCTAAGCAGAGCTTCACAATTCAAAAAGAAGAAATGGGAGTGAGACAAAAAATGTTTTGAGTCAGCAAACAGCCATTAAATTGAAATAGGATGTTTATCAGCTGATCAAAAGTTTAAGACCGTAGCTCAAAAAAACCCAGAGACCTTCCCGAAATACAAATAACATTTTCAAAAATGGACTGTGCCATTCTTGTTAATCACCTCAGAAATGGATTTGGCCATGCTTGATGCCAGTTTTTCCAGGAGGCAAGTGGGAATGTTGCTCCAGGTGGTAAAGATGGCTTCACGGAGGGCATCCAGTGTCTGGAACTGATATCCATTTATGCAAACTCCCCTTGCCATCCACCCCCAAATGTTCAAGCTTGGGATTGATGGGTGTGGATGCAAGTGTGAATGCCCATCTGTCTACACAGTATGTGCCCTGCCTTATCCTTAAAAAGGCTCATTTTCCACGCAAGTTTTGTATTTGATCGCATTATCTTGTGCGGGGGGAATCAAATCTTGTGTGAAGAAATCAAAAATGTCTCCTGTCCGTCTAACCCTTGCCGTCAGCTGTCCGTCAGCCGTTGGACGGGCAAGCGGAGACGAGAGGCGAGTGGACAGATGTGTGGCCCTCCGTATTGTTTGGGTTTTTATCAGCTTTTGTCCCTCAACCCCAATAATGATTGGAGGGACGGGTGCCGCAAGGAAGTTTAGCACATGTGGAAGATGTGTGAAAGCCTGACAGGGCCTGCAAGAGCCACCGCGGACACAAGATATGCCAGGCTCACACGGTGACGTCTGTATTGGAATTTACCTCAGCTGACTTTAAGCCGCTGGGAAGAATCTACCTGAATTTGAATGGAATGGGCATAAAATAGACTATTTCTCTGTAGTAACGGTGCTTCCTGTCAATACATTTTATACCATTGGAAAGCCTCTTTATTTTAATTTATCCTCTTTTAATTGAGGTGTGTATGTGAGAAAATGCATCTTCACTACCTAGTTTTTACTGCTGTTATTGTTTGTGTAGATTGGATGTCTTGTAGTGGCAATTTTACCTATTCTAATATTTATAACGTTATCTTTTTTAATATTATACATTCTATTATATATTCTAATATTATATAATTCTCATCTAATCACACACTGCTATGAGACGGCATTGCCACCCCTCAACTAGTTGTGCTGTTTATATAAAAAACACATATACTGGAAAAATACATGTACTTTTTGGAGCCACACACACACACACACACACACACACACACACACACACACACACACACACACACACACACACACACACACACACACTGTTGGAGCCAGGCATGGACCAACACAGCTCATTAGCGTTAAAGCAACAGACACACAAAACAGTGTCTTCCCAGTAGGGCTTACAGCACGTCACTGTGCTTTCATTAAACATCGCGTTGTTGTTTAACGGGGGTTGTTTTAAGTAGAAGCGGAAAATGTAGGTTTTGCATGCAGTGTCATGCTTTTGGACCCCCTCTCAGGAGACTGACCCATCTGTCAAATGTAGCTTCGTGTTAAATAAATATAAAATGTCCTCACCTTTTATAAAGCAACATCACTGCGGGCGTGTTCATCACACACTTCTCGGTGAAATGTGTCATAATTTTGGCCACAAATGAAATCAGGTCACCTAACTTGTGAAGTTATAATAAAGGTTGCATGTGTGTGTGTGCGTGTGTTTGTGTTTGTGTCTATATATGATGATTGTGTGTGTGTGTGTGTGTGTGTTCTGAAAGGGCATGAGTGCAGTAATGATTTACTAAATGTCAAATGAACACTAGTTGGGAGAAACACCATGCAGCAGGCGTGTTGGCTGGAAGCTCTTTAGCATTTCACGCCCTGATTGTGAGATAGCTCCTTTTTCAAGCAGCAGCACGTCTGTAGAATTAGTGCCCAAGGAATTAAGCATAGCGGTCACTTTAAGCAGCAACACTTTGCTATGAACAATGAGCTTGAGTGGATGTGAATTCCAGCAAGCTGCAGTTGTTGTTTTTTTTTTTAAGGCAAAAGAGCACAAACCATCTGCACAATAATAGCTTTTATGAGTTGTGGTCTCCTGGGTAGGGCATCACTGGCGGCGACAGCCTGATGTGAGGCTGAGAGCTTGCCTGTCCCTTCTCCACGCTCTCAGCCTCATATGCGGGGTCCACAGAGACCACCAGGAGAGGCCAAGAGAAGTCTTAATCACTTTCCCCTTCCTTTTCTATCCCCTTTTGCAGCTCCAAGACTGCTATTCGCACTCTGCCCCCGACACCATAATTTATTTATCTCCCCTTCTCAAGTGTTGTTTTCCATTCAGCGCCATGATTTTTTCACGACGTGCAAGGCGGGCGAAGGTTAAAGGGCCCAGGTGGCACCAGTGGCGATTTATTAAACCCAAAATGGAATGGGTGCCCAGGAATAGAAGATAGAAAGGCAGCGTTTGGTGACTCCTTGCTCTTACCTGCTACGACTTGACCAACGCCAAGGCTATGTATAGTGGATCACTGGAGACTTTATGTAAATGTGGGTTAGCATGATTGGCACTTGGTGTAAGAGGGACCCTGACAAAGGGGCGAGGATTCATGGCTGTGTGTGTGTGTGTGTGTTGTGTAGAAAGAAATCCAAGATGAGTGCCTGTCCCTGCTGTCTGGCAACTAGTTACAATCTAGAAGTGACTGTGGCTCTTGTTTCCGCTAATGAGAGCGACCTCCGACATCCTTTCTCCTCCCTTAACGCACACACACACACTCTCTCGTCAACATGGTCTCACCTGATTCATCACAACAGCCTGTTGGAAGGCTGGGTTGCACGGTGGACGGGGATCCACAGCACCATTCAAATGAAAGCAAAAATCCATTACAAATTTAATAGAAACAAGAGTTGTCCTAACTGAAAACTAAAATGCAATTTTATCAGAATTCCCCATAGAGCAGATATGGTCACAAATGTGTGTACTGCCAACTGTATCTCGATGGGTATTTGCAATTACAGTAATAGTTAACGGTAGGGATGCTCCGATCCGCGACCGATCAGTATCGGCCGATTTCCGTGAAAAATCACGAGATCAGCATATGCCGGTAAATGCCTTTTAACGGCAATCACAAAAGTTGATCACCTGTTGCTAGTACTATTGATTGCAGCGATCTTGGCATGCAGGGTAGTGTCTTGGTCAAACTAACGTCTTGGGATTGCGATGATGAGGTAGTTGGTGGGGCCACTTAAATAAAGACTTTAGCTACTCAGAAGCTATTCAAAGATAGCCGTAACATGACAGGAAAAATGTCAGGATTATTATGGGAATAAACTTATGTTTCTCTGAAAGTTTAAAAAGAATGAAATCGGACTCTAAAGTTGTACAAAAAAAATGATTTTTTATTTAATTACAAGTAAATATTAATTTCATTCTATGTCATTTAATAAAAAAATGGTAAACAGCAAAATACATTTTTATAAAGAATAGATGCACACAAGACTGATCGTGCGGCTTTAAAAACGCTGGTAAATTCTGGTAAAGATACAAATTGCACAGTGATGATATACTATATCAGTTTCCTCTGTGAAATATTTGCAGATATTTCCTTCCGACTGGTTTCAATTACAGCCACATGCTGTCACAACATCATCCAGGTGTTGAGGAACATGTCACGTTATTCCGTCGCTGAGCATATTTCTACTCGTGTGAAGTTACCTGAGGTGTAAAATCCAGCGCTGGAATGCGGCTGCATGAGACTACTTTTTAAAGGCGCCCTGAGGGAGAGTTAGATTTTTATTGTGATATCTATTTAATGGGAGTTTTCCCTCCAAAAAATGGCTTTTTCCCTTTTCTTTATCTTCCTGGGTGAATATACTGCCTGCAGCTCCTTGCAATTACCGTGGATGTGAAGTGGGAGGAAGAGGGAGGTTGTGAATGGCCACTGGTGATAAAGTGCACAACTACACTTTTTTTGTTTTTACCATTGGAGGTGAAAGAAGTCCAGCCAACGTGTTTCTCTTGTGGACGTTCGACATGAACATGAGTCATAACCCTGCACTGCAAACTCTATACTGCAGATTTGGCTCAAGTAACGTACGAGAACCTAACTTGAACTGATCTTTCCCGTTATTCCCAAGTTCTCTTACTTCCGCCTTCGAAGTCGTGTTTTCATTGGCCGCAATTTGTCAGTTTATGCGCAACTTCCTCTGTAGGGTCTTTCATTTATCAACTTTTATGATGGTTTGTATCATATACAGTATGTTATTCCAAGGATGTAGGTTCTGATTACATTTGGATGCAGAAATAATTATTTACCTTAGTTCCTTGATTTAACAATTATGGTTGTGCTTACGATTGAACTCGTATATACGACCACAACTTCAAAGAGGACCGTTGGAAAAAAAATAAAACATTAATAAAAAGCAGGCTTCACTACACATCTTAAAATAAAGCTCTACCATCTATCATCAATCAGCTACAGACAAGGACGCTATAAGTTTGATCATTTTGTTTTTCTTCAGCGAGTAGGCTATCCCAGCATAATGGCATCCATCCATTTTCTATGCCGCTTATCCTCATTAGGTAAGCTGGAGCCTATTGCAGCTGATTTATGGGCGAGAGGCGGGATAAACCCTGGACTGGTCCCCAGCATAATGTACTCATATTTTATGATAAAATGTGAGTATAATGTTAGTACTGTAGCTCACATAGCTATGCTAGTGTTGCTAACATTTGTGCCCTCCAATGAAACTCCTTAACTCATTCAATCCCAGGCATTTTTCTAAAGACAAGCCACTTAGTACCGGCCTTTTTAGACAATTTTGACTGATCTTTCAAGGCAAACAGAATATTGTGTTCTATGCCTATACATATTTTTGCTTTTGTGACATCTCAATTATCTAAACAACTATACCAACATAAACAACACAAAAAGGGGTTGTTTCACATCAAAATAACAATTTATTTACAAATATAACACCATGAACTATTTACAATTTTCACATTTGGAACTAAACTGTGTGTGTGCGTGCGTGTTCATGCATTAAAACCTCCCTGCAATGTGTAACCATCTGCATGCTACACTCCTCCATGCGCTCTCACATCCTCCTTCCTGTCAGGTGTGTTTTTTCCTACATGATCCCTGCCGAGCGCTTACCAAATGCACTTCTGCCACCTTGTGGCGGTTTTTATGGCTTAAACCTGCTCTGAAGTGTTCATGCATTGGTGCAGAGTTGCATCATCACCTCTTCTTGCCTCTCATCCCAAAAAAACGCAAAAGAGGTACTGTATAAATACGTTGTTGGGATTGGAATTATCAAAACTAATAAATATGCTTTTCGTATGGAATGAGTTAATGTTACGTTGTTGGGTGGAGGGACGTCTGGTAACATTGGCTGATAATATCGGTAGGATGATATTGCCATCAAAATTAGATACCGGCTCATATTGGTATTGGCATCGGCGTGTGAGTGAGACCTCATCAAACAAAGAAACATGCATCGGTCATGCAGATGTTTGTGCAGCTTCAGCTGCTGTTGAGAGCAGGGCATTTTATAATAGTTGACTCATATTGGTCAGTAGTTGGTTGAATATTGGTCATGTTTTTTTTAATGACTATTTTGTTGACACAAAATGTTTTAAATTGGTATGCCACTTTTCTAGAACTTGTATTGCATATTATAGCATTTGTCTTACTTTGCACAAACAGTGTTTATTTGTGAAATGCATCCACTGGCATCACAGCAACAAAAGCATAATGTTTGTTACACGACGTTAGTTTGAGAGAAGAGCTACTGCTACTACTCTGCAATGATGTGCCTGACAATGTCGGTACATCTGAGAGTAAAGAAAGACAATATTGAGCTTCTCTATATGCACAGTCACAAATTGTACGTGTTTTCTTGCCTAAATGAAGCACTTTCAAGCATAACGGTGGCTAAATGAACTAAAATACACACATAAGCCATTAAGAAGACAATTCAAATTCTGAATGTAGTATTCTACACTGGTCACTAGGTGTCAGTAACTGTTAAGTGAGACAAGCACCAGATTTGATCGCTGGAACAACAGGCTTTTATTGCAGGTTTAAATTATCTTGGGAATAATAATAATAATAATAATAACCACCATCGTAATAAAACAGGATACTGTTGCGACAATAACCCATGACAAGCTAAAATTCAACTCAACGTCAATTCCTGTCTGCCACCTGTTCTGCTTTCCTACTAGAGTTTTAGTTATGTCTTAAATGGCTTTTTTTTTTTTTTAGACTATATCTATTATTTTGGATGATACGAATGTAAATGTGTTATATCGTGTCCAGAGGGTTCTAATAATGTAAAAAAAAAAAAAAAAAAACATATTTGGAAGATTGACAGGTTTTCTATGCCATGACTACAAAGATATTTCATTTATAAAGAAGGAATCCTACGTCGCGGAAATTCGCTTATCGTGCATCGGGTCTGGAACCGCTAATTGCGATAAACGACGTATGTGATATATGGCATCTTTTATGTGTGACAAGTGCACAGATACAGCATATACACTGCCTAAAACTGAAAAATGTGTAAAAGTTTCAGGGACCTCGGGACCGTGGGTCGACAATTTAAAGCTGTCATGCAGAAATGGCGGTTACGACTGATTCCTACAGGTGTTCCAAGTTCTGGAGGACTTACTACCTCCTCTGTCTGCATTAAAACTAGCGTCCGGAACACAGTGTGGTACTATACTCTCGTGAACGTCAGTTGAGCAGCACTGTACTGGAGAAAGTAATTTGTTGCTACAAAAATGGCAAGAAAATAGGGAACTAACAATGGAAGAGAGAAAGAAAGACCATTTTAGCACTTAAAAATGTAGGTTTTTCCTCCAGAGAAATTGGAGTGTTCTAAAACGTTTGACTGGTAATGTTTGTAAAAAGTGGATAAAGTACACAGTGCCGCTGCTTGGAGACGGGAGTGGATCAACACAGCTCGTTAGCATTAAAGCTACAGACACACAAAACGGTGTGTTCCCATTAGGACTTACTAATAGCACTTTTAAAGTGTCTCAATTCCAGCATCAAGGCGATATTTTGGACAACACACTTTCAATTCACTATTGTGGGACCTCAGAGGTAAAAAATACTATAATATGGTTAAAGCATGCAAAACTCTTCCATTTCCTGCTTTGGTCCGGAGCAGAGAACCTAAGATCTTGGATATTAAATGACCATTGAAGCCAAACAGAAGTAGCTTGCACAACCCACTTACTCATGTCTTCTCTTTTCTAACACACACAGCATACTTATCTAGACTTGTGTGCACAGAAGCAGACAGGTGTTCTTCGACGGTGTTGCTTTCCAGCAGTGTGTGAGTGATAAGACAATTTATCCAAAACAACTGTTGTATAGTAAAACAAGCACTGCGTGTGTCCATGCATGTGTGTCTCATCTTATGTTCGGAGAGGGGGCTGGAGGTTAGATTTCATCTTGATAGCAGGGGCCGCCATGGAGGAGGGCCAAACATATGTTCCGAGGGCCAGGGAACAAAAGCAATGACACGTTAGCCTTTTCACGGAGATGACCTTTCCGCCGCTGCCGATCCCAGCCCCGCCGCCTGCCGCTGTCCTTTTGTCTGCCAGCTCGCCCCGGGCCCAGCTCGAGCCCAGCGCTAGAATTTCTCCTCATCTCCCCAAATCTCCCTTGACTAAATGTCAGGATTACATATTTCTGTGCTCGCTTGCACACACACACACACACACACACACACACACACACACACACACACACACACACACACACACACAGGGATTAAATTAGTGCGTCTATGCATGTATACACTGTTTGTATGTGTGAGTGTGAGGGGGGGCTAATGAATATGCATTAGTGTGTGTCACTTTGCTGTATGGATGCTTTTATGGAGCTTCGCCTTGTTGACTATACCAGATTCCTAAATATCTGTCATTTAGCTAAAATTTGGGAGGGAAAAAAGCGCAAAAAAAGTGGTAAATTCAAACTAAAACAGGTGAAAACACTTCTGTTTAATTTCATTTTTAGTAGTTTTATGTAGAATTCTGGTCACTAGGCGTCAGTAATGATACATTGATGAAACATATACCTTAGATTACATTAACATGGAGTCAGCCATGGCATGTCCCCTCTCATTCCGTGTGGAAGTGGTAAGTTTTTGGCTTCTTACTTTGTCCTTCCCCACTTGATTTGAATCAAGTAATCAAATTGGAGGCTAATTAGTTAGCTCGGTAGCATGCTATGTTTAAAGCGTCGGCCGTCCCTTGTGTCCCTGCGGTGATCCCGCAGCCTGTGCATTACAGTTGCGTAATTTGGCGTCAACAAAGAATAATGTTCAATTATAAAGTGTAAAGGTTACCATAAGGGTGTTATTTACACGACGGGGATCTAATAAATATAAATATTGTATTTAGAAAGTCATACACATGTTTTCTATGCGCTAACTACGAAAATATTTCATTTTTAATATTGAATCCTGCTACGCCTAAATTCACTTATTGCGCTCGGGCCTGTAACCAGTTAACTGCAATAAAAGAGGGACGACTGTCATAGCAATTGGCGACTCTAAATTGTCCATAGGTATGAATGTGAGTGTGAATGCTTGTTTGTCTATATGTGCCCTGTGATTGGCTGGAGACCAGTTCACGGTGTACCCCGCCCCTCGCTCGATGTCAACTGGGATAGGCTCCAGCATACCCACGACCCTAATGAGGATAAGCGGCATAGCATTTAAAGGGATCTTTGATGGTATACCAGCTAGTTAAAAGGAGAATAGCATCTCAAGCAACTGACACCTTCCACGCACGTGTTAGAATCTATGCTACATTAATTAGCGTTTTAACTTCATACTGTGTCATGTTCAACAGACATAAAAAACACTTTTACTGGTAATGGTAATTGTTGAATTTATTTCCAATTTGCGTAACAAAGTTCCGTGACGGACTATCATGTTTACACTTGCACAATTGAAAATTTCTGGAAAAGGAGTAGGATTATTTAATCCTGCGCTTTATCAGTGTCTCAGCAGTTACTGATAGTATGTGCTCTTCACTACTTACTCCCTTATTTTATGTACTGTTTTATTTATTTGCTTTATCTATTTATAACATGTAAGGTGCTAGAATGTAAAATAAACAAACCATTACTTGCTTAACATGTACCAGGTTACCGTTTTTCCTACAGGGAAAAAGGATCAAGAATTTGTAACATGAAAGTAATGGCATCATTTTGTCAAGAACTGCAGCAGCAAATTTTAGCCGATTTTAAACTGCTAACTAGCTAGTCATCGTCTCTGCAAATAATTTGCTAATGCTAATGCCGCTGTTGTTGATATAAACATCTGTGCTGATAGATGTTGCCAGTGTGCGAGCAAGAGGCCATTCTTTGTTTCTGTTTCCATAAAATTTTCATTTAAATAACCGCAGGCGTGCTCTATTGTTCTAAACTGGAGTGGCTATTCCATGTCTAAAGGGGGGTGGGCTGATGTTAATTAGGGAACAATGATTTAATAATTCACGCTTCCTGACACTGTTTTCATCAGCCTCACATCTCAACTTCACAAATCTACATTAAGGAAAAAAAAAATGACACTAGTGTGGCAATACATAACACCATGAAACAAAGGCTGCTATAAATATCTAGCGGTGATGCTAACAGATATGGGGCAGCGCAGTATGATGGTGTGTGTTTGTGTGTGTTTGTGGAGGGACGTCACATCACACTGTCAAGACGGGCCCGTTCTCTCCCTCGTGTACTCGCCGAGGCTGGCACTTACCCAGTCCTCCACGGGCGCCAGCTCGCAGACTGGTTCTGAACTGGTTCCCTCACTCGGGGCTAGCCCACGACCAAACCCTGCGTCGCCTCTAATTAGGGAACGCGCCCATGCAGGGGCATAACGAGCTGATGAATAATTAGAATTGGAGGAAATTGTGCAGCCAGGGTGGCAAATCTGGAGGGACAAGTGCTGAAAACAAGGCAAGCGGCATTAAGTCCACAGTCAGTCAAATCTGTGAAGTTGGCCAGCGGCGTTAACACTCGGCCTGTGTGAAGAGGAATAAAGCTCCAGCGCTGGTGGCTCGCCAAGGCCATAGTCACACCCCTAGGGCCGATTAAAGGAAACAAATAGGAAGCGGGTGATAAATGAATCCATAAATTGCCCAGTGATGAATATGAATTCTACCATGCTCTTGCCATGCGATAGCACTACGTCGTCTGGGAAAGGTGCTAGAATGTTGTCTAAGGCGGCGTGTCAGACTCCTGGTGAATGATTGATAGGCATGTTTGGCTGCAGAAGATGTTCACGCTTCCAGGACTTCATGCAAAGACGACATCTGCCTCACCGCTTTGTGTAGTAACAACAGTTGGAATGAAGTAAAGCTGACTAATAACTGGAGCAAATTTTAAAGGCTCCATTGTGATGATATAGTGCTGTTCCTCTCGGTACAATCGACCCCGTTATTGGCCCCTTCTCTAACTGTTTGTCGTGGCTCCAGAGAGTTGACCAGTCCACGGTGTAGTCTGTTTTTATGTCAGCTCTTATAAGCTCCAATGGATGGGAACTGTGTCTCGGGTCAAGGGAAGTATAGCAGGTCGCATCATTGACTTTTTGTGGAACTGCCATGGTCTCACAACCAGTCCGGAGTGTAGTCCGCCTTTTGCCCTGAGTCATCAACCTAAAGATAGGCTCCAGCCTCCATGTGACTCTGAACATGTTAAGCGTATAGAAAATGCAGGGTAACTAGGTGTGTAACGTTACGCCATTATGACGGTTTGGTACATACCGCGCTTCTGAGCTGTGCGCTTGTTTTTGTCTGTTTACGTATTTCGCTGGGAAGGCCAAGTGCTCCCAAACAGGAGGCTTTTAATGACAGGAGAGGGTTTTCAAGCGTTGGCTTTTTCTTGGCACTATCGTGAGCCATGACTCCTGCTAGCCAAAGGCGCGACTGCACTGTATTTGTATACAGAGTAGATGTGTGACTATATCTCGAGTCATTTACACTTCCTGTCCTTCGTTTAATATGAAACGTGTGGGAACTCGTTACGCCTCTGTACCGTACCGACAAATCTGATTACAAATACACGTGTCGTTATACCCCTAATTGGAAGTGTAGTCGTTCAGATAGCTGACTTTCATGAAGCTACGCAGCACAGCACCCCTCACACTTCAGGGTGTAGTTTGCTTGAATAGGCTCCAGCCTAGGCCTTAGGTTCTGCGGCGTCCATGAGCAAATGCTGAATCATCATGAGATGGAGGCGATCATTGCAGCAACGTTGTGGCGTTAGTAGGCCAACGTTTTGATTGACACAGTTGGGGTTGTCCTTTCCCTCGCACAAACATCTCCCTCATTAGCGAGTGTGGGGGGGTCGAGGCTGGCGTGAGAGGTTGTTGGTTGTGGGGGCGGGGGTTGTGAAAAGCACTCCCCGGGCGTTTCGGTGGGGCGAGTGACGAGGACGTCCGAAGGGGTGAATCCAAGGACTGCGCACAGTGACGATTCCCCCTGACAGCCAACATGGCCGCACAGCGTTAATTAGTGCTGGCCTTCCCCAGTCACCAAGGTTGTTGAGCACCGTGGGTCATTTGACACTCTTGCCTGCTTTGCGCTTGCTCTTTTCTCTGCCAGCTGTGCCACTTTGTTGGCAGAGTGGAATCACGCCGCATGATGACGACGATGATGATGTCGGGGCATTAGACGTGTGACTTTCATGTTTTCACCTCATGCTTGGTGACCTGTTTGTTTTCTCATGTGCTGGCGGTACCTGCGAGGAGGTGGGGAGGCGTAACTAATCAAAATGACTTCAGTGCTCATTTGCTGCTGCAGTAATAATGGCGACCGAGGTTTTCTTTCATTGGGATTTTGCCCTTGACGACACTTCTTTCATGCAGGCTGGGCTATAAAGCTCTTGGCAAGGCAGAAACATACAATAAATCAAATATACAGCCATTTAACAGCCATGAATGGGAGAAAAACAGCATTACAATAACAAAGGGCCAAGCGTTCATCTCTGTTTTTGATGATTTCAGAGGAATAACAATCAAGAGAGGCAAAAGTCAGAGGGAAAGTGTGTGTGCAAGGTCGGTGCGGGAACAGGTTTGAGAATTTGGCTGCAACTCACAGGAAACAAAGTTTTAAAATAAAAAATGTTCATAAGTGTAAGCATTAAAGAACTCTTAAGCGAGGTGACTTGCAAGCAGGAAACTACCTTTTCGACATTTGTCATTGCAAACGTCACTTTGTGTCTTCATGTTTTCATATAAAAAATGATCGTATTCCACTTGCTGGAGAGTCAAGAATGTTGACAAAAAGTCAAATGCTGGAACTCTTAAGCGAGGCGACTTGAAACTAGCTTTCTGTATTCGTCGCTGTCGAGATAGTCAGGTTCACAGAGCCTTTTGCTGTTATTATTTTTTTCATATTAATATCGATTAACTTCTTTTTACACCTATATGACAATTAATGTTACTTATAATTTCACATATACAGTTAGTAAAGGTTTTATAACGGCGACAATTTAAGACGAGAACATATAAATTCCGAATTGCTTCCATTAGGTTTGTATTAATTTAAATCCGAACAAATTGGAGACTCTCTGTTCACTAATAGCATCTGCCTTTACTTTCCGGTCCCCTGCTTAGCTGAGCTTATTTTTCTGAGACATCTCCGTACTACATGTTTATATGGAAAACATGTGCTTAAAATAATAAGCTGCCGCTGTGCAATGTGAAGCAGAAAACTGGACCAAATCATGCAACGACAAATTTGACCATTCCTCTGTTTTTCGACCTTCCAAGTCATTTGATCGCAATGCCGCATCTTCATCATTCTGATAAGCCAATATGGCCGCTGACGACGTGGGACGGGGAGGTCAAAGCTCGTTAGGTGGACCCATTAGTGCATTTAAGAGTGTTCTTAATAGAAGCGTGCCTATTGAGGAGGGGTTTTTCGGTTTCCGTGCGGCACGTTATATCATTAGCCGTCAAAGGAGGGCCGCGCCGTGTCTCGGCATCTCTGCTCCCATCCACCTTTCCACATACATTAGTGTCCCCATGTCACATTTCATGTGTAGCGGAAGGGAGAACGCGCCGGTTCCCCAGCTGAATGTGGGCTAAGGGGAAAAAAGCTGAGCCTTGGGCCATCGGCGCAAAGGAGAGTTGTGGCATTAATGGTGATGAGTAGTGATCACAGACTCTGGTCATTAGACTAATAGGACTGTATTCAAATTAGCCAGAGATGTTGTTCTTTTCTCCCCCCTTCTCCTCTTGTGTGTTAAAAAAAATACACATTCTGCTCTCCCTTCGTTGTCTTAACAAAAGAACTAATTGAATGAGGCGTTCCCTCCTAATTAATAATTATTTTCCCCCTGTCAAGCGGAAGAATATGTTTTTTTCCTTCATTACTTGACATGTTGTGTTGTTTTGATTGGGTTGCTTTTTAATAGCGAGGCAAAAGAGCAAGCGCATCATTCGAAAATAACGAGAGATGTACTGAAACGCTGCCAATTTAAAGCCTTTCAATCCATATGGAGCACATCTGTAATGTAAGCGTGTGTGTAATTGAATTTACATTCATTCAAAGGAACTTGATCTACATATAAAATATGGAGTATATTAGTGAAGTACCTTTTTAACAGATTCATGCTCCTCTTGCTCATCCTATCATTGCATTCTATCCTCCTTTTTTCCATTGAGATATATTATTACTAGGGCTGTCAATCTATTAAAATATTGAATCGTGATCAATTACATGTTGTCCATAGTTAACTCATAATTAATTGCAATTAATCGCAGATCGAAGGAAGTTTTTATCGCTAATAAGTGTACCTTTGTAAGATCATTTTAAAGTTTTTAATACACCTTTCGACATGAGACTGATTTTTTTATTAAACATTCTGTTTTTTTAAACACCTCAACACAAAATGGACCTCGTGTATAAAAAAACAAGCACAATTATTTATTCAATACAGCAAGTAGACATTAGTAAGGTGAACCGTCCATCACTCAAATAGCGTTCTCTTTAAGCAAATGATCTCACGAGCTATAACGGCGACTAACATTGGCTGTGGTTTCATGTATTTCGAACATGCATACAGTTTACATTGAAATGCTTCATGTTACAATTCCACATGTCCGAAAAGGACTAGGAAGGAGCAGAGCTTCTAACATTACAAATAAAGGTAAGTGAAACTAAGTGAAATAAAAACAGGGAGTGAAAAACAAATAGACAACTTACAAACAGTAAGACTGCTCAAGAACAGTAAGTAGTTTACAGAACAAGGACTGCTCCCATATGCTGCAGTGCAGTCAGACTATAGCTTATACTACTCTTCCAAACACTCTTTTACGGAGACGTACACACAAAAACGCTCTTTTTGTAATGCATGGTGTACAGTGACATTGATGCGGTCACTTTAAGAGACATGTGCGCGTGGTATTGTGGGAACTATGGTGTTTACGAGTGAGGCTAGCGTGTTCAGTAAAGTAGTGTGTGTTACGACGTGAAGTCGTCTCAATTTTGTCATGTACGGTTAAGGACTTTACACTTTAATACTCGCTTTATCACACTTTTCTTAGTCTTGCGACGTAAGTGGCGTGGAACTATGACGCTGCGGGTCTTTCAACACGGGACTTTTATTCTGTCATCTTTGACAAACAGCAGTTCAAGCACAAACGCGAATAAATCGCTGATAAATTATGATAACGCTCATGAATTCCCTCTTTAGCCTTTACTGCCATCTCATCGAGCGCTGTGTGTGTGCTCGCTCACTTTTCGCCTTTGTCACATTGACACAAGCCCCAAAATAGCTGTTCTCGGGTATGACTGCCTGTAACCAGGCGCTTGTAACACAAATATTAGTCCGCATTTCAAAGCAAAAAATCGAGACACGACATTCTTATGCCAAGGTGGCACTGTATAAATGACAGTAAAACTCCTGGTGTGCTCCAGTACTTTCTCTCTTATCTCTGGCGCTTGAAACTCGACGTACTCCGTGACAACTCAACTCATAGCGTAGATACAGCAGATACAAATAACACTGGTGATCTGCAAGGGCTTTGAAGCTAAACTTACCATTCAAAATATCCTTTTCTTTGTCCATTTCTGCTCAATATTTTATCCTGCTTGTGGCTCCCTATCATCTGCCACACCGTTGCATTTCGTCAAATTAGCTAAAACGTTAACTTTGACAGCCCTAATTATTACGGGTGCTAAACTCACTAGACGTAGCATTAGGTGCACCTGAAAAATCTACTGCAGTGTAAAATTACTAAAATATATACAGGTATTGTATTGACATACTATTGGCATAAACAACCAATTACCAATTAGTTAACCCGTTAATACTGTGACAAATAGAGACCTAACAAAAACTGTTTGTCGCTCATTTATGGCCCCCGACCCTCAAATTGGGAACCCTCACCTAGTGAAATCCAATACCAAGAGGTGTTTTTAAAAACTTTTTTACATCTTATGTAGCCAAAAAATGTACTAGCAGTAGTGGAAGCAGCTCAGGGTGTGATGCAATGCAGTTCTACATCCAGGGGTGTCTAAAGTCCAGCTCGGGGGCCATTTGCAGCCCACTGCTAGTTTGTTTTTTGGCCTGTGGAATATTTGTATATTTTTTAAAATGAAAATTAAACGCAGGCTACATCATTACTTATTAATAATGGAGGATTAGGGCCACACTGAAAAGAAAAAGAAAAATCTAGTTTGCGATGTCAAACAAAAATAATGTATTAGCTTGAATGTAGATATGCAGAAAAAATATAAATGAATTTGCCTTTGGTTGAATTAAAAGTCACATTGATCAGGAATTATATCTTGTAATAAAATTGTAGATTTAAAACATTTTAAGCAATTTTAAGTAATCCACTGTGTACTATGATATTCAACCAAGCACACGACACAAAAGCTGCCCAGTGGTGTCCATTGGTCCCATGACAAAAAATAGCAGTGTGAACACTAGGCGCACAAGTTTGAATGCCGCCTTAAATGACGCCATGCACTGCAAAGTTGCACTTTATGTGGACATCAACTCTCACTGAATCATTAATGTGGTGTTAGGCTGAGTGCCTTCACTCACATATTCATATTAAACTCTATAGCGCCTTTCTTTCCCAACAATGATAAATAAAGTTCATTTCAAACAAGAGGATATTTGGAAGTGATGGTTATCATCTCTGCAAGGCCATCAGGTTCTGTTAGGGCTTCTAATGCCACACATGGTTCGTGTTACTGCAGGTAAGAGCGGCGTAAAGGTCTCCACAGTCCGTCCGTGTTTAAGCCGAGTGTGTGCCGTGATGATGGCCGACAGGACCGCCCGGCATCGGTGTTGATCAACGCTGCAGTGCCCCTGGCGTGTTCTTCCCCAGTCCAAACCTTTAAAGACTTGAACCAGCTCTGGATTGATGCTCCAGGCCCTGGTGTGATTTTGCAAGCTGACAGTGACCCTGCCAGGGATGGGCTACTACCTCTCTGGTGCTGTCTTGAAATGTCCACAGGGATGTGGACAAGGGGGCGGGGAATATGGGTAAGGGGTCAGTTTATATTGTGCCTCATTCATGCATGTGGTGACCTTGCAAGCTGCTCTGCCCACTGGGGAGCACGAGGGAAGGGGAAGCGGAGGGTCATGATCCCTGCGGTGCACGTGTTGGACGCAGATGCTAACGCAGCCTGACGAGGCTCTATTGGAAACATATTCTCCGGGCCCTCGCCACTTTTACCCCTTTTTCTTTTCTGTTTTTTTCCTCAGCAATGGCTGACCTTTTTCCTGATGCTGAATTGTTGTGCCCAGCACCATAGGATCACTGTTTACGCACCCTGGGCCAAAGCCTCGGGTGAGGAAAGCACGCTGCCTACACCGCGTAAGCACAAACAGACACACGTTTCACCCGAATCGTCTCACTATGAGCGCTCTTTTATTCTGTGTGAGTCCTTTGTTTCTGCAAATTGTTATTATGCAAGGTCGCCCAGGAGACGACTGTGCAGAAATGTCTGAATACATAATCAACAATGTCTTATTGTGGTCGACCAAAGGCGGAATCGTTGTGTTTTCAGCATCTGGGACGTGATTCTGGATCCTCTGCCGTGGCTTTCTTGCACCAAAAGCCAATGTTTGAATATGTTAGCGCTTATGTTTGTTTACAGCAGGGGATATTCAGCTAAATTGTTCTGGGAGACACATTTTAAGAAAGCTCATGACCAGGGGGGCTGGACCTCTCTCTTCACTTTTATTCTTACTTTGTCCACAATGTCATTGCATGACTCATATTTTTTCATAAATAAAGTCATGAAGCTATACATTAAAACAAAAACAATATTTTGACACCCGTCAGAGATCCTCTGTATGTGCTCTGCTGTTTTTAGGAATCTTCTGCAAAAATATACAGTAAATTTAAAGATTTGAAGTGAGCATGTGGGGCAGGTCTGATGTCATGAAGGGCCTGATTTGGCCCGTGTTGAACAGGGCTGCTTTTCAGCGTTCAAAGGGTTCTTTGCGGGGAAGTAGGTGCATGAAGAGGAGTGCGCGGGATGCTCCAAGCGCCTCTCTGCCGTCCCGTCCTGTAATCTCCCATCTGGAACGTGTAAATCACAACTCTGTATATGCTCAACACTGCGGCCCTGACAGATTTATACAGCACAAGCTTGT
This sequence comes from Dunckerocampus dactyliophorus, assembly GCF_027744805.1. Classification (NCBI taxonomy): domain Eukaryota; kingdom Metazoa; phylum Chordata; class Actinopteri; order Syngnathiformes; family Syngnathidae; genus Dunckerocampus; species Dunckerocampus dactyliophorus. Next base: position 15,168,444 of record NC_072835.1, read on the forward strand.
GTTTCTTGGGCTCTTGAGGCAAAGAAAATGTAAACTTTTTGAAACACTTTATCACGGTGACGAGCCTCGTTTCAAAGGTTGAGGATCATAAACACTTTGGGTGAGAAGTCCGGTTTGTTTTTCGGGATTTGGGGATTCATCTTTTCAAGACAGTGCAGCTTAAAATAGCACAGCATTTGTTTACAAGAGATACTTGGGAGATTTTAGACACTGTCAGTCCATTCTGGGCAGTATTTACAGTATATGCTTTTCTGCCTGCTGCGTCTCTGGTGTCTTCACCCTGTTTAAGGACCTAATGCAAAACGCTTGTCAAAGATTGTCTATGGGACAGGGGCACTGCTATTTTAAGGACGTACTGTAAAAACTGTAGTCAAAGAACCTCAATTTGGCAGGAGCACTGCTATTTTTAAGCATCTACTGCAAAAAACGCTCATAATTGCTGTTTTTAGGCATCTACTGGAAAAATGCAAATAAAAAGTTATCTACATGACAAGAACACTGCTCTTTTTAAGGATCTACCACTAGAACATCAGTCAAAAATCCTCTATCCTCTAGATCCCCTATGTGACAGGGCTCGTCTGCTGTTGTTGATGATGTACTGCAAAACACTAGTCAAAGATCCTCTGGGATCACTGTTTTTGAAGCTCTTCTGCAAAAATGCAAGTCAAGACCCTTTATTTGACAAGAACACTGCTGTTTTTAAGGACTTATTGTAAAAATGAAAGTCAAAGATCAGTGGTTCTCAACTGGTTTGGCTGCAGTACCCACAATCACCGCTAAATGACGAACAACGACCTTCTCTTTATGGTGCGCTCTTCGCCAGCAGATATCTGCAGCTGTGTGTCGGACAGACTCACTCGAAGTCTTTCCCCTCCTGCTCAAGCTTGACAAAATCGCTCATGAACATGACACGCATCCCACGGTGGAGTAACAAGCGAATAGCAGCCACGTGAGGTGCATGCACGGACATGGGGTCATTACGTTTTCTTTTTTTTTTGCCGAGGCACAGACCTGCGATCCGCTAAAAGAGGCTTTGTGACCCACTTTTGGGTCCCGACCCACCAGTTCTCTATATGCAAATTTCATATACAGATATACTCTCTGACTCTGCTGTTTTTAAGAATATACTGCAAAATGCAGTCTGACAACAGCACTTCAACAGTTTGTTTATGAGACATACTAGATTTTAGCCACTCTCTGTACATTCTTTGCAATACTTAAATGCTGTCTGCCTGCTGCTTGACTGGTGTCTTCTTGGCGTTCGAGGTCACATCTTTAAACCGGTGGTGTGTTCAGCATCAGAGTCGGCACTGCTTGACGCGTTGGTGGCAGGGGAGCTGACATGGAACATGGAGGTTAAGTGACAGGCGGGGCACAATAAGGTCAACATCGGCGTGCCGCCCTTCCAGACCTCGGCAGGAAAAGGCCCAGTCAACTGCTTGCAGATGTGTCTGGACGCATGTTTTCAGTGGCCAACGCGAGGCAGGCGCCTGCTCTCTGATGGTACCGCCGCTCACTTCTAATCTGCATCTCGCTGACAAGGGAGAACTGCAACACTCCAGTCAGGACGCGTGTGCGTGTGCGTGTGTGTGTGTGTGTGTGTGTGTGTATACTCAGCCACCCCACTCAAATGGGGGTTTGGACCTTGACGGGATATTTTGACTAATCTCCTGATAGTTGGCATGTTTGGTTGAACTGAGGAACTTATGCACCACGAGAGGTCATAAACATCCTCAACCACTGATTGTATCTTTGAAATTGCCATCATTCGTTGGAAACTGATATTTCATACTCACACACTCAGTACTGCACTTTATAATAATACATAGTTTTTGTGGCATAATGTAGTATTTTCAGCAGCATTTCAATGCATTATCATTTATACTACACCTATAATAGATGCTGGGTCCGTCATCCTAAAAAAATATACATATTTCCACCCAATTTCACTTTGGTTCTTGCCATTTTTCTGCATTTTCTCTGTCATATAAAACAGTGGTGTCCAAACTTTTTACATAGAGGGTCACATACTTAAAAATGAAAAGATGCAAGGAGCCACTTCAATATTTGTATATAGTTAATTGGCAGGCATGAGTCATTTGTTAAAATACCTAATACAGTGTACTCCATAATAATAGAAGGCAGGCCTCAATTAATCACCAGGTGCATCGTCTACTCAAACCTTTGCCTTTGGGTTTGGCCATTTCACTGAATGTTCTCTATATTAGTCCTTCTATAGATGCCGAATCCCTCGTAGAGGCCTGTTCATCTCTTCAGTTGAGTAAATAAACACCCTGGCCACCATGCAAGACAAATTTGAGTATGGTATTTAAGTAAGAGTTGGAGTTAGCATGATGTACCTTAGTTAATTGGTTAGTTTACACTAACTAGAAACTGACTGGTACTGACATTGTTGGTATCCTGTCATAGATGTGTTTGTGTGTTGGTATGATGTTGTTTGATTGTTGGTTCATTGTGTTCCGATTTTTTGATTATATATACTTTTAGTAAATGGGATTAGGACGAGGGATTGCAGATGAAACATTCTGGCATATTGACAGAAATGTTTATTAATATGCACTGTTTCTCCATGCTTTTTTCATGCCTTGTCATTTACCTTACCTCAATAATAGACGCCAGGCCTCTGTTATTTGGCAAATTAAATGCAAATAAATACTTTAGCGGTGTTTACCCTTGCATGCATTTTGCCTGCCCACTGTCCCACAGTTTGTCATGGCAACCTGAAAAGGTTGAAGACTACTTTACGCACTGTTTGCCCGCTGTTTCCGCACCTGGTGCGCATTGGTACGAAATGTCACCCTCCCGCACGACTTATTGACACCTAAGGCGAGTACTGTTTACGTCTAGTGTACGACATAGTACGCGGGGCACATATTGTTCCCGGTGATGGAGATTAAATTCTCAGCAACCTACTAAAGGTCAAAATGACCACTTTAAAAATTAAGCCAATTTTACCTCCCCTTACGTGTTCGTTAATCTCCAGTTATGAGAAGGAAAGTAGACTCACACACTGGTATTAGATTTACAAAATGTATTGAAAAATAAGTCCGACAGAATAATTTCACATTCTTCGGATGTCCGAGCTAGCTGTCCCTCCTAATGTCCTCCTGTGGCTTCCTGACCAGAAGGAGAGAGAGTCGGCCTTGATCGCTAGTCCCCTCTACCTTTTTATAATTGTTTTCCTCAGACCATTGGCGCCATTGGCTCCCAAGATAACTGTCTCCCGGATTCTTTGACGAAACCTGTGTGACGACAGCAGGTGATAGTCGGAGCGTTCGCTGACTCGTGGACGCTTTTCTTACACAAACGCGCATACTTCTACCTGTCTGTCTCAGGGCCTACTTTGACTCTGTTTTTGTACCCATATCTGGCTACTGTTCCCGGCTGGCCTTCGCTGATTGTACACTCTGTGAGCTCGCACTATTTGACCTTAGACATACTTAAACAGTTGCTCATCTACTGAGCTAATTATTTAATAAAGCACTATTTCTATAAACTACTTGTAATCACCCACTCAGTTATTAGATTAATCAATAAAACATTACATTGTACTTATATTAAGGCACTCAGTGAATAATTCAATCAATGAACAGCTAAAAAAACATTTTGGCTAAAATCTAGAGCCACAACCTGATTGGCTAAGGGAGAACCCGCATGTTCCCGTTGTGTTCTGTGTTCTGATTGGCTGTAGACAATTGTCAATCAATCTTCATGCAGCACTGCCATGTGGGTATGATTGCTAGCTGTTTGCTAGAAGTTACACGGCTGTCGGGTGCCATAGTGGAATACTGTAAACAAATCTTCGGTTCATGGAGGACGACACGGATGAGTAAAATAACACGCCAAGGACAATATGTTTTAACAAGAATACAACAACGCTACAGCCGAATGGCGCCAGGACGAGCACAGTCAGAGGAGTGAAATATGCGCGAGTCACTTAATAATTTGTCCAACCGGAAAGGTTGATCATGAAAATTCAAATGACATATGAGAGTGTTTAAACAAGAGAGAAATGTGAGAAAATGTTAATGACTGTCTGACAAAAGTGTATAACGTGTATGGTGAGGCCTTTTACAGCCTTAAATCATATATAATAATTAAAAAAAATAAAAGTTGGCAACTTCGCGGATCTCACTGATTGCGAGCTATTTTGGGAACCTATCCTGTCCACCATTTTTGTGTTTTATCAATTAGAAAAATAATACAATAAAATAAATTCACATTTTTAATAGGTAAAATAGAAGTATACATTGAAAATACACTTACGACAAACATTTAATGGAATAAAAATTGGAAACACTTCTAGATAGATTTTATACTGTATGTTTTTGTGTATGCATTTAATATTTTATAAATCATAAGAAACATATAGAGATTTGGACTATAAAACTCACCACTACCAGACTATTGTCAAAGCAGCCCGGACCTGAATGTTGAACCAGTCTGTTGAGGCAGTAATCACTTAACCATCGTCACGTTAAACTCAACTGGAGAACAGCCTGCATGTGTCTCATTTGTGTTATTCTATTTACTAATAATAGTACAGTAGTAGAAGACGTCTACTGGCCAAAGGTCTCAAGTTAAGGTTATTTAAAGATGATTGGAATTCACCTTTATGGGCCAGTTAGATTTTAAGTGATTTGCATGAAAAGCTGTAAATTGGCTCTACTACTAAATTCTCAAGATGACAGGCTCAGAATGTGATGCTTTTTCAACCCTCGCTGCATAGTGCCTTGCGCCTTTTTTAGGTTATTATGGTCTGCCGATAGCTGAAAAAACTACTTCATCAAATTGTTTGTTGACTCTTCAGATGTGTGTTTGTCTGCGTGATGTGTCACAAAGGAGGAGAGAAAAGGAGACAAGGAAGTGTTTGTGAAGGGAGGAAGAGAAGGAGGATGCCCAATTGTGCTGCCTTTGCTATCTGTGTACACGCACACACTCAGACAATAACACACACACACACACACACACAAGTAACAGAGTGGATGGTGAAAGCATTGCACAGTGTATTGACAAACTCCTTGCACAGAGAGAGCCTCACAGAGGCTCCTCAATCCCTTCTTGAAGCACTTTAGACAATGAAGATGAAGCCAGGGAACTGGAGTGTTTGCATTGTGTGTATTTGAGTGTGTCTGTGGCTAATACTGTGCAAAGCACCACAAGGTCCACGCCGGGGGGAAAAAAACAAAATGTAATCATTAGATTACAGAACTACACCCATAAAGTTGTATTTTTACGAATGAAACAAGTCTGGAAATATGGGAGATAATATGATATGATGTTCATGCGTATTTTTTATTTTTTGAAAAAATCCCAATTGTATTTTTTAAAGGTTTGGATTTGACTGGGAGATCAATAAAGCATCTTTCAATCTATCTATCATATCTACTTTTCTTTTATAACCCTAATACTCCTTCCCTGCCTCAAATGTGAAGAAAAAAAGAACTATCTTTCATTATGTTCACTCCTCCTGTCATCATCTCAATTTTTTCCGCCATTCCAAGCCCTGTTTTCATCTGATTGTGTGCACCTATTGATTGACAAGTGGCTCCAGAGCCACTCAGGCCTCTTAAAATACCAGGCCGGGGCTTCAGGTTTCAGGCCCCGGCCTCGGGCCCCGCTATTGTCTGCGTCTGGAAGGCTGGCTCCATCGCGGCCCAGCCCAGTCAGACCCCCATTCAGTCTGCCATGCTTTTGTGTGAGCTTCAGCCTTCGCCGCCTGCTTGCCTTGCCTGCTACAGTGCTGCTCTAGGTGGGATTGACAGGGTGTCAACACTAACAAGAACATGGCAGTAGGGAAGAGAGACAGGTAGACGGCACACGGGTCCAGGCGCCTGTGATGGCAGCCCATCTCAAGTGCCTTGCCTTTCTAGTGCTCATCTTTTTGTCCCCTTCGGTGTTGGCATTCTCTTCCGCTTGTTACAGCTTCAGGGGGTTGTTTACTGACAGCACCAATGGCGAGGGCTCACTTTTCCCTTTTCATGAATGGCACATGCAATTGAATCTCCTGTATCATCCCCTAATGTTTGCAATGGAAGCTCTGTGGTTACACTGCTTGCTTTGTATCTCTGGGTAATTATGAACAGTTTAGTTATAATGATAGCAACCACAGCAGGATCACACCCTCGCACCTCTTTCATGTGGGCTTAGCGTCGCTTCTCGTCTCGTCTGCCCTACCTGACATTTTAATCAGGCTGAGTTGTTGCACTGCCACATCCCCTTAGCCTTAGACTCATCCGAAGAATGCATGTAATGAAATTTGCCCTAAATCATGGACATCAGGCCGGAGGTCCAAAAGGTTAAGAGGAGCACCAGGTCAGGTCCCCATATAACGCTCCCTGGGCAGAATTAAAAGGGAAAGGCTCCCTTTGTCCAAGCGGTCACACGGGTCATGGAGGTCAGAGGGTCGAAGGGACCGGAGGAAGGGGGCGTTGCCTCGGTCCTACACACTTCCCCACCAAAATCAAAGACACCTCCTTAAAAATTGTTTATCTTAAAACTGACATGATGTCCTATTAGCAGGAAGAGTTCGTCCATCCCTGAAAAGTTTGGGTGCGTTCACACTTGTCATGTTCGGTTCAGTTAAGTTAAGTATGAACTCTGTTGTGTTTTCTCTGCTTGTATGGTCCGTTTGGTCAAGTGTGGATGTGATCATCGGGATCCCTGGTTGTGAACGGATCCCTTTCGAGTGAACTCGGAACGCTGCATGGACCGCAGTAACGTGCACTCAGGTGAGCGAGGTGAGGCATGATGAAAAAAAAAACAACAACTAATAATGACAACATCAAATAAATATTAATATTTGTCAGTTGAACTGTATTAAAGATGTATTTTCTGTATGAGTCCAATCATTTTCCCAGCATTTTCTTAAGTAAAAATTGCTGAATTTGCTCATAAGATGAGGCTGACGCAAGCGTCCCTTCTTGGCTTAGTGCGCAAGACCCGCCCACCATCTGAGTGCACACTGAGTTAGACCATGGCGCTTGCCGGTTTGTTTGTCAGCATGTCGCCTATAATGTTGCAAAAACATTTATTACACGCCATGACGGTCTACGGCACATGTGTCAAACTCGTGCCCTGGAGGGCCGAGACGCTGCAGGTTTTCTCTCCAACCAGTTTCTTCAGCAGGTGATTTAATTGATGAGGTCCTTCCCTCAAACTGAAGGTGTTGATCATTAAAATCACCTGCTTTAGTGACTGGCTGGAAAGAAAACCAGTGTCTCGGCCCTCCATGGCACGGGTTTGACACCCCTGGTCTACGGTAATGTCTTTAATGTTAGTGTGACATCATTATTCTTGCTAATCGCACAATAAAATACAACACGGGAGGCACTTGCCGTAGCGCTTCATCCTGAGGGGTGGGGGCGACTTTGTGAGCTGGAAGGAGCTTGTCACAGCAATTTTTCCATAGAGATAAAAAGCCAGCAGGTTTTTTGACAGTTGGAGAGCAACAAGTCAGTCTGCTGAATGAGTGAATGAATGAATGAATTCAGCTGCCAAAATGGAGAGTTATATACCCAAGCTCACCAGGAGGTGATCAGACTTTTACAACAAAGTATGAGTGGGTTTTCTCCGGGTACTCCAGTTTTCCTCCCACATTCCAAAAATATGCATGTTAGGTTAATTGGTGACTCTAAATTGTCCATAGGTATGAATGTGAGTGTGAATGGTTGTTTGTCTATATGTGTCCTGCGATTGGCTGGCGACCAGTCCAGGGTGTACCCCGCCTCTCGCCCGAAGTCAACTGGGATAGGCTCCAGCATACCAGCGAACCTGGTGAGGATAAGCAGCATAGAAGATGGCTGGTGACACGCTTTGATGCGCACCGTCCGCAATTTTCAACATTTCAAAATAATTTACCCATACTTCACACCTGTTCAGAGACAAATTTACTGACACGCAAAATTGCATGCCACTGTGGGGTCAAAATTCATGCAAGTGTCAAAGTGGCTTTAAAATCACAGAAAGCATCCAGAAATACAAAGATGATACAAATGTAAGACTAAATGCGATGGAAGTGCTGTCTCCCTGCTCTGCTCTCTCATCCTGTGTGTGACAACGGCACTCTTTTAAAAGTATAATTTAGAAGCTTTTTATGAAATCTACATTGGAAAAATAGAAGAAAGTAAAATATTCCACATATTCAACCCAGCAGATGGGATTTTGATTTGGAATATTTGAGTTACGTCACATAATATTTCCCTTACTTACTTTATGTCTGTTTTCTTTACTGTGCGGCCATTGAGCCCCTGGAAAAAATACCAGCGTTAACGCAAAGCAAACATCACCCAAGTGCTGACTAATTATGTTATTTTTATTTTTGGTCTGGACCAGAGTATCAAACCGCAAGTGTTGAGCGCAGCCTTAAGGTCACGACAAACACCTGTGACATCATTGTTAGCGGCCCATGAAAGCAAATGACACAGGAGGACGAGATGTTTCAGGGGACAAATTAGATTTGTGTCAAAGCCACCCCCCTTGCCTCACTGCTCATTGATAAAGATGACAGATGCTCGCACGGGGCATGGCGCGCCAGAGACAGACGTTAACGCGGTTAACTGTTATTTGCTAGCCGTGCTATTACTCTAAATGGCATTACGGCAGCATGCGCGGCTGCGAGACACGCTGGCGGCGTGTGGGTGTGTGCGCGCCTTTTATGGCCTGAAGTAGGAGCCGCTGTTTTTTAAATATTGAATGAAAATGGAGGCTGATTGAGACAAATGGCGTTGATGCCTCATGTCCCAACTGGGTCATAGAGGGTTAATGATGGTGCACACTTAAAGATACTAAAGTGGACAGCATGGACACATTTGTGCCACGCAGTTCAGTTCTGAATGATAAACCCTCACCATAGTCCGGGAAAAAATGTGAAGTGCTGTATTTGGGTTTGCTCTTCTTTACAATGTCATAGCACATGTTAGACTTCTTGTTTCCCTTCAATGAACCATAGTTCCCCAGTCTTCAGTTGTCAACAGCACTCACGCAGCCCCGTACCATGGCGCAAGGCAATTATATTGGTACTTGTGCGGCTATGTGTAGGCTCATTTACAGTGGATAGTAAATCCACACTGCTTGAAAAGCTGTACACGGACTACTCTGAATTACCTGTACATCCAAGTTTTTTTCGCCAGATACCGTGAGAGGCAGTATCCAAAACCAGTATAAAAATGATAATGAATAACAAATAAATGGCGAGCAATGCGCCTCACAGGTGTTTAGAGAGGAAAGAACTCCAGCACATTAAGCGGCCGCCATGAGATTGCCGCGACTGCAATATTTTACCAAATTAAGTACCCTTATCTTCGGATAAGGACGGTCTCCAATATGTCTGACTTACATTACTGCTAGTAGCTTTGAGTGAGTGATGAATTTCCACTGGTACAACTGTGCATGTAAACATGGCGTTCAGCCAAATGTGAAGAGCATAAATAGAATGGCTCAGTGCTTAAAGTTTCAGACAGCTCCAAACATTTACATGTCAACATCATCTTAAGCAGTTCACAATTAATGTATAACTAATAAAATGACAAAAATGTAAAACTTTAAGTAAAATAAATATACTTATCGGAGATTTCTCCTTAGTCAGCCATTGTGGGCGGGACGGGGCCTGCCTCTTTGCTCTGATCAATCAGTCAGAACTGGGGGCCTGCAAGCTGGCTTTGAGGCCAATCAGAAGTCCAACCAGAAATCCGATCAGACCCATTGCTACTGTGTATGCGACAGCGATCTTGCGAGGATGACCAGAAGACCCTGGGCAGGTTACACTGATATGCCAACACATAAAAGCTGAAAATCTGACAAATAAAAATCTAACATACACATACACTACTTGAAGCACTGCAGCCAAGAACCACGCTACCAAATGAAGGTAATAGACTGTTGGGAATAAATTGATATCATTTAATGGAACAAATACTACAATTTCAGTTTGAAATGTAGGTCAGTGCTTCTGGTAGTGGTTAGGCCAGCAGTGAAGGCTTTGCTGGCCCTAACTGCACACCACTGATTGTCCCATAAGAATATGACTTCTGTGAAATAATGTAAGTGTGCAACATGCATGGATATCATACTGCAACAGTAATCAATATCTGATGCTGATGATACTCTACGATGAGTATTGTGATATTGAGATTATGTCTGACTGCTATTAAAAAGTCAATATCTGTTTCAGATGTATCAAGACTCTGCGATGAAATCCAAAAATGCTAATGCGATATCAATTATTTTGCAACGACTAAAACACCTAACTAACTAAACTGTCTGAAAAATTTGAAAACTAAAAAGGAAAAAAAAAAAGTTCTTTATGTGCAGATTCACATAATTTTAGCATGAAGAAGTAAATGAACGGAAGGAACACAGGCAAATGGAACAACCAAACCGAACCTAAAAAAAACTAACCAAGTAACATGTGGAACCGCAGCACCCAGTGCCAGCAGGGCTCGTGCAGAAATGTGGTCATTACGTGCAGAAGCAAACATACTTTTACTGTGAAGAGTTAATTATGTAAACGTTATGTACGTAATGTGTACACTTCTGTGATTTTCATAGGAATCGCTACAAACGAACAGAAGGAATCGAACTGAAACAAACAGAGCAAACAAACCGACGCTAACAAGCCTAACCAACTAAACCGTGGCAGTTTATCACGAGACAATGTCTGAGGAAAGCATCATTCCAAAAAAAAAATGATTCGTCACCAATCAACAGACCTCCGAGTGTCTAATCTCCATCGTTTAGGTAACAGGACGCGTATAGATGTACTATACCTGTACTGCATGGTTTAAACAGGGCTTTCCAACCAATCGAAACAACTACATGTGAAAGTGTGTACTGCTGGTAGGAATCCTCTGACCAACAAGAGAATCAATCAGATAGTCATTTGCGTCTGGTCTCGTGTCTTCGGGGTAGATCAAGAGATGTCTGCCATGTTTACGTGGAGTGACCCTCATTCTTTTTGTCCATCCCAAGGCCTCGCTTTCTTTCTCTTTATCTCCTTCTTATCAGACGGTCTGCGCTTGTTGACCCTACCTGAGTTGGTTAGTCATCCTCTCCAGGCGTCACGAAGGTAATTTCAGCCGTGACCGTAAATCAGCTGACAGGCGCCGTTATCAGCGACTGACACATTCAACATCTAAAGCAAAGCTTAATGGCGAGCTATAAACATTTATGGATATGCCTTTTTTTTTGTGCTAGAGTATCTCTTTGGAACTGGTTCCTCTTATCACATGCGCTGATGTCAGAGTTAGAGTGAATGGAGACAAAACAAGCTGCCGGCACCCACGTAACCTGTTTGTTAAGATCAGCGTCACTCCGTCGAAGCATTCGTGTGTGTGTGTGTGTGTGTGTGTGTATACTATATATATTCTTTTTCTTCCCTGATTGGATCGTTGAATGACTGTGGGGTCAAAAGGTGCTGATAAGAAAGCCCGAAAGGTGTGAAAACAGTGCTTGGAAAACAAGAGACACAAGGTCGGGTTTGTTCCGAGTAAGAGGAATATAATAAAAATAATCTGCCGGACCTGTTTTTATAGCACTCCCACTTTGTAAACACTTTAATCAGATAAGGGGGGCCGAAGAAAAATGTTGAGTGGTGTGTGTGGACTCCACGAGCATCACAGCTATTTAGCCCAGCTCTAAGGTGGCTCTGACCTCAAAAGATGAAAATCGCTCAAATATTTGACAAAGCTGCAAGAAATAGTAGCACTTTTCAACTTCAAAGGAGCTTCATTTGGAAAACCTCTCAAATGGGCCTAATGTTGGGACTCAGAAAAGTGAAATTAGACTAACTTTCAATAGTAATATATCAGCGATTGGGAGAAAATGCAAGATGAAAATTGCACTAATAATTTAGATGTGTGACAAAGGTGCAAGTAACCGTAGCACTTTTCAACTCAAAATACCTATTAGACTGACCTGTAATCGTTATGATTAACCCATTCAGTATCAAAGACACAGTTATACGTTTTTAGAATCCCGAACGCCCGATCCCAACAACGTATTTATACGTCTTTTACGTTTTTTTTTGGCATGAGAGGCAAAAAGAGGTGATGATGTAACTCTCCACTAATGCATTAACTCTTCAGAGCACTTTTAAGCCATAAAAATGGCCACAAGGTGGCAGAAGTGCATTTGATAAGAGCTCGGCAAGGATCATGTTTGGATCAATCACACATGACAGGAAAGTGAGAGAGCATGGAGGAGTGTAGAGCACTGTAGGGACATTTTAACACACGTGTGCATGCGCGCTCACGCATGCACACGCATTCATCTCCAAATGTGAAACTTGTACATAGTTAATTGTGTTATATTTGTAGATAAATTATTTTGATGTAAAACAACCCCTTTTTTGTTGTTTATGTTGGTATAGTTGTTTAGATATTTCAGCTGTCACAAAAGTATGAAATATTTGTGTCAAAGTGAAAGTTGCTTGAAATGTATCTTTTCACAAAAAAGTGTTTTTCTCCCTTTGCTAGTCAGGAACTGATATTTTCCTGAAACTTACCTACGTTCTACTGCTGATTAGTAAAGAACAGAAAAAGGTAGAAACAAACTTTTTATTTCTGATGAAAGACGAGAGCCTAGTCTTTCTTTTGGTAGGTTCCATGTTTATATAGCCATAGAACACAATAGTCTGTGTGCTTTGACAGATGAGTGAAAATCGTCTAAAATGGTACTGGAGGGATTGTCTTTTGAAAAATGGCTTGGATTGAATGGGTTAACAAAAAGGAGAAATTGCACTAAAATGCAAACAGTGGAGTATATATTAGACAAAACTTATAGGAACATTAACAACTCAATTCAAAAGACCCTATTTTTTGAAAATTGTCCAAATGGGACTGAAATTAGAACTCAAAAATGGGGAAAAAAGTGGAAAAAAAACAACAAACACACACATAATTAAACAAAAACCTTCAAAAAAGTAAGCATAGCAATGTAAAGTTCTCGGACCCTGCCTATTAAACTGTAAAAATAATTAAATTGAAAACAATTTAAAAAACTCACTCTTTAATGACAATAGTGATCAAACTAATTAAAACCTACAAGGAATGATAATGGTTTTATTTTTTTCTTAACATGCTTAACACGCTACGTTAAAGAAAATCCCATAATCACAATTGCCTGATTCAACATGTCCGAAACGCAGTAGGAACAAGCAGAGCCTAAAGACTGGAATGGAAAAAAAACCTTTGAAAAATGAACAAGGAGTGGAACCCTAATTAATATAATTGCTCATGCCAATATTTATCATACTATTTGCAGTTTTACGATGACAAAATGACTGTCAAACGTCAAGAAAGCTCAGACTTGAATTGCACTAATACTGTACAATGACATCAGTGATATACAGCATGACAGGACCAGTTCCCTTACAGTGCAAAACAAAAGCGCTGAACAATGCAACAAAGACAAAGTTTGTATCCCGGATCGAGAGTGGCGGCGCTGCGGCGCAGATATGACAAGGTGGCTTTAATTAGAGCATCAACACCAGCATGCGGCAGCGGCAGCCGTCTGATAAGGAGAGCAGACAGATGACAGGAGGTGTGTGAGGCCGCTTGGAGACAGTCTTATCTCGGGGCGGAGAAAGACTGCAGCCGCCCTGGCTTCCTCACGCAATGGAGGGAGGGGTGGAGAAGGAAGATGAGCGTGTTTATGGCGTAGATGGCGGCGGTGGGGATGGAGGGTGTACAGTATGTGATAGGCCTATTACCTGTGAGTCAGCCATGCTGCTTTCTTCCTGGCTGGCCGGCACATGTCGTGTGTGGGTCAAAGGGTGAGGACTTTGCCGTCAATGTCTCAGTGCCACCTTGTGTTCTCTTTTGTTTACTTGAAGCAAACCTTGTAGGACAACAAGGACGGTTCATTTGATAGGGCGAAGCATGCCCACGCACTAGACACTTCATTAGGAACACCTGCACAATGCACAACTAGCTAAATAAGAAAAACACTTTTCAACCACTATAAATCATGTATTGTAAAATGCACAATACAAAATACTTTGGCGCAAAAAATAGTTAAAAACTTTTATTTATTTATTTTATTATTTTTTTTTTTTTACTTGTCATCCTTATAAAAGGTGTCCAGAAAACTGGCCCTTACTGGCCCTTGGCATATTTTAAAAATTAAGAAGGTATGTTATTAAATATTCCACTAATTTGCTTTGTCAACTATAACACTGCGCTAACATGGTGATGTTTTGTTCAGGTAGTTTGGCATATATTGACTTACATGGGATTGGTTTTGTGCATTTTATAATGTGCAAAATGTAAGTGGCCCCCCGCATGCTTAAATTTTTATAGATATATGTAAAATAAATGATCAATTTATCAAAATTCAAACAACATATTTGAATGGATATAGATTTTATAAGTGATTTCACAAAACTTCATAAAGGCACACAAATGTCTTTTCATTGCTTCACCCTGACAAAAAAACATTAAGCTTGGTTTTTGCACATCTTGTTCCAAGATTTGAGCAAGAATTGGCTGTTATTAGATGACGAAACCAACGAGCCCTTTATTTATTCAAAAACCCTGTGCCCCAATCAGTCTCCAGGTGGTTGTTGTCCACTTGCATAAGCACAGTATTGATACGAATATAAGACCATTTTTTCCCCCCAGGAAAAACAGATTCATACAAGCAAGACACAACTTTTCTTCCTGTCACTCACATTCGATTTTGTCTTAAAGTATTTCTCTAAAACCAAAAAAAGTGGAGTTGCTTTATAGTCAAGGGTGTATTATATTGGCGCTCAGATGGTAAACGCCACACCTCAATTAGACCCCCCCAACTTACACACCCCCTCGGGAAAAAAAAAAAACCAAGCGCAGCACTAGAGGGATGCTTAAAGTAAATTAGCGATCATCACAACACAATCCACATGTTGAGCAGTCATGGCATCTGTAAAGCTGATCATGTGCACAAAGAGAAAGCATTGCTGTATCATTATTATTATTTTGACCATTCTAACTGCCACTGTGCCCCAGTCAATCAGACAGATAGACCACCACTCCCCACCCCGTACCCCACCACCTGGGTCCACTTTGGTACTCAATAAGCAGGTCCGGCCACCATGTGAGGACATACAGTAATGATGACACATCATTATAATATACTGGTGTTTCATGATATTTTTAACATTTTTATTATTTGCATTACTTTTATTCGCTGATTGGCTGAGCGAAATCACATGATTCTATTACCTTTATATTGTATTTAGACTTTTTGACCATTTTGACTTGAATTGAAGTTACCAAATATGGCTCCTTGCATCGGCACACACCTCTACCAAGCAATAAAAATATGTTTAAAGATTCTATTTTTTGTATTTGCGCCAAAATGTAGTGAATTCTATTTTTACAGTTTATGGAATTTGCTTGCACTTACAGCATGATCATCACATCTTTCAATATGTTTTGTCATTGGACGTTGCAGGTATACCTAATGTTGTGGCCTGTGAGTGTATTGGCATGCTATGCCCTGAATATCCATTTTAAAGAGTATACCCGAGTTAAATGATTTTTCAAGCTACAGCTGGCAAAAGGGTTCGATTGGACATTAGGGTGGAAAAACAACGTTGGTAGACCGTGTGGTTTCTTTCATGTGTTGTGGAAGGAAGGCATGAAATGAAGTGTGGGCAAATGGATGAGCATCTACTTGTGTTTGTGTAGGCTAACGTTTATGGGGATATTAAGTCACTGAGTGAGATGTCCATAAAACACAAATCCATATAGCCTTGCTGCTTTGGCTTTAGTGTGTGTTTGCGAGTGTGTTTGTGTGTGTCTGGGCGGGAGGTGGAGGGGCTGGGTGGGTGGATGAGCGTGAGGCTCTGGCTCCTAGCTGTCTGCGCCTTGCTCCCTGCCGCTCACTGCACACCACATTATTTTTAACCCACTGCCTCCAAGAGGAAGCAGGAGACATTTGGGCCTCTGAAGTCCAGCACAATGAGGAGCGTGCACACACACACACACAAACAGATACAGAAAGTTGGACACGTGTGCTGAAACACCTACACGCACACAAACAAGAGACACCGGCTTTTGTCATCTGCCAAAGCAGCTTTTTGTCATCCATCAGCACACACACACTAACAGACACTCGTGCGTACTTTACACACTTTCCCCTCAGCCTACCAGACGTCCACCTTCCGCTCTCATCGGACAGCTTGTCGTTCGTCCATCCCCGTTGACCCAGATCCCTCCAAGAGGGTCACACCGGGTCAGGGGGCCGCAAATGAACTGATGCTAATTACAGTAAACAGCGCAAGCAGCGTGTTGGAGTGGTCAGCCTTTGTGCATGTGTGCGTGCGAGTGAGTGTTGAGAGTGGACGTGTCTAATTCTTGGGAAAAGGGAAGGTCCCATGAGGCAATCAGGCTTGTTTCGTACTGGGTGTTGAGTGCTTAGTCTTTTTCAGCTCTTGTGTCTATTTTCTCACTTCCGCTTCCATAATCACCAGCCTGTTGATTGAGGCTTGGAAATGTTGCTAAAATATTAGCTACCTCTTGATGCGACGAGCCCGTGGATCACGTGATCCAATCTCCTCCTCCAATGGTGTTGAATGCAATATTTCAAACCCTGGAGTGCACCAAACACAGCTTGAGAGATGGTATAGGTCTGCTTCCAAGTGAACACAAGTATGTAAGCGAAAATGTGTTGTGGCTCTTTGAAAGTATATTTGAAAAGCTTTTTATGCAAGGTAAGCTGGTAAAAATGGCAGAGTATAAAAATACCCAACATAGTCCACCCAGCAGATGACATTTAGGTTGGAATATTTCAGTTACGTCAAGAAAGCTGTCCAATCAAGTCCTTACTTTTTGTGTATACTTTGTGCATTCCTTCGTTACGGTGCAGTTTTTCGTCCCGTGACAAAAATGCCAGTGTGAAAACTAAGCGAGCGGCACCAAAGTGTATCTTTATTAAATTTATGGTCTAGACCAGCGTACCGAACCACATGTGTGAACACAGCCTAATTGACTTCACTGCCCAATCAAGCGCTCCCAGGATGCCTCACGGGGGGGTGGGAAGCGACAGCCTGACTGAGTGGTGCCTTGTAAGCATTTAACCTCCTGCAGAGGGAGGACACGGGCACACAAACACGCACACACACACACACATGCCAAAGCGGAATATACGTGATTGACTCAACTTCTGAAGTGACATCAGATTACAGACGAGGCGGCCTGTAAATTCCCAGAAAACCACAAACGCACCGGCCTTGGAAACATACACCTCTTCTTCTTTTTCTTCTCCACTTGAAGGGACAAGGTGATCAACGGGGAAAAGTGATGGCTAGGGGGTAAATTGAGGGTAATTAAGTCCAGAAGCGCCACGTCTGAATCGATGAGATGAGAGGTCGCAGGCGCATCTCGTGTTGCACTTCTCATGTTTTGGACTCTTTCTCAAGCGTGCTTGCCTTTTTTTTATTGTTGATTTTTAAATAAACCTCATTCACCACACTTCTTAATCGATTAATTAATCAATCAGAAGTTGTACACGACTCTTTTATAGACATGGTTTGGACATTTCTATACATCAAGGTCTATAAAGACATGCTTGGATGGTTTGGTGTGGAAGACAACAACAAAGCTCGTAGTGTTTTGTACTGTACTGTACTGTACTGTACACAATATCACAAAAGTGACATTTCAGCAAGCATTTTTACCTTAAGGCACTATGGTGAAACTTGGATATGCTTTAGTGAAGTCGGTGCACAGCTTGTATCGCAGTATATGTTAACTATCCACTGAAAATCACTCAACACACAGCCATTGTTGCCGAAGATAATTGTGTCTTGCCGACATGATGGTGGAAGCGCCATGGTCCAGGGCTGCATGAGTGCTGCCGGGACCGGGTAGCTGTGACAAGTGACTTGCTGAGGAAAGTGAGGGTGAGGGTGAAGGTGATGGAGTTGCCTAGTATGTCTCCTTAAGACCTCAACCCAATTGAGCACCATCCTCACGTAAAAGGAAGGAAGGAAGATGGAGGTGTGTTCAGTGTCCAACATCCACCAGCTCCACCAGCGATGTCATCATGGAGGAGTGGAAGAGGATTCCAAGTAACAATCGGTGCGGTTCTTGTGAATTCCATGTTCAAGAGGATTAAGGCAGTGCTAGATAATGCAGGGGTCCTCATACTAAATATGGACACTTTGGACACCAGTTGGATATGTTCATGTGCAGCTTCCCCAGGATCGGCAGCACTCAGGCAGCCCAATAATGCTCCCGCTGTAAAGCTTGACTGTAGAAAAAGCACATATTTCTCTTGCAACGCATCTGTCTTGGAATTCATGATGCCCCTTATTGAACCGCGGCTCCCCACTGCCAGCAGCGGTTGTGCAGCCACAGACCGTGATGATGCTAACACCACCATGCTCGACTGTAAGCAGGACACCATTATTTTTGTACTCACTTTTGTTGCCAACAATTTAGACAATAATGGCTGTGCGTTGATAGTAAGTCTGTACTGCTATACAAGCTGTACGCTGACTACTCTAAAGTATATCTAAGCTTACTTTCTAAACTATTGTCACTTGAAGTTATCAGAAGGTGTGAGGGGTGAGATACTGTACTTTCTTCACTGGTCCCAATACTTTTGTCCACATAGTGCTAAATCATAACAGCCCCCTCACTTGTCTCCACGGGGGCGGCAGTTGACATCCTGCTTCGCAGCCCATCCAGCCGCCACAGTGTGCAGCCAAACGCCCTGAAAGTGTCTGCCGCCATTGTTCTCCGCACTTGAAAGTCACCAAAGCTTTGTCAGCGTCCTCTCGTGCGCGTCCCCCCACTCGCACCCCGTAGCCTATTCACACGCTGCGTCGTATTTTTAGCTCGTCCAAGTTCGTTCCTGTTGTTCCGGCAATTCTTGAGTAATCTTTCAGACTCCCTCCCCAACCCCGCGCCACCTCCTCCATTGTATTTTTAGACAAAGGTGAAAAATGGCTGAGCTGATTGTGAATTATGAAGGGCCTTCCCGTTGATTAGGGCTTTCTGGAGAGAGGGGGGGCAGGAGGAGGGGTGTTTGGCTTCAGCTGTGTGAGTGGGCGCTGCACAAGGACAAATATTGACAGTGTTGATGCCGTTTCTCAAGTTGTGCCACTTTGTACGTTGCATTGTGTTTTAGTTTATTTGCGTCAATGAAATCCAGCTAATAAATGAATAATGAATAATTCAGTGAAATCCTTCGGCGTCATGCACAAGTCAGAATGGGGCTGAGGTCAATTTAAACCGTTAACTGGACGTCCTCCGTTCCATTGTAATGCATTGTGCCATCACTTTGAGTAGTGAAATGTGCCCAAGATAAGGAGTGGCAGCAACGTCTACTCGTGACAGAATTAGCTCCTCTCTATATTATGTTTGGAATGATTTTTTTCCCCCAACATGAGCGTCAACACGCCAAAAAAATGCCACAAAACAATCAGTAAAAAAACAAAAAAGGTGGACATACTGCACTGAAAAAATGACATTTTGCCACAAAAATTGGAATTTTGGAATTATTTCACATTGCTTGTGGCATATTGTTTTTTAATAACATGTACTTTTAAACAAGATCCTGTATGATTTGTTTTAGATTAATTGTAGTAAATGTTCCCTGTTGAGAATAATGGAAATAATGGAATAATTACATTCCAAAGGTTGAATTTTAACAATTAGCAAAATGTTTGATGCTTTACAAGTACAAATAATAATAATAATAATGGCTGGACTTAAATGGGGCTTTTAAAGATACCCAAGTGTCCATCCATCCCGCTTCTCCTCATGAGGGTCGCGGGGGCATGCTGGAGCCTATCCCAGCTGACTTCGGGCGACAGGCGAGGTACACCCAGGACTGCTCGCCAGCCAATCGCAGGGCACATATAGACAAACAACCATTCACACTCACATTCATACCTATGGACAATTTAGAGTCACCAATTAACCTAACATGCATGTTTTTGGAATGTGGGAGGAAACCGGAGTACCCGGAGAAAATCCACGCACACACGGGGGGAAAACATGCAAACTCCACACAGAAATGGCCAAGGGAGAATCGAAACCAGGTCTTCTCGATCTCCAGGCTGTTACTGGCCAACATGCTAACCACTAGACCACCGTGCGGCCTCGATACCCAAGTGTGTTTACAGTAAATGAAAAAGTTATGTAATGATATAAGTTCAAGTTATGTAGGTTCAAATAGAAGATGGCTATACTCGGGTGCACCAATTACAATTTTCTGGTCGATCACCATTCTTTAAAAAGCCTGACCTGCTGACACCGATTTTTTTTTTAAATAACTGATCGCATACACCTTCAAAGTTCCAATTTTATTTTGTTGACAAACAAAATACAAGCTTGCTGTTTTAACTGCACATGAGAGCACAAAAGTTGAAATTGTTGTTCAAACTAAATTATGTCACTTCCTTCAGTTTATTTTTCACTTTCACTCTCATTTTTGTTTTTTTTTTCACATTTTAAAAACAAGAAAAACTTGCACAACAGATTACATTGCAGATTTGATTTGAGCCACTTACCAAAAATAAAGTGCACAGCGACCAAAAATGGCTGGTCGTCCAGTGCCATGAACGCCATCATTTTCCTCGTAGTAGCTTTGCTCTTTTCACTGCTTGTAGCCACTGCCTGACTTTTTGCTCCAGCTAGCTTTAGCAGAGCAAAAGGGGACCTTGGCTGACCTTCTGACCTTCAGACATTTACAGCTGTAGATAAGATTGGTTTTATATGTAAGGATTAGGATTGTGAACGATAAACCGATGCGACCGGATATCCGGTTTGACAAGCGAACGATTTGCCTGTGCCGGTAGCAGCCTCCTGTATCGATAAGAATCAGCCATAAATCTCTAATCGGTTGTGGAGACATGACCCGGGTATCGTGAGACAAGCAATCGGCTGACAGTGTCTTTTAAACAACGCGAGAGCCTGGACTTCCGGCGAAGGACTGAAGACTAGAATGGATGGAAATAGTATCAGGCACGCAAGCTAGCGCTGGCTAACTAGCTAGTCGCGGCGGAAGATTTTCAACACATCAGCAAAAAAAAAACTAAAGTTGGGAACGTCTTTGTACAAGAAGGGCGCAAAACTTGAGCAACCAGACCAAAAGAGGCGAGTGTGGTAACTTTTTTGATTTGTAACTTGTTTACTTTAAAATGTTGCACCTTTGTTACCTCCCAGGAAAGGTGTTGAAAACACTATGCTCAGTCTGAAATGTTGCACGCTTACTATTGTTATGACATTTTGAGTGTGGGATTGTTTGCTCTCCAAACTAACTCAGCATTTTGAGGATCATGTTCTTTATGCCCTATATCAGTGGTCCCCAACCTTTTTTGACCCACGGACCGGCTTGTGTTCCCACAAATCTCCTGCGGACCCGGGGGGTTTGTACATTATAGCTTTCTAATTTATCTTATTTATTATGTGTTGTGTAAAACGAAGACATGAACAACATCTGAATGCCGACCCACCATCCGCCAGTTACATGGCTGTTTGACGTGTGTGGTAAAAGGCAGTGTGCTAGCATGAATTAGCTTGAGACAAAAGTGCACATTAGCACTTAATAAGTCATCAAAGCTTAACTTTATGCATTCCCACAGAGTATCAGCATTTGAGGCCAAATATGAGGTGAAAGAAAAATGGTAAAAATACCGTAGTAGTCTATCTGTGCGGCGAGAGAAAGTTAGCACACGCACAATGGACATGGGTCAAGTGAAACGGATGGAACAGAGAGAATTTTCAAAATAAAAAATCATAGAAATACTTTTTCTTTCTGTGCGACCCGGTACCAAATGACCCACGGCCCGGTACTGGGCCGCGGCCCCGGTGTTGGGGACCACTGCCCTATAGGAGTCCGGTACAATTTATGCTGAGTCATTTTTATGTTTCCCCAAAATCTTGAACATATGACTTGGGTCATTATTTTAATAGCGTGACTGCGCTTGGGCACTTTGTCACTTTTGTCATTATTTAAGGGGCTTTGTACTATTTATTTATTTTGTCTTATTGATTGGACTGGCACTAAAGACCTCTGTTTTTCATTGTTATATTTTATATAGCTAGCTAGCTAGCTAGATAGATGGATGTTTATTGTCATTGCACACAGTATACAGCAAAACTTAGTTTGGTGGCTCCCCTTCCACTAAGTAAGACACGTTCAAACTTAAATGCTCCAAATGTAACAGGTATAAAAATATACATATAAGATATCGAATGAAAAATATTGACCCCATTAAACAAAACTATATTCATTCAGCAAGACTTTTTTGGTCCGAGTCTAAGCAATAAATACATTTGACATGTTATTTTGTTGACTTTGTTTTTGCCAGTGCCTGCTTGGGGATATGATGTGCTCTCTAACGTATTGGAAAATACGGTGAGAATGCCGTCTTTATTTTATAAGGTAAGATTAATGTCTACGGGAACAAACATTAACCGTAGAATTGAGTCATATCGAATTGTATCATTTTTACACTACATCGAATCATATCAAATCGTTCTGTTTTTAAAATATATTGTTTTTGAACCGTACCCTAACCTGGGTATAGCATACTTTTTCTATGAATTAAGTTGTTTGTATAAAATCCTACTATATTCTACAATGCTAGGATATTACGAGACATCTTGGCGTCTAAGTTCAGTTAGAGACGGTACATCATTACCATTTACCACTTTGGCTTAACATCGCTCATACAAAAATGTATGACAAATAGTGAAAAAACACACAAATTGGACAACTCTTTTATTTTTCTTTCAATTTTTTTGGTTGAGTTCTCTCGCAAAAAAAAATTAATTAAATACAAATATATTTTTTTTATAAATACATGTTTTCATATTAAATCCTACAAAATTCTGTTGAGGTTTGGGTGAGTCGAGTAGAAAGTTATGAGACATCTTAGCATTAAAGTTCAATCGGAGAGGGTAGATGTGCTGTTTTGAAGCCCTCTGAGTCACCGCATGTCTGCATGTGTGTTGTTGTTGTTGCGGGCACAAGTGTTCTGACGGCGTAATAGACGCAGGCCGATCCAGCGCATTCCATCCAGAACACTTTCCTGTGAGGCTTAATTGGTTTTCTTTAAGTCGGCGGGCGCGGACAGGCCTGAAGTAGGAGAAAGTGGGTGGGGGTACTTGAAGGGGAGTGAGTCAAACCACTCCGACAATCCACGTTTGAGGCGACCGTGTTTCATTTCCTGTTGCCTGCCTCGGTTCTGCCTTAAACGGCATTACCTGTTGAAGCCAGTTAAATCACGGACAGCGTGATTAGAAGGCCACTGAGGACAGTCAGTCTGGGCCCTAGCCCTTTAATTCAATTTATCTTTACAAACACACACATCTGTGACTCATTTGCCGCAAATTTTCGGGATGTCTTTTACTGCTTTGACGGAAAAGTTTGGCCTTAACTAAAAAACACTCTCTCGTATCTGGATATTGATCATGTGGCTGGTAATAAGGTCTAAGGTAGTGAGTGCTACATGAAACAGTACATAAAAAATAGTCCTAATGGTGCGTTAATGACTGGGATCAAAAGATGACTGTATTAGCTGGGGATTGCATAAATTCCCCGGGCCAGTTCCCGGTTAATGAGGATGTATGGTTTCCCCTGGAAATGTTATTTTGATGGATGTGTGCTATGTGCTTTGTATTACATTGTGATATTTTGCAGGAATCCTCTGAGCCATGCTCTTTGTCTTTGAGACAGTCTGGACTATGCAAGACTTGTTTTTCCTTATGTGCATGAGCACATGACAACCTAGAATAGCAAATAACATTGTGGCAAGTTTATGCAATCAACAGTGTGAGCTCTGACAAGAGCGAGGCAGCCGTGGCTGGACTTTGTACTGAAGCCAGACAAAAGCAAATGTAAAAAAAAAAGCTAATTGTGTGCAAATTGTGCAATTAAGACTTCACCGTATCACTTCCATGCCAAACTTGTAACAAACTAACGTTAGCACGTCAAGTGGACCAGATGACAGCAGCAAAGATAAGTAAGCCCACCTGACAAATTAACAATCTCGCTGGAGCAATGTTTTCATTGCTTAATGTCTCAATTAAAATGCAATATTGACATTAACGTTATTAATTAAAGTCTCTAACTAGATGACATCTTTAATCCCTTCCCGCCACTGATAAACAACATACGCCAACATAAACAAGAAGTCCAGTAACATGGAGAGGAGGTCATGCTGTGCTTCACAATGTCACAGTGCTTGTTGGAAGTTATGTTTCCCCTCAATGAACCTGCAGCTCACCTCGTGCCTGCAGCCCCAGACCATGACACGTCCACCGCCACGCTTGCCTATAGGCAAGGCGCAATAATGGCTGTGTGTCAGTGATACAAGCTGTACACTGGCTGCTCTAAAGTATAACCTACTTGACTTTCTATAGTATTGTCTTCTACAGTGTCTACTGTATATTCTAATCTGCTACTATTCAAATACTGTAGCAAAAAAGCACACTAATGGACAAGCCCAACCTGTCCACGTGGTCTCTAATGATATCCAAATCCTGGCTTTGTTGTTTAGTCCCCATATGGGATCCATGGAGGTGAAAGGAGCAGATGGGTGCTCCAGGAGGACATCAGCTGGGGCCCGTTAGCCAGGGTCACCACGCTCTCTCGCCATTGTCACAAGCCTAGACTCCCGGCGTCTCGTCCGCATTCCCGGGTCATGTTTTGGAAGTGCAGGGGTCGTGCTCCTTCAACCTACACACCCTTACCCCTCCCTCCTTCACCCGTTGAATTAGGATCCAAACATCATGTAATTACACCCATTTAGGCAGGGACAAACCATGGAGGGCTGACAAGTGGGACACGGTCTGTCTCCCCAGACAAGGACGCTCCAACAAGGGCCATGACCTACCTTTGTCTGCCATGTTGACCTTAGACACCATGGGGTGATGCAGTAAGTCCTTAAAAACAGCAGAATGCTCCTTTCCCTACCAGGGATGTCCAAACATTTTCCACAGAGGCCTACATACTGAAAAATGAAAGGATACAAGGGCCACTTTCATATTTTGTAAACGAACACATACAGGTACATACAGTATATATATATTTTTAAATTGTATCTCGGCTTTGTAATTGGGTGAAAAAGCGTGTCATGAGTACACAATTTGGTGTTTCCTCTTTTTTCCCATTTTTGCTGTTTTTTTCTTAAGTAATCTTTGTAAAATGTCTTATGACTTTATTATGATGGCATTCCCATAATGTTTTGATTTAAACCCATAATATTCTAGCTTTTTCCCCAACCTCATTTTCCAAAAATTTCTTTTTTTTTCAAATTATTTTTTTTAATATTTCAACTTTATGTTACTAAAATGACATTATTTTTCCTCATAAAATTACAACCAAACTGCAACTTTTTTCTTGTTAGGAAACAACTTTTTTTTTCTCTTTTTTCATATGAAATTACAGTTTGATTTCATTTCTGCTGTTTTTTTTTTAATTTTCCATATATTTCAAGTTCCTTATTGTAAAAGTTGTTCTTACAATTATGACTATTTGCAGACTTTATACTCTTAATATAACATAACTTTTTCTGCAAACTAATTTTCCAAAGAGTACAACTGTGTTTTTTTGTTTCTTCTAATAATATTTCAACTTTGTGCTACTATCATTTTTCCTCATAATAGTAAGACGTTATTGATGTAAAATAACACCTTTTTCTTGTTAGATTACAATTTTTTTCCTCCTAATAATTTGACTTTATTCTGAGATTTTTCCATTTTTGCTGCTGTTGGGTTCTTTTTTAAAAATTGTTTCTTGTTAAATTATATTTTTAGAATGTGCCGCGGGCCAATTAAAATACAGCCACGGGCCGCAAAAGGCTCCCGCGCCACACTTTGAACACCCTGATATAGACGATCTTTGACTTGCGTTTCTGCAGTAGGTCCATAAAAACGGTGTAGCGGTCCTGTCATATATAGACGATGTTTACTTAGTGTTTATGTAGCAGGTTCTTAAAAACAGCAGTGTTCCTGTCACAGAAGAGCTTTGACTCGAATTTTTTGCAGTAGGTCCTAAAAACAATAGGGCACTCCTATCACATACGAAGGATCTCTGATTAGTGTAAACATTTTAAATTTTGAGTTTCTGACTTTATAACTAAATTGTGTATTTGGTGAAGTACGAGGTATTGCAGAGCCTTGCATTTTTACATTTTATACAAATTAAGAATACGGTTGAAGAGAATGAGGCCATTAGAGCATTTGAGTTTCATAGCCTTGGTCATTGAGAAAACATGTCATCACAAAAACGTGCAAAAAGTGACAGCATGGTAAGCGTGCCACAGAGATCATTAGCGTGTTATCAGTGGCTGCATCAAAGGATGGGCCGAGGGAGACGTGTAACAAATCCTTTGCTGCTTAAAAAGTAAGATAAGCATCATTTATCACTCAGAGTGCTGCTCGCCCATTAACAACCACGGCTCCATTAGCGCTATCTGCAAAGCTTTTCTAATGCTTTGTCTGGCCACAGCTTGTGTACAAGGAAATCGTTAAGAGTTGTTTGTGTGAGGCGGATGCAGCTTTTAGGCTAACGGCAAGGCTATCTTCTCTGGCGTCCTGCTTCTGGTGGTTGGTGGACTGATGTGTAAAGTCTGTGGAATAAGAGCTATATGTTTTTAGGTAATACAAGTGTACATTAATAATTCATAAGCAGACTACCATATGAATGCATACCTCCTCTGAGGCAAACAGTGAATAAATGCAAAACATATAATGTAATCTTAAACTATTGTTTTCAAGCTGGATACGAAGGTGGTCTTCAGGTGGAAAAAAACATGAATAAATAGCATTTTTCTCAATTATTTTGCATCCCAGGTATGCATGAGTGTGCACAAAGCATGCTTGCACAACTTTTTAGTGGGAAATTTCACATTATTTGTCAAAATATTGGCTTTAAAATCTGGATTGGCTGTAGAACACCACAATGTATCCCACAGCGCCAGCTGTATGACACTGTATAGTTGTTCAACAAAACCATGATTAATATTACCCATCTGAATGACACTGCTACTCAACAGGTGGCCCGTGAGCCAAATCTTGTCCGTGAATGACATCCAACCCCAACAATGTACCATTTTTTTGTTTTTAGGCTACTTCCTTGTTCATAGAAAATGTCATAAAATGTTAGGATTTGACAGACAGGACTCTACCATTTGCATTCTGGGGACAATTCTATCATGACTTACCTAAAACCCTAAATGCATTTCTCTAGATGGATTTTTTTTAATTTTAATTGGTTCTTTCTCTCTGGTCATTATCAAGTTGGAAACCTGCCATGCTCTGCTTCAGAATGTTATAGTCCATTTTGGATTTCAGGTTTTGGCTCAATGAACCGCAGCTCCCCCAGTGCTGGCAGCACTCATGCAGCTTGTGTACTGTAGAGAAAACATCTCACGACTTTATCAAAATTGAAGAAAGAGTCAACAATGTTGTGTGCTGCCATACTGTAACAACATGGCTTTCATAATAATAATGATGATAATAAGAATAATGATTAACAATAATAATAATAATAATGGGGTTATGGCTGGGGTTTATTTACTTCAAGTATAACTAAAATAAAAATGTATTATAATAATAAGCACATGAGTTTTATATTAGATGTAGTGATTTGCTAGCATTGTGCAACTTCTCGTGGGAACAGGCTAAACTAGGCATGTGTACACAAAGTGGTCAGTATACATGTACCCTGCCTGTGGCATTAAAATTAGAAGATGGATGTTTACCAGGAGGCAAAATAGAGAGGTCACCATCATGTAAACTTTTTTCTAGAATTAGCTACTTGTTGTCAGAAAGCCTTTTCCGCCTTTCAGATTGGGAGAAAAGCCCCCCACCCACTCACCCCTTGGTTGGTAATCCCACCTCTTGTTGTGTTGAAGAAGGACCTGAATGGGGTTTTATTGGGGGGAGGCTGAACAGTAATTTCCATTTGACCCTGCGCTCTAACTGTTGTGGCCATAGGAGGGGTGGAGGAGTTACAAGTGTGGGTGAGGGCTGGGGGATTAAGCAAGGAAGCGGAGAGGGGGGCGGGGCTCACACACAAGATGAGGACAGTTATGTTTGTATGGACAGACACTGGACTTCTTTGTCCTGCGCACTTCCTGTGCACCCCACCAACATAAAATGACCCCAATCTATGAATATATGCACACACACACAGATGAAAACGCACACACATATGACGACGCACATACCCGCACACTTCCTCTGGTGCTGATCGGGTGACATCATTAACAATCATTACTGGGACACCAGGAAGTGCACATGTGATGAGATCAGGTTAGCCTGCTTAGTCGACATGAGAGATTTCAAGAGGACAGACTTTTTTTTTTTTTCCCCTTTTCACCGCTGGATTTCATCAACGCCTCTGCTTTCACACAGAGGATCTTTGACGAGTGTTTTTGCAGCATGTCCTTTAAAACAGCACAGGGCTTCTGTCATGTAAAGGATCTTTGACTATTGTTTTTAGCATAGGGCCATAGAAATAGCAGAGCAGTCCTGTCATATAGAGGATCTTTGACTAGTGTTTTTGCAAAAAGGTCCCTAAAAACACAAGAACGCTCCTGCCATATAGAGGACTTTGATTCACATTTTTGCAGTAGATCTTTCAAAACAGTAGAGCGCTCCTGTCATTTAGAGGATCTTTTTTGCAGCCGCTACTTCAAAACAAGAGCGCTCCTGCCATATAGAAGATGGCATTTTTGAAAAACAGCACAGTGCTCTTGCCATATAGAGGATCTTTGACATACGTTTTTGCAGTAGGTCCTTAAAAACAGCAGCACACTCCTGTCATGTAGAGGATCTGTGACTAGAGATTTTGCAATCAATACTTCAAAACAGCACAGTGCTCCTGTCATATAGAAGATCTTTCACTGGCATTTTTGCAGATGGCCCTGAAAAACAGCAGAGCGTTCCTGTCATATATAAGATTTTTGACTGGTATTTTTGCAGTTGGTCTTTAATAATAGCAGAGATTCTGTCATATGGAGGATCTTTGACTGGTGTTTTTCCAGTAGGTCCATAAAAACAGCAGGGCACTCCTGTCATATCGAGGATCTTTAACTAGCATTTTTGCAGTATGAGCGCTTTTGTCACGTTGAGGATCTTTGACTAGTGTTTTTGCAGTAGATACTTCAAAACAGCAGTGTGCTTCTGTTATATAGAAGATTTTTGACTGGTATTTTTGCAGTTAGTCCTTATTAGCAGCAGAGTGCTTCTGTCATATGAATGTTTTTTACTGTAACTGGGATTTCTGCAGAAGGTCACAGAAGAGCACTTCTGTCACATAGAGGATCTTTGACTAGTGTTTCTGCAGTCTCCTGTGAGAGTATCCTTGAGTAGTGAGCAACATAAAAATGATTAATTTGCGCAGAAATCCAAGCCTATTGTTTTGTTTCAAAGAATTCCTCCCCAGCACTGCTAAGCCACGTTTTCCCCTGTTGGCAGTTTGTGCAAATGAAAGACACACTTGAGGCTTTGATTGCACAACCTCATCGTTTATATTTAGGCTTCCTCTGATGTTGGCTTCTGACCACTTCAATGTGTCATGGACGCACAGGCTTTTTTTTTTTTTTTTGGTACTTTGTGATTCGGCCCTGGCCTGGCCTTTTTTTTTTTTTGTCAGTGATGGAAAGCCTCGTTGAGCCCACTGGCGTCTCGGTAGCTGGTCTTGTGTGACGGCGACCACAGCTACCGCAAGTAAGGCAATACTGCTGTTGCCTTGGGCTGGGTGCATGCGTACCCACATCCTTGTTGGTGCTTGTGAGTGTACAATGCTGCAAACACGTCTGATGCCGTCAAGTGGCTTAATATGTGTGTGAGTGTGTGTGTTTTGGAGGAGGAAAGAGTGACCCCTGTGAATAACTGGAGGAAGTACATATTATTGTACTATTTGGTATTCAATTAGCTGTATTCCTTCTTGTGGTTTGGTACTCTGGTCCAGACCAAAAAAAAAAGACAACTTGGTGTGCACTTTGGTGTGGTTGGCTTAGTCTTTACTTGACTTTACGAGACCAAAGGCCGTACAGTAAAGAACACATGCATAAGTAAGGACTTGAGTTGAGTTTTTGTGACATATTACGTCACGTAACTCCAAAAACCAAAACCCCATCTTCTGGTTTGAGTATATAGGTTATTTGGCAAGCGGACCGTCACCCATCTCTCAAGCGGTCGTGGTCCACTTGTTTGGTGCACACCAGGGTTCGGATGATTGGTTTCACACTTGATCAAATGAACCCGTACTAGCAGGGTAGATGCACCAGAGTTCCAAACATGACAAACGTGAAAGCAGCCTTAGAACATGGGTGAGGAACCATTGCCATATGGGAGCCATATAACTCATATGAATGCCATAAATACCATAAATGTAACAAAAAATGTGTGTTGTCATATACTAATATATAAATTAGCTTGATGATCTGAAACATTTAAGTGTGACAAAAAGGGGGCAAACACTTTTTCACACCACCGTAGTTCTCCAGTACAAGGACATCTATAGTAAAGTAGATTATTGGATGCCATTAAATTGTGCAGGGTGTATCTAATGAAGTGGCCTGTAAGTGTATACATGTGCAGCTGTGCAGAACAGAGCATGTAGTTATATTGTTTATATAACTGCAGCAAGTAATGCAGAGAAAACTCCTGCAAAAAGGGAAAAGAAAATCTCCTCCGCCTTTAAGATGATGGAGCCGTCTCTCTCCCTCAAGAGACGAGGCCCTCGACCTTTCACACAATCGCCGTCCAACAATATAACATGGCCTCACCCTCGTTACACCTTCTATTGTGCTGCAGCAAGCAGCAGCTGTGGAGAATCACATTTAGGTGTCACAGACAACAAATGTTACTTTAATTGGAATAGTAGGCATTAGCTCATATTTCCTCCCTGCCGCTTTATGAATCCTCCTGTGTCCATTGTTTGCATGGCGGCGTTGACGTCGCCTTGGCGGACCCGGCTAATTGAGAGAGTGCGCACTTGGACTGGGTTCAAGGGGAACCAACGTCTGTTGTCCTTTATTTGTGTGCCTTTATTTTGTCTTTCTCAAGGTTGCCTGTGTGCACGTGTGTGTGTGCGGGTGTGCGTGTGTGTGAGAGAGACTACGTGCAGAATACATATTCGCCTTTACTGCCATGTGATTGCTCAAAGTGGACTGAGACAGTGAGGAATTCATTTATTTTTTACAATTTTCCACTACTGTTTTTGGCTTTTTTGAGCGATTAATCAGCCACGTGAGCTCAATCAGCAGAACAGACCTCAAAGGATCAACTAAGATTTTCCACCTAAAAAAAAATACACATTGACAATCCCATCTTTATTGGTTTATAAATATAGTTGATCCATTTTAAAGGTTCTTTAGCTGAAATCTGTAGGCATTATTGAGCAAATAACTCGTATGTGCCATTTTAACCAGATTAACTTTCTATGACGATTTGTTTCAGTTGCAAATCTAGGGTATAACGTGGTAATGGTTTATTTTATTTCAGACATACTTAACAAAGTTACTTTGAAGTAACAACAATATGACACTATTCATCTTGATGCATTTTGAAGCAGGCATTTTAAACACAATTAATTCATATGTGAAAGCACAGAAATCAACGATCCTTCCTTCTGATCCGTACTTTTGTCCTGGATTGTGGCATGTTTTTCCTGATCCAGTGTTAAGATCGCGTATTAGGGATGAGATTGGTGTGTCTTTAATACCCCGGATTACAAGTAATCTTATCTTCTCAGACTACTTAAGAACAGGAGGCAGCGAGCCAATTCGGAATTGACATGTAACTGACGGAAACAATGAACATTTTGCGTCAAACGAGGCAAGAAACGTTTTCCGCTCTGTTTGGTGGACTCCTGATCAAAATTTTAAAACTAGTTGAAAAACTGCAAGAATTTACATTTTGCACTATTGGGTCTTAAGGAGGTTCTAAGTAGAGCTTCAAAATGCAGAAAGAAAAAAGTGGGAGTGAGACAAAAAATACTAATAATTGAGTGAGCAATTTATTGCAAACAAGCATCCATCCATTCATCTTCTATGGCGCTCATCCTCACTGGAGCCTATCCCAGCTGACTTAGGGAGAGAGGCGCGGTACACCCTGGACATGGTCGCCAGTAATCGCAGTGCAAAAAAGCATTAAAGTGAAATAGACTGAAAAAGACCACAGCCTATAAAAGCCAAAATCTTGACAAAAATGTGGATTCAATGTCATTTTGAGCCAGGTATTCACACCGTCATGATCACTTGATGGCAAAGGCAAAAAATGCTCGCAAAACATCTGTATTTGTATGTCTCGGTTTTCGTAAGATTAGTTTTTTGTTGAAAATGATTGCCCAAAATATATCTGTTTTCATACACTGTCTGGGTTATTGTAAGGCCAAACAGTGCGCCTAACAAACTAGTTGAGTGCCCAAACCCTGCATCCACGCATAACTCAGTCTCTGTGAAGAATGGACAGTGGTTCGGGTTCTGGTGGTTTAGAGTTGGGTCACAACAGACACTGGCCAAGGAATCCTTTAATCGTCTTTATTATGTGTGTGTGGGTGGTTTATTTGTTCATAGAAAGCACACAGAACAATGAACAACAGTGCACTGTTGGCGGGTGAAGTATTCAGGCGCACTGCGTATTTCTAAATGTTAGACTTATCTCTGCGTTTACTAGTCTTCAATAAACGTAAGAGTGTTTATCCATGTCATTCATCATTTATCATTTAATTCCTCTTTGTTTTCCGCATGTAAACATATAATTATTCTTTGTAAAATGTGTTTTCTGTTAATATTTTTAGGTGTCTGGAATGGATTGATTGTATTTACATTATTTCTTATGGGAAAAATTGATTTGGTTTTTGTATGTTTCGGTTTTCGTTGGACCTTTTGGAGTGGATTCATGACAAAAACCGAGCTCCCACTGTACGATGTACAATGACAACAACATAGTTGTAAGTTGTATACTGTGTAGAACTTTGTTAAGCATGTCTGAAACAAATAAAACCACTAGAATTACCGATAATGTGCCAATGGAAAGCATCTAAAGCCATAACTCAGTGAAAATGTAAGTATAGCATGCCATCATCTCTCATCTTGAGATGGGGCAGGTGCCTCCAGAATCCGTGTCAACCCGGGATTACACAGGATGTGTCGCTGAGAAGGAATTACTAACATAGAAAGTCAGATTATGTTGGAAAATATGGAAGATTAGGAGATGAATAAGACGCAGATAGTGCTAAATTCACAAGATAATCTGTCGGCATGCCTTGATCAAAATATCCCTTATGGAGAAACTTAGGAATTATGGTGTGTGTGTGTGTGTGTGTGTGTGTGTGTTGATTGAGGATTGGTAGGGGATTACTGCAAAAGGGGATGGATGGCAGTTCTGGACTTCAAGGTCTTTCAATGGTGATCTTCTTCCAGTTCGGAACAAATTTGATCATTTTGAACGTCCTTTTTTGATAATTGGCCACAGGACTTTCTGAGTTCCATTTTCCTGTTCTATGATTGTCATCGCATTTTTTTTTTCCTTTTACTGGTACACTTCTGTGATGACGAAGCGTAAACAAAGACACACACAAAAGCCAAAGAAAAAGCTAAATATGCGTGTAAAGTTAATCCTGCAAGGTATGGTGACGTTTTGTGTTTGGATTTTAGATTTGGCCTGAGTACTCATGTTGGATGTGGGTAAATGTGTGTTTGTAAAAGTGGTTATGGCGGAAACAGTTTGACCCTAAAACAGATGACTATATTATGGTTTCTTTTCTTTGCGATAAATGGCTTTAAAGTAATCGATCAAGTCTGGTGCTTGTACGTTTCATCCAACATTAAAGTATCATTACTGACTCTTAGTGACCAGGGTAGAATACTACATATCACAATTTGAATGCGTCTTCCCAGGGGTCTCAAACTCAATTTCACTGTGAGTCTGGGTGAGGCTGGGCCGCATCAAGTATTGGGAGTAGGGCTGGGAATCTCAGGGTACTCACGATATGATACAATTCACAATACATCCATGTGATAACACCACTGTTAGTTCAGTGTTGGTGTTTACTTGCCCCTGTAAGTATGGAAGTAATACTGAGCTTGCCCGGATGTTGCGGGCTGCAGTTCCACTACTCTTTGATGTCCAGTCGCGGGCCGCAAGATACGATTTGGTGGGCCGCAAATGGCCCGTGGGCTGCGAGTTTCAGACCCCTGATTTAGCCATTTTTATGCTTGAAAATGCTTAATTTAGACAAAAAAATACATAAAATTAGTTTAAATAGGCCATTTTCTTTTTTGCTAATAGACCGTATTCAACCACAAAACAGCATGATTTATTAGTTGATTTATTTTTGAAAAACCGTGATGGAGTGACGCCGCAAAATTCGAACCATGATGTGTCGAAGGTCGACTGTAAAATTATAACTGTAGGTAACTCCTGGTACTTTGTCGCATCACGCTTGTTTTTTTGTCCCTGCTTGCTGCCATAGCTTGCTAATTGCATCTGTACACACTTGCAGCCTAATGCCATTTTCATTTAGCTAATTGGCTGCCTTGTCTCCTTATGAACTGATGCCTTTATTAAGGGCCGTGCCGGCCAAGAAGGTCAATATCAACATATTACTGCAGAAAGTCACAATGAGGCGGAAGCGAGTCAGCAGCACCTGCCACTGTTTGCATGCGGCCATACACACACTGCATAGACAGTGACAGGCACAAACACACAGATGAATAAATACACAAGGACACTAGCACGGACACACTGACGCTCCCTGCTCAGCCCCCCTATCCCCCAGGCTTAATCTAATCAAGTGCGATGGCTAGCTCGATTAATAAAGCCAGCTATTGACTTCTAATTGGCGCCGCTCTGCTCTGCTAATTTCCTGGGACGAAGTTACACTAATGCAGTTTGCCTGATGGACTACTTACAGTTGACTCCCAAGAGAGCCGGGCCTTGGAGACGGATAGATGGCAAGGTTGAAAAGAAGGGAGGGAGAGGATGTTAAAGTTTGATAAAGATCACAGGCTGTTGTTTCAGTGCAGACCATTTTCTAATCAGTGGCCCGCCGCTGCCTTTGGAAATGTCATCCACGCGGGTGTAGCTTTACCACGCCATGACATGATGGTGGGTAGGGGTGGTGTGGCACAGCCTGAGCTGCTGCCTTTCACCAGTGCAGTGTAACACTAGCCACCTGTGCACACACTAATGAATTCCCTGCAAAAACCACTCGCAGCTCTGAGAGTGCCCGACACACTTTTGCGGGCTCTGATCACATTAGTTCTGCTGAGCTGACCTCAAATATCTGCCCGCATATATAAAAGAGATTAAGGAATAGAAAACAAACATACGGCTGGGAGGGTTTTTTTCTTTTAATCCCAGCCATGTGATAAGTAGGGGTGTAACGGTACACCACGATCACGATTTGGTACATAGTTCAGTTTTAAGGTTTGGGGCGGAAGTGGTCGTCTCCCAACCTGAAGTTTGCGGGTTTGATCCGCGGTGCTCCCGTGTTCATGTCGAAGTATCCTTGGGCAAGATACTGAACCCCCAGTTGCTCCTGATGCTGAGTCATGAGTAGGTAAACATTGTCAGAGTGCTTTGAGTGCCTTGGAGGTGGAAAAGCATGATACAAGTTAAGAGACCAATGTTTATTTTCGGTACAGAAAGGGAACAAACTGTAAAACATAAATCTGGTTAACTTTGGTGTTCAATGATTTTTAAAATGAAACATAAAAAACTGCAAACTGGTAGCAGATAGTTATCAAATAAATAAAAACAAATATAATAAGCGAAAAAAATTCAAAAAAATATATAGTACATAAAATAATACTGTACATATAAAAATGTATATAATTATCCATCCATCCATCTGTTTTCTATGCCGCTTATCCTTATTAGGGTTGCGGGTATGCTGGAGCCTATCCCAGCTGACTTTGGGCGAGAGGCGGGGTACACCCTGGACTGGTTGCCAGCCGATCGCAGGGCACATATAGACAAACAACCATTCACACTCACATTCATACCTATGGACAATTTAGAGCTGTCAATTAACCTAACATGCATGTTTTTTTGGAATGTGGGAGGAAACCGGCGTACCTGGAGAAAACCACACAGAGATGCCCAACGGGGATCCAGATCTTCCCGATCTCCTGATTGTGTGGCCAAAATGCTAACCATTATTCCACCGTGCGGCCTGTATATAATCATATACTGTACAGTGTATATTGCAGAACACATTGCAGAAATAAAATAAGAATTTCTGGATGCGGCCTTCTGTGGAAAAGGTTTCAACACCCCTCGGCCAGTGGCTACGGAGGCCCCGAGGGGACATTGAGGAAAAAAATGGATGGGTAAAAAATAAATTTAATAAAGGATGAACTTTTGTGTGAGCTCGCAAAACTTTTGGAAGGTAATACAAAACTTTTGCAACGCAAAACTGTTTGGCGAGATAACAAAAGGTAGAACTTTTGCAACAGCTCACGTTATCTCGAAAATGTTTTGTGAGCACTCACCTTTTTTATTTTATTTTTTTTTTTCCTCCATGTCCCGTAAGGTCTCCGTAAGGTGTGAACTGGCCATTGGAAGTCCCGAGAGTTTTGCAAGTGGGACGATCAATAATGGGCCGATTGACTGCCGCTTTTTTTGTGCAGAGGGCCCCACGATCCATGATATTTTCTGCAAGGGGTCCATATGCAAGGATAAGGATGAGGACGCACATACAGTATGTCATGACATCACTGCCATGACATGTGCATGCAGCGTCACGTCAGTCCAAGGCTTTTGCTACCAGTTATAAAATAAAATGGTAGAATTCACCCAAACTCCTCTCAGTCTGTATTGGTGTAATGGTACGTGCTGCTTCCTATCAAGGTAGAAGGTGCAGGTTTGATTGCAACCCTGGCCACGTTATTTATTGTTAGTTTTTTTTATATACACAAGAGGAGGCTCGTAATGGGAGGGCAGTCTGAACCAAAAATGCTATCATGCTATCACGAAATTGCTATCATGAGCTGACAACAAACATAACTAATGCATGTGCATGTGTGTTACATGGGGTGTTGCTTACATCCTCGGAGCAGGAAGAGGGTGGGATACAATGCTTGAAGCATGTTTGACAACGTAATAGTTGTCAATAGTCCCTTTAGTCAAAATGTAACAGCAACTGTATTTCCATTTTGCTGTTTAGAAAGAATCATGATAATTTCCAATATGGCATAAATTAAGCTAACATTGTGGGCATGCAAATATTTTTTCCTGCAGCAAACTCTATCCTTGTGGTCTTTTAACAACAGTGTTCACTGTGTGATAACGATCATTTGCAAGCAAGGAAGTTGTGTATCCACCATGACAACGAACCGTCGCTAACTGTCACTGTAATTTGTGTGGCTGTGCGGCGCTAAAGTGCTTATTTCACTTTAGACGTGTCATACACATACAAAATGAAGGAGAATGTGCACTTTGTTTTGCTTTATACATGGTGTCGCATGCTCCTTGAAGAACAGGTGTCGGGCATCAAATAGGCCAGACAGATTAAAACAAGTTTGTGAGGGATTGCCAGTATAAAAGCTAAGATTTGCAGATTACACAGTGGACAGGGGGAGTAAATAGCACAGGAAATTCACACTTTAATCCTACCAAGGGGATGAACTGTATTCCAAGATATTGCTCTTTGTATCACTGACTAGCGGGCTGAATCCTCCTCTTATGTTTGTATGTGAATGCAAGTACTGGTAGCTTCAATTACATGGAAAACTGACTGACTTTACCCGATACACTTGGAAATGATGCCAACTATTTGAAATACATTTATGGCAAAAGACAGGAGAGTTAGTGATGTCGTCCAATTCCGCTATCAACCGATACCAATACCGATATGTGTAACATCACTTATCTTTTTCTTGAGTAAAATTGTTGTAAAGTAACAATCCTCTTAAATGAGTACAGTTGTTTTGTTAGCTACTCCACCCATCTCTGAGTACATAATTAATGCATTACATATTTTATATAACAATACATTTGTGTTTCTTGTGCCTTGATTTATGTTATTTTTAGAAAGATTAAATGTATTTTTAGTTAAAGGGGTATTGTTTAAAATACATGAATTTGCTGATTATTATTTTGATTGATATATACACACACACACACAAAGGACATTAGTGTGTGTGTGTGAATGTATAAACGAGAGGCATTAACTTAAATTTCTTTGTAGAAAGGCGCTTTATGAAAGTAAGTAAATTTTTTTGTATTCACTTACAGTGCAGCCTTGCCACATCCAATATGGCGGCGACGTTGCTGTAAGGCTCAGCGCTCGATGCGGCGTCTACGTATATGGTTTTGGCAACAGCTCTTCCTGTTTCCCAGCGTGCTTTGCTGTACTGTTTTTGTAAATGGATGCTTAGTTACATGTTTAGAGCTCACATAATTGTTGATTACTCAGCGTTATTCGTTGGTAGTGTCTTGTCTACCTACTACATTGCTGTGTGACATTTTTTTCTTTCTTTAAAGACACCTTGAGTAAGAATGGTGTATGGAATGGTGCCCTCCATTTCTATGGAGCTGGTTCATTGTGGGATGTGTTGTTACTCTGCTTGCAAATAAAGATACTTCTGCCTCACAGGCCTGTGAGCGGCACAGCAGGGGAAAAAACGATACTCATGTTGGCCAATATCACATTTTTATTCCAATACCGGGCCAATAATTATTGGTGGTTGATATTATCGGACATCCCTAAGTAGAGTATAAGCTCCAAAGTAAAAATAAAATTTTGAAACGTTTTTCCCCATAGCCAATAATAGAAATAAAAATAATCTGTTCCAGGAATAATGTCAATCCAATTCATCCATTCCAGAAAGCCCAAAATGTTAACACAAAACACATTTTTATTGTTTTACAATTACAGTTTTACATGCATGAAACAATTAGAAATGCATATAAATACATACAAAAGATGAATGAAAGGTGACGTAACTCTCGGTTCCAGTTGCCATTTTGTAAGATGGGATAGGATGCTAACCAGGAAGAACATTTTGTGATTTAAAAAATACATTATGAACAGAGTTGGTCTCACGCAGTGTATTAACAACACAACAAGGCCATGACCATGCCATGTTGTAACCACAGAATGCACGCAAACCGAGGCAAAATTGTGGCGTAAATGTTTTACGTTAACTGAAAAACATGTTAACCTGGGTGGACACTAACCGAGGTTCCACTGTATAGCCAAGCTAATATGCAACGACAGAAAATAAAATAAAAATATGTGAAAATTGTGTTTTAAACAATAAAAAAGAAAATAAGTACAATTAAAATAACTACTATAAGAATGAAAACAAAATTCACAATTCACAAATGGCTGCGTTTACGATTGGCCATCAGAATTAGACTGACTGACTGAGCAGTGTGCTGCTGTGCTTACGCATTACGCACTTGCCCAGGTGGAAGAAAAAGTAGTTCCCACCAGCTGCGTATCAGTTAGATAAGATCACAGTCATTTAGTTCCTTTCCACTGTGTTCCTGTTCACGATATGCGTAGATTACCTCAAATGACTGGAGCATCAAAGCACTGATATTTTGATTTGAGAATCTGCTCTTGAGCATAAAGATTTGTTATCGGAGGTATCAATATTTCACTGTTGATTCCGCGTATTACTAATGTATACCATGTGGGTACCGTGTTGAAAAATCAGATTACAAATACATCGTGACACGCCTACTGCTGATAAAACACTAATTTCATTATTTTTGAAACCCAATAAGTAAAGAATTACACTCATGTGGTGGCCATCTGCCTCAACCAGAGTGCCAAATTAAGAACTTAAATAGAAGCCGCTAGAATTTTTTTCCCAGAATTTTGACATCCCTTTAAGGGAGTTTTCCAATAGGCGCCATGTTTTGATCCACTTGTTTTCCGTCATGTAAATAAACTGGGAAAAAAAGTTGTAAAAGATAATATTATTTCTCTGTGCCACTGGGTTTTAGTGTGTTGAGTTTCCAGATGCAAAGGCAAAAATCCAAAGTCTGTGTGCTTGTTTTTTTTTTTTTTTTTTTTTTTTTTTTTTTTACAACATGGGAGTGAAAGAACCACAAAATCATCAACACAACAAAGCCACAGTAACCCAACACACACACACATACTAAGCCAATCTGTTGATCCAGCGTACATCAGATACAAATCACGGCACATTGGCTCTCTTTACGCCAACATGAGACAACATTCTGTGGAGATGTGCACATGTTAACTTGGTAGCCCCCAAAACAACATGGGGCTCCACTGGCCCAGAAAGCAGTGCTCCCCCTGGGCTACGTCTGAGATGCTGGTGGCTAAGTTGGCCTGACAGCTACATGCTTTCACAGATGCATTTCCTCATCCACAGAAAACATCACTCTGGGTGCCGATATGTTAAAATAAAAACCTGAGCAGCGGAAGCTAAGGCAGGGGAAGAAAGAAAGAAAGGAATGTTTAGTTATTAGGAGGATATTAGTGCGCTTGAGAGGTGCAATGTTGAATGTGAATGAACGGAATGTCTTCTGGAGAGAATTTAGTGGAGGATAGTATGGCAATATGGACACAGAACACAATGACTGGACACACTACAACATTGGAGAACTGTACCAGACAACTTTATGTACAAGCTCATGTTCAGATCAGCATACAGCCAGAAGGGACAAAGGTACTGGTTCACAGCGCACAAATTATATACACAGGGAACTCAACAGGTGGCTGACAATGTTGACTCATGGCCAACTATCAATGGAACTTGTGCAAGGATTAAGAAGATCCATGCATCGGTCTTGACCACTTATGTGAAGGTATACATGTGACTTTACCTTGCAATGTGTGGTCTATATGTAGCAACTGCAAAAGGTACATAGAAATCCATATCAGGCGGTACATGCACATCAAAGCTTTTATGTTAAAACTGGACTGGTGGCCCGTGGCAGAATCCAGCCAGTAAATGACATCAGACCGGCCAGCATGTTCTGTTCAAAACTTTGGATCGAATAACATTTTTGCAGCATTTTCCTAAAAACAGCAGCTCACTCTTGTCATACGGTGGCTCTTTGACAAGCATTTTTTTATAGTACGTTCTTAAAAACAGCAGGGTGTTCCGGTCATACAGAAGGTGTTTGACTAGAGCTTTTATAGTAGGTTGTTAAAAACAGCAGAGCTTTCTCGTCACATACAGAATCTTTGACTGGTGTTGCAGCTCGGGGTGTCCCGATCCGATATTGATTTTGGATATCGGACCGAAAACAGCAAAAAAAACAAAGAGTATCAGATTATATCGGCCTGTATCTAACGTCTCAGATACTGGCACTCCAGTAGTCGATTCCAGATTCCGCCTCAGCACATCTATTCAGCAGCG
This sequence comes from Dunckerocampus dactyliophorus, assembly GCF_027744805.1. NCBI lineage: Eukaryota > Metazoa > Chordata > Actinopteri > Syngnathiformes > Syngnathidae > Dunckerocampus > Dunckerocampus dactyliophorus. Next base: position 15,209,776 of record NC_072835.1, read on the forward strand.
ACCGGATAGAGCCCACATGATCACAACAATAATGTGCACTAACATGTTAACAAAGTAGCAAGGAGTAGGAGTGATGTCAGCCGTGTGGCTGCATTTTAGGCAACTGATATCACTTGATCAAGCCCTTTTTAACAGTCCACATTACGGAATAAATAATAAAAGTGTATATGATTGGTGCTCATTTCGGATTGGTATCAACCAATATTCAACGGTGCAGTATCAGTATCGTATCGGAAGTGAAGAAGTTGTATCGGGACACGCCCGGTTTTTGCAGTAGGTCTTTAAAAACACGTCACAACTCGTCACATCTGATTCACTATAAGTCGGTCATGGGTTATAAATACATGATGGTGCAGCTAAAATGTACCACTGTTAAAGAAGTTTGCAATTTTTGCATGTTTATGTCTTTATGCTTCAGTGATGATGTTATTTTGTCAAGCACTGAGATTTCACACTTTGGTCAGCGGTCCTTGAACGCACCAGAGTTATGTGCTGAGACACACAAGTTTGTTACGGAAGCACTAGCTATGACAGTCAATCCGGCCTCAAAACTTGCGGCCAACTGAACATGAGTTGAAACATGATCAGAAGTTAATACCGGAATTGCAACAGGCAAGCAGTGTGCATTATCAATCATAACTTTACTGAAAAGTACAATGAAAAAATTTATGACAATATACTGCAATCTACTAGTACAATTTCTTCTGCATTGCACTCTTCTGCACTCCGCCTCCACCCATTGAGAGAAAGAGACTGTATGACTGACAAAAGGGCGCACTCCGTTCATGCCGTTGTTCTATGGAACAAGTGCGCCACGGTGCTGGAACCAATTCACCTGTTTGGAGGCGGGAGACGAGGAAAACAGACACGCATGCACATGGCAATGTATTGAGGCCGGCAAATTGATCAAGTTCATTTTCACTTATTTATTATCGACCCAGGCCTAGTGCCCACGAGACAGCTTCTTTCTGAACAAGAAATCTTGTCACATTTTAATCTTGTGACACACCTATTGATTACATCTTATACTTCAAATGCATTTAAGGTGTGTGAGGCTTATTTAGGGCTTACACCTAGATTGTGTCGCGCTAGGCAATTGAAGAGAGAAGGGGAGGGTTCTGGAGCTAAATCGAATCTAATAATAATCTGTTATCAGTCACTTTTATTGTAAATGTTGATCAAAATCATAGGAGAATTTCCACATCAATGTAGTAGGGGGGTTTGAGGCATGGTTGATCGACTGTATTTTCCCAGAAAAGTGCAATGACATTAAAATGCCGTATATATTCACAAAAACACGTACGCACTCAGTAGACAAAGTTGTTGCTGTTGCTACACTCACACGCACGCAAGCAGACCACAAATCTTCCTCTTGCATTAGTGGAATTAAGTTTGTGCCCTCTTCTCAAAATGTTCCCATCTTGGACAAAGGGCCTATTCCTTTGGCCTCCCAACAAACGACACCATTGACAGGGGCCAAATCATGTGAAGCGCTGCAGAAGACGTGACCAGCCACTAACCTCCTGTCTGGACAGCCGTGCTGCCTCAGGAAATCGAGAGTGATGACTCAAAAATCGGGCGTAAACAAAACAAGGCCTTAATCCAGGTCTTTTAACATGATCCTCACGGGGCTTGTTGTTATTGCCACTTTGTGCGAGGCAGCGAGGACGTGTAAACACAGCATGAAAGGAGGCGTCATAGAGATGATCTGTCAGTGAGACTGTTTGAACGAGATGCAAACAAAACCAAGGAAACTATTTGCAATTTTTGTGCTTTCACTGCCTCCTTCCCTTCTTGTTTATTACTCTGCGAGTCTTCAAGGCCGTGTGGGCGTGTGTGTGTGTGTGTGTGTGTGTGTGTGTGTAGTGCTAGAAAAACATTAGCAGAGCTCCTGTCACATACAGGATCTTTGACTTGTGTTTTTGCAGTAGGTCTTTGAAAACAGCAAAGCACTCCTGTTACATCGAGGATCTTTGACTAGCGAGGGAAACCCTTGTGCGTGTGCGTATGTGTGTTGTAGGAAAAACAGCACTTATTAGGTGTCACGTCGTGTTAGAAGCTGTGACCTGTCGGGGCTCGTCTCGCCACTTATCTGTCACCAGCGGCCTGTTGAGCTTTTGCCACTGGATTGCAACAGCGCACCTCGCTGCACATATTTGCTGACTCCCCCCACCCCCAATGACACAGGGGTCGGCCATCAAGATGACCTCGATCGTCAAATAACAACAAAATGCTAAGACTGTTTAGGAGCTTTGGAAGCCCCTCGGGCTGCACGGCCAGACAACCATTATCAACAATTAGCATCTCAGTTTGAAGATGCGGAGACGGAGGTTTCACAGCATGTTCGGAAGAACTAGAAGGACCAGAACAACGCCAATTAGTGCTACGGTGGTACCTCAAACCTCGTGCAATTTGGAATTCAACCCAGCTTTTTAGAACTGTGTGCCTTAAAATGACAGTTCTTACCACTAGTACTGTAAGTGCTTCTTACTCAGTTTTTTACTTTCAAGTCATTTTGGCTGTGTTGTATGAATATACACCGCCACTTTGCGGCTCAAATTTTGCAGCTTCGCTCTATCACGGCTTTTCAAAAATATATTAATAAATCATGCTGTTTTGTGGTTGAGTACGGCCTATTGTTAGTCACAACATATGGATATTTAAGCAAATGTCACGTATTTTTTGTCTAAATTAAGCATTTTCAAGCATAACAATGGCTATATGGAGTGAAATACAAATATAAGGCATTCAAAAGACACATTCAAAAACACTGACATGGTATTCTACACTAGTCACTAGGTGTCAGTAGTGTTACTGTAATGTTTGATCACCAGAACAGGTTTTTATTTTAGGTTTGAAGTATCTCACAACAGGCGCAATTATCCCGAATAAAAATCCCTAATAAAATCATGGGCTACTGTTTGCGGCCGTAATCCACGAAAAGGTGAAACTCAACTTTGAACCCCCGACATCATTTCCTGTCCGCCACTCATTCGTACAATAGTAGCATCACACATAAGCACGAGTGTTACATCCCATAGTGGGTGTGGCTGCTTGTGTTTGTCTGTGCTTTTTGTTTTTTTGGGGGGGGGTTGTTCTCCCCATTGCAGAGTAGTGACATGTCTTTGTCTTAAATGGCTTGTTTACTGCTATTACTGTATATCTACTATATTGGGTAGTACGAGTGTAAAGGTGATTAGTTAGTTAGTGTTAGTTCATGTCTACAGGGCGCTAATAATGTTAAAAAAGGCATTTAGAAGGTTGTAAACAGTGTGTCTCTGCTCTAACTGCGAAAATATTTCCATCCATCTATTTTCTATGCCGCTTATCCTCACAAAGGTCACGGGGGTATGCTGGAGCCTATCCCAGCTGTCTTAACCCAGCTGGGTGAGAGGCGAGGTACACCCTGGACTGGTCGCCAGCTAATGGCAGGGCACATATAGACAAACAACCTTTCACACTCACATTCATACCTATGGGCAATTTAGAGTCTCCAAGGAACCTAACCTGCATATTTTTCACTTTTATTGTTTTCTGCAAGGGTGTCTTGCAGCTGAAATGTTAAGTGTGTGTCGCTAATGATATGAAAAAAACGGCAGCTCTATGACCACATACTGCCTTAGAGGGTTCCAAAACCCCCAAAATGTACTTAATATTTGGAATTTATATTTCAGGCTTAAGTAGTTTTAAAAAATGGACTGTGCTGTCATTTTTTTGTCATTAGCTAGAAAAAGATGAATACATTTTAAGGGCCTCTTAAGGGTTAACTTTAACTTTTGAACTTGTGTGACAGTTAATGTAATGTGAAAATGGGATGGAAGATGCTTGTGTTACATTTGCTTTATTGCTTTTGTTTGTCAGTATTACCGCTATGTGTTGTATTGTATTGTATTGTATTGTATTGTATGTACTTTATTTATCCCACAGCGGGGAAATTTACTTGTTACAGCAGCAAGACAAGTAAAGAGAACAGTGTAAAGAAAGCATAGTGTCTACAACATGGTTCAGGTGGTGCAGGTGTTGTAGAGCCTGACAGCGGTCGGTATGAAGGACCTGCGGAACCTCTCCTTCTTACACCGTGGGTGTAACAGTCTGGTGCTGAAGGAGCTGCTCAGGGAAACAACAGTGTGTTTTGAAATGCCAGTTTTCTCGCCTAGCTTAGCTTCTTCTTTTTTTCTGTAGTGTAGGTCACAAAACAGAGCAGGAATTAAGCCATTTGTAAGTTTTGTTTTGCTGCTTATAAAAAGTAAAAAACGATGTTCACTCCTGCCCCGTAGGTGGCAGTAATGAGCGTTACAAACTGGCTGACTAGTGTTACACAGCAGCAGCAAGAGAAGCCATAGCCTATTGTTTAGTGTTTTACTGACAAAGCCACTAGAGGCCTTTGAGAAGTGCACATAAAAATGTAAAAGTGTAGTTGGAAAGCGAAAAAACAAAACTTCTAAGGCCTTGGCCCCATCTCTTCTAGTTATAAATCATGCTTGCGATGGGGCCTGGAGAAACTGGAATGCGAGAGCGTGACAGTGATGGAGGTGAGCTGCTGGGTTATAGGGCGTCAGGTAGCTGCCGCACCATGTTGATCAGCGCGGCAACACACCAAAAGGCCTGCACCCCCCCCCCCCCCCCCCCCGTGACATGCCGTGCCGTTCAACCCGGGTTATATGAAGTCAGACAGGGATGGCGACGGAGTGACAAGAAGCAGAGGCTGTCAGGAAGAGGAAAAGGCGAGGAGGACTCGGGATGTCATGTTATGTTTGCCATGTCGACCCGGCGCCGCTCTCTTTGATTGGGCCCGGTGGAGACAGCTGCCAATGCGCTCTCTGTGTGGTGCTGATGTTTGCGTGCATCACATCAAAGTCAGGGTGAAAGAAACATTAAGCAGAAACCTTAAAATAACAGTTTCAAAGCATTATTTAAAAGGAATTTAGCTGAACCATTCTTTATTTTTGTAAAGCTGCTGCATTATCCTGAAGTGCTCTTGTGCCTAAAATATAAATTTTAACATTAGAGCCCTCTAGACATGAACTAACACTGCTATAGTCACCTTTACACTATTACCTAATATAGTAGATAACATAAGACAACATAAGACCTATTAGACACAATAAGACTTACATGTTAGCATTGTGAGAATTTTCTGGACAGCGTACTTATGCAGTGGCTATTGTCTGATCAGTGTAACATTACTGACACCTGGTGACCAGTGAATGCGTCTTCTGAATGCCTTATGTTTGTATTTTTGTTCATTTAGCCATCTGTATGCTTGAAAATGCTTAATTTAGGCCAAGAATATGTTAAAGTTGCTTAAATATCCATGTTTCTTTATGAATAACAGGCTGTAGTAAACCACGGAACAGCTCAAATTAATTTCTTTATTCATTTAAAAAAACACAATAGAGGTAAGCAGCAAAATATAATACAAATAATACAAATAATAATCATAATAATCATAATAATATTAACCGTGCCTGAATATAAGCCGCACCCACTATGTTTAAAGAGAAAAAAACATTTGTACATATATAGGCCACCAATGTCCATGTCGTAACACGGGATATTAAGTACACAGAAAGATTTTTTAACCTTTAATTTAAAAAAAAACAATTTTTCTCAAACACAGTGGATTAAACAGTAGCCCACCAGAATTGTTGCTATCTTCATCCTCCTCCTTCCCCCCTAAAACCACTAAAGTTGTCGTCGTCAGTATTGGAACTGAACAGCCCCACAGTTCCCTCGCCACACGCCCTGCCAGTCTCTCTCTCTTTTGTTGTTGCTCCCAGCGCCACGCCAGCCCCTGAGCCACCATGCAGCAGTCCAGCCCCCCAAAACTCACCATAGACACTGGACCTCCCGACACCGCTGCATGCTGCCAAGATCCACTGACAGACCGGGCAAAAGCTGCTAGATTGCCTTCAACCTGAAAGCCGCATCACATGCACCTCTCTACGCGTTCTCCATGATGAGGGCGAGCACAAAGCACAAAATGACTGCTCCGAAGCACACAAGATGTCGCAAGACCAGAATGCGACCACAAATTAGCTGCATCACCCGTAAAATCACCAGGGTTCAAAGTGTGAGGAAAAAAAGTAGTGTCTTATACACCGGAAATTACGGTAATAATATTAATAATCAATTTAGATGTTTCACCAATGGCAACATTTCCCAAAAGATAATTCTGCTCGTTCTGAGACATATAAAAACATTTAAAAGCTTCAAGGTGATTTTTATTAGCCTATGTGGGTCCATGGGTCCATGCTGAAATGAGTTTCTGAGTGAGTGCAGTGCCATCATATGCTCTGTCAAACATCCTCAGCCTTGATTTCCTGAGGTGGCAGCAGATGCGTGAAACTCTCCACCGATGGTGTTGGAGGAATAATATGATGGTTGTTGGAAGGGCCCCATTTATAAGCAACAGTTCAACTTGTTTCTTGTCAGGGATTCTCATGATGTTGACGAAAGCGAAAAGGATGTCTTTGTGTTGTTGAGTGTGTCCACTCAAAGGCAACATTCAGAGTTGTTTGTTGATGTCCTCAGGGGGGCCACTAAAAGTCCCCTGATGAAACCAGTGATATCGATGGATGACACCACAGGAAGATGACTACGTAATATGAATGATTTTAAAAGTATTCAATTGTTCCATAGTCAGTACAAGTAGGGAACTCGTAGCGGTGCAACGGTATATGTACTGTACTGTACTTTGAACCAGTCTACAAAATATAACTATTAATGCTGCTCTTCAAAGGACTTTGATTTACTGAAAATAGAATACCGTAATTTTCGGTATATACGCCGTTACTTTTTTCTTAAACTTTGAATCCTGTGACTTGTACAACGGTGTGGCTAACGTATACTGTAAGCTTCCTCTGGTGGCCAATGAACTGCTTTGCTGGGAATAATGCATTATGGGAAGAAATAGTTATTTTAAACTCATATTGCTACTTGTCGTCTATATTTCTTAGCTGCCTTTTGAGTGTTAAGTTGCTGTGTGATGATTTTAGCCTTCTAAGGTGACACCGTGAGTCAAAACTGTATTTCCAATGGGTTGTTAAGCGCATTGTGAGTTTTCTCATAGCTCATGATTGGCGCCATTCAAATAAAGAGCTGGCTGGTCCTCACTGACTTGCGCGCACCACAGTAAGTCTTTTATGACGTGGACATGTACAGTTTATAGTCTTGTGCGATTTATATATGTACACATCTGTTTTTCTCTCTAAATTTAGTGGGTGCGGCTTAAACACCGGTGCATCTTATACACCGGAAATTACGGTAATAATTTTGTTTCTGTTGCACTTGTAATTGTTTCACTTTCCTGAAAAGAAATGTATATTTGTGGTATTTTTAGTTTTTAATGTGAGAATTTTATTTCTTAGATTTTTTTTGTTTGATTAAAAAAAAACATGAAATCTGTTTATGCAAAAGCTAAGCAGCTTTATCTTTTGCATTTTCTTCCTTTGCTGTACCCAAAATGAACCCAACCATGACCTTAAAAACAAGGTACCGTGATTATGGTGCTGCGTAGGCGTAAATTACAAATGTTTTGTTTCTAAAACCGTGAAACAAATGTACTGATGGATTCGCTTAACAAGTGTAAAGTATATTCCGTGATTGATGATTCCCAGGTGAATGTACACATTTCATGCGTCAAAATGTCAAGTTAGGTATGATCCCGCTACCGCTGGCCTGAAGGGAGACAACCCTTGTTGGTCTAAGACAGGTGGCGTTATCAGCACCCTTACTCAACACAGTGCAGAACAAGTAGCCATCATCAAGGCCCACAAAATGACCAATGTGCTCATGTTTAAAGTGTTTATGTGGCATCCTCTTCCAGCCTTAGATGAGAAGTATTCACTGAAAAGGGACAGATAATAGTGGGCGTATATAGTAGTATATACAGTATAATAGTGATAATAGTGGGACCTGAGTGCAAACCCTGCCCGCCCCCAGCCTTTTCATTTACCTAAAGCCCGTCCTGTGTTCAATAGCATGACCCAAAAGTTTAATGATAGCTGCAGGGCCCTCCTCCAATCTCTTATTGGCACTCACTCATCTTTTTTCCTCATCCTGGCCCCTGAAGGAGGAAGGGTGAAGTCACGGTCAAGACCCCTGAATAGAGTCCGACACTCTGGTCTTTGCACCAATCACAAGATGCTTATTCAGACATGCTGCTGCCAAGTCAGATGACATACAGCAGGGGCATGACACACATGCACACACCCGCACGCACGCACGCACGCATACACACACACACACACAAACATAGCGCCCTGCTTACTGTACTCGCTGACGTTTTACTGCGTTAGGCGTGTCAGATTTCACAATGGCCGACTCATTTTCGGCGCCTTGTGTCCAAACAGAAGCTCAAACACACGTCAGAAGAGTCGGGCCATAAAAGTGTCTAAATTATTTAGATGGCTTGTTAAAATATGCATGCGTGCCTGCATGCCTGCATGCACAGCTTGGCAGTTGTCAGTTTAACAAAAGAATCTTTTTTTGTGAGTTCTTTAGATGTGATTGTTTTGTAAAAGGAGTAAAACCAACACAACAAAAAGTCAAAATAATAGGGGAATGAAGTTGTAATATTGCCAGATACATAATTTCAGCACAATAAAGTCATAATGCTTTGACAGACACTATATTAATTTTAAAGGACAAAAAATTGCGTGAATGAGGAAAAATACATAATTTCACTGGAATCATGTAATGTCAGGGGGGAAAAGACATATTTATGAGAATAAAGTTTAATAAATTTCACAGGAAAAAAAATAAATTTAAAGAGATTAACAAGAAAATACACAATTTAATTGGAATCAAGTCTTTTTTTTTTAAGAAATAGACATTTTATGAGAATAAAGTTATATTATAATATTACAACAAAAAATCCATACTTTCACTGGACTAAAATAAGATTTTTTGAAAAACAATTTCATGACAAAGTCGTAATATTATGATAAACACTGCATAATTTCACTGGACTAAATAGTCATAATAATTTGTGAACTATAACATAATTTTATGACAATACATTTATAATATGAAAAAATTATAATATTCAATAATTTAATTGCAATACGTTTTGAAAAAACAATTCTTGAATAAAGTATAATACAACAAGAAAAAAATTATAAACATATCAAGTTATTTCATTTGAATAAAGTCATAATATTTTCAAAGAAAAACTATGGGAAATGTAAACCTTTTTCTTGGAAAAAATATTCCTTTATTCTGGTACATTTGTAACTTATTTTTTCTCAGTGATGCACCTTAATTGTTCAATTAATACACCCTCTCTGTGTCAGTTTGTAACAGTGTAATTATCTGAAAGAAGGCCTTTTCGTATTGGATCACATTAGCATTGATCTCGCTACAAAAAACTAATACAACTATAGGGTTCATGAACACGCTTTTTTTTTCATGTCCGTTGGCTGCGCCTGTACGTGAAAATGAAATCAAATGAGTGGAGGACATCTTTGTCTTGTCATGAAAGGCTGGTCCTTTCATAGATTAACTGTTGTCTCCATGTCAAACAGCGTGAACAATAATAGCACAGAGACTGAGCGCCAGGGTGAATCCGTCTGAGGGGTGGGGCAAGAGTGCTTCATGCAGTACCAGTCAGGGGATCAATATTTACTGACACTCCTCTTCTTTAGACAGCATTCATGTCCCGATGAACAAACATGTCTCTCCCTTCCAGTACATTCTGCACTGAGACAAAAGAGAAAGGTTGACAAAAGGTGTCAGAGGATCTTTTGAGTGGTGCAGGGCGGCCGCCCTCTGCATTCACCCAGCAATTATCTCCATGCAGACTTAATCCTGGCTGTTAAGTGGCCGCCTAAAAGCATGTCCGCACACACACACGAGGGGGCGGGAGACGGTGCACACCGTTTATCTGCAGGCCCCGTCGCACACCTGATATATGGCCTTGCCTTCCAGGAAGGCACTTGTCATGACCTTGGTGGAGACTGCCAATGTAAACGTGTACATTTGCACCATATACGCTCGCAAAACACACAGAAGTACTGCCTGTTAAAGCATCACATACTGTATTGCTACTGTGCTTGAATGGACTCAAAATTGACGATGACCAGCCTCCTCCTTTTTTGTCTCACTTTACAATTACTGTACTTTAATATGTTGCTTATGAATTGTTGGTTATTAACGACACCATATTTTCTCACTTGACAATACTATAGAAAGTAAACTTGGATATACTCTAGAGCAGGGGTCACCAACGTTTTTCCTTGCGATAGCTACTTTTAGAAAATGAAAATGGCCACGAGCGACTCATTTTTGTAACACGTACCTTATTTCAACCCAAACAAATCAAATATGCTTGTTTTACCAAAACATTCACAAAATACTGGTATCCACAACTCACATTTTATGTTTCAGAATACTTTTCTTTCTAGTGTTCTCACATTATTAACTGAAAACCTGAATGAAAAGCAGGCCTGCGGGCACCTTATGTGGTCGTGGGGGGCTACCTGGTGCCCGCGGGCACCACGTTGGTGACCCCTGCTCTAGAGTAGTCATTATATAACTTGTACAGCAGTATAGATTTACTATCAACACACACCCCTTACTGTCTGAATACCTGGCAGCACAAGTGAGCCTGAAGGTAACTGAGTCAAGCATAGTGGTGGTAACTTCATGGGGCTGCTTGAGTGCTGCTGGCACAGGGGAGCTATGGTTCATTGAGGGACAACATGAATTCCAACATGTATTGAGACATTATGAAGCAGCACATGGCACAGTACTGTATACCTTGTCAAGTGAAAGTGCTCTACAAATGAAACATATCATTTAGAGTAGTCATTGTATACCTAGTATAGCAGTGGAGATTTACTATCCACTGAAAATGACTCAGCACAACTCCATCGTTGTCTAAATAGCTGGCAACACAAGTGAGTACCAAGATAGTCGTTTCTTGTCTTCCGTTGAGCATGGTGGTGACAGCGTCATGGTCTGAGGCTGCATGAGTGCTGCCCGCACATGTAAACATGAATTCCAACATCTACTTTTGCACTGTAAAGCAGAAACTGGGCAAATGGCAGTTTTCCACTCTGTGATAGTGATGTGTCGGTCGATACTGAAATGTAAATACTTCCAATACCAGCTCTTCATGCTCTAAATTGATTCTCAAATCATAATATCGATACTCTCGATACTTCAATCATTTGAGGTAATGTTTGTCTGTTGAAAGGATGGCCGATTGTAAACGGAGCCATGTGAATAACGTTTTTATTCTTACAGTAGTTTTAATAATTAATCCTTCATTTTAATGGTATTATTATTATACTTATTTTCTTTTTTTACTGTTTAAAAATACCATTTCCACATATTTTCTATGATTCTGTCCTGTGTTTCTTCTGTTGCAGTATATTAGCTTGGCTATATTGTAAATAACCCCGCTACCTCAACATACTTCGGGTTTAAAATAAATAAATAAATGACTTATACTAATTATACACCCATCCATCCATCTTCAATGCCGCATATCCTCATTAGGGTCCCAGGCAGTGGCAGGGCTACGGGGTGGCCCATGGTGGTCATGGCCACCCATAGTCACTCTCCGGCCACCCCACTGGCTATCTAGACATTTCAGGTATCAACTTGTTGCCAACGCTATGTAAATAATGGTCGCACCTTGGCCACCCCAATGAAAACTTTCTGGCTCCGCCGCTGGTCGCACGGGTTTGCTAGAGCCTATCCCAGATGACTTAATTTATTTAAATTATTCATTTATTACATGAATTTAAATAAATGAATTAGATCTTGTATTGCCTTTTATTCTTCATGCTATGACATGCAATCCACTGTTTTGTCCAATTTAAAGCTACTTCATAATGTTGTGTTGGCAGGAACTACTTTTCTGTCCGCCTCTCATTGTAATCATCCAAGTCAGTGCTTTTTTTCACAGAATTGGCCCACTTTTCAGTTAGAACAATTCAGTTAGATCTCAAGCTTGGTTTCACATGGTATTGGTGATCCCAAGCTCTGTTTTACTTGTTATCGGCAAAGCCAAGCTAAGTTTTGCTTGGTACCAGCGATATCAAACTCTGTTTTAAGAAAATCTCAGGTATCGCCTAATGTATCAGGAGGGACAACTTCTCTTTAGGTGTGCATGCATTACATTGACAAAATAGGTGCATATTTTGAGAGCAGTGCATTATAATATGGGAGATATGACATTTTTGATTCCTAACATAAGCAGGAAGTGGCACAACCGCTTGATATGTGCACAGTTAAAATGAGCAAAAGCCGCCTGTAAACAACAGAGGGCCGAGTGAGGTAACTGGAGCCAGTGTGAATGGACTCATTGTTGCTTTGCCTTAATAAGGCGTGACAAGTGAGGCGTGAACAGATTCCCATCATTAGGCCCCCTAAAAATGCCCATTAGAATCAATGGGCCACACTCCCGTCAGACTTTCTGTCTACCAGCCAGCTCGCCCCCACTTTTAGCATGCAGGACACTGGATACAGTTACAGCCACCCGGCCTAGGTGAACGCATACAACTCTGTAGCTGCAGCCCTCACACCCGGCGGCTGACGCCACGTTTGGGGGAGAGAGTCAAGTAAAAAAAAAAAAAAAAACAAAGAAAAATGTTTTCAATTGGGGAAAGTCATTTGGTGCCACCTGCTGGTTTGCATCTATAAATCTTTAGACCTCGAATATAAGACGACCCCTATAAATCTCTACACCTAGACTATAAGAGGACCCCTTTTTTTCCAGACCTGTTTTTGGGGAAAAAAAACCATTAATCTTTTTTAAATCATGTTTTCAATACAGTGACGCTTTGGGAGACATCCTTTAGCATCACCTTTTAGTTTGCATGTATAAATCTCTAAACCCCCAAATATAAGACAGCCTCTTGTTTTTTGGGGGGGGGTTTTTTGGGGGGGGGGCCATCATTTTTAAATCCAATTTTCAATATTAGTGAGACTTTGGGAAATATCATTTGGTGCAATCTGCTGGTTTGTATATGTAAATCTATAGACATCTAATATAAGATGACCATGAATATAGGACACCCCCCCTTTTATTTGGAAAAAAGACAAAATGACTCTTCAATGAAACTCAATATCAGTGACGCTCCGGGAGACATCTTTTGGCGTCACTTGTTGGTTTGCATGTTTAAATCCGTAGACCCCAAATGTAAGACAACCCCTCTTTTTTAAGACCAAGACAAAAGGATACTAAATGCAGTTACGGCCACCCAGCCGAAGTGAACGGTATAGCTGCAGCCTTCACACCCGGCGACTGACGCCACATTTAAGGGAAAAGGGCAGTACGACGAGAGAGGTGGAGATGGTGAGTGCTAAAGTGAAAAGAACTCCCTGTGTTTACAAGAAAGTGTGCACAGAGTGGTTGTGTATGTCCACAAGTGTAAGTGTGCAGTAGCAGACAACAGATCCAGGCAGCCGGCAACACGGTGGCTGATAAACTGCAGGGATTAGCAGCCACTTCTGGAGCCCAAGTGGCCCTATCAATACAGGAGCGGGCCCATTGATCTGTTGTCTGGACGGGTGCTGGGGCTAATTCCTGGACCTTGGCTCTGAGTGCTCCTGGCTGGGGAGGTAGGAGGCAGAGGAAGGGGGGTGGTGGTGAGACTGACTGGCTGCGAGTGGCGCCACCCTCAGACCCTGCTGGATTTGAGGGCTCAGCGTTTAGTGTCTCAAAATAGCAGACCCATGGGCCGATGGACAGCGCCAACATGCTAATGGTAATTTGAAAGCAGCCATGTTTGGATGCTCCGTTGTGTCATATCATATCATATCATAAACAAACCAATTACCATGCCAATCCGCGGAATACTTCACATACTCCACATTGTCACTCTTAAATGACGTGTCGCCGTCTCACTCGTGTTGACAAATGGAGTTTATCTGGAATAGAGTCATCCAAATTAGCACCCTCTTTCAGGCTGTCCCTAAAGAAGGGCATAGCGGATTTAAAGGCCTAGCATCACAAGTGTGGACATTTACCAAAGGTCAGATGCGACTGCAAAAACGCCACATAGGGTGTTTTGGACACTTGATTTGTGTAACGATACAGTACAGGGCAAACTGACTAGTTTGTTACATGCAATACCGTACAAAAACCAAGACAGTGTATGAAAACATAGGCAAACTTTTTGCAATTGTTTTTTAGGAAACCCGAATCATAAAAAAAACAAAAACTGGGGTGTACGGAAACTGAGATTCTTCTGTTTCCACTCTTCTTGGAAGGTTTTGCAGTGTCTCTGTGGCAATTGTTGCTTTTATCCTCAATGTTTGATTTAATCCGCTCCGTTAGATACATGCAGTACAGATTTAGAGTGGAGAATATGGGCTCAAACATATTTGAAGAGAAAATTTAAAGAATGTCTTTGAGTGCACTATTGTGATTTATTTACATGGTTCTGCCGTTGGTTTGTCAGCTGGTCACAAATAATTTGACCGCTGAACGCCTGACACAGAGGTGGAAAAAATTGTTTATGATGGTTCAGAAGACATTTTGACAGCAAGGGCTGTTTTTTTTTTGTGTTTATCTGTCGGAGGGGGCTATGCTGCTCTCACCGCTCACCTTCCTTAAGAGTTAATGTGATGAGGCTTCAGGTAATCTAGATGAGCCTTTGTCTGTTAATGCATTCAAGGCACTGTGTTGTTGTTAAGGTCTAAGTGTTGGATAAAGTGACCAAGAAGAATCAGATTGTACGTCAACAATTGGTTATCGCCTTACTTGCCAGCTGTCCATGCAAAATGTATGTTTTCCTGCATTTGTGTGATTGTGACAAATCAGTATGTGATCAGAAGTCTTTTTGTTTGCTACATTGTTCAGATTTACAGCTTGCTTTTTTGAGTCACAGATTATTCCAAATACAATCAATCTAAATGGAAAATGTTCCTTGAAAAATGATGGTACCAAACATTGATATTGTGATCTATTTGATTGTTTTTTTCTTTGGGTATGGGATCGACACACAAACATTAAATACCAATATTATGGCACAGTACAGTGGAGCCTCAACTTGCAAACACTTTAATGCGCGTAAAATGTGGAGTTCCACCAGTATTTTATGGAAAAAAAGGTCTCAAAAGTTGTTAAAACAACTAAGAATGTTCGAAGGTTGCTTAAAACGTTGTTTGCAGAGTTAATTAAAGTTTTGTGATATTCATCGTTAAGGCTCTGGAGTAAATTATTCCAATGGGAAATTTTGTTTTGAAATCCAAGCAAATTCTTGGTTGCCTGGTGTCATGGAACACATTGTAGATCGCCATCTTAGATAGTTTCCTTCCAATGTAGCGTATCAATTATTGCACAGGGTTATTGTATCACTTGTTTTTCAATACTACGTTTAGAACCAGCTCAATCATAATATATACTTCAAAAATACAAAATTATGTTACTATTAAGAGTGGGACAAAATATTCATAAAATCATATTGTCATGGGAAATAATCAATGCATATCGTAAATGACATTTGTGGCATACAAAGCATGGATCCTCAATTTTGTGTAATCGTTGGCCAAGTAGGCCAATGACCTATGGCTAATTAGTTGCGAAGTCCAAAGACATTTTGCTTGATGGTGGTCATGTTTTTCAACCAATCTTGCACAAATTCTACAGACATGTAGTCCCTTAAAGGTTTGTACCAAATGTCGTGGCGATTCGGCTAAACACCCATAAGTTACAGTGGGTCTTTTGCAGAGAATATTGAGCTGTGTGAAAAATTTCAAGTCTTATGGGGTTAAATTTGGGGGTTTAACAACAGCTTCCTCCCAGGCCTTAATGGGTCGTCTTCATCTCTCTGTCGACTCTCATCTTTCAGTCTCCCTCGAAAAATAACTTTTCACCTCCAAAATTCTTTCCAGAGGGAGCCGTTAGCCTGTCTCAGAGAAAAGACATTCATATTTGATTGGCGTCTGAGCAGAAATGGCGGTAATGTCCCCCGTCACCCTCCCCCAACTCTCTGTAATCGCCAAGGAGTGTAATCAGGCAGGCCTCTCTGATGGGTTAACGGCTGGACGCGCACTCCGCTAGTGTGTCAGGAGTGATATTATAGTTGGCGGCTGGGTCACATTTTTTTTTTTGGTCATAAAAGCTCTTTTTTATATTCAGACAAGAAGCACTTGCCGTTCCGTTGACATTTGGGTCTGTTTGGCTTTTGTTTTCTATATTTCTCTGACAAAGAAAGACCACAAATGCTCTCCACTGTTGTTTTTACGCACAGTTAAGACCACCATTTTTCAAAACATTGCATTGAAGTTATTTTTAACCAGACTGTAAAGAGTTGTGAGATTGCTATGTTTATATGTTTTTTACAGTTTAACAAAAAAGTTGTGTTTCAAAATACATTTCTCAGTACATGTGGTATCCAATATTCTTAACTTGATTGATTAAATGCTCTAGATTTTGCTAGAAATTACTTTGAAGTGACTGTGATCCAACAAACAGACTCGTTTGTTAGGCACATTTACTGTATGTATAGATGATAACCAAGACAGTATACGGAAACTGAGACATATTTTTGTCTGTAATTTTCATGGAAAACAGACGTGCCACTGTAATAAATACAAATTACAGACAATAAATATACTGAATATATACTGTATATTTAAATATATATTTGTTTTTATTTTTTACTTTGGCATTCCCCTGCCAGGGGTCACCACAGCGATCAATCGCGCGACCGTTTTGGCTTGGTTTTTACGCTAGATACCTTTCCTGATTAACCCTGGCCAGGAATCAAACCTACAAACTCTGCCATGAAAGGCAGACACATTTACATGCAGTATACTCAGAAAGATTTTTTTTTTTAAATTGGGAACCAAAGATTTAAAAGAATAGATATTTTTTATTTTAATATATTTTATTTTATTTTTTTTATTTTTATTTTTATGTAATTATTCAATACAATCATTTTAAAAATACAAAAATGGTATGCATCATATTGTATGTGTGTGTATAGTATACGAATGGTAAATGTTCCTACTCATATTTTCCTGTTGAGTTCTTCATTTCTTTAAATAAAATGAAAGAATAAATGTGTGCTGACAAAATCGTTAAAGGATCTGACTGTTAAGTAGAACCCACAAAAGGCCACAAGAACTTAGAGGTAGGGTTCTAGAGTCATGAAACCTTGTGTGTTTTACATTGTAACAGTTAATAACGTCATTGTTGGGATTCTTGATCCTCTCGCCATCAAACTACACAGGACTTTATTTAGGTAACACCAAAAAGTACCATTCCAAAGCAGAAATTGCTACACGTGTGATAGGCCTGCACCGACTAGATGGGGAGGAAGGGAGGAAAAAAAAGGTGGGGGAGGAAACACCAACGCTGAAATGGCTTTAATGTGTCATGAAATCGCGACAAGTGTGACATCAGGCGGGAATTTGATGGGCTAACCGTTGAAGCGCACTCTCCTCACACGTCAAAAGGGATATTCCTTTTGGCAGCGCCGTTGCATTTTTGTCGTAAAAAGCTTTTTTCTAAGATTTGCTGACAAAAAGGTGCTTTTTGAGGAACCCAGGGAACGCTACGCTGCAGTCATTTCCTGTTAGGGGGGTGGCAGGAGGGGTATCGTAAGGGGCCTTTGCAGGGTGCAGCCAAGGAGAGCTGAGAGTAGAGTACAGTACCTTGCATGTATAACATGCATGTATACCTGTGTCTCCTTTTTTTTTTTTTTTTTTTTTTTTTTTTTTGATTTTTCAGATCATGGCGCATAAGGTCATGTCCACAAATGACATAAATTAAGCCGGAGACGCAGTCGATTTCTTTTTAAATCAGGCTTTATTTCAATTGTCATCGGACATCGTTATTTGTGCAGTGTATGTACAGTATAGGTAATTTTTTTTAAACTTCTCGACACAAATCAAGGTGACTAAGGCCATGACCACCAAGACCAAACTGCACTAAAGCTGGGCAGACACATATTAAGCCTGAGACTCATTAAACGTGCTTTTGTCTCTTTTGGGGGGAATTTTCGACACATGTTGAAGCTGCAATGAAATGTGGATTCATGGTAAAATGGACAATCCTGTGTTGGTTTTCCCTCCTTGAACTTGGAGCCAATCCTTGTCAGCAGCGCTCCTCACTAAATTGTCATTATTCTTTACAGATTGTTTCTGATCACACAAACATGTGCCTATGACTCTTCACGCACATGTTTTTATGGGTGCAGCGCGTCAACAAGTTCACCATCGTCCTAATCAGGCCTGACACTCGACTGGAGGCCCCTCGTGCCCTCTGCTAATTTCAGCCTCAACGGCAACCTCTCCACTATCCTTTCGCCATGCAGCTCCAATCAGTGTACTGCTGATGGCAAATAGCTTCCAGAGCTGTGCCAGGCCCATTATTTCCTCCCCAACCAGCACCACTAGCGCCCGTAAGTGGTGCATGCGCTCAGGTGAAGGGTCACCCTGTGGTTGACACATTTTTGCACTCAAAGTAGCACACATCAGAGCAACAATCACTGTGACAGGCTAAGTGCAGCTGTATGCATGTGGACATAAGAAGGCGGACACCGACATGCGAGTGGGGGGCAAATTAAGGCCTAAACAAACTCAGGATGCCAGCAAGCGCGGGTCGTTTAAGTGCTTCCGTAAGGGATCAGGTGGCCTCTGATGATTGCAAAGTCTTGGATATCCTCCTCAAGTGTGCCAACATGATCATAGAGCTAGGACAAATCAGGCTCAGGGGGGGAAATGTTACATGAGGAAGCTGTGATTAATATCAGTGACGGTATAAACATCTCAGCATTGCTCAGATGCCTTAAATCTGCCTGTGAAAGATTGCAATCATGGCTGACTCACCTTTGGAATTCACAGCACCTGGTTCTGCTGTGAAGTGGGAAGAGCAGACTAGACTAAAGTTGGCAGACACTGAATCAAGCCTGACAATCAGGGCAGAGTTTAAGTCTCGTTGAGCGTCATTAGTAGTTGTACAGTATGTGTAAATACGCGACACAGATCGCTATGGCACAATAAGGCCATTTCCACTAAGACCAAACTAAAGTTGGGCAGTCATAAATAAAGCCTGAGTCCGAGTCACTCAACCTCTTTTTGAATTAGGGCTGATTTCAAGTCTTGTCGGGTGCCTTGTCGTGCTGTGTATGCAAACGTGATTCTAGACTCTGTTGGGGCCCTAGGCAAAAATTCACATGGGGCCCCATTGCATAGCACCACTGCTGCAGAAGTTCAAAGTTTGACTCCCCTCGGGCCCCAAATTGGGTTGGGGCACCAAGCAAATGCTTGCCTTACCTGGTGGAAAACAGCGCCCCTGAGTGTATGTACAGGTGCATCTCTTTTTTTTGTTTTTTTACAATTTTATGAGATACTGAATTAGGTTTATTGTAAGCGAATAATCAAAATGAAGGAATACGTTATTGAAATGTTTTACTGTCTTGAATCTATACAGTACAATGTGTGTTTCACTTTTTGTTTTGAACTACTGAAATAAATTAACTTTAAATTTTGCGGGTATTTGGCAAAACACTATAAAGTTACAGTAGGTTTTTGTGGAGTGCTCTTAGTTGTATGAGAAATTTCTAGTCAATCAGACTTATGGGGTTTAATAACAACGTCAGCGGGTGGCGTGTTTGCCAGAAAAATAAGAGCACAGGCAACACAGTAGGGGTGCCTGTTTTCCAGTTGTCACCCTTTTGTGTGCATCGATTCTGAAGTAGAAGAGTTAGCTTATAGAAACGAATATAAAAAAAAGTTGTCCTTGTTTTTTTGAAAATAACTTCCAGAAAAGAGAACTAGTCTTGAAAGTAGCTTTTCTTCCTTTGCTCTATCGCACAAATCCGTTCAGCTCTTTTGCTTGGGCTGCCTTGTTCGACGTGTCGAAGAACATATTGATGAAGAATTATGGTTTGTTTGCTTAAGTCAGAGGCAAGAGCATAGTTCACGGTGTCGCGGGTCACGAGGCGAAGTGGAATTCTATGCATTGAGGCGGAGCCGTGTGACTCTTTAAAGCTCTTTAAGTGATTCCCTCAGTGTCTTAGTCTTTGCCCCGGGGGGCTGAGGCTCAGCTCGTTTCCACACGTAAACAAAGCCCCAGAGTCATCGATCATCGCCACAGTGATTTTTGACGAGGTGTTTGCTCGACGCGGCTTGATGAAAAGTGCAAACCGTACATCAAACCGTGTGACTGTATTTTCAGAAAACACAAGGGATTTTTCTCAATTCACTTAAAGTACTCTCAAGTATTTTTCAGGCCACTTATGCAACCACAGATATGGGAAAAAAACTACATTTGATATGTTTGCTGCACACTAATTCCAACACCAGATTGTCCTCGGTTTGATTGTGGTTTTGGTTGCTATGGCTGCAAATAACACCAGGAAGTGAAAAAGAACAGAGGCCTCATTTCACTCATAAACACATAATTGTGTCAGGAACAAGCGCGGGTTTGACTTTTAATGTAAAGTGCACACCAGAAGCAGACTATTCTCCTCCCTGAATGTGACTCGAAAATGCACTTTATTTACTGGCAGCAGCAGGAAATTAATATAGGAAACTATGTAAGTAATAGATGATGGGAAACAAACATATTTTTAGAGTTGGATGAAAAGGTTGTTTAAAAAAAGGTTCCATGTCATGCAAAATTTTATTTTCAATGTTTTTATGAGCTCTATCATATCTAACACTCCCTATAGTCACCTTTACACTCATATTACCCAATATAGAAGACAGAAGTAGAGTAAATAAGACATTTAAGACATAAATAAGCCTCATGCTCATCTGTGTTGTGTTGCTATAAATGTGTGGCGGTTGGACAGGGAGTCACGTCAGGGGTTCAGAGTTGAGTTTTAACTTGGCTTGGGTTATGGCCGCAACAGTAGCCCATCTTTTTATTGGGGATTTTTATCAGGGAGATCATTCAAACTTGCAAGAAAAGCCTGTTGTTCCAGCTGTACAGTACAGTACATTGCAGTAACATTACTGACACCCCGTGACCAGTGTAGAATGCTGCATGTCATTCACAACGTCTTTTGAATGCCTTATACTTGAATTTTAGTTCATTTTGCCATTTTTTTCGCTTTAAAATGCTTAATTTAGGCCAAAAATACCAACAACAAAACAGCAGGATTTATTAATTTGTATATTTTGGAAAAGCTGTGATCGAGTGAAACAATCAAAATTCGAACCCGCGAAGTGGCGAGGGTCGACTGCAGTGGTTATCAAAGCAACAACTCACGCAGGAAGTAATTCATGAATGATATTCTCACACAAAACTGAGCATTCATACAGCAAGCAAGCATTTTGAATACAGTATATCTTCTCAAGTAGTCAGTGTACATCTTAAACAGAAAGATGGTAAATTGTAACACTCAAGCAGTGAGTTAAATGGTAGCATTAGTAGTAAATGAATCCAAGGCCTGAGGACTTTGCAGAATCCCTTGTGCCCATCTTGGCCCAAATCCAGCGAGACTCAGCTGAGTTCTCGGCCACGGGTCGAGTCAAGAAGATAATTGCACCACTGATGACTGCATGAGGGAGATTTTGTGTTGCTAAGAACCAACAAAAACAGCCCTCACAACCCCCGTCAGTTGTTCCCACTGCACATCTCAACAGTAGAGCCTTGTGGTCAGATTTCACACGAGATTATGCGATATTTAAGAGTGTTGGCAGGGAAGGAAGGGGAAAGGGGGGCATGTGATGGCATCCTCTCTAAGCACAATTACACCCTTTCTTTCTGGCGTTTCTGCACTGCGTCTCCTTCACCTCATCACCTCTCTCTGTATCTGCGAGGGAAGGAATCCATGAAGAGCTGATGTGTTTAACAGGCCTTACATGAGGTGAGTGTTTTTTAGTGCATGCACATGGAAGACAATGAATCAAAAGAAGAGCGGGAAGAGATATCACGAATAGGGCGGCATATTTGACATATATCGGGGCCTGGGTGAAGAGGTTGGATGAGCTCCATCACACACACATGCAGTAGATATCTACTGTATCTATACACACACTCATATCCATGGAGTGTGCGCCTCCTTGTCAGACAAGTGCTTGTCTGCTTTGATCTTGCAACACATTTGTCTTTGCTTCCGTCTTTCATGTGCTGAACTCAAAAATGTAGACGTTTCCCAAGTGCACAAAAGGCCGGTGGACGAGTGGTTAGCATGTTGGGCACACAGTCAGGAGATCAGGAAGATCCGGGTTCAAATCTCTGCTCGAGCATGTTCTCCTCCGTGCATGGCATCAGTATAATGCACCTATCTTCGTTGTCCATAACATACGCTCGCCCATACCATAACCCCACCTCCATTCCATCCACA
The DNA here is from genome assembly GCF_027744805.1 of Dunckerocampus dactyliophorus. NCBI lineage: Eukaryota > Metazoa > Chordata > Actinopteri > Syngnathiformes > Syngnathidae > Dunckerocampus > Dunckerocampus dactyliophorus. The sequence continues at coordinate 15,232,041 of NC_072835.1, forward strand.
ACATTGACATCAGCAAACACGTGACGCCATACTCGCTGCCTGCCATCTTTCCTGTACAGTGAAAACTGGGATTCATCAATGAAGAGAACACCTCTCCAAAGTGTTGGCGCCATGGAATTTGACCATTTGCCCTCTTAAGTCAGTTACAACGGCAAACTGCAGTTATGTCGAGACCCATCGAGGACGATGAGCATGCATATGAGCTTCCCTGAGAAATATTTTGGTTATCCAAACCAGCAGCTGTCCAAGTAGCAGGTCTCAGTGAATCTTAGAGGTGAAGATACTGAATGTGGAGGTCCTAGACTAGTGTGGTTACACATGGTTTGTGGTTGAGTGTCCAGTTGGATATACTACCAAATTCACGAAAACGTCTTTGGAGACAGCTTATGCAAGAGAAATGAACATTAAATTCACAGTATGCTTATTGCACACTCCCTCAACACTGTATCTTTGTGCTATGTGATAAAACTGCACTTTTATAATGGCCAGTCTAAGTATACACCTGTGCAATAATCATGCTGTTGCATGAGCATCTTGATATGTCACACCTGTAAAGAGGATGGATTATCTGGCGGAAGGAGAAGTGCTCACTAACACATTTACACAGATTTGTGAACATCCATCCATTTTCTATACCGCTTCTCCTCATTAGGGTCGCGGGGGCATGCAAACTCCACACAGAAATGCCCAAGGGAGAATTGAACCCAGGTCTTCCCGATCTCCAGACTGTTACTGTGTTGGCCAACATGCTAACCACTACACCACCGTGCGGCCCGATTTGTGAACAAGAGAGCGAAAAATCTTTTGTGTACATCGTACATACACAAAACAACAGTGTTGCATTTCTATCTTTGTTGAGTATACAGTATATACATTCTCTCTCCCACACTTTTCCTCTCCACTCGCCATCCCTGCAGCAGCCGTCTGGATGGCTGGCTGGCTCGACAGCCTTGGGGTGTTTAGGTTCTGGAGGGATCCCAATTTCCTCTTCTAATCATGACATCATCCTCGCCTCAATAGGTTAAAGATGTGGCCAGGATATTCCCCGCTTCCTTGTTTTGCAGCCTCCCATCAAATTACACACATTACATGTTGCCTGGCGCGCCAACACACTCTGTTGGTGTCTGTAGGAACGGAATGTTGTGCTTTTGGTGAGGGTGATGAGCTGGGCTGGCTGGCCGCCGTATGTGTGAATGGAGTTTAGGCAGTAATTCAATAGTGCTGTTCATCAGTAGTTGTGGAGTTGGTGTCCCATGCAGACTTGATTAAAGGAAAAGCTGATTAGAGGTGAGGAGGAGCTGCGACCTGCCTGGCCTGTCAATAGTTGTTAATGTCACAGACAGCCATCTTGGCTTTTCATGTACAACACTTGAGGGAAGCACTCATATTACATTGGAACGCCAAAAGTTGAATGCGCCGAAAAGTGGTAGAATTTTCAGGAAAAAATATACCCCCCACCTGATGTCATCACATTTTGTGTTTTACTTTTTTCCTTAAGTTTTTTTGTATTTAGTGGAAGTTCTGTGGTGATAACCACAGAAGAGCAAATTGAACTTTGAACGGGTCGGGTGGCTTAGTATAATATGAATAATATGATTGCAGTCATCCTTCGCAATATCGTGGTCCAATTATTGCTCCCTTGCTGTATCACACTTTTTAATAGAAATTCATTAATAAATGATCGCTATTTCGTGGTAGACTACGGTCTATTAGTCAAAACGTTAAAATACAAGTAATAGATAGTATTCTGGTCACTACGCGGCAGTAATGACACAAAACATTGAGACATGACCTTACATTACAGTACCTTAACACTGCATGAAGCCATGAAATCAGCCACGGCATGTCCAACATGAAAGAATGAAAGTTTCCCTCCCATTCTGTGTGGAAGTGGTATGTTTTTGGTTTCTTCCTTTTTTTTTATATACATATTTTTATTGCATATAAAGTACATACAGTCTCACAGAGAGAGGCAGGCGGGGTACACCCTGGACTGGTCGCCAGCCAATCGCAGGGCACATATAGACAAACAAGCATTCACACTCACATTCATACCTATGGACAATTTAGAGTATCCAATTAACCTAACATGCATATTTTTGGAATGTGGGAGGAAACCGGAGTACCTGGAGAAAACCCACACACGCACAGGGAAAACATGAAAACGCCACACAGAAATGCGCAAGGGAGAATCAAACCCAGGTCTTCCCGATCTCCAGACAGATTTGTGAAATGTGTTGTATACAATAAATAATAAAAGTGTAAAGGTGACTATAGGAGTGTTATTTCATGTCTACAGGGCTCCAAACTGTTAAAACCCATATTTAGAAAGTCATAAACAGGTTTTCAATGCAATAAAAATATGAAGATATTCAATTTACTAACATTGAATGATATATTGCGGAAATTCATTTATCGCGGTCGGACCAATTGGCCAATTTTTTTTTTTTTCCAAAAACAGGTCAATACAGTAATTATCAGTCACATACAATAATTGCTGAAGTAAATTTATTGTAGTTTTATGATGTTATATTAAACAGTAGTTTACTTCTTTTGATACTTGTTATTCAAATGTTATTCAAAACATTGCCTGTACACTTGGTAAAGATTCTATCTTGGAACAGGTTTACATTTACAGATTGACCTTATTTTCTGTGGTTTTGACATGACATTATTAGTAACTTTGGAGGTGTTCCAAATATTTTGACCTTCTGTTAGAAAATATTAGAAAGAGAATGGGCACAATACCACAATTTTTTCAGAGGACAACCATTATAACGTTACGGTACAATAACTTAGTATTTTCATTGCAGATTCCAAATGAACAAGAAGCAAAGTGGTCCCTTTCGAGTTCCTTTGAGCTGCAGATGCCTCCACTTCCAAACTACAAGTATACGACCAATGTTCGGCTTCCATCGTTGTGAGTACTTGCCATTCCATTCCACCTGTTCTCCTACAATGCAAAGTCTCAGGGGCTCCATTAAGATGAAGGTTCATTCAGCACCTCTCACCAGAAACCTGAGCCTCCATTTTTTTAAAAGTCCATCAAGGGAGGCTTTCAGGCCCCCCAAAAATGTCGCTCTTAAAAAGATTTCAATCTCTCAGGAGGCTCCATCACTATCCTGAAGCCTTAACACTTCTGCGTTCCACCTGCTTCTCTTGTAACTCATTCAGAATAAGGGCTGAAACCACCCTTCATTCAGTATAATAACATTTTAGTATATTGTATTAAATATATTGATAACATACTCTACATGATTAGATTTAATTCAAGTCAAAATTATTATTAATATTATTAAGTCAATATTATTAATTGAAATAAGAAAAGCAAACTAGTATTAAAGTAAAAATAATCAAAATTATATGGTATATATTCAACTAAAATAATTACCAATAATGTGAAAAAACATGTAAAAATAGCACGAATAAAAATAAATAGTTTTAATAGTAAATAATTCTAATAATAAATCATAATTGCCAAATGTAGTATTTTAAGTTGATGTTACAGAACAAAGAAATAATTGCATTCAACCAAGTCTGACTAAACCAGTGCTTCTCAAATAGTGGGGCAGGCCCCCCTGGGGGGGTGTGCGTGGTGAACTGGCGGGGAGGCGTGAGAGGCAGAGAGAACATTCAGAATCAGTGCAGACCTGCCAACCTGTATGAATGTGTCGTACTCGGCATGCAATTTGACTCCTGAATATGCTTCACTGTTTTCCATTTTAGTGGGGGGGGCAAAACATTTCTGTCCTCCAGTGGGGGCATGACCGAAAATAATTGCGAGCCACTGGAGTAAAGCAACAGTATGACTTAATTCTGGTAATAATTTTTTTTAAAATCAGTAACTCAAACGATACACTGGGTGGGGAAAAAAAAGATTTTGGTCCTAAATCTGTATAATAATAATTGTTTATGATTAACCAAAACAATACTGTAAAGTATTAATTTTCTTCCTCCTAAAAAACGTAAAAAAAATACAGTATTTATAAAATACATGCCTGTGTGATGCATTACTACCCCATCTCTATTTTTCTTTGCATTAAAGCAGGCTCGGCATGCAGTGTCATTGAAATCTATTAAACCATCATTAGCGCTGACCTTTTCGTCCGTTACTATTGTTTCCAATTGACTTTGTTATGCAGCAGGAAATAATCAGTGCAATGCAGAGGAAGCTCAGACGTCACAAACTTGGAGGACTTAAAAAAAAAAAAAAAAAATTGAGCCGAGCAGTGTTTGAGCATGGAAAGTCAGCGGTGTAACATTTAGTGGGCAGGCTAGCATGGAGTGTGTTTTACATTAGGAAGAGAGTGATACTGTGCTTGAACCTGGTATGTAGTAACCTTTATGGTGCTATGAGAGAGGGGGTTGAAGTCAAACTGACACAGCCGCTTTTAATTCTCCAGACTTTTTCATCTTTGGCTCCGGCTCGCTCTGCCTCTTTTTCTCACGATTAAGACGTCGCGTTTTTTTATTTTACACCCTAACTAAATGTTACACATGTACAGGAAACTCGCAGTCACGCCGAACTTGCAAAAATACCTCACCTGACACAAGCAAAAAGACACATATAGCGTCTGCCATTAAAGAGGCCATTGAAGTGAAACGTCAGCGTTTATCGTCTTTGATGACCGCTTTGCATGTATACGCGAGTGGCTTACGAGAATATCTCCCCTTTTTTTATATGCAAAGTGAGAACTGGGAATTGGATTCCTCCGAGCCTGCTGTTTCCCAGCCCGTGTGGCTGTAGACAGCTGGGCGCCCGTTACAGTTAAGATCAGAGGCCTTGATAACCTGGATTCTGATTTATGGAGGAGTAAGCAGCCGCTGCAATCACCTAATGAGCTAGAGGACGCCCAGTGTTTACGTGTTTATTAGATAGCCCAACGCAGCTGGGGTCGACTATTTTCTCCACCCCTCCCTGTATGCTATATATGAAAAGACAAACTGTATACAGTCGAAAGGTCAAACACAAATTGTTCTGTAATTTGCTTGTACTGTAATCCAAACCAAACTTTCCAATAGAAAATCATAGGAATAGACATAATCAGTTCCAGTTTAAGTAACAATTGAACATTCCTAACTGCCATAGAAGTGTAAAAAGAAGTTAACCACTCTTAAGTGTAATCCTCCCTTTGATCTTCAGCATTCTTAGTGCACACACACGTGTTAAAAAAACAAAAAACGTTCACCTCATTTTTCAGCATTTTTACTTATTACACAAGTTAACTTCAGCGGTTAGCTTATATTTACATTTGCGTGCGAAGGACAGCAAAATGCTGTCTTAACTTTGCTAACAAGCCACAACACATATTTTGAGTCGGAAGCCCAAGATGCGGTCATATTTTGAGCAGTGGTCTGCCGTCAGGGCCAGCAAAGCCTTCTCTGCTGGCCTCATGATTTCCAGAAGCAGTGACCTAAATTTCAAACTTAAATTGTAGTATTCGTTCAATTAAATTGTATTAATTTATTCCCAACAGTCAATAATCTTCATTGTGTAGTGTGCCCCTTGGATGAAGTGCTTCCAGTAACATATGTGTATGTTAGATGGTTTTTTTGTCCAGTCAGATTTCTGCTTCTATGTGTTCCTATAACAATATAACCTGCTCAGGGACTTCACAATCAAACTCCCCAATGGGGCTGGTTTTTTTTTTGCCAATTGGACTTATGATTTGACTCAAATCAGCCTGCAGGTCCCCACTTCTGATTGGTTGATCAGAGCAAAGAGGCAGGAGGCAGCCCTTCTGGCCTGATTGGTTGAACAGATCAAAGAAGCAGGCCCCCTGGCCTGATTGGTTGGTCAGGGCAAAACTATTCTACACGATAACTTACACCCACAATGGCTGACTGAGGAGACATCTCTGATAAGTAGGAGCGCTCCGATAGGTCGGCCACCGATCAGTATCGGACGGTTTCTGTGATACTTGCTTTTGAATGACGATCCCCTTTGCAGCTCAGCTCCGCCTCCATTGCTGCAGCCAGCCTATGGCAACCATCTCCCGCCCAATTTCCCTTCACAAAGCCAAAACAAGCATGTCTGCCGTGTGGGACTTGCACAATGCAAAACACACCTTAAAAAGCCTTAGCGGCATTTGGGGGGGGGCGGGCACTTGGCAGGATGTGGTGAGTTTACGTAGCCCCAGATGTGATCGTCAGTCGGGCGGCGGCTAATTAGCCAAAATGCGAGACACGCGCCCGTGATAGCCCGAACAGTGGTTGGATTTGTCGCTCTGGATGGCCAAACGTCGTCTGCGGTGGAGGAAACCGGGTTTGCCAACTGCCAGGGGTCCTGCTGGATGCTCTTGCATAAAGAAGGTGCCTGATTCTCTAAGTTTCACCAGTGATTTTGAAAATGTAAGTCAAATATGTTTTTGTCTAAATTTTATGGTTACCCTTTTCTATCATATAGCCCAGCGGACACCAGGGAGGCCCTCATGACCACATGAGGTGCCTGCAAGCCTGCTTTTCATTCAGGTTTTCAGTTAATAATGTGAGAACACTAGAAAGAAATGCATTCTGAAATACAAAATGTGAGTTGTGGATACCAGCATTTTGTTCATGTTCTGGTAAAACAGACATATTTGCTTTGTTTCGGTTTAAATAAGCTATGAAAATAAATGTTTTTATTAAAAAATGTACACTTAATCTATGTGATCGGCATCGGTATTGGCTGATTTCACTTATTGATGATCCGTATCGGTAGCATAAAAACCCGACCGGAACATCCCTACTGATAAGTAGATGTATTTTACTGAAAAGGTTTTATATTTGTGTCATGTTGTTGGATAAATATTGATTGTGAACTCTTTCAGTTAATGTTGTTGTGTACGTAGATGTTTGGAGTTGTCTGAACCTTCAATCACAGAGCCTTTCTATTTATGCTCGTCACATTTGTCTGAGCGCCATGTTTACAAGCACCGACAGTGGAAATTCGTCACAAACTCAAAGTTAGTAGCAGCTAATGTAAGTTGGGCCTGTTGGTGACTGTGTATCCAAAAATAAGGGGACTTATATTGGTCCTCTCTAAACGCCGGTATGGCTCGTCCCTGGCGAGGCCGTTGCTCTATATAGGCGATTGGAATTTTAAACCTATTTACTATCATTTTCATATTGGTTTTTGATACTGGCTCTCACAGTGTCTGCTGAAAAAAATGGCAGCCCACTGAAGGCCCAGGTACCAAATGCACCACAGCCACTGACTTTGAGCACCATTTTAAGCTGCATAAGTCAAAGCATCATGAACACCTCAATGCAGACTTCAACTGGAACGTTCTGGAAAAATCCGCTAATATCCATCATCGTGCATGATCTCATAAAATCTTGTGAAGAATGAACTCCACAACTATCTTTTGCTTTTTTTGTGATGCTACTACAGAAGGTTACCAGTAATGGCAGCGTGATCATCACCGTAGACCAGGAAATGCAACTTACCGTGACATGCTACATACAATTTGTTAAATACTGTATCACAAGGCTTTATTAACTCCAGCAACTAGTTGACACCTAGTATGACTGTGAAAACTATCTACCCTCACCACTTTATTTTAGTTTTTAGTTTAGCGTATTATTTGCATTACAGCCCTTGTACAGGAGCTTAATGTAAAATCACTGATAATATTTAAAATGAATTGCATTTTTCACAATAATGTACTATAATATGAGCCATTTACAAGACAATAGTGCAATAAGTGGAACTACTGGTAATGTGATTATTTAGGAGAGATGATGTTTTACATGTGGACAGTATGCAGACAAAGCTGTCATCACATCACGTCCATGGCCAGTGCAGGACGCAGACCATCTTCCACAGCCCTCAGCAAATCAGTAGTCCTAATACAATTACCTCCCGCTCCCTTCCTGCGCATGGCTGGCTGCGAGTGTCGCCCGTCTGCCCTTCATTGTGTGCTAATTTTAGGCCCATTATTCGCTCTAACAAATGTGCCATGGGTAGAGTCACTTTCACATTAATAGTTTGCACCCAGAGGGGAAGTCGTCCCCCTCGTCGTGGATCAAAGGTCTCCTCTATTGTATCCAACTTCCTGTTTCCTTTTTAAGGCACACTGTTGCTTTATTCCCGACCTCGTATTCCTCACTCTCGACCTGGAACAAACCACTCAAGGATCTCGCAACACCAAGGGAAGACGCCCTTTGACCATCCCGGTGATGGCCGGAGGTGATTTGTGATGCGGTAGAAGATACACAAAGCTCTTGATATCATGTGTCGGCACATGGAAGGAGCACAATCTGGATTGCATTGTTGAACCGTCAGTTGATGTCTCCCCATGTGATAAAACGCCTCGTCACCAGGAATGATGGAGGGCCCAAAATGAAGATTTCCGTGACAATGCTCTGTTCTAAATAATATGAACCCCATTTGGAAAGCAAAAGAGGCAAGCTGGGCCTGTGGATTATCTTTTCATGATCTGACCTGGCCGCAATGTGTACTTCATTTTTCACCTCAAGTGAGTAACTGCGTTGGCCCGATGTAGCTACATGTCACAGGAAGCTGTACAGTGTTAGGCCGGCCCGTCACATGGGGATGCCTGACAGGCCATAAATAATCAGGGGAACATTTTACTCCCATTATGGACAAAAACTGACTCTGTCTGAAGACAAAATCAAAACGAGGTACAAACCATTTTGCCTGCGTAATTACCAGGTTGATTCTGCGCTTTGTCACCAGCACACTCAGGGTTTGGGGGAAAAAAATTAGGAGGCCATAATCGGGTTTGATGATGTTCAAAATCAATAAGGTTCCTGCTTTGATGTAGCAAAATGATCCCTGAACGTGTGTTTGCTCGGGGTGTCGTGAGACACCCAACTTACGAGACAATGTACGAGATTGGGTCCACGAGAACGAAATGAGACGAGATTTTAACATTAATTATAAGAAAACTACAATGAAAAAGATAAGACCGAACAAGCAAACTTTTTTAATTAACCGAGTCACAAAACACTGCAGGTGAGTTTGGAAATGTTTATTGTCCCACAAATTGACTCTAAACTATATTATTGTCAACATTTTTGAGCCCAAATAAACCACTGTCATAATATCTAATAATAATACATAATAAATAATATATTATAATGCAATATTTCCTTTCATCTTCTCTTTAAAGTTGTGGAATTGGCTTTTGTGTGTATTTTCTCACAGGCTTCTGTAATGTCTGTCAAACATTCTTGAAATGCTGGCTTCAATAGGGTTGAACAATGCCAGCTCACTTTTTTTGTCTTATGTACTTGTTTTATGTACTTGTCTTTGTCTGTATACATCAGGGCTGTCCAGCTGTCCTCTGATATTTATAATAAAAAAAAACATTATACATATATTTAAAGGTAAATCTTTGTGTTTTTATTAGTTATTAGTCTCAACATTTGAGATTTTTGTGGTTACATCATGCCTTTTTGCTCTATTTTACCACTTTTGCTGTTTTTTTGTTTATTTTCTTTCTGCAATGAGCCAAGTTCCACAGATGGCCCCCTCGCCACACTTTGGACACCCATGCGTGTTTCACCAGGAAAGCGAAGTGCTGTCAGGCGATGAAGGATTGTGTCCAAGCTCTGCCTTTTAGTTTATGTCGCTGCTCAGGGGTTGGTTTGCATTGCGGAGGGGTTTATACAATTTTCAGACACGCATTGCATTGCACGGTGGTACGGAGGTGGCGTCCCACTCCCGCTTGCCTGCACGGCGGATATGTTACTTTTGTTGAAAGGATTGCGAAGAGATTGTCGTGCATGCTCCATGACTGAAGTGACTGAAGACAAAAATGAAAACACGCCAGCTGGCTAGCCTAGCCAGCATTTGAACACTGAAATTTGGAACATCTTTGGATTAATAGGATGCAAAACCTGACCAGCCAGACCAACAGAGGTGAGTAGGGTAAGTTTTCTGCTTTGTAACTTGATTACTTTGAAAAGTTGTGCCTTGAGTGTTGACAGCACTATGCTCAATCTGCAATGTTGTACGATGACCATTGTTATGACATTTTGAGTATGGGATACTGTAGTTTACTTTCCAAGCTAAAACAGCATTTTCATTGCACTCATGTGACAAATAGTACAAATATAAATACATCCCATCAAAGAAAAAGATGTTGATTCAGCAAGTCTTTCTTTGGTCTGTGTCTAATCAATATACACATTTGCTATTCTGTTGAATTTTTTTGTGCTAGTGCCTTACAGCATGCTTGGGAATATGATGTGCTCTTTTACACATTAGAAAATACTGTAAGAATGCCATTTTCATATAATTGGCATCTTTATTTTATAAAGTAATATTAATGTCTACATTAACCGTAAAATCCAGTCTAATCAAATCGTATCGAACTGTTCTGTTTTTAAAATACATGTTTTTTTTAATTGTATCGTAACCTGTGTTATCTAGAGTCGAATCGAATCGTCTATCACAAAGAGCTGTACATCCCTATCGCTACCACGGTCTCTCATACTGGTCACTGGAAGTTCAACATGGCACCTCCATGGCAAAGAACTCTCCGAGGATGCTAAAAAAAGAATCGTCGTTCTGCATAAAGATGTTCTAGGCTACAAGAAAAGGAAAGAAGGCAGCCCCCGCTATACATTTTGGACACCCTTTAAAAATGTGTATGGTTCTTACTTTGAATGGAAATCACATGCACGGAACAGCTGCTATTTGTAATTTGTGCTAAACAGACACCAGGATGTGCAAAGACTTTCCACTATACAGTCAGAGGAAGTCCCACTCTCATCCTATAATTAGGGGACAGCACAGAAGGTCAAAGGGATTGCTGATGGCGGAGGGGACCATGATTGGACATTGGGGGGTTGGAGGATTTAAAAAAAAAAAAAAATGTTTTTGTGCCGCAGCCATGGCAGTGTGTCATCATCATCATCTGCCCCCACTCGCACCCTTCATACACATGATGTCCCCGGCAGGAGTATGGAGGCCCGCCAGGCCCTCTTTGCTCATGATACTTTAAGTCAAGCATTTCCCTCCCAGCCACTGAGGCTGATGATTTCACAGGAAGTGTGTAGACAACCACAGTTAACTCACCACTAGAGGAAATATGTCTATGTATTGAAGAGGAAAGGAATGTCTTCCATCAACAATGGACATGTGTGTGTATATATGACGACGTATCGTCATGTAAACTGTTAAGGTGACGGCAACACAAACATTTCAGCAGGAAGAGGAAGACAGAAACTTCACCGGCAGACAGCAGCAGATATATTAAGTAGCACAATGCAAAATGATGCATGTGCACTTTTTCTGTGTTATATTGTATGTTTTTAAGAGGTTGTTTTATAAAACTGATGCAACTTTTCGCGCTGCGCTGCAGCAAAAAAAGTCCTTAACCACAATATTACATTAAAACTGGACTATATAGCGGCAACACGTACATTACTGCACTTGTTCAAAATGATTAAACAATGTATATTTTGCTACAGTTCTAAAGTAGGGGTAGGGTAGAGTTGTGAGTTTGTACTAGAATGTATTTGAAAATGAAATAAACATATATCTATATAAACAATGGTATTGTGTTACATTAAAATTGGGCTATTTTTGCAGCAGCATAGTGTATGTAACTGGAACTACCTAAACTGTAAACACCATATGTTATAATAAAATAATATATTACATTTAATTTTATATAATGTCACGAAATGTAGTGAAAATTATTTATTTTTTTATTTTATATATATTCAGTCATGCAATTAAAAAAATGATTTAAATGTTATATATCATATAATACAATTAAATATGTATAATCTGTATAAAAATGTTAAAAATAAAAAGTATTACATTGATAAAATAGTAAATACAATAAAATATGATACATTTATTTTATTATATGTGATATTACGCATATTGTTATCGGTTGATATCGGAATCGGAAATTGAGAGTTGGACAATATCGGCATATTGGTTATCAGCAAAAAAGCCAATATCGGACATCCCTAATTATATACACACATATATATATATATATATAAAAGCACTTTCGTCATCAATAAATGTCCCAGTGTGCAAATGTTATTTGTTTATATTATTATTTATTCTATTTATCTTTGAAAAGGCATTATTGTTGATACAACTCTTGCACCGGATCTTATTAGATTGTGTACCTAATGTTTTGTCGAGTGACCGTCTCTTTAAGGCACTACTTCTCCATTGTAGCACCAACACATCCCTCTAGCCATCCCCCCCTCATCCCCAACATACGAGGAGCTGTTGTGGACCGAAACAAACACAGACAAATTGACTTTATCCTCTTCTGCAAAGTTCAGGGGTCTGACAGACGGACAGACGCAGGCAGATGTGGGCGGACGTGGTGGGGGGGCAATATCTCTGAGCATGTGTATGTCATGGAGTCATGGGGCACGGCAGAGCAGCTTTTCCAGGGCGAGCGGTCGTCATGGCGCTGGAGGGGCGGTGGCGGCGGAGTAGTCGTGTCGAAGGGAGTTGAGGGAGGGGGTGCAGGTCATTGTGCCTTCAGGCAGGTGGGGGTGGGCCCAGGAGTTAATTGGTAGTTTGGGCTTTGATGTTGAGCAGCCGTGACAAGTCCGTGTTGGTCAGACCGAGCGAGACCGTGCTGCATGGTTGCTGTGTTGCAGGGCATGGCGGCAACTGTCACAGCTCGCCATGCCACAGCGATGGAGGCGGACAAGGGGCCAGCATTGGTGGATGAGGGGGAGAGAAACAAGAGTAACTAGAATGCATACCTCCACCACGGCCAGACAATCATCAACGCGTTCATCTATTTCACTTATTTGAGGAAAATAATTGCTTTCGAGTGATGTTCCAGTCCTGTCTGAGGCAATAATACACCCACAGCTAGCACCATGTGATGGAACTGTTGGGTCACTGCCCCCACTTGGCCCCGATGCAATCAGACCATAACTTTAAACAGTAAATTCAAGATAAGCACCCAAATTTAACCTATCCTTATTGGTTCATGCGCCACTGGTTCAGTAGTTTATTACGTCGTCCTGCTAACTAACAGCGATGGTGACTTTGCATTGGGGGCAGGGGGTGCAGTGACCCAACAAATCCAGAAGATCTTGCTCTGTCAATTTAAAATTGTATGTTAAATACAGAGTCGTGGTAGAGGGCGTGAGGGGCACATAATATTTTTTTCCCTGGCCCATAGGACGCTAATATGTGTAGGTAATGAATTTCGCCAAGGAACATCCTGTCGCACAATTGTCTGACACGATAATTGATTCTTCTTAGCTTATGCGACACATTTCAGTAGTTTATAGCGGCATCTTGCTCGCTAACCGTTCCGAAAACAGTGTGTGATAACGCGAATGGCAGTCAAAAGAATGCCGACCTTTTTCAACTGTAAATAAACGCAAAAGAACCCAAGTAATTTTCTAACACATCTATTTCTGCTGAACCTCATGGGTCGCTGCCCCACTGTGAACAGACTGTAACGGCAAAAAAGTGAAAATAATTTCCTCAATCTAGACGTTTATCTTCATGGTCATCAAAATTTTGTGAATTTTCCCTTGGCCACAGTTATTCAGTAACAGTTACACGGTAACTCACCAACACACCTCAATCTAAACATAACTTCTCAACCCATGATCGATTTTTGGACTTTGCAAACATAATAGTGTGAGGAAAAAACGTAATAACTGCAATATCACAAGAACAAAGAGAAAAAAGTCATTGCTACAATAAAGTTGTAAAAGTCAGCATGTTATCAAACGAGAATATACAGTGTATATATATATATATATATATATATATATATATATATACTGTATACATATATATATATATATATATATATATATATATATATATATATATATATATATATAACCATTCACATACCAGTCTTACGGTGTTTTTAAAGAAAGAGCTAAACAAATCTTCACACAGCAACGTAATAGGTAGATAACAAAAATCAGGATGTTACAAAAAGAGAAAAAAGTAATATTACAATAAAAAAGTTGGATAGCACCGAGCACAAGGCAGAACAATAATAATAATAATAATCCTCCAGAAAACAAGTCAGTTCGTGAAAGGAGATGCAGTTGTTTGCATACTTGATCTACTGGTACTCGTTTTTTTTTGTTGTTTTTTGTTTTGTTTTTTTTAGGACTTTTCCTAGTTGTGGTCCATGTTGCTCCACTCCAGTCCACTAGGTGGCTTTGGTTCAACATGAGTGTTTTCAAGCCAGCTACAGAAGTGAGGGGGGTGTGGGAGTAGATGCCTGATGCTGGGTTGTCTCAGCAAGAGAGAGAGCGAGGGAGCGAGAGAGAGACAGAGAGGCCCTGCTTCTAATTGTGGCCCAAGGAAAGCATTGCAAGCTGGGGTGCTGGTCAGCCGGGGCCCCAGGAAGGTTACGCTGGCCCTCTTAAACCTGTTGTTGCCCAGCACTAACATAAAAATGACACCTCGTAAATATGGACAGCTCGGGAGTGTGTGAGGCAGCACAGGGTTGGCTTACTGGAGTGAACTCTGCCCTTTGAACTTGGACTCACCTTGATCCTGCTGCCAAGCGCCTGTTAGCTTGTTAGCTTACATACTGAGGGGAATGGCTGACAAGCAGCTGTGGACTCGCTGCTTGGACTTTGGACTGGGTGGGTTTGGCTACCTGCTGCTAATAGTCCGATACAAAAGTCCAATATATTATTTTATGACAACAAAATAATAATGTGAGAATAAAGTCATACACATGTTTCTACAAGAATGCACTTGTAAGTTTATTGGAATAAAGTGGGAATGTTGCAAACACGCCCAGCCCAAACTCCATACATCACAATATTTCTGTGTATCTGTATCTAATTTCCTGCTTTCCTCTGCTCCGAATGCTGACATTTGTAACATTTCCACTACAGTAAGCATAATGGGTGTCCTGTAATGTAAAAATATATGCTGCTGATAACTCGTAACAGCTGTTTAATGACCTAAAAATATACATAATATGCTGATATGAGACATTGGGCGGAAGTCTGTCTTTCCAACTTTAAACCCAATTCATCCTCAATTAATAAAGAATGAAATATGTAAGAATGTGTGTACAACCTTATAGATCAGTGGCGACTATGCACTGGGGGCAGTGCTCCACCAGATCCAAGAGCTGCTTTGCTTTAGTTCCAGTACACTACGCATTTATCTAATACAGAGTACTGTATTGGTGCACATGGGTGGCACTTGACATTTTTCAGGCAGAGGCAAATATAATTGTGGTCCACGAATTCTGCCGAGCAACACGTAGTCCCACAATATTAAATATGTAATCCGGTTTAGTACATTATTATTGGAGCCTATAAGAGGTGTGTCACGAGATATACAGTTGTCCCCTGCTCGTGCACACTGACAAAGAATAACATGCTTATTAGTAGGGTTGGGCATCGAGTCTCGAGCATCGAATGGAACCAGACCTAACATTGTTTACTTATAATAAGGGTGTCATAAGAAAGAGCTTACACCAACACTGAGGCAGCAAACAAAGTATAACATTAGCCCGTGTACTCAATTTTTTTTAATAGTTTTTTTCATTTTCATTTTTTTTTACCAGTGAAATTTAAGACATAAATGAAAAGTGTGATCGTGTGTGTCGCAGAAAATGTTTTCCCAATGTTTTCCCAATGTTTTGAGGGTTGGAAGTGATGGGGATTCAGAGCTGAGTTTTAGCTTTGCATGGGTTACGGCCGCAACAGTAGCCAGCGGTGTTATTATGATTATCATTATTATTACCATTATTATGCTGTTATTTTTGTGCCTGTTGTGAGATAATTAAAAGCTGCAATAAAAGCCTGTTGTTCTGGTGATAGAGTCTGGTGCTTGTCTCACCGAATATCAAGTAACATTACTGACACCTAGTGACCAATGTAGAATACTACATTCACAATTTGAATGCGTCTTCTAATGCCTTGCGTTTGTATTTTACTTCATTTAGGCATTTTTATGTTTGAAAATGCTTAATTTAGGCAAAAAATACATGAAATTTCGTTAATGCTAGATGTATCTCAAGCCATGGCAACACAAGCAAGTCCAGCAAAATGCATGAAAACCTTTGTCTGATACTGATTCACATGTTTGTTCAGCCCTCTTCCTCTGCCCATTTTCTCTATTTTTGCCTTCCTAGGGACCATCTTGGCAACAATAGACAATTAACCACAATTAACGTGGGCGCAGACACCGGTGAGCGAGCGTTTGATGTCGGCGTCAAGTGGCCGCCTCACCGAGAGCAGGACGACGTCAACGGTGTTCAGGCAAGGTTTTTATGGCTCCTTTCCTTGCAACTGAGGCTAGCTAACAATACGCACATTTAGAAATAAGCTGATGGCGGCTGCTATATGGCAGAAATAATGTTTGTGAAGCCAATGCCCTCATTATCTCCCTGAGGCCTCAAGTGGGAAGACAAAGCGTGGTATATATGGAAGGGGGTGGGGGGGATGCTTTTAGCCTGCTTTATGCTCACTTTTTGTGTGCTCCTCTTCACTCTCATGTGCCACTTCCTCTTGCAATTATTGTGAGAAGCAGCACAGACATGCCATGAATAATGACAGCATTAGCAGGAAACAGTTCTTCCATATGTTGTCTTTCATTGTTCACATCAGAAGTCCATCAGAAGCCCAATAATAATAGAAGACCTTTGATGTTGCACAGATTCACACTCTTACAAGACTTTCAAATAAGAGTGGCTGCAAATCCTACATTATTTGCATGTATATTTGAGGGTTTTTTTGGGGTGATATTGTTGCACTGCAATCCTATGTGGAGTGGTAATAGACAAGTACACAGCAAGATCCATCTGGTGGGTCACTGCCCCCGCCTGGCCCCAATGCAATCAGGCCGTAACATAGAAAGGTAAATTCCTTTGCACTCTTGCAAGATTTATATGTAAAAATGACAGCAAATCCTATATAAGATACATTATTTGCTATTTATTTGTATTTTTTTAACCCAGCTGCTTCTAGTAGCAGCGCCCTCTTATGATATATTTGCCGTTATTGTTCACTCAAATCTATCAGATGACCAATAATAATAGAAGATCTTTGACGTTGCAAAGGCTCACATTCCATCCATCCTTTTTTTATACCGCTTGTCCTCATTAGGGTCCCAGCTGACTTCGGACGAGAGGCTGGTTACACCCTGGACTGGCCGCCAGCCAATCCCAGGCAAATACACATACAAACTCACACCAGTGGCCAGTTGAGAGTCTCCAATTAGCCTAACTTGCATGTTTTGGGGCCTTAAGAGGAAGCTGGAGTACCAGGAGTGATACAAACGCTCAATCTCCTCACTGTGAGGCCAACATGCTAACTTTTAGGTCACCGTGCGACCCAAGTCACACTCTTGTAAGATAATCTACATTATTTGCAAGTGTATTTGTGTCTTCTGTGAGATAAACAAATCAGCTGCTTCCAGGATGTAGCAGTGCCCTGATATGATATACTTCAGAAGTCCATCAGAGGACCAATAATGTAAGATTTTCACATATAAACGGTTGCAAATCCTACATTATTTACATTATTTACTAGTACTGTACATCATAGTGTTTTTCGGGAGGTGGCGGGGCATGGATTCAGCTGCTTCCAGTTGGCAGGATGTAGCAGCTCCCTGATATGATATATTTGACAATAAACTAATGGCCTATTAAGAGGAACCGATGGACTACTTCCAAGTTTGTCCAAGTTAACAATGCTTGGCAGAGATCATATTCCGCACTTTTAATGTGAGGATTAAGCCATGCGACCCGCATTCAACGGGGACATCTGTCACAGTGATGTATGGGACAGAACTGCTTTTTACACAAAGACGGGAAATAGTTGAACAACTGCCTTGTGCGGTTTAGTCTCCTCGTCCTGACGCTGTTTTCTGTGGGGATGCAGGTGAACATTGATCGGCTTGTGTTAGGTGCTGCTTTCAAAAATACTTTGCTTAAGCTGCAGCAGTGAGGCGCTGTCTCTCTCTTTATAACACACTCTTCTCCAGCAGATATCTGCAGCTGTGTGTCGGACGGATGGCATGTTAAGTCTCCAGTTGATGTTCCCTTCCCGCTCAAGCTTGATAAAGTTGCCCATAAACACGGCATGCGCCTCGCTGCGGAATCGCAAGCGAATAGCACAGACAAGAACTCGAGATGCATTCACAGACATGGGGTGTTTTTTTTTTTTTTTGCCCAGCCAAAGACCCGAGACCCACTGAAAACGACTCTGAGACCCACTAGTTGAGAATCACTGATGTAGAGGATCTTTGACCAATGTTTTATTAATACGTCCTTCAAAACAGCAAAGCCCACCTGTTATATAGACTGGACGATCTTTGACGAGCATTTTTGCAGCAGGTCCGTAAGAAAAGTAGAGCACTCCTGCCCTATAATGGATCTTTTTGCAGTGCGTCCTCATATGGAAGCTTTGAAAGCTCAAAAAGCTGTTATCTTTCCACAACCTACCTCAGTATGACTCTTTGCTTTGGAGCGATACAACCAATAAGCCCGCGAGGGAACATGAGAGGGTGCAATCCTTCTTAAAATCTGATTGAAAGACCAACCTTTGTGCTGGTATAATGGGCACTATTGGACCAAATATTGGGAAAATTTTCCTTTTTAGGTATTACAGCGACCACCAAAGCACATATGGTTAATTGTGTGTGTTTCTTACCCAATATGTCCTCAAATTGGCATTGCATCTCAATAGCGGCTCAGATATACTGTAAGAAGTGATATCATGGGTAAATAGTGAAGTATTTGGTTATGTCCATAGTCTTGCATCTCCTTCTCTAATGATGTGTCTGGCTTTGGAGTATGCAACAATGAGAGGAAGAACACAACACCTGTGCTAATGTGTGTGCCATGTGTGCAGTAACAAGCATATAAGCACACGCACACTGGAGGAAAATGTCATCATAATGCGGCACATTGGGTGTAGTGGCGGCAGGTGCTTGTTGAACATGTCCGTCTTTGATCAGGCCGAGTGCTGAGGGCCCGAGTGTGTTTTTCTTTGGGAGTCCGCCTGCGTGTCATCCGCAAACTTGTTGTTGTTTTTGTCCGCCAAGCGCTGGAAATGTGAAGTGTGAGGGCTCTAATGGGGGCTCAAAGAAGTCTCCATTAGAGCACAAACATGGTCCTTCTCTGTGGCAGGGGGAGCCAAAGTGCGGCCCGGGGGCCGGCTTGAACTGCAGCTCATATCAAAGTGCCCCCTCTGTGTATTTTTGGCTTTTTAAAAATATAAATACTGGAAACATTTGTACTTGTAACACTCAAATCTTAAACACAAAGCCAAAAAATGATAATTTAATAGTTTTAGAGGTGGGAGATATTACAAATTTTAGTATCGCTCCCATACCAAGTAAATACAGAGCCTGTATCGCCAGTACCGATACTTCTTTCTTGGATATTCTTCAAGATCATTGAATGATTTTGTCATTTTTGCCTTTAATTTGTTGATCATGACACAACAAAACACAATACAAATGTTTTAGGCAACAAAAAAAAAACCATTAATTTTTTTTTTAATGATAAAAAAATATATATTTTTTAAAAACAAACACTTATTTGTGAACAATTTAACAATATTTAAAATAACATTAGAATAAAATCATTCCATTATTTCCTTTTAATTAGGGCTGTCAATTGATTAAAATATTGAATTGTGATTAATTAATATTGTCCACAGTTAATAATTAATAATTATAATTAATCATAATTAATCACAATTCATCACAGGTAGAAGTTTTAAGTAGGGGTGTCACGAGACGAGACGATACACAAGATCCAAGATGTCTTTATGAACTATACAGGATATTTTAAATAAGTAATTAAAATAATATTCATACCAGTGACGAAAGATGTTAACTAAATTGTAAACCATTGCGTCCTGCTGTAATAGCATAATAATAGCACTTAACAAACTTTTGCGTAAACATTGGATTCTAACTGAGCTGAAGTCTCCGGTTCAGATGTTGGGTTTGTGCGTGACATATTTTTGCCCCAAAAAATGTAGGCTTTAATGAATAATTCCAAAAACCGTGTTTCCAATCTGCTTTTTGTGGACAATCCAACTAAATTGCAATCATTTGGAGTCTCTGTCAAGGTGTTAACAGGGGACACATGTAGAAAATGTAATATACTGTAAGCATCAGCAAATGTAGTCCACAGTAATGGCACACGTTCTACGTGAACAAGGATTGACAAAGAGACGACGGATCACTGCGGAATATTTCAATCTCGCCACATATTCAGTGAAGTGGAAGTTCATGCGGCAAGGCGGAATTAGTGACATCTTCTTATCTCTGTTTTTTCTTTTATTAAAGATGATCTCCCTCCACTGTGATCAATCTCTTTAAGTGTGTCTAAGACCTTCCATTTGGCTGTCACT
This sequence comes from Dunckerocampus dactyliophorus, assembly GCF_027744805.1. NCBI lineage: Eukaryota > Metazoa > Chordata > Actinopteri > Syngnathiformes > Syngnathidae > Dunckerocampus > Dunckerocampus dactyliophorus. The sequence continues at coordinate 15,252,360 of NC_072835.1, forward strand.
CTGCATTTGCGTCCTGTCTTTTAAGAAGCCTGTAAAGGCAATGGAGGTGTGCCCCTCTCTGATGCTAAAAGATGGTGCGAGTGTCACAATGGAGCAGTAGCACCAGCTGATGGCTTTCAGAGCTGCATGCAAACGAAGGAACGTCAGAAAAATCCATTATACTAGTGGTCCTCAATAGGCGGCTCATGGGCCACATCCTGTGTGCCAAAGATTTGTCCCACCAAACATCACCCAAAGAATGTCAACCATTCAGTCCGACTAGAGAAGTGCTCATGCATGCAGTACTGTCTCCGCCAGGTGTGTACGTCACAATGACGCAAAAACAAGACGAAGAAGATGGTTCACATTTAAACAAACATGGCGCTATCAACTCTCCACGCACGGAAAGTGGACAAAAAACTACAAGACTACAGAATATGCATTTACCAAAAATGCCGATGTGTCTACTTTGTAATGAAGTACATGTTGTTTGGAAGGAATGTCACCTGCAGAGGCACTTTCAGACAAAACATCGGGACTTTAATGCATGGCCCCATGTTGCAAGGATCTGCACACAATTACGGAGCAGTTCTTGCATGGCCGGCATACTCACCGGACATGTCACCTGTTTGGGATGCTCTGGATCGACCTATACGACAGCGTGTTTCAGTTCCTGCCAATATCCAGCGACTTTACACAGCCACTGAAGAGGAGTGGAGCAACATGCCACAGGCCACAATCAACAACCCCATCAAATATGTGAAGGACTGCAGGATTTGAAGTGGCCTTTTATTGTGGCCAGCCTCAGGCACACGTGTGCAATAGTAATGCTGTCTAATCATCATCTTGATATACCACAGCTGTGAGGTGCAAAGGAGAAGTGCTCGCTCACATGGATTTACGTAGACATGTTTGTCAACAATATTTGACAGAAATACTTAACAAAAAAGTTTTACATCTTTGAGCTCAGCTAATAAAAGATGGGAGCAAAAACAAACGTGTGCGTTTATATTTGTGTTGAGTGTCATGTGATGATTCCACCCTTTGACAACCCATTGCAGCTCTGAATGTACTTTTTACGGAGTGTAGACTGGTGATGAAATACATTCCCAGCAGCAGCAGAAGTAGAGCTTAGCGGGGGTCTCAAATTGGGAGGGGTGTATAAATCCAAAAGTCAAAAGCCAATACTCTCCCGGCCAAATGTCTCAACCTGATGAGACACTGGAATAATCAAATTTGGAGACGCTTTTTTTTTCTTTAGGGGAGCGTTGTTGTGGCCAAGTCCAAAGTGTCGGGTGACGATGTGAGCCGAATGGACAGAACAAGGAGCGCTTTCTCCAAAACGAGGCTGTTGGAGGGGGCAACAGTTGCCGGATGATCCCTACAAGAGTGAAGGGGGGAAAAACACAAGAGAGAGGAAGGAACATGAAGCGCTTTGTCCAAAAAAGCAGCGCTTGATTTGTGGCTCAGATAAGAGTTTGACTGATGAATTTATCGTGGCCATTTTTGGTTTTATGTGCGTTTACAGAACATCCATGTTGTCTTCCTTACACGCTGATTGCGCTGGCTATCCATATTTGGACAGTTGTACTTGTATCCGTCCAAAAATAAATGAAAATGAAAAGTGAGCTTCAATGTGAAGGGAGTGTGATAGTTTTAAGATATGAATCAGCCATTAGTGGAAGAGCATGTTACTTGGACATTACAGCCATCATAATAAAATAGTCTGCAAACATTTTTTTTCTGCATGAAAAATGGAGCTGGTCATACTGGTTGTAATATTTTACTACAATATCTAAATGATTCCAAACAGCTCTCAATACGATGCAACCACACTAGTAAACATATTGTTAAGTGGAAACATCTCTGGCAGTGAACGTTCATGTCTTTGTCAAGGCAAACTTGTTCATTAATTGAATGCACTTTTTGTGTTGGATTTGATCATATAGTGAAAGTGTGCAAAAGGAAACGCCTTTTATTATCTTGATTAAAAATACAACAAATAAAATCAAATAAAACAATATGTTTAAAAAACGAATTATTCTATGTATGGCATAAAAAGAACGGATTTTTAAAATCACATATTTCAATATGGTATTTATCATTAATCAATACCTTATTGTTATTATAATGATGTCTTTATTATTAATGTCCTTATTAGTATTATTGATTTGGCATGAAAAATGAACGTTTCCCTATTGTCATGCATTCATTATGATACTGCTATTGTTTCAGTTAACACCTTAGAAGGGTGTGTGTGTGTGTGTGTGTGTGTGTGTGTGTGTGTGTAAGTAAATTCGTCTTTGTGAGCCATCCAATCCCAGCGTTTTACACTCTTTCCCCCCCCACTTTATACTTCCACAAACTAACAAACGAAAATGCCTTTAATTCAAGTCAAATGGTAATCAGTAATTATATTGCAAGGTGTATCTCTTCATTTGAATGTAATATTTATTTCAATTAGAATTCATGATCGTTACAATTCCAGGGGAAATAAAGGTTTTTTTCAACGTGTATTTTGTTAATCCTTTACGGCTTTTGACCTGATTTTGATATTTTTAATCCTGTTTGCAAACTCTCGATGAAATAGTGAAAAGGTGAAAAGTTTTTCTCATATTTAATCCTTAAAGCCTTTGCTGTTTTTGACGTGAAATAAGTACAAATAAGTTGCCTTTAATGAAACAAGTATTTTCCACGCCTATGTGTGTCAATGCCGTCGTTGTTGTTTGTGATCTTTGCTTTGTTTGTTTATTTATTTATTTTTACAATTTAAACGTGTTCATTTAAGATGCTTTTGCATGATGTAGTGTTTGTTTTTTGTTTGTTTTTAGAGCACAAAGAATCATGTCAAATATGTCCTGCAGGCCCCGAGCGCCATTCAGTGGTAGAAATAAAACACGCGTGGCACGAGGGAGGTTGATTCTTCCACTCCCCAGACGAGGTAGGGATTTTATTTTTTACCACTTCAAATGGCAACATTGAACTTTTACGATTATTTACTTCATTCAAACTGCTTATTTGTTTCTGCTTACGGAGTTCTGAAAAAATGTAAAAGACACTACTTTTTTTTTCATTGTTTTTTTAAGCTCCCTTTGATTTGACATATTTGCACATACCATGTCAGAAAGTAAAATAAACTTACGTTTAAGTCCACTTGGATGTCAAGAATCCAAAGCCCCAAAAATCCGTTTTAGGGAGGAAAGGCCTTAATAGCCTAATTGGGGCCGACCCAGCCAAATTGATACAATAACATCCCAAGCTTGTGTTCAAAGAGGAATCCACTTAATGACCCCCCAAGCAATTTTTACTCCGGCGCAGGAAATATTACATGAAGACTTTGAAGACGTCATTTGTCTTTTTGGAGCACTTTTTGTGCGCGTCGCTCCTTGAAGGGAGTTTGAAAACATGTCACCTCTCATTAGTGCTGTCCACTTCCCCTGCCTCCAATAATCTCCTTTATTTCCACTCAAGTCTTGGTGTAAAAAAAAAACAATAAATCCACCCCTGAATATTTAAAAAATCCTTCCTTTGATTTCCCCAGTATTTATTTAAAATACTTTCATGTTTTCTTTTTGTAAAGGCCTGTTTGATTGACAGCCACGTGTCCTCTAAATCCCCGTAAATAAACGTTTTTTTTAACGTGTTTACTATTTACTTTTTAAAAATTACCAGCATTTGTTTTCATTTTTTTGTTTTTGCTCGGTTTTGTCTATCTGTAATTACAAAATAAACAAAAAAAAATAACCGTGTAATACTATTTGATATATAATACATACATATGTAAATGTGGGCCTATTAAAAGATAAGAAATTAATTAAATGGTAATATTTACGTTAAAATAATATAGAGTGGATAGCACATAATAATAATGAACATACTGTACATCAATATTCATAAGAAGAAATATAACACCTCATAATAATAAAAAGTAAAACCCTTTATTAAAAATCGTGCATTAAAAACTACTGCAGAAAACACACCTAATAAGTAAGCATAATAAATAATGATAAAAGAAGGCATGTTTTATACATATAACACAAAATAACATTCAAAGTTCATAAATAACAACTAATGTGGATAAAACACAGAATTGAAGAAATAAATTAATTGTAATATTAAACTGACTCTCTATCTATCTATCTACCTATCTACCTATCTATCTATCTACCTACCTATCTACCTACCTACCTACCCACCTACCTACCTATCTACCTACCTACCTACCCACCTACCTACCTATCTACCTACCTACCATCCCTCCAACATGACACAAAAATAAAAAATGAGCATGTGTCATATTGCAGATGTAACCCTCATACTGTGTATGTCTCTATTCCATAAGAACCAAGTAGTCGTCAGTCTGTATCACCGCACAAAAAAGTGTTTTATTCTGGTAATGAGGTTTGTTGTTGTGTTTTGCGGCTCTGAACCGTCACCCTATAGTCTGATGGAAGGCGAGAAGAGAGCCTCATTGGCCTTCCCATTGAATAAGGAGCTCCATCTCGTTGACGTGAGGAAACATCTGCTGCGTCCAAATAGAGAGCGATGACTGAAATTATATGCTGACGCTGAGGCCTGCCAGCCCTTGTGGCTAATGTAATCAAAAAGGAGAGGCTCTGAACGCCCCCCTCTTCTAAGCCCAGAATGTGAACTTCTTAAGGCCTGTGAAGTCAGGATGTTGTCACTTTCAACCACAAGACAACATGCAATACACACACAAAAGGACTGAGACACACACTTTCCATCAATTAAGCAGTCAGAATATGAGGAAACACGCGAGAATTGACAAAATAAACACATTGCTAAGATTAGCGTTACCCCGCAGTCTCCGCTTTGCTGCAGCGCTGTTTTCTCGCAACCCTCAGTCTTCTCTTGGGTAAAATGAAGGCCACAAACCTGGAGGAAATTACTCGACGGTGTCCGTTTTGCTGCAGCTCTCTGCTTTCTTGCTGCCCTCATTCTCCTCCGGGATAAATCCACAACCCCAAAAGGAATTGCAGTTTTTGTGCTCCATAGTCTCCACTTTGTTGCAGCGCTCCGTTTTCTTTCCTTTTGGGTGAAACTAGTCTCTAGCAACAAGAGGCCTAGAAGGAATTTCAGACTCCACAGTCTCCACTTTGCGTTGTGTTGCTGCCCTCAGTCTCCTTTTGGATACAAGCATGGAGTAGCTGCAAACACTGTTTGGAGAAGTAATGGCCATGTGTCCCAATACTTTTGCATATACAGTATATGTACGCATGCTTGTTCGTCTCCTCAATTTCGGCCATTCAGTCCGACCCCCTGCCTCTGTCCCCTGCATGGTCCTCATTGCAGCGGTCCACTTGAGTGAAAATGGAATCTTTAAAGGGGGTGGGGGCACATTTCACCTGGTTGGTTTTAACCCCACAACAGCAGCTCGTCGATGCTTTTATGATTAGGACCACTAAATTAGAACCAGAGGGAGCAAGGAGGGAGAAGGAGGAGGTCGGGGGACTCACCTCTCTCCTGCCAAGCGACCTCAGCAAGCATCACAGGAGCCATTGAAGCTGTATTTTTTGGATTGGGGGAGGAGAAAGAGATGAATGTTGTCATTGTTATTGTAAGGATAATCGCCACATACAGGGGCGGCTGCACTCGGGAGCACACTGTAGCTCGATAGCGTGTCACTTGTTACGCTCATCAAGGCGTCCGCCATGAGAAGTCGTGTGCAGTCGCATGGAGATGTGACACTGATGTGAAAACAGCAAAGAAAAATGTTGTCAGGTTCAGTCAAGGTCCTCCATGGGAGAATAATTGTGCATGTACAGTAGGACTTACGATGCATCAGCACGCACTTTATAACGACTACACGCGAGAGTTGGGCTCAGCTTTGGAGGCCACAGTCACTCAGTTTTTCCTTTTGTTTTGTCGTTTGTTTCTTGTTGTTTTTAGACAGGTGAAAGTGGCACACTTCACTTTTCTAATCAAGTAGATTCATTTACTTATGCATTATGAATTTATAATATGATATATACAATGTATATATAGGCTTATATATATCTTATTAATATATGTTTTATATTCAAATACATTTTGAAGAGTTCACCTTCCTTTAAATTCATTATGGAAGTCAATGCAATATAATAATAGTACAACTACAATCCCGTGGTGTCTAATACAATACTGTAGCTGTAGACTGGATATAGCCACATTCTTTTTTAAGATAATAATGGTCAATTATAAGAGGTAATGTGTTTATTCTGGTTATAGTTGTGAAGTTGTTCTTTGTAATGCAACATGACAGGGTCATGTCATTCGAAACATCTCTTACCACCACCACAAAAGGCAACCACAATAATCATAAACATACAGTACTAAATGCATGAAAAGCAGAATTCTCGATGGATATCACCCAATACCTATGGAAATCCATTTGATTATGAATATATTTGATTATAAATAAAGGCTAAAATGATATTCCAAAAGGTAATTACAGTCTAAAAAGCTAGGTTTCCCGTCGAACGTCTTCATTAGTGTCAATGAAGCAGACATATAGCATCTGTGGAGTCACATTGCCGTGTGGTGGTCATGTTGAGTATTGCATCAGCATGCTGTGGTCACGGGGAAATGAACACCCCCGGTTCTGATGTCAAATACATAAATTGCTTTATCTTTAAACAAATAATTAATGGTTATTAATTAATGTGATTAAAGTCACATCAAAATATATTTATTTTTTTATTTTTTTTAAATTTGTTTGTTGATTTATTTCGCAGTTGATTTATACAAGTTAAAGGTCAAATGATTTTTTAGTGCTAAGCCGACTACTACTTGTGCTATTTTTATTTCCTTATTACTTTATTTATTACTTTTATTACTTTGACCACTTAGGATTTCAACTACAACTACAACTACGTTTAGTCGTTCTATTACTCCTATACTTTTAGTATCACTGTTAGTACAATTAATGCTATTATTGCTGACTGGTAGTACTTGCTATTAGCATTACTCCTATAACTACTACAACTAATACTGCTATTAGCATTACAAGTGCTCTTCCTGCTGCTAATAAGACTATAGCCATTACTACTTGTGTTATTACAGCTGTTACCTTGTACTATTAACACCTACTATTGGTATTACTCCTACTGCAACTAGTATGACTATTACTACCACTACAGTACTGTTAACTTATACTCCTATAACTACTGCGTTAATACTATTGCTCCTAGAACTTCAGTGACTACTACTTTTACTCTCAGTGTCATTACTGCAAGTATTATTACATGTAATCTTTATACTTAACTTTGTTTGTACTGTATTAAATCAAGTTGTTGTAGTTAAAATGGAGCAAGCATTAAGAAATAAATGAATTTCATAGCAGCTACTCTTCGAAAATACAATAATATTTTAAACATGCATGAAAAAGTACATGCTTGTACTTTGCCTGATGATTTTGGACAATAATTAGCAGTAACTACAGTGTGTACTGATGAACAAAAGGCTAGCAAAAAACACTGTGGTTGCTAGGCGACACACACACACACACACACACACACACACACACAGGAGTGTATAATCACCCAGTGTGTGTGTGTGCGCGCGCCGTGCTGGGATGGGTGTTGTGTTTGACAGCTGCATGCAGCATGTCTCATCATGGTAATCAGGTCAAGACAGTCATTAATGGCGTAATGAAACAATGAGCGTGGAGAGGCGGTGTTTTACATGTCAGAGGCGTTGATAGGCCTCATCTCCATTGCCAAGCGGGCCTCCTTTTCACTGTGCGATGGCCCGTCGCTTCTCGAAAAAACATTTGGAGTGTGTATTATTTGAAACAAGAAAGCAGAGAAACATGTTGGTTGGATAAGTGTTTTGCTGATTTGGGAATCATGACACACAATGGTAACCTCATGAGCCTGAGGCTTGCTTTAACGCATGAATATGCAGCCTTTCGCTGCTTTCATATGGCTGCACACACACACAAGTAGAAAATGTGTTATTGTGACGGATCCAATATTAATACAAGAGCTGCATCAAAACATGCCTTTATGAGGATTATATTGTGTTATGTTTGGATGGACACTTTCAGAGATGCGTTAAATGTATTTTTACGACTGTGGTTGTAGTGTAAGGAAACTCACTGGCACTCTAGAAATGGTCTGTAGGAGGATTATTCATAATAGTGTAACAGCTGCTATTCACTAATACCCCGTTAACTATTACTACTATTGCTCCTACAGCTACAGAAACTACAGTACTACTTTTACTCTTGCTGACTTTTTGTGTTACTATTATGGTGACGGCAAATACTAGTATGATTGCTGGCTGTTAATACCTACGATTACTCCTACTCCTATCTACTACTACAACTATTTCTAACACTATTGCTGCTACTGCAACTAGGACTATCACATCTGCTACTACGGTGTTGCTATTACCAATACTTCTAGTGCTGCAACTACTACTGCTGTTACCATTACAGCCAGTACTATTATTGCTGACTGTTACTACTATAATTATTATGACTCCTGTTACTATTACTACTGCTACTACCACTACTATGAACTACTACATCTGTAACTGTTTGTTCCCACAACTACTACTGCAACAAATGTTACTCTTACTACGGTACTAGTATCACTATGACGACAATTGCTGGCGATACCTACTGTTAGCATTACTCCTACTACAACAGCTCCTACTGCTGCAGCGCTTGTACTACTATATTGATATTACTATTATTACTACTACTATTACTATTAACATGACTGTAATTTGTACTATTATTGCTGACCATTACTACGATAATTATGATTTCTCCTACTAGTATTACTATTGCTACTACCACCACTATTAACTACTACACCTATAACTGTTTGAACTACTACAAGTACAAGTACAACATTTACTACTGCTATCACTGTGACTACGATTACTACTATTATTGTTGGCTATTCCTACCTACTATTAGTATTACTCACAGTACTACAACAATTAATACTACTGTTATCGTTACTCCCACTGCAACAACTATTACTACTACTCTACTGAGAGTGTGACTGTTTTTATTAGCAGTATTAGTACTACTACTACTACTATGCTTTGTTACTAGTTCTACAGTACTAGTATTATGTAGTAGTAGTATTATGACTATTGTTATTATTAATTATAAGTAAGGTTTAAACCATAAGCATGTTATTGATTGTTGTCTTTGTAAAGGCGGAAAGCCATCAAAAAAGGTTCATCTTATTATGTTGTAATTAGCAACTGACAAAATAATAAATGTAATGATGTCATTTAAGGTCTGTCTGGGCCAGACTTGCATGATTTCTATGTCTCCAGAAAGGAATGATAATGTAACTTGTGTAGACAACAACAGCTCTTGGAACCGCAGATCATGCGTCCTTGAAGCATTGGCATTGTTTTCTTATGGGTGGCGTCTTGCTTTGCGTAGGTGAAGACGCCACTCACAACTTCAAGGCTTTCATCTTCCCTCTCATTACTTTGGCGACAAGTGTTCAGTGAGAGTTTTTTATTGCAGGTGTGAAGGGTGTAATGCTCTCCAAGGAGACGTGATTGTGTTTTTATGTGTGGAAGTGGAGCATGCATGCACACTGCTTTTGTCTTTTGCAGGCCTCTTCTCGTAAATGCCACGCTCTCGGAGACTAAATCAGACGTTTCCAAGCAGGGCCTCTCGTACGGAGTTGGCAGATGTTGTGTCGCTTCAGCAGCATGGGCTTTCAAACAAAAAGCTGCTGATGCATTTTGGAAAGATATCTGAGAAGTTGTTAGGCTTTGAAGCTAAACAATAGATGTAGAAATAATCTGTTCCAGGGTCAAACTATCACCATTGTGACTCAAGGAAATAAAAGATTCCTGTCTTATACTAACAAATACTGTGACATTTATAAAAGGCATGCTGAAACTGCTGTATAGTTGTACTTTTCGGGGAGGACAGATGTGTGGAGGACAGGAAGTGATGTCGGAGGTTCAGAGTTGAGTTTCAGCTTGATGTGGGTTCTGGCCGCAACAATGCTTTCTCCAAATAGCTTAGCATATATCGACCTACACTGGATTGGTTTTAGCATTATGAAGAATATGAAAGCGGCCCCTGCATTTTTAGATTTTTTTGGCAGAAAAAGCATGGACACCCCTGCTTTATAACAACATTGCTACTCCCACCGCAACAACTATTACTACTGCCTCTTTTGGTATTGCCACTAATCACTATCACTACAATTACTGCCATTATTGTCGACAATTACGACCTAAATAAGGGCCAGAGTCGCCTCCACCTGCTGAGGAGACTGAGGTCCTTTGGTGTGTGCAGGACTCTTTTACGGACCTTTTATGACTCTGTGGTGGCCTCAGCCATCTTCTATGCTGTGGGCTGCTGGAGAGGGGGCAGCACGGACAGGGACAGGAACAGGATCAATAGGCTGATCAGGAGAGCGAGCTCTGTTCTGTCCGCAGGTCCTTCATACCGACCGCTGTCAGGCTCTACAACACCTGCACCACCTGAACCATGTTGTAGTCAATATGTATTGTTTACACTGTACTCTTTACTTGCATATCTTGCTTGCTGCTGTAACAAGTGAATTTCCCCGCTGTGGGATAAATAAAGTACAAATACAAATACAAATATAATGATAATAATACATTTTATTTATTGGAGGACAGGGGTGTTGTGGTTATAAGAGCGAGTGTGAGTAAGTAACCGGCAGGAGAGTTCTGAATATACTGAAGTTTTGGGAGAGTTTTGCCTGGAAGTCCGTAGAAAATGCAGTTACAGTAATCAAGTCTGGTGGTGATGAAAGCGTGAATGAGGGTTTCAGCAGTAGAAAGGGAGGGGGATGAAAAAGTGTATGCCCCAGTCCTGATTTATTATTTTTTCTGCATGTTGTCACACTTAAATGGTTCAGATCATCTAACAAATTTAAATATTAGCCAATGAACACACAACTGAACACAAAATGTAGTTTTTAAATGAAACTTAGTATTATTAAGGGAGGGAAATCCAAACCTACATGGCAGTGTGTGAAAAAGTCATTGCCCCCGTTAAAGCCATTTGTAAAACTTTGTGCACCACAGCGATAGAATGTTTATGACTCCACTATAAGAAAGACACTGGGTAAAAACGGTCTACAAGATGAAATCCACTGCTGAACAAAAAGAATATTAAGGCTCTCTTCTTAATTTTGCCCGACAACATCTTGGTGATCCCCAAGACCTTTGGGAAAATACTCTGTGGTCTTACGAGACAAAATTTGAACTTCTTGGAAGGGGTATGTCCCGTTCCATCTGGCGTAAAAGTAATGTAATTTCAGAAAAAGAGCATCATACCAACAGTAAAATATGGTGGTGGCAGTGTGATGGTCTGGGGCTGTTTTGCTGTTTCAGGACCTGGAAGACTTGCTGTGATAAATGGAACCATGAATTCTGCTGTCTGCCAAAACATCCTGAAGAAGAATGTCCGGCCATCTGTTTGTGCCCTCAAGCTGAAACCAACTTGGGTTCTGCAGCAGGACAATGATCCAAAACACACCAGCAAGTCCACCTCTGAATGGTTGAAGAAAAACAAAATGAAGACTTTGGAGTGGCCTAGTCAGGGTCCTGACCTGAATCCTATTGAGATGCTGTGGCATGACCTCAAAAAGACGCTTCATGCTGGAAAACTCTCCAATGTGGCTGAATTACAACAATTCTGCAAAGATGAGTGGGCTAAAATTCCCCCACAGTGCTGTAAGAGACTCATTGCAAGTTATCACAAACACTTGATTGCAGTTGTTGTTGCTAAGGGTGGCCCAACCAGTTATTAGGTTTAGGGGGCCATCACTTTTCACACAGGACCTTGTAGCTTTGGATCTTTTTTCTCCCTTAATAATAAAAAGTTTCATTTAAAAACTGTTCAGTTGTGTTGTCATTGACTCATATTTCAATTAGTTTGATGATCTGAGACATTTAAGTGTGTGCAAAAAAATAAAAAATCAGGAAGGGGGCAAAACACTTTTTCACACCACTGTATATGAAGATGTGATGTACCACATTGCCCACTAGGTGAAAGCACTATCTGTGCTTTTAACTGTTTACACCCGAAAAGTATAAAAATAAGTCAACCAGTATTTATTCAGACATAGAAAAAGTAAAACAGTTAACTTTAAAGGTGGAGGTGATTATTTCACGTACTTTACTGTTTTAACCTCTCATTCTCGTGATAAAATAATTTAATTTCAATAATAATAACATAGCATGTAAGTTGATGCTGGAATAGTCATCTCATCACGTTCTTCTCAGCCTTGTCCAGACCGGTCTTGTTTTTGGAAAACATTTTGTCAAAAAAAAAGCGAAATAAAATGCACGACACACGCAGAGAAGTCTTGACTTCGACTCTTCGTTTTACTCGAATTGTAATTAGCACACCCTTAGGAGCATTCCAGTGTACAGCGAAGAGCCGGCAGGAGCATGAGGAGATGCTTTCTAGCATGTTGGCGTGGAGTCCTGGGAAGTGTGCTGCAGGGATCAGCATCGCTCTTCATCTCTCATCTGGCGTTTGATGGTGGCGGTGGAGCGGGCTGTTAAACATGTCCTTTCATGACTCTCCTTTAAACTGCTTTTTGCGCTCATCAAGACTCCTTTGTGAGCGAGAGGCAACGCACACCCACACACACATTTAGCTTTATCTTTTGTCTTGTTTTTCTTTTGGCCTTTAGTGCTCACAAGCACAGCAAACACGTCAGGTAACAGCCAAGCAGCTAATTTGACAAACGAGTGATGGGTGTGTGTGTGTGTGTGACTGCAGGTGCCATTACAGAAGTCAGCACAAAAGTGGAACAACAACAAATGAATTTTAGTGTCGGCTTTCTTACATCTTGGGCCACGTTTATCCTTGAAGCAACACGAGCGCCACCTGACTCATACAGTAGATCAATCCATCCAAACCTCCAAAACAACATCTTTATCAGTATTAAGTAATTAAGCATTTTCAAGCATAAAATAACGAAATGGACTATAATGCAAATAGAAATAGACAAATTCAAAGACGTGATATACAGTACTTTACACTGGTGGCTAGATGTCAGTTATGTCTTATGTGCCTTATATTTCTTATTTTGTGTTGTTATGTTTACTATATTGGGTGATATGAGTGTATATGTGACTATAGGGGTGTTATTACATGTCTAGAGGGCTCTAATGATGTTAAAAACCGTATGTAGAAGATTGTAAACAGGTTTTCAATGCTGTATCCACAAAAATATGCTATTTATAACGGAAATTCACTTTTCACTTTTTTTCATCAGGCTACTATATATATTGCTATCTTATATAACGCTTGCAACACGTTTGAAAGTTAGCTGTGGAGTTAAAACCTTGCCAGTACCTCAAAAACACGTGTTTTACTCACACATCAGTGATTCACCAACAAACTCAGCGTGGTTCATTCATTCACAAACTTAATGCATTTCACAGAAGTGAAATTATTGAATGGTCATTTCTTTTCGGTTTTGACATTTCTAAATGGTCCCTATAGCAATATAAGTCGTACTTCGCAGAGGACTGCTCGTTTTGATTAGAAAAAAAGGTTGTATCTGGTCTGTGTCACCACTGCTGGAAAGTGGTATCGTTTGCTGTCTCACAGACGTTTGCTTGGGAGTTATTGATCCCGGAAATGTGAATCAGTGAATATATTTGTAACTTTACCGCAGTATGAACCTGAAGGCATTTGTGTGTGTGGAACTGCAAGGCGGAAAATTAGTGCCTAAAGTCACGTGACCGTGACAAGATTGTGCCAAAAGTCACACGGCAGTTTCTTGTAATTGTCAAACTGTTTTTTTTTTTGTACTTGAAGGATTTTTTGGCACTCGAAGGTCATTCCGGTTTTGTACTTGTACACATGCAATGTGTTCCGTTGCATGTGTAAAACATGCTGTATTTGTTTCGGAAGTGGGATGTATTTATTTGCTTTGCAAAACAAAATGCATGAGTTTGCGAATGATGTTTTGTATTTGCAAACCACGCTGAGCTTGTTTGCGAATGGTTGGGCGCGAGTAAAACATGTTTTGTGTGTTTGTGAGGTTTTGGCGATGTTTTTAACGTCATCGTTAGCGTCCTCTAGGCCGCCTAGGCCAAGAGTCTCAAACGTGTTATTTCACAATGAAAATGTTAAATAACAAAAATGAGCGAATTGTGAGTCAACATGAGTTGGTTTAGCCTTGACTGCTAGTTGAGGTGAAGAATATTAAATTGTTAGTAATTGGACTAAAATGACTACTTTTGGCATAAACATAATTAATAATTATCAGGTCAATTAAAACAGTATAATGAAAGGAATGCTATGACAGGTTCAAAGTACTGCATGCGTATGTGAAAATAGTGCAATGTGTCATTTGCGTGTGCTGTTACTTGTAATGAAGGCAATCTGTCGCGTGACCTTTCACCCTGACATCTCTCACATTGTAACGTGCTGGTTGTAACGTGTACCACCCACAGCTTCCCAAGCCTTGAACCCTCGCTGAACCAGCACAGACGGGCCCTACCACGTCCTACACTCCACCCCCCACCCCTGCATCACCGCTGACTGCCATGACAGACACCAGACAGACAGAAGTGTGTCCAATGAGTGTGTGTGTGTGTGTGTGTGTGTGTGTGTTTCTCTGTTTCTCTGTCTTTCCTTGAACTTCAGAGAAAGCCTGCTGTTTGCCGCCATCTCTGAGCCGGTGTGAAGCTACAGCCGCCAGCTGCCAGCACTTCAGAGGGAGAGGCCCGGTCAAGACAGCAACACGCCTGCAGTCGTGCCGACGGGTCGAGAGCTCTGGCGCCGGGTCATCTGGAGTGACAGTATGCCTGCAACACTCTACATGAAACTAACCATATACATTTTTTTCTTCACGTCAATCATTTACTTTATAATGAGGGATAATTACTTGTTTACAAACAGGTCAACAAACGGTTATTAGTGCTTTATAAATCATGATTAATAGTTAGAGCAGCATTTACTTGGTACCACTTTACCATAATGCTAGCCTTGCTATAAAAAATATTTATGAATACCTTAAAAATGCTGTTATAGTCTGTTTTTAAGACCTTCTCAAAATGTTATTAATGCTATTCTTATCATATAAATCAGTGATCCCCAACCCTCGGGCCGTGGGTCATTTGGTACCGGGCCGCACAGAAAGAAAAAATAATTCCCATGTTTTATTTTGTAAAGTGTCCGGATTCTCTCTGTTACATCCGTCTCACGTGACACATGTCCATTGTGCGTGTGCTAACTTTATCTCATTCCGCACAAATAAACTACTACTGTATTTTTAGCATTTTTCTTTCACCTCATATTTGGTGTCATGCTGATACTATGTGGGAACGCATAAAGGTAAGTTTTGATGACTTATTGAGTGCTAATGTGCACATTTGTCTCAAGTGAATTCATGCTAGCACACTGCCACACACGTCAAACAGCCATATAATCATCTCCAGAGATAAGATAAATTAGATGGCTATAATGTACAAACCCCAGAACCTGGTCCACGGGAGATTTGTGGGAACACAAGCCGGTCCGTGGGTCAAAAAAGGTTGGGGACCACTGATATTAATGATGAATAAATCACATACATTTATGAATGGCTTAACACTGTTTGAAGCTGATTCTTCTTCTTCTTTTTTATACATTCTTACATTTCTTGGGTTCACAATTTGGTGATTTCAAAATGTTTGTTGCCAATCTCCAACAATGGTACCCTTGTTGAGAGCTAATTAAGTTTAATAAGGTTAATAAGCTGTTCTAAATGATATAATTAGGTGCAACTACTGTACACCCTTTAACACTGACGTGTGGTTGCGGTGAGGTTCACGGCTGGTGAGGCACTGACTCCTTTGGAGGAGGGGTTTTTTTTTTTAACTCATTCAATCCCAGCCATTTTTCAAAATACAACACCTTCACTACCTGCCATTTTAGACGATTTTGACTGATCTTTCAAGGCACGCAGAATATTGTGTTCTATGGTGATATGTACATGGAACCTGCCAAAAGATTAGCCTCCTGTCTTTCATCAGGAAAAAAAGTTGGTTTCTACCTTTTTGTGTTCTTCAGTAATCAGCAGTAGAACATAGAACATAGCTAAGATTCAGGAAAATATCAGTTGCCGACTTGAAAAGGGCGAAACAATCTACACTACTATACCACAACATAAACAACACAAAAAAGGTTGTTTTTTTTACATCAGAATAACAATTTATTTACAAATGTAACACCATGCCACCGTTTTTATGGCATCAAAAGTGCTCTCAAGCCTAACCCATTGGTGAGGAGTTGCATCATCACGTCCTTTAGCCTCTCGCGCAAAACCCCCCCCTTAAAAGACGTATAAATACGTTGTTGGGATCGGGCGTTCGGGTTGACAAAAACGTATAACTACGTCTTTGGTATCAAATGAGTGAAATGTCAATACAGGTTGCTCATTAAGAGGATAACAACAAAAAGAGAAGAATGATTCACTTTGGTTAAAAATGTTGTCAAATGATTTTCAGATACTTTTTAGTCCCATTTATTTCTTTTTTATTATCTGTGTTCTTACCTTTGACCTGTATATGAAGATGATTCATTCATCCAGCAGGGCATGAAATATCTTTAATGCAACTGGCCTTCTGCTAGCTAGAGCTTGGAAGAAAAAAAAATGCTGGCTTTCCTCTTTATGGAAGGACGGCAGCCGCAAGCACCTTCCAGTTCATGCACGCCTGACACCTTCGGGATGTAGCGGTAATACAAGTGCCTCCAGTATGACATGTCTCTTAAATGTCTCAGCAACATTATATGATTGACTGGCAGACACCAGGATTCAACTTAGTGTGAACTCAGGCGGTAGGTAGGCGGGGCTTGTGCATTAAGCCAAGAGGAGACGCTGGCGACAGGAAATGTTTATGTTGTTATTGTTTTTTTGTATTTTTCATCATGAGAGGTGAGGCTCTGTCCCACCTGCCTCCCCTGACCGCACATCACTGCACTTTAATGACGTCCTTTACTCTGTAAAAGCCGCTTAAGTTCAGTTAAGTTGCTTTTATTAAGATTAAAAAGATTGGAGCTATACTGTAGAAATAATAAATTCTAATTACGTCTGCCAGGGATGTTTTTCATGGTTGTTTGTGCACTTGTTTTATACAAACACAACTTAATAATGCATAATAATGAATGATCCAAGACATTGTTTCATGTATTTTTCTCATTTTGAGCCTTTTTTGGACCAATTAGTCCATGAGTGTAATTTTAATTCAGTCTGTACTCATGCCTCCCTACCTAATGTTGTGGCCAGCTAATGTACTGTACTGTATATTTAATATACTACATCGCATGAATGTTTAATTCATGTTTTTTTAATGTCTTTTCAGGTCAAAAGACCCCCTTGTTGACCTCACTGGCCCTCTTACGTCAAGCTTTCCTCTTGTTGTCGTTGAACAACCTTGTCATCATCTGATGTTGCGGTCGGTGGAAAAAAGGGAGATGAAACGCCATTGACCTCCAAATGTGGAGCAGTTAGTGTTGTTAATGCAATGTCTAGAGGCAGATGCTGGCCTTCCCTGGGCTTGCGCACGCCATTTCGCTGCAGGTAAACGTCTAAAGTCTAATTGGACGTCTGTAGGTAGGCAACACAATGCAGTCAATTAAGCGTCCACTTCATCCAGTGACCATTAGACAAGTGACCCTTCACTGGCTTTTACTCTTCAACCATCTATGCTGCTGTTGTTGGGTTTTTTTCCAAGATGGCCGCTGCCTCAGAGTGACTTTTAGTGCCTTCTATTGAAATGTGCGACCTTGATGGTTTGAACACAACTGCTCCCCCCCTCCCGTCCCGATTTATTCATAATCAGCCCCCTCAAAAGGAACGCCGTGGAGCACTTACACAAAGGTAAAAGCCCTCTATTGTTGGAATGGAACGTTAGCATTATGACTTTTAAACGTCTGCTTTCATGCGCCACGCAGCCGCAATGCTGGTGGATTTTTAATAACAGCAACTGCCTAACTTAAAGGCAGCGGTGTCCAACGCGCGGCGTAAAAGCAAACAAGACAACAAGACACATAAACACGGACCTCCGCCAAGCGCCACATTTCCCCCCATGTTGTGATTCACACCAAAATAATAATCCTACATTTTTTAGATCAGTCTTTGGTATTTTGTAGAACCTGTTGAAAACGTGTCTTGTATTTTTTCCCCAAGTGCTCTGACCATTTTTTATGGAGTTTGTATGTAAAAATGACGAAAATCTTCCAATGTTAAAGAAGGGCAGCCTTTTGTATGTTTGATATCCATCCCAGAATCCTTGATGGAGACACAATGTCAAATTGTGTTCTGACTTTCAGGTTTGATATCAGAGTAAGAATCCTTTTTTTATTTTAATTATGTCCTTACCAGGATGTAAGAGCTTGGCGGAGGTCAAAGATCAAATTGCTACAGCGTAAACGCTCCATTGAACACCCATATTCAGTGAAGTTCCTTTAGTCGACGGGCGTGTGATCTACAAAAGTAAATACTTTTCCAGGATCTCTGATTTAAACAAAAAAAAAATTGGCATTAACAAGTAGTAGTTTTTGAGTAACTCCCTAAGGTGGCAGTACAGTCGTCGCAGCGCCACGGCCATCTTGTTTACGTGTGTCTTCCACAGCGGAAGAATATGCGAGCGTCTTCATCACACACATGAATGCATGAATGCGCAGGCGACAGTGCGCAAGGATACGGCGAGAGACAAATATAACGCCAAGCGATTTTTGAGGTCTCATTTTTTTTTTAAGCAGGCGTTTTGGTGATGCAAATGTTTTCTACTCTTTTCAACACATATCGTTTTGAGAAGCCAAACCTCATTTCCTCGGCCTTCAGAGCTGCGCTGAATGCTCGGTCGACAGTCCGGGCTTTTGGCCGAGCAGTCGGCGCTCTTGTCTGCCATTCCTGTGTTTTTTTTGCTGTTGTTTTTTTAAAAATTATTTTCCAAGTATTTTAACTTTCTTCTTAAATAATCTTTTTAAATTTTCTTTTCATAATATTATGACTTTAATATATTATTATAATATAATACACTATAATAGTATAGTAGTAGTATTCCAGCGTACCCCGCGACCCTAATTAGGATAAGCGGTATAGAAAATGGATGGATGGATAATAGTAGTATATGAATGTTAGTATTATTATAATAGTAATATATTGATTTTATTCCCATAATAATGTAACTTTTTCCCCAACTTAATTTTCCAAAAATTGCAACTTTATTTTGTTTTGTTTCTCAAAATATTATGACTTAAAAAAAACATAGACTTTCTTTAATATTTCAACTTAATACTACCAAAGTGACATTATTTTTTATCATAATATTGCAAGTTTCTTCTCATAAAATTGCAACTTTGCTCTCGTTAGGATGCGACTTTTTTCCTTAATATTTTGACTTTATTCTTACAGCATTACTGCTGATTTTTCCACTGTTGCTGTGTGTTTTCTCTTTGAAATTATATCATTAGAATGTGGCGCAGGCTAATAAAAGCCCACCCGCGGGCTGCAGATGGCCCCCAGGCCGCACCTTGGACACCCCTGAATTAGAGCATTTTTTTGGTACCACCATTGTCAGCCTTCCGAGTGTTCCCTATTGATTTTGTATGACTGCCGTCTCAGAATGTTTGAGGTGAAGCGCAATAGTCTGGATTTTGACTGATAATCCACCCCTTGTAAAAATTGTAACTAGGTGTGCCTAATGAAGTGACCAGTGTGTGTAAATGGTGCATTGGAAAGCAGCTGAGCGAGTCACGTGTGGTCACGTTGAAGAGTCTTTTTAATAATTTACTTAAAAAATAGTGTAAAAGTAACAGATATCTGTTCCATAGTCAAACTGATGACGGATGTAACAAAGTCTTGCAAACTTGCATTTTTGTCTGTACAATTTATGTGACAATACACTCACTTGGCAATTCTTGGCTAGAAGTAAAACAAATTTTGCACAGTATATATATATATATATATACTGTATATATTTATATTTTATATATATATATATACACACACAGACATATATGGTGTATATATATATGTATATATATATATATATATACACACACAGAAATATACAGTGTATATATATATATGTATATATATATATATATATATACACACACAGAAATATACAGTGTATATATATATATATATGTGTATATATATATATATATATATATATATATAAAAATATATATATATATATATATATATATCACAGCTCACAGCAAAATAAACATGGATGAAATGTACAGCTTTAGAAAATTCCAACACAGCTGAGTGTATAATACAAAACATGCTGAGATTGTAACAGAGTGAATTGGACGGGCCTTTGCATTACTTGACATCATTTCTTTTCTTCAACATTTCATTTCTGCATGATCTTCGATTGCCTTTTTCAAGTTTGCCGCAGAACACTGACTCATAAATATCTCCTGCATAATTTTGTTTTCATTTAAATTCATTAAATAAAACCAAACACAATGAAAAGAATATTTAAAATACTTATTTTTAATTACAATGGATAATTCTGTGTCCACTTGTGCCCTTATCATTAAGTAAGTGCCTGTTTGGAAGAAGAGGTAATATATATTTAATAAGAAGTATATATATATATCAAATTCCATGATATGATATAATTTGTATAAATATTGCATTAAAATAACAATTATTAACATTGGGGAGGAGGCCTTATTTTTCAAATGATATTGTTGTAAATATTAAAAAATAAGGTTGAACTCTTTGCAAATGTTGTGAACATGCCTCACTGCATGCCTTAACTGGTCAACTTTAATATTTTTTTTTTTTGTACCGCCATTTATGTCCACAACATTTTGGAAGGTGTGGGTAAAAGTGCAAAAGCTCCTCCTTTGTACAAAAATGTAAAAAAAACAACAACAACAACAAAAAAAACATCTTTGACGCAACAAGGCCATGTGTTTGTGTTGGCATGCAGATTTGCTGGTTGTACAATATGCAGTTTCTTGCAGCTATGAAGAGTCTTCTGCAAAAATGCCACTTTTTTCCATCACTTTGAGTGATGAAAGCTGCAGGTTTTCTCCACTTAGAAAGCACCGTGACTGCCTTTAAAACCTCTTCTGTACTGGCTTTGCATGGAGGCATCTTGTCACTCTGATTACATTCCAGGCCCAGGAGAGTCCACTCCACATTTGGGAACAACGTCAGGAATCGTCTCCAACGCTTCCCGGTGACCAGACGGAGAAGGAGAAGGAGAAGGAGGTGGTGTAGGCACACGGCTAAAGCATGTTGAGGATGGCGTTGTACATTTGGACCAGCACGGCCAAGTGGACGGGCAGGCAAGACTGGCGGTCCTGCGTCGACGGTGTGCAGGTGAGCCAGGAGAGGGCGTTGTACTGCTCCAATACAAACCTGTTTAAAAAAAGGTGACATTTTCTTATTACTGTATTAAGATAATTGTTATTTACTATTTATAAGACACATTTTTAAATGCATTGCTAAAATTCTGCCTGCATTGAACTGTCACAGTAGTGAGATATTACCTTCTAGCTTTTCAGGTTGATAAAAAACTGCAAATTAAAATACATACAAATACATTGTACTATGTCTTGACTAATGCATTGCTATTTTAGAACAAAACAGGTGAGAATTCTTCCAAGGATGTTCCCAAATAATAACAAATCAACGTAAAATTAACAAATAAAATAAATAAAAAAAGGCAACATTTTAACAAAAGCATTAATACAATGATTAAAAATATATATAATGAAACAAAGAATAAATGATGTTTTTTTATTATTATTATTATTAATATATTTAATGTGTTTAGTGTGTTGCTTATTAAATAATACAATTAAATAAAAATGGATATTGAATGACAATTATAAAATTAAGTGTTGACATTTTTAATTTATAATTTTTATTTCTTTTGTGATCATTTATTTACAATATTTAAAAATACCTATAAAGTGCTAAAAAAAATGCATCTATTATTCATTCATTCAGTCATTTTAAACTCGTATTGGTACATGTGGTATACCTCTTGAGAGTTAAGTTGCTGTGTGATGAGTTCAATGTAGTAAGACGACACCATGAGTCAGACTGATACTGAGTAATGACCTGAAATTTCCACTCCTGTCAAATAAAGAGCTGCCTGGTCCTCACGGACTCGTGTGCGCCACAATATGCCATTTTATGACGTGGACACGTGCGGTTTATACACCAGAAACTTGTTTTTTCCTCTCAATTTAGTGGGTGCAGCTGATACACCGGAATTTATGGTACAATAGTTAAATGTACCTATAAAAGCACTATGAAATACATATTATTGTTATTAAATACAGTTACAATATCATAATATTTAGTAGAAAATATTGGAAAAAGTCACAAAATTAAGAGAGTTATGAACTTGAATGCATGTCTTAAATAATACAACTAAAATGAAATAAAAACAGTGGTCATGTGTGAAATATCATGACTGTGGTATGATATCAAGTAAATGTAATAGCTCAAACACCACATTAAATTGTATGATAGCACAAAAATCTATTTCTTTTCCTTGAATCATAATAGCGTTGCTTGTGGCGTTTGGCTGCTTTTGGGGTTTAGGAGATACTTCAGATCAGATTGTACACGAAAGGCCAACATGTGTTATGTGCATATTTACCGCAGCACATCAGAGGTGGTCTTTGAGTCGAGCGGATGA